>NC_056741.1:1024947379-1025583628 GCF_019279795.1 Protopterus annectens | reverse complement strand
TTACCCCTTAAATAGAAGGCTTAGTTCCTAGCTCCACCCCTCAGTTAACAAATGATTAACCTTAAGTGACCTCTTCTATCTTATGAATGAGTCTTTAATGGATCAGTTCTAATTTCTGCCTGACTCAGAAGAGAGAGAGAGAGAGAGAGAAAGCTGTGGTCTCTTTTGAAGTTTTAATATGCTGTTAAAGCAGAATGCAAGTAAAACACAAGGTAAAGAAAACAAACTGCAGTATTTAAAATATACAAAAAATAAAAGCAAACTAACGTTTCCTTCACAGCAAAGTATAGGAGAGTCTGGATGAGCCTTTCTGGTAAAGTTCAGAAATGTTTTATTTTACCCCTTAAATAAAAGGTTTAGTTCCTAGCTCCACCCTTCAGTTAACAATGATTAACCTTAAGTGACCTCTTCTATCTTATGAATGAGTCCTTAATTGATCAGTTATAATTTCTGCGTGACTCAGGAGAGAGAGAGAGCTGTGGTCTCTTTTGAAGTTTTAATATGCTGTTAAAGCAGAATGCAAGTAAAACACAAGGTAATGAAAACAAACTACAGTATTTAAAATATACAAAATACAAAAAATATAAGCAGACTAACATTTCCTTCACAGCAAAGTATAGCAGAGTCTGGATGAGCCTTTCTGGTAAAGTTCAGAAATGTTTTATTTTACCTATTAAATAGAAGGTTTAGTTCATAGCTCCGCCCCACAGTTAACAAATTATTAACCTTAAGTGACCTCTTCTTCTTATGAATGAGTCCTTAATTGATCGGTTCTAATTTCTGCCTGACTCAGAAGACAGAGAGAGAGCTGTGGTCTCTTTTGAAGTTTTAATATGCTGTTAAAGCAGAATGCAAGTAAAACACAAGGTAAAGAAAACAAACTACAGTATTTCAAATATACAAAATACAAAAAATATAAGCAAACTAACATTTCCTTCACAGCAAAGTGTAGCAGAGTCTGGATGAGCCTTTCTGGTAAAGGTTAGAAATGTTTTATTTTACTCCTTAAATAGAAGGTTTAGTTCCTAGCTACACCCCTCAGTTAACAAATGATTAACCTTAAGTGACCTTTTCTATCTTATGAATGAGTCATTAATTGTTCAGTTCTAATTTCTGCCTGACTCAGAAGAGAGAGAGAGCTGTGGTCTCTTTTGAAGTTTTAATATGCTGTTAAAGCAGAATGCAAGTAAAACAAAAGGTAAAGAAAACAAACTACAGTATTTAAAATATACAAAATACAAAAAAAAAGCAAACTAATCTTTCCATCACAGCAAAGTGTAGCACAGTCTGGATGAGCCTTTCTGGTAAAGCTCAGAAATGTTTTATTTTACCCCTTTAATAGAAGGTTTATTCCTAGCTCCACCACTCAGTTAACAAATGATTAACCTTAAGTGACCTCATCTATCTTATGAATGAGTCATTAATTGATCAGTTCTAATTTCTGCCTGACTCAGAAGAGAGAGAGAGCACTGTGGTCTCTTTTGAAGTTTTAATATGCTGTTAAAGCAGAATGCAAGTAAAACACAAGGTAAAGAAAACAAACTACAGTATTTAAAATATACAAAAAATAAAAGCAAACTAACCTTTCCTTCACAGCAAAGGGTAGCAGAGTCTGGATGAGTGTTTCTGGTAAAGCTCAGAAATGTTTTATTTTACCCCTTAAATAGAAGGTTTAGTTCCTAGCTCCACCCCTCAGTTAACAAATGATTAACCTTAAGTGACCTCTTCTATCTTATGAATGAGTCCTTAACTGATCAGTTCTAATTTCTGCCTGACTAAGAAGAGAGAGAGAGCTGTGGTCTCTTTTCAAGTTTTAATATGCTGTTAAAGCAGAATGCAAGTAAAACATAAGGTAAAGAAAATAAACTGCAGTATTTAAAATATACAAAAAAATAAAAGCAAACTAACCTTTTGTTCACGGCAAAGTGTAGCAGAGTCTGGATGAGTCTTTCTGATAAAGCTCTGAAATGTTTTATTTTACCCCTTAAATAGAAGGTTTAGTTCCTAGCTCCACCCCTCAGTTAACAAATGATTAACCTTAAGTGACCTCTTCTATCTTATGAATGAGTCCTTAATTGATCAGTTCTAATTTCTGCCTGACTCAGAAGAGAGAGAGAGCTGTGGTCTCTTTTGAAGTTTTAATATGCTGTTAAAGCAGAATGCAAGTAAAACACAAGGTAATGAAAACAAACTACAGTATTTAAAATATACAAAATACAAAAAATATAAGCAAACTAACATTTCCTTCACAGCAAAGTATAGCAGAGTCTGGATGAGCCTTTCTGGTAAAGTTCAGAAATGTTTTATTTTACCCCTTAAATAGAAGGTTTAGTTCATAGCTCCGCCCCTCAGTTAACAAATGATTAACCTTAAGTGACCTCTTCTATCTTATGAATGAGTCCTTAATTGATCAGTTCTAATTTCTGCCTGACTCAGAAGAGAGAGAGAGCTGTGGTCTCTTTTGAAGTTTTAATATGCTGTTAAAGCAGAATGCAAGTAAAACAAAAGGTAAAGAAAACAAACTACAGTATTTAAAATATACAAAATACAAAAAATAAAAGCAAACTAACCTTTCCTTCACAGCAAAGTGTAGCACAGTCTGGATGAGCCTTTCTGCTTAAGCTCAGAATTTTTTTATTTTACCCCTTAAATAGAAGGTTTAGTTCCTAGCTCCACCCTCAGTTAACAAATGATTAACGTTAAGTGACCTCTTCTATCTTATGAATGAGTCCTTAATTGATCAGTTCTAATTTCTGCCTGACTCAGAAGAGAGAGAGAGCTGTGGTCTCTTTTGAAGTTTTAATATGCTGTTAAAGCAGAATGCAAGTAAAACACAAGGTAAAGAAAACAAACTACAGTATTTAAAATATACAAAATACAAAAAAAATAAAAGCAAATTAACCTTTCCTTCACAGCAAAGTGTAGCAGAGTCTGGATGAGCCTTTCTGGTAAAGCTCAGAAAGGTTTTAATTTACCCCTTAAATAGAAGGTTTAGTTCGTAGCTCCTCCCCTCAGTTAACAAATGATTAACCTTAAGTGACCTCTTCTATCTTATGAATGAGTCCTTAATGGATCAGTTCTAATTTCTGCCTGACTCAGAAGAGAGAGAGAGCTGTGGTCTCTTTTGAAGTTTTAATATGCTGTTAAAGCAGAATGCAAGTAAAACACAAGGTAAAGAAAATAAACTGCAGTATTTAAAATATACAAAATACAAAAAAAAATAAAAGCAAACTAACCTTTCCTTCACGGCAAAGTGTAGCAGAGTCTGGATGAGCCTTTCTGGTAAAGCTCAGAAATGCTTTATTTTACCCCTTAAATAGAAGGTTTAGTTCCTAGCTCCACCCCTCAGTTAACAAATGATTAACCTTAAGTGACCTCTTCTATCTTATGAATGAGTCCTTAATTGATCAGTTCTAATTTCTGCCTGACTCAGAAGAGAGAGAGAGAGCTGTGGTCTCTTTTGAAGTTTTAATATGCTGTTAAAGCAGAATGCAAGTAAAACACAAGGTAATGAAAACAAACTACAGTATTTAAAATATACAAAATACAAAAAATATAAGCAAACTAACATTTCCTTCACAGCAAAGTATAGCAGAGTCTGGATGAGCCTTTCTGGTAAAGTTCAGAAATGTTTTATTTTACCCCTTAAATAAAAGGTTTAGTTCCTAGCTCCACCCTTCAGTTAACAATGATTAACCTTAAGTGACCTCTTCTATCTTATGAATGAGTCCTTAATTGATCAGTTCTAATTTCTGCCTGACTCAGGAGAGAGAGCTTTGGTCTCTTTTGAAGTTTTAATATGCTGTTAAAGCAGAATGCAAGTAAAACACAAGGTAAAGAAAACAAACTACAGTATTTAAAATAGATAAAATACAAAAAAAAAAAAATAAAAGCAAACTAACCTTTCCTTCACAGCAAAGTGTAGCAGAGTCTGGATGAGCCTTTCTGGTAAAGCTCAGAAATGTTTTATTTTACCCCTTAAATAGAAGGTTTAGTTCATAGCTCCGCCCCTCAGTTATCAAATGATTAACCTTAAGTGACCTCTTCTATCTTATGAATGAGTCCTTAATTGATCGGTTCTAATTTCTGCCTGACTCAGAAGAGAGAGAGCTGTGGTCTCTTTTGAAGTTTTAATATGCTGTTAAAGCAGAATGCAAGTAAAACACAAGGTAAAGAAAACAAACTACAGTATTTAAAATATACAAAATACAAAAAATAAAAGCAAACTAACCTTTCCTTCACAGCAAAGTGTAGCAGAGTCTGGATGAGCCTTTCTGGTAAAGCTCAGAAAGGTTTTATTTTACCCCTTAAATAGAAGGTTTAGTTCGTAGCTCCTCCCCTCAGTTAACAAATGATTAACCTTAAGTGACCTCTTCTATCTTATGAATGAGTCCTTAATGGATCAGTTCTAATTTCTGCCTGACTCAGAAGAGAGAGAGAGAGAGAGAGAGAGAGCTGTGGTCTCTTTTGAAGTTTTAATATGCTGTTAAAGCAGAATGCAAGTAAAACACAAGGTAAAAAAAAAACAAACTACAGTATTTAAAATATACAAAATACAAAAAATAAAAGCAAACTAACCTTTCCGTCACAGGAAAGTGTAGCAGAGTCTGGATGAGCCTTTCTGGTAAAGCTCAGAAATGTTTTATTTTACCCCTTAAATAGAAGGTTTAGTTCCTAGCTCCACCCCTCAGTTAACAAATGATTAACCTTAAGTGACCTCTTCTATCTTATGAATGAGTCCATAATTGATCAGTTCTAATTTCTGCCTGACTCAGAAGAGAGAGAGAGCTGTGGTCTCTTTTGAAGTTATAATATGCTGTTAAAGCAGAATGCAAGTAAAACATAAGGTAAAGAAAACAAACTGCAGTATTTAATTATACAAAAAATAAAAGCAAACTAACCTTTCCTTCACAGCAAAATGTAGCAGAGTCTGGATGAGCCTTTCTGGTAAAGCTCAGAAATGTTTTATTTTACCCCTTAAATAGAAGGTTTAGTTCCTAGCTCCACCCCTCAGTTAACAAATGATTAACTTTAAGTGACCTCTTATATCTTATGAATGAGTCCTTAATTGATCAGTTCTAATTTCTGCCTGACTCAGTAGAGAGAGAGAGCTGTGGTCTCTTTTGAAGTTTTAATATGCTGTTAAAGCAGAATGCAAGTAAAACACAAGGTAAAGAAAACAAGCTACAGTATTTAAAATATACAAAATACAAAAAATAAAAGCAAACTAACCTTTCCTTCACAGCAAAGTATAGCAGAGTTTGGATGAGCCTTTCTGGTAAAGCTCAGAAATGTTTTATTTTACCCCTTAAATAGAAGGTTTAGTTCCTAGCTCCACCCCTCAGTTAACAAATGATTAACCTTAAGAGACCTCTTCCATCTTATGAATGAGTCCTTAATTGATCAGTTCTAATTTCAGTCTGAATCAGAAGAGAAAGAGAGCTGTGGTCTCTTTTGAAGTTTTAATATGCTGTTAAAGCAGAATGCAAGTAAAACACAAGGTAATGAAAACAAACTACAGTATTTAAAATATACAAAATACAAAAAATATAAGCAAACTAACATTTCCTTCACAGCAAAGTATAGCAGAGTCTGGATTAGCCTTTCTGGTAAAGCTCAGAAATGTTTTATTTTACCCCTTAAATAGAAGGTTTAGTTCCTAGCTCCACCCCTCAGTTAACAAATGATTAACCTTAAGTGACCTCTTCTATCTTATGAATGAGTCCTTAATGGATCAGTTCTAATTTCTGACTGACTCAGAAGAGAGAGAGAGAGCTGTGGTCTCCTTTGAAGTTTTAATATGCTGTTAAAGCAGAATGCAAGTAAAACACAAGGTAAAGAAAACAAACTACAGTATTTAAAATATACAAAATACAAAAAATAAAAGCAAACTAACCTTTCCTTCACAGCAAAATGTAGCATATTCTGGATGAGCCTTTCTGGTAAAGCTGAGAAATGTCTTATTTTACCCCTTAAATAGAAGGTTTGTTCCTAGCTCCACCACTCAGTTAACAAATGATTAACCTTAAGTGACCTCTTCTATCTTATGAATGAGTCATTAATTGATCAGTTCTAATTTCTGCCTGACTCAGAAGAGAGAGAGCTGTGGTCTCTTTTGAAGTTTTAATATGCTGTTAAAGCAGAATGCAAGTAAAACACAAGGTAAAGAAAACAAACTACAGTATTTAAAATATACAAAATGCAAAAAATAAAAGCAAACTAACATTTCCTTCACAGCAAAGTGTAGCAGAGTCTGGATGAGCCTTTCTGGTAAAGCTTAGAAATGTTTTATTTTACTCCTTAAATAGAAGGTTTAGTTCCTAGCTCCACCCCTCAGTTAACAAATGATTAACCTTAAGTGACCTCTTCAATCTTATGAATGAGTCCTTAATTGATCAGTTCTAATTTCTGCCTGACGCAGAAGAGAGAGAGAGCTGTGGTTTCTTTTGAAGTTTTAATATGCTGTTAAAGCAGAATGCAAGTAAAACACAAGGTAAAGAAAACAAACTACAGTATTTAAAATATACAAAATACAAAAAATAAAAGCAAACTACCCTTTCCTTTACAGCAAAGTGTAGCAGAGTCTGGATGAGCCTTTCTGGTAAAGCTCAGAAATGTTTTATTTTACCCCTTAAATAGAAGGTTTAGTTCCTAGCTCCACCCCTCAGTTAACAAATGATTAACCTTAAGTGACCTCTTCTATCTTATGAATGAGTCCTTAATTGATCAGTTCTAATTTCTGCCTGACTCAGAAGAGAGAGAGCTGTGGTCTCTTTTGAAGTTTTATTATGCTGTTAAAGCAGAATGCAAGTAAAACACAAGGTATAGAAAACAAACTACAGTATTTAACATATACAAAATACAAAAAATAAAAGCAAACTAACCTTTCCTTCACAGCAACGTGTAGCAGAGTCTTGATGAGCCTTTCTGGTAAAGCTCAGAAATGTTTTGTTTTACCCTTTAAATAGAAGGTTTAGTTCCTAGCTACACGCCTCAGTTAACAAATGATTAACCTTAAGTGACCTCTTCTATCTTATGAATGAGTCCTTAATTGATCAGTTCTAATTTCTGCCTGACTCAGAAGAGAGAGAGAGCTGTGGTCTCTTTTGAAGTTTTAATATGCTGTTAAAGCAGAATGCAAGTAAAACACAAGGTAAAGAAAACAAACTACAGTATTTAAAATATACAAAATACAAAAAATAAAAGCAAACTAACCTTTCCTTCACAGCAAAGTGTAGCAGAGTCTGGATGAGCCTTTCTGTCTTTATCTTTGCATTTCTTCTGAATGTCGGTAGCCGAATGGCTTATTAGGACATATCTGGATAATTGAACCGAGTACCAAAGTATGTAGAAGCATAAATATACCAAAGACTAATAGTTTGTTGCTTAAATAAGGCATAAAACTGACAGCAAAGTACATTGTGGTCAGGGCCTAGGCAAGGAATACAGTATGAATGAAAATCTTTTTGAGGTGTTTGCTTTCCACAAGAAATACAATTACTGACTTTTACTGACATCGGTTTAGAGCAAGAAAAAGTTTCTCCAAATGTGATGACTGCAACAGTGAATACACTTGAACATCCACATTTATGTTAAGTGTACACATCTGTACTTTCTGAGGATGGTACATCCAGATGTCACTTTTATGCCTTATGCTACGCAAGGATTATACGTGTGACTTACGGCATACCATAAAGCAACAGTAGGCTTTTGTATACTGGCTGGAAGTTAGGCTACCTGAGCCATGGAATCCCAGATGTAAGGAATACTGCAACCAGTGAATGGAAGGACATCTATCCTAATCATGCGTTACAAATGTGAAAATGAAAGGCTGATTATCACAATTATATTACCTCCTATAAATAAATGAGTGAATGAATGTAAGAATAGTGAATAAATACATAAATATGCAAACATACAGGTAAAAAGGACTTCCTGGATGGATGTTTGGTGGCTGCTAAAATAACACCATACATGGCCCCATCAGTGGAACTTTACCCACAGGTCAATAATTCTTGCTAAAAAAAATTTTCATTCCATATTCACCTAGTTGTGAATACAGTGTGGTAGGTGTGAAAGTGGTATTTTGTGGGACTGAGGTTGCAGGCAGCAGTGTCATATCACTACAAAATGTAGTGATACAGCCTCAGTGGCTTGAGGTAGCTGAAGTGGTTGGTGAGGTGAGTGGAAGAAAAACAAATGACAAGAACACTGTAATTCTGCAGCAGTTCTTAATAAGAAAAGTGCTGTCATGTGAATCCATTCCAGTACAGTGGACTACCACCCTTACAGTCTTATAAAGTCAATAACAATCCACAGAGAGAGAGTGTGTGTGTGTGTGTGTGTGTGTGTGTGTGTGTGTGTGAGATGATTTGTGACATAACTGCCACTACACATTAAATTACTTTAATGCAAGTCTAGCATAGCATACCAGGAATAGATGATCTCATTGACCAAAAGTGCTGGACATGCAATGCTGCTTCTTGTGCACTATGTTAATATTTACCTAGTAGCAGTGGTGTTGCCAACATCAGTACATGAAAAGAAAAAGGTACCCATGTGCGTAATTCTAACTGGTAACAGGAAGCAAAGTGCCGTTTAATTTTTTTTAAATATGCCTTACTGTACCCAGTGTGGATGTCTAAATGAAATTTAGTTCAAGGCATGCATGCTTACACTAAATTATTATCATGATTGAGCTCACATAATACATTTTTAATGCCTTGGACATGTAAGGACATGTCTTCATTTAATAAGCACTGCAGGGATTATAGTGGACACCTTACTGACTTGTTGCTATGGAACCACTGTGACCAAGGAACAAAGAAGCTTCCCTGGAAGCAAGGACTGCACAGTTTGTACTGGAGGTGATGTGTCCTTGTATATGTATATGTGTGTGACAAGGGAAGAAAACAGTCTGCAATTATAGTTCTGGAATAAATCTGACAGGACGGCACTGAGGATTATGGCCATGGCCTTCTAATCAAGTTTTATCTTAGGTTTGAGTCCCTTAGTTTCCATTGGTACACAGCATGATTCTAAGCAACTTAACTGGATCAATGTTCGAGGCTAACATCTGAAAGGAAATATGTGTGCCAAAGGGTCTCATATGATTAACAAACTTTTTAAACACAATTTGACATGCTGGCATACTGATACTCCTACAAGATAACAAAACTGTGTTACACTAAAATAATGGATGGAAAGATAGATTCCATTAAGACTGATAATTTACTTATGGGATGGCTGCTGTCATAGGTATCACCAAAAAGACTAGTAAGCAGCTATGCCCTTAATAAACACTGTTGATGCTTGATGCTACAAAATAGTTACTGCTTACACTTGCAGAATATTAGCAGCTAGTGATGAAGTTTATTGGAGATTGCGGGACAACCTAGTTTTGTTTACATGAGGGACATGAATATGAAAGAAAAAAATGCTGAATAAAAAAAAAAAATGGCAATACAAGGAAGAAAAGGAGGGGGGTGTATCCATATTCATCAAGGATACCTACACCTCCAGGTTAGTGGTGCAGCATGATACCTCTGAGATCATCAATGTGCAACTAACATCAGGCAACAGATCACCCTCCATGACCCAGGACCACCACTTTGCCTTTCTGGAGACACTGGAAAACATGAAGGTCCTACCGAACACCCTGATATTGAGTCATTTCAATTACCCTACCATTAACTGGGAAAACTACTTGAGTACAAACTCCCAGGCTCAGCGCTTCCTGGAATCTATCAACTCAAACGCCCCGGATCAGCTGGTAAACACCCCTACCAGAGGTGAAAATATATATTGGACCTGGTCATCACCAACATGGACGACAGGTGTTCCGCACTGGAGGTCAACCTGTCACTGGTTAGATCAGACCATAAACTAATCACTCTGGATGTCCACACTCCACCACCACCCCCAACTAAGGAAACCACAGTGAAAAACTTTACTAAAGCAAACTCCACCTTACTTAAGACAGAGGTGGTAAGTTTCACAGCCCCCACATTAAAGGATAACGCTGCCCAAGATGCAGAATCCTTTACAAATGCACTCTATGAGCACCTACAAGGATGCATGGATCATGCCATCCCTAGCAAAACCAAGACTCACTCTCCTACGAGAAGTAAACCTGTCTGGTGGACCCCTGTCATAAACAGGTTATACAATAAAAGGAGGAAACTAGTTCAGAAAAAAACAAATCCCACGAAGGAAAGACATCCCTGATCAGTATCAGTAAGAAACTAAGGTCCCTCATAAAATCATCCAAGGCTAACTTTAAAAGAAAAATAGCCAAGGATTTGAAAGATAACCACAAAGCCTTCTTTAGCTATGTCAAGAATCTAAGTGGCAACTCATAGATATGCTCTGAGCTAGTGCAAAATAGCACAAAATATACTGAACCCACTGATATTGCCAACATCCTGGCAGATAGATTCAGTGCAAACTTCACTCCCCTCTCACCTCCAAAAGGGCCCACAACAATACCGGAAAAGTGTAGTGTCCCTGAAATCACAGACATGCAGGTGAAAACAGCCCTTTCAAATGCCAAAAACACAGCGTCAATGGGGCCAGATGGTGTCCCAGGATGAGTCTTGCACGAACTACAGAATGAACTAACACCCCACCTAAACACACTATTCAACCTCAGCCTCTCTACAGGCTATGTGCCCATAGAATGGCACACATCAGCGGTTATCCCGCTCCACAAAGGAGGGGACACAACTGACCTGGTAACTGTCACCCCATAAGCCTGACTAGCCTGCTCTGCAAGGCTATGGAGCACATCATCATGGAACTCATTAACAAAGACATTGGGAACCTCCAAACACTTGACCCGACCCAGTTTGGCTTTGTTAAGGGCAGATTGTGCCTACTAAACCTGGTTGACTTCTTTGAGACAGTCACCAAGGCCATAGACGAGGGAAAGGTGGTTCACACAGCCTACCTTGACCTCGCCAAGGTGTTCGACACCATTCCTTACTCAGGTATTATAGAAAAACTCACCAGCCTGAACATAAACCCCTATGTCACAAGATGGGTTGCCAGCTGGCTTACAGACAGAACTCATGCGGTAAGAATAGCAGGCTCCAGGTCTGACTCTAAACCAGTCACAAGTGGTGTCCCCGCAAGGCTCAGTCCTGGGACCACTACTGTTTGGCATATACTTCTCAGAAGTGCAGGCAAACACAGAAGGGCTATGGCTAACCAAGTTCGCTGATGACTGCAAACTGGGAGCTATAATTGATTCTCACCTTGACGAGTGGATGGGTAACAGAAAATACACCCCTGGGATCATTTCATTGGCTCTGCTTGACAGAGGCTCAGTTAATTAATCAATTGGGTGGCAAAAGCCAACACACTCTGGCTAGGCTTATAAATGCCCTTGGGCAGATAGCCTAGTACCTACCTATGAACCTATGACCCTAAGGGAATTCTAGGTCAGGTACTGATATGCATGTAATTGGTGTAAACATGTAAATCGTGCTCCTAATTTTTATTGCATCAATATGAACCAAACCTATAGTTGCAAAGTCTGGCTGGTGTCTATTCATTTCTTGTTTTGCTTGTTGATCACTAGGTACATTGGTAAAACTAATAGAAAGTTAAGAAACTGCATTGATGAACATTTTTATGGTTTTTGTTTGTGTCTTTCAGCTTTTCTCTGTTAGGGGTCGCCACAGTGGAACATCTGCTAATGATTGGCAGTTGATTTTTACATACCGGCTTGCCAGGCCTGACGCACAACCTTCAATGAAGGTACGCCCATTCACACATGTCTCCACACAGAAGACGCTCTAGCTGAGAATCAAACTGGACAGCATCTTACTGTGAGGCGACAATGCTATATTAGGAATTAAGTCAAACTAAACAGTGTAGCAGTTTCAAAAGTTTTTTTTTTCGCTAGGCTACAAACTTGAAAACACAGGGTGAGGGATACAGAGAGAGCTTGGGAATATATGGAATGTTGTTGCGTCTTTCGGCTTTTCCCGGTTAGGGGTCGCCACAGAGGAACTCCGGTCCGCTAATGATTGGCAGTAGATTTTTACGTGCTGAGTTGCCAGCCCTGACACACAACTTTCAACAAAGGCATGCCCATTCACGCATGTCTCCACACAGAAGACGCTTTAGCTGAGAATAGAACAGGGCAACGTCTGACTGTGAGGCGACAACGCTACTGCAGCACCACGTGGCATATTACTTTGGAGGCTTATAAATTTCCTGACCTCAATACAAGTGTGAATTGAAATTACTTTTAAATAGAAGGCCTATAAGACAGTTTTTTAAACAGCAAAATGCTTACTGCGACAATGCAATTAATTTTCTTTTTCTAGACATGGTAATTCTTTTGACTGCTTCAACTAATGTTTCATCATTCTCATGTGACAATTTTTAATACAGTATAAAGAGGAAGCACTGTTCCATGATTAATTATTTCTTTTATGTTAATGGTGAAAGTGCTTACTAATTAAAATAATATAAATCCAAAAGGAGTGCAGTCCCAGGAAGGAAGACCTCCGAACTAATAAAACCAGCTTTATTGTCACAAAACACCCGAAAAACACAATATACTAATTAAAATGTTTTATTGTTTGGACATTATATGCTGTTGGTTCATTTTCTTCTTTTTGTTTGGTGTCCTATGGGATACTTTTTAAAATATTGTTATTTTCACTGTATACATTGTACCACTTGCGTCTCAGGTTTCCAATGAAAAAGTTATCTGGCCCAGAGGGACTAACTTAGTTAACATAGAGGATTATGAGCAGGTCACCAAACATAACCTGCTTATTATTTGTTTGAGATATGGATATCAAGACATTCACCTCGAGACCAAATCATGGCAACAATTTAAAGAACACATAATAAAAAGTTATAATAGGAAACCCAATCATAATTCTTTGTAGTGCATGGAGCTTTTTCTGCTCCACGTATTATGCTGGCTTTCAAAGCACAAAGCACTTAGCAAGTACCATCAGAAAGGCTGTAACACACTGTCTTAATTATACAAATTCAGGGACACATTACCAGCACAGACAGCAGGAAGAAACAAATTTGTTTTTTATTCTGCCCCTGTCATTTTCTGATCAGTGCTGGCAGATTTAACTACTTAGCACAATACCCGATCTTAACAAGTTAAGTATGGAGTGCTTAACATTTGCTAAGATTAGGTTGTGCTTAACTGAGTTTCATTTTTCAGGATGTCAGAGCATAATCACCATGCTCCATGTACTACAAAGAGGATTATGAGTGGGTCTGTGATCGTACCCCCTTTATTATGTGTTCCAGACATGGATGCCAAGAAATTGACCTTAAGAGCGAAGCTCAAGAGGGAATCTTGGCATCCATGTTGAGAACACATAACATACGGCTGTAATTGGAGATCTAATCAAAATTATTTTTAGTTGATGGAGATTTGTTTCTCAATATGCTACTAGTCAAGAGCAAAAATGAAAAAAAAAATTTTAAGTGTTTTGCGGTCTTGCGGGCATTCATAGAAGGCAAAACACTTAGAGAGTGCTGTCTGACAGCAATGCATGCCATCACATAATGTTACTACCACTCCAGCCCATCCCTAGATTACACTTTCTGATTCACTTTCCCATACAGTAAACTTCTGAATCCATGATATTCCATAGCTATTCACTATGTCTAAACATATGTTCTTAATTAAAAATGTAGTGCATGGAATGCAGTGATCATGCTTTGATATCTGGAAAAAGACAACTCAGTTAAGCGCTAGATTGCTGCAAGATATAATCTTAACAATTGCTAACTGTCCCCCACTTGAGGGCTGTTAATATATATATGTATGTAGGGAAGCTGCTTCCATTGCTTCTAATGGTAATCATCTGTTCTCTACTACAGAGATGGACCATGCATTCTTTCAGAGAGTGTATGGGCTGAGGAGGAGAGCATCATACCTTGGCTGGGGGGGCTGTGATATTTTTTTTGTTATACAACAGAACAAAACATGTATAAAGTTATTCTGTGGAATTTAGATATTTTGTGGGGTGTTTGGTCATTTACATGTATAAAGTAAGACCCATCCACTAACTTTGGGTGTAGCATGCAGTGACGCATCATGCTCCCAAGTAAGTTATTGAGAGACAGTCTGTTCCAACTCCCTTCATGCTATAAGTGAGGAACACACACACACACGGGCACACACACACACACACACACACACACACACACACACACACACACACACACACACACACACACACACACACACACACATCAACAGTACCATCATCCAGTGCCCACTATAGGGTGTAAACCCACAAGCTGTCCTTGCGGAAGGAGCTCTGACACTGGGTACTCAATTCCTGCCACCAGACAACTCTTCAGGTGATCAGGGCCTCTAATCAAACCTCAGTCTCATGCAACAAATTTGAGGGTCCATTCCTCTCTTTAATGAAACTGGGAATTTATATATATATATATATATATAGCTGCTATTATATATAAGTGTGTGTGTGTGTGTGTGTGTGTGTGTGTGTGGTTATGTGTATATGGTTGTAGGTCAAATAGCAAACATTCATTTCTTTGGAGTTTTACTTGGCAGCCTTCTGTATGAGATAGCATTATAGTGGGGTGTGGGAATTTGCCCTTACCCTGTTGTTATGTGATCTCAGAGTTGGTATATTTAATTAGCAGGGGTGTGGCCCCCTGCAAAAAACGAGTTTTATTTTGTTGTTATTTTTGATCATTTTATTTTCAGTCTAAAATGATCATTGTTTCTTACTCTGCCTTTATGAGCATTTGACATTTGATGAGACTTGTGTGTGTGTGTGTATGTGTGTGTGTATGTGTGTGTGTGTGTGTGTGTGTGTGTGTGTGTGTGTGTGTGTGTGTGTGTGCGTGTGTGTGTGTAGATATATATATATATATATATATATATATATATATATATATTCTAAGTTTGATATATAAATGAAGTTATTTAGAGAAACTGTTTACTTCTCTGCTTCTATCATCTTAATCACAAAATCTGAAGCAAAAATGGTTGCTTTCAAATGTCATGGTTGTTTTTGTTGCCACTCTGGTTTCTGTAACACTGTGTGGTGTTTGGTATATGCAGAGATGATTTACAATGCTGTCATGCTGATTTGCCTATATAGGCAACACATCATATCAAGCTGTGTATTATAAGCAGGACAGGATATCAAAGCCATTAACCTCTCAGTTTCTTCATAGAACACTTTACCTAGATATCATACTATATCTACAGAAGGGGTTGGCACAATTTCTAAAGTGTTTACCTCATAAATACAGGCCACAGGGTTTGATTCTTACCTTTGAGATGGGAAGTTTCGCTAGGCTTAAAATGGCCTTTATGGGAGGATAGCCTAGTGCTGACTTATGATGATGGTGTGGAACATTGTGTGGTCATCCACAATAAGTATTAGTGTTTGATATTAGTTTTAGAATTATTTAAAAAATCATGCACTAATTCTAATTTGTTTAGTCTGCTATTTGTTGTTGCTTGTCTTGTATGACTTGCTTACATTCCCTCTATATATGCTTGAAAATCTTTGCTACAGCATTTACACTGAGGACAAAAAGTGCCAAATAAATTGTTTGTGACAGAGGAACCAGGAGATACTTAGTCTGGGGTGCTCATCTGAATACATGAGTCCTAGAACTACTAATTAGTGAGCACCACAAACTTAGGAAACAGTGGGACCGAGCACTCTGTGGAACAGGAGAACATTATGGCTGCCAGGCAAAGCATAGCTCCAGATAAGGGAGGAGACTGCTGACTGAGCTGCAAAACCCACCGCTGAATACAGACAGACTACTTATAATACCTTCTTCTGATGTCATCAGCTAGGATATTAAAGACAAGTTCAACTATAACACTTATAATGAGTTTATAAGCAGATGATAAAATTCGGTATATGCACCCTGGAGGAAAAGTGGCTGATAGTAGTGCTGGTAAGGGATTTGCTTCACTGAAATAACTGTCATAATGTATAAGAGTGCAGAATCTTTAGCATTCTGTGAGCAGAGACAAATGAATTCCAGCATATGTAACCTGGAGGATAGCCAGTTATTGCTGGTACAATTTCTATCTTTTCATCACCTAAATAATATTGGTAAGATACAGGGAGTACAGAATTGTAAAATCATCTTTAAGAACAATGAATCATTAAAAAAATAAAAAAAATGAATAAATGACAAATTCAGGAGACTCGGGGGGGGAGTATTTCAGTTGTAAAGGTGGTATATACACTGAACAAGCCTACTTACAAGATGGGGCTGTGATGGAAAATGTGAAGGTCCAGTGTGGGGGTAGTGACACAAAATGTGAAAAAGTAGTGTAAAAATAAATGCCGAAAATAACACTTAGAAAAGTGACAGTGGAATAAATCTAAAGGTAAATTAGGATCTGAAGTCTTACAATAAGGAAAGAAAACATATAGACGAACTGGGGTACAAAATCTTTTAACTTTAATTAATTTTCATGTCTCCATAGGCCATGGCATTATCCATTATCAGCCCCACTTGGATATTTGTTATATTGTCTAAATATACTACAGTGTCTTATTTGGTCATGGTTAAGGACATTCCTTTGAGAAATTCTCAGCAAAATTACAAGGTCTCCTTATCAGCTCAACAGCAGACTGGGTGTGCAGTTAAAATTAATCCAACACTCATTAATATTATCTTATCATAGCTATTTCAGTACTGCCACAGTACAAGGGCAAGTACATAGTGAAAATTTATTGTTACCACACACAGTTACCAAACCTGTTAGGGGATGGCAAATAATTATCGACTTATAATCTTGTCTTGTAGCCTTTCCTAGGGAAGACAGTACACTTACTTGCATAAGGCGGCAGCGGGATGCATGAAGGAAACTTAACACTGAAATTGAATCTTTGTATTAAAGGAACATTCCCTACTACTGTAAACAGATTTCTGCAACTGAGACAAAACCATTAAACTTGCACATTTCATGAAACTTTAAAAGCTAAGGCTTTTCACACATTTAGCCACTGAATTCAAAAGTTATATTATACTGAGAACATATGAAATACACAACACATGAGAGTGTTCAATGCAGAACTTTCTGTAAAATCTGGAAATCCTTGTACAGATCATAACATTTCAGTATGCCTCTAAACACAGGCTACACAGGACACCCACACATAATTTATTCACACACACACACACACACGCACACACACACACATACATGGCATGCATACACACACACATGTATGCATATATATATAGGTCCCCTTCAAAGCATCTAAAACCCATAACACCTTATTTCATAACATTGAGACCAGATCATCTAAAACCCAAAACATCTAAAACCCATAACATCAAATTTCATAACATCTAACACTACAAATCACATGAAAATAACATCCCCTCCACATATAATGACACCAAACTACCAAATACACTTTTTACTATGTTTCTGCAAGGGGGCTTAATACAGTGGGGTTAGGAAATTAACTTTTTCCCACTGTAGTGCGATCTTGGAGTTGGTATATTTAATTTATGGGGGGTGGGAGGTGGGGGGCAGAGCCCCCCACTTAGGGGGTGCAGAGGGGGGCTTGCCCCCCCCTGCAGAAACATAGTAAAAAGTCTGTTTGATGTTGTTATATGTGGAGGGAGCATTATTTTCTTATGATTTGTAGTGTTAGGTGTTATTAAATTCAATGTTATAGGTTTTAGATGTTTTGGGTTTTAGATGTTCTGGTCTCAGTGTTATGAATATATATATATATATATATATATATATATATATATATATATATATAGATATATATATATATATATATATATATGTGTGTGTGTATGTGTGTGTGTGTGTGTGTGTGTGTGCGTGTGTGTGTGCGTGAGTGTGTGTGTGTGTGTGTGTGTGTGTGTGTGTGTGTGTGTGTGTGTGTGTATCTACACATATTTACATATGCATATGCACACCCTGCATACAGGATGACATGGTAGGTTATGACATTACACAGAACAGCAAGGCATTTCTGAGTATTAAAGGCCTTACTTACTTAGACATGCATTATTTTGATTCCTTAGCTGTTGTAGCAAGAAGAGAAAGACTTTAGAATCTATTTGTCTTCACATCATCAACCCCCTTTTCCTTGTTGTGAAATGGGAATTTGGTGGAAATCTGGATAAAGCAATAAGAGATTGATTTATCAGAGGCATTTGTAGTGAAACTTGTCAGAGTAATTTTCTACCTGGGGTTGGGTTTTTGCATCAGCTGTCACCATCTCTCTTGATTCAGTACTACTCTCCAGCCTTCTTCAACAGTCAAGTCTAAGTCATAGGTTTTCTCTCACATAATTAATCCATCTCTTTGCTGGATTCCCCTGTTTCCTCTTGTGTTCTTCCTGTCTGTCTCAAATCATCTTCACCAGACCACCTACTGCCTTCCTGCACACTTGGCTAAACCACCGTAATCTGTTTTCTTTGACCTTTTCTGCAGTTTGAGTTACTTGGGATTCCACTCTGATATCCTCATTTCTTCATCTGCCCCACAGTATGCATCCTGCCGCTGATCACAGGCACTTCATCTCCATTACCTCTAGCTTCCTCAACTGTTCTGCCTTTACTGCTCAGGTTTTTAGGTTCATAGGTTCATAGGTTCATACTAGGCTATCTGCCCTGAGGCAATTATAAGCCTAGCCCGATTCTGTATGGCTTACGCCACCCCTTGATTTGAGTATACTGTGCCCTTTTTAAGGTTTAGTTTACTGTGCCTCTGTCTAATAGTGACACGGGAGTAATCCCTGGGACAAACCTATGATCCCCCATCCACCTATCGAGATTCTTCTTGAAGAGATTCAGTGAGGTGCTCTGCCTCACATGAACTGGAATTCTATTCCAGAGCGAAGGGTGCCTCTGGGTTATGAACCTGTCCCTCCAGCAAGTTCTATTTATTTCTGTGCTGAGGTTCAAGTCCCTCGAGCGTGTGGCTCTAAGGGATTTAGATTTACTGAGGTGGAGCATGTCCATTAATTCTGGATTTGACATAGCTTTGTATGTCAGGCATAGATCGCCTCGAAGTAGGCGGCATGCAACTGAGTAGAGCTGGAGTTTTTTTAACTGAGCAGCATATGGCATCTGTTTGAGATCCTTGATCCCCTTGGTGAGATACTTTTGGGGTCTTTCTAATTGCTGCAGGTGTCGGGTAAGGTACATCCCAAAAGGGGCATTGTATTCTATGATGGGCCTGATGAGGGATGAATAAAGGGGCACGATTACGTCTCTTGATCTAGATGTGAAACCCTTCGTGATGAGGTGGGCTATGTAGAAGGTCTTTCTAACCACTATGGCAATGTGGTTTTCAAAGGAGAGATAGCTATCAACTTGGGTCCCCAGGTCCCTAATAACTTTCTCTGTACTTAATGGGTTTCCGCCTATGTGGTAATTTGTGGGCACATTGCTTTTGCCAAACGGTATGACTATAAATTTTTTGACATTTAGCTTTAAACCATGGTGCTGGCACCAGTTATCTGTCTCTGTGAGACCTTTTTGAAGGATGTTTGTGTCAGCTGGAGAGTTGATTATGGTGCCCAGTTTGCAGTCGTCTGCGAACTTGGTGAGCCAAAGTCCTCCCACATTTGCCTGTACCTCGGAAAAGTATATACCGAACAAGAGTGGTCCCAGGACAGAACCCTGTGGGATGCCACTTGTTACCGGTTTCGAGTCTGACATGGCTCCAGCAACTCTCACTTTGTGGGTTCTGTCTTTGAGCCAGTTTGCGACCCATCTTGTGACATAGGGGTTTATATTTAAGCTGGATAGCTTATCTATGATGCCCGAGTGGGGTATTGTGTCAAATGCCTTTGCAAGGTCCAAATAGGCTGTGTGGACTACCTTCCCTTCATCTGTGGCTTTGGTGGCTGTTTCGAAGAAGTCAACCAGGTTCAAAAGACAGGATCTGCCCTTGACAAAGCCGAACTGGGTATGATCTAGTGTCTGTAGGTCCCCAATGTCTTTGTTTATGAGCTCCATGATGATCCTCTCTATAGCCTTGCAGACTAAGCTAGTCAGGCTTATGGGGCGATAGTTTCCAGGATCCGTTGAGGCACCACCTTTATGGAGAGGGACCACTGTTGCTGTACGCTACTCTTTGGGCACATATCCTGTAGTAAGGCTGAGATTGAACAGTAGTTTTATGTTTGGGTTTAGCTCTTGTTGGAGTTTATGTAGGATGCAGCCCGGGACACCATCTGGTCCCACTGATGCTGTGTTTTTTGCTTTGGAGAGGGCGGCTCTTACTTGAGCATCTGAGATGTCAGGGGGGGGCAGCACTCGGCTGGGATAGATATTTGCCCTTTTGGTGGGGAGGGGGGGGGAGAAGTTTGCGCTGAACCTGTCAGCTAGGATGTTGGCAATGTCTGTGGGTTTGGTGTATTTTTTGTCATTTTGGACTAATTCTGAGCATATCTGGGAATTACCACCCAGGTTCCTAACATAACTAAAGAAAGCCTTGTGATTATCCTTAGTGTCCTGTGCAATTTTTCTCTCGAAGCTGGCCTTAGACAATTTTATGTGTGCCCATAGCTTTTTGCTAATACTGATCAGTGATGCCTTCCCTTTTTGGGATTTTGCTCTATCATTTAGTAGCTTCCTCCTATTGTATAGTTTGTTTATGGCTGGGGTCCACCAGACAGGACGTCTGCCTTTGGAGGATTGGGTCTTGGTTTTATTTGGGATCGCATGATCCATGCATTCCTGAAGGTGTTCATAGAATGCGTTTATAAAGGATTCTGCGGTAACTGACATCTTGTAACTGTTGCTCGGTACCTTCCATTGAAGTAGATATCTCCTTTGTTTATCTCCCTTCTCTTTCCATTACTTCCCCTTTTATGGTACACTTACATTCTTCCCACTAGTTGGGACTCAATTTGCCACCTACAGTAACATTTTGAATTATCACTTCCTTACCTAATTCTACAAGCATACCCTTACCTTCCCCCAGTGCCCACTTATAATAGGTTCATCTTTACACATATTCACATTAGAGGAATGGGGGGGGGGTGGAAGTATCTTGTTGCCATAACATGATCGGAAATATGTGTTCCCCTTTATCCACCTCAGCATTTCCTGTGGAACCAAAATAAGGTCCAACATACAGTCTTGTTTAGATAAGTCCTTTGAAAGTGTGATTCCCACTTAAGCCTCATATATGTATCTCCAGCTGCCTCACCACCCCCCTCACTTATAGCCACTTATGGGGGTACCTGTTGTGCTTTACTGTATGGGTCTCTTTTATTATACAATCTATGCAAAGGAGCTGCTAAAACTTGATTAAATTCCTCAAAACACAGACTATTGTATGTCACTGAATAAGTAACCCCACACCTTTATCATTTCTTCAATAAATATCAGGCCATCCCTATTTGGGACATATATATTTCCTATAGCACATTTTTCATCATTTATTATGCCTGTTCATAAAACCCACCTTCCTCTTCCACTTATCTGGACCTTCATGTCTACAACATTAAGTGGCCTGTGAAATAATAATGCCACCACTTTTTCCTTCCTTTGGTTTATGGTCTACAAGCATATACTGATTTGAACTATGGAGGTATGACTCCAAAACCTTTAACTTGGTTTTCTGAAGTCTTATCACCATAGCAGCCACCCCTCCCCCCAGTATTTTTTACAGTATGTTCTTTCTTTTAATAGTATTTGTACTTCCTCCTATATTCTGCATGGCTATTTTAAAACAGTGCTCTGACTTTATCTGTCTTGGTTCATTAAGCCTGGATGACTGGGAATGAAATGGAGCTGTACCTCGCTGCCACATCTAGACTCATCTCCCGGGCTAGGACATTTCATTTAGGTTTACTATTGGCATTTCAAATCCACTTCAGTCGACCATTTAGAATGTCGACCTGAAATGTGGAATTCGGAGTGCCAGAAAGTAAATCAAAGGGAAAATGAATACATTGACAACCATGGTTCGATGTATTCGACATAGCAGGAGGTTACATCACTCACCTCCTGTTATGCACATTAACATACTGTTAAACTGTACAGTCAATAGTATATTAATTCTACTATTTTGCAGGGGGGCTATGACCCCCTGCACCCCTCATAGGTTCTTAGGTTCATAGGTGTGTACTAGGCTAATGGCTCTGGAGCCTTTACAAGCCTAGACCCCCCAAAAAATTGCCCAGGCACCGTGCCACCTGATGTTAC
This sequence comes from Protopterus annectens, assembly GCF_019279795.1. Classification (NCBI taxonomy): domain Eukaryota; kingdom Metazoa; phylum Chordata; order Ceratodontiformes; family Protopteridae; genus Protopterus; species Protopterus annectens. The sequence continues at coordinate 1,025,561,428 of NC_056741.1, read as the reverse complement.
TTCACAGCGCCCCTATCCAGTAGGGCAACTGGAATGATCCCTGGAGTGGACTTTCTGTTACACATCCACTTGTCAAGATTTCTCTTGAAGAGGGCCAGTGAGGTGCTCTGTTTGACATGAATCGGAAGCTTATTCCAGAGTATGGGCATTCTTTGGGAGATGAACCTGTCCCTCCAGCATGTTCTGTTAATTGTGGTAATGAGGCTGTGATCTCCAGAGCGTGTGGCGCGGTGACTGGGATTTCTTTAGGTGTAGCATTTCAAAGTAGGGCTGGGTTGGACATGGCTTTGTAAGTCAAGCATAGATCACCTAAGTAGGTGATAAGAGACTGAGTACAGCTGAAGTTTCTTGAGTCTGTCCATGTAGGACATGTGTTTAAGGCCTAGGATCCTTTTTGTGAGGTACTTTTGTAGCCTTTCCAGCTGTTGTAGGTGTCTGGTCAGGTTCAGGCCAAACAGGGCATTATATTCGATGATTGGTCTAATGAGGGATGAGTAGAGAGGGATGATGACCTCTTTCTTCCTGGATGCGAAACCATATGGAGGTTGTGTGCCCCACACCCCCTGCACATTAAATATACCAACTCCGAGATCACATTACAATGAGGAAATGTAATTCCCAATTCCTCACTGAACCTCAATTCCCCTGCACAATGTCGAACCCAAATGCTCGATGTACACTACTCATTTGCTGTAGTGTGGTTGATTCATTTGGATTCGACATTCTGTAGACTTGAAAACTGCAAGTTGACCACATGTCGATCGACCGATGCAGTTTCAAGATTTTCAGTGTAAACCTTTTATTTATATTTATTTATTTATTCATCCATCCATCCTTTGTTGACTGGGTCAGTCCCATATGGCTAGTAGACACTTTTCAAGGAAGACCTGAGGAGGTATTTACACTACTATGGGATACTGGCACAGGGCAGTGGGGAACTTCCCCTATACTTTTCAATAGGTTCTGGGGGAGTTTTTACAGCCACTTGATCTACCACCAACTCAAGCAGATGGAACTTTGTTTATGCCTTGTCTGAATGATAGCACACTCAGGAGTGTAGCACTCCCTTATGCTGCAATGCAGTGTAAGTAATTGATCTACCTGCTGTAGGGAGAAAACCCACAGCTTTCTGATCCAAAAGAGAATGTGCTACATGTCACACCACTGATACTGAAATCCCTTGGATACAGCACAGGCCAACTAAATAATTGCCTAGGGTGCCATCCATGGCAGGGTACTCTTTCCAATGTATTTTTTTATTTATTTTTAGAACAGAGAAATATGTAGTTTCTTTGCTTTAAAATAAATAAATAAAAACATGGCACCTTGCTTGAAAAGTAATGCAACCATGTGCAGCCTGATGGGTGCCCCAGGAGGGAGGTGCTTCACTTTACTTAACCATTCATGTAAATGAAGGAATGTCGCATTACTCTTACTGTGAACAGTCTGTGTCTCTGACTCTGCTAGGGCTTGCACACTCGCAGAAGGGCTCCTGAGACCGTTCGTCTCCCCACATTCCCTTTCCTTCTTATCCCTGGACCTTTCTTTTTAGTGCTTTCTTTCCCTGTCTTTGTCCACTAGATGGCACTGTAGTCACTAGGTAAAGCAGTTACCCAACTAAACCACATCAACTCCTTTTCCTGAGACTCCCTTACACTGTCACAATCACAGTAATTTCATCTTATAGTTACCTACCACACTTCCCACTAGTGCCTTCTCCGACCACTGATTCTTAGGGCCTACGTGCCTGAACTCCCCTTGCTCTACTCTCCCTATCTCCCTCTGACTGTATCCCCCATACTCCAGACTACCATACTTTCCTGCAAAAATACACTTACTGATTGTTTTCTGTACCTTCCACTTATCTCGTTCAGCTGGGCCAGCCCGCTCTGTTTGCCCGTACTGTGCGAGGGCTCACTCCACTCTTCTACCCTGCCTCCATTTCCACCCACCCCTGCACACCACTTCCCCAGGAACCACACCCCTTAATTCCCAATCCACCAATCACATACCTCCATCTTCACCCTTCTTCACTCCCAACTACCACCTATAGCACTACTCATTAAGCCTCTACCTCACTTGCACACACACTATCTCCTTCTACTCTTAATCATTGGCCATACAGCTTACATGTGCATCACCTCCATACATACAATCATTACCTCACCCAGCCACACTTCATCATGACATCCCGCACCATCCTCCTAGCACTACTAACTACTTCCACCCTAGCTATCTTATACAGCCACTCCTCTTATAACTTTTCTCTCAAACCCAACTACCACTCACCCACCTCTACCAATCTCCCAGTCTTCACACAACTCCCTCATTCATTCTTGACTTTACCACCTTCCATTCTGTCAAAAACCTCCAAACACAAAACTTAGCACACTAAAGCCAAACCTCCCCAAAGAAAACCCTAAATACTATTTTATATCCCTAAGTCCCATCCATTTCCTAGTCTCCTCTCCCTTATATTCACAGGTGACATGTACCCCAACCCCAGCCCAGGTCTCAACTCCTCTTATGATGATACCTCCATAAAGTCCACTGTTCCCCACTCCTATATCGCAGCAAAACACATCTCTCTATACTCCATTAACTTGATAAGCTTAATGGACAAAACTACTGAATTACATTCTTGGATATATCTCCACTCCCCAGACATCATAGCCCTTTTTGAAACTTGGCTGAAACCCCACATTCCAGATAAAGACATCCTTCCTCCTGGCTACAGCATTTTAAGACTTAATTGAACCAAAAAAGGAGGAGGTGTTGCTATCATGTACACTGATCACCTCACTCTAACCCCTCTAGCTTTCTCCTGTCCTCCAAATTCACCTACAGAACTTCTTCTGGTTAACTGTAAAATTAATACCCACACCTCATTTAACATAGTTGTAATATACATTCCATCTAATGACAACATCATAGTACTGGAAAGTATGCTTTCCTCTCTCTGCTTGGACCTCACAAATGAAACTATAGTCATGGGAGATGTCAGCATTAACTGGTTAACTCTCTCCACTCAATCCTCCTCCACCTCCATTAGTCTACATGGTTTCATCCAACTAATAACTACACCTACCTATACCACTAAATCTACTACTCATTCAACTCTACTTGACTGAATTCTAATGTCACATCCCCAGAAATATCACTTCCATGAAACCCTACCCGACACCCTTAGTGATGACTGCCCAATGAAATTCCACACATATTCAAACCTCATAAGATCAAAGCAATTCATAAATTAAAAAAACTTTGACCCTAATGAACTAAACAATCAACTCTCAGCTATCAGCTGGCCTTCCTCAGCCAGTTACCCCTCGATTACGCTGTTATTGAATTTAATAACATATTCCTTAACATACTCAACTCCCTGGCCCCCAAATGCAATGTGAGAATAAAATCAGCTGTATCCCCTTGGCTAACTCACTCCAACCACTCCCTATTGGCTCAGAGGGACAAAACTTGGAAGCTCTGGATCAAAACTAAACTTCCCCTCCACCTGCAACAGTATAGACAATTTCACAACCTTACCAAGAAAGCCATTACCAACGACAAGAGAAATTATTACTCAAATCCCCCCGAAACACACCTACATAACCCTAAGAAATTCTAGCATACTATTAACCAAATCCTTCATCCAGATAACCCTCTACTCCCCAACCCACAAATACTCCTCTCCAAACTGCTACAAACTTTAACTCCTACTTTATAGACTCCATTAGCAAACTAACCAACCATGCTAACTTCAGTACTACACCACCCACCAACCCTCCTACATCCTTTAACACCTCCTCAGCTTTCTGCCTAAAATTGTATCCACCAGCTACATAAAGTCCCTGCTTCTTAAACTTAAACTTTGCTCTCCCTCAACAGATGGTCTCCCTCCACTCTTTCTCCAGATAGGTGCCACCTCCTTAACCCTACCCATCTCTGTTCTCATCAACCGATCCATTACTGAAGCCAAAGTCCCAGCTATATGGAAAAAGTTCTACACCCTACCCATCCATAAAGGAGACAGCTCTATCAAACTATCCAACTTTAGGCACGTTGCAATTCTATCACCCCCTCTATAAGATCTTGGAAAAATGTGTACACAAACAAATCCTACAATACCTCATACAAGAGAACCTAATCACCCCCACCCAAAATGGCTTTCATCCTGGTCATAGTATCTCCACTGCTCTCATCTCCTTCATAAACACCATCTCACAAGCCAGAAGTCAGAATAAATTAGTCTCTTGCCTCTTTCTAGAACTCTCAAAACATTTAACACTGTCTTTCACCGCCTCCTCTTAGATGAACTCTCTGAAATAAACCTTTGCACCCCTACTATCTCTTGGCTCTCTAGTTACTTCAGCAATCATTTCCAATCTGTTAAATTGCTCTCTGCCATTTCTTCAGCACTCCTTATTAAGATGGCAGTACCCCAAGGTTCAGTTTTGGGACCACTGCTATTTAATATTTTTACCAACTGACATCTATCTCTACTCCACAATTATCACTGGTACAATATGTTGATGATTCTGCAGTCATCGCCATAGCTGATACCCTCTCTGAGCTCCATATTAAAACACAGAACTCCTTCTTGTCTACTGAAAACTGGCTCAACCAAAACCATCTAATCTTAAACCAAAAGAAGACCAAACTCTTACTCTTAGTACTGAAAACAATGAACCATCTAAAACCTTCCTTCTCTATCACTTGCCAGAATAACACACCCATCACAGTGGAAAACCATACCAAACTACTTGAGGTCATCATTGATGACCAGCTGAAAGTTGACCTGCATGTACTTAGTAATATTAAGAAAACTCACCAAAAATGTGGACTGCTTTATAGAAACAAAAACTTTCCATCCAGTAAAGTCAAGACAGCCCTATCACATGCCTACCTATTACCAACCCTTCTCTCTGGCTGTCAAATCCTCACCAACTTACAAACTTCACTTATTTCTAAACTAGAATCCACTTACAACAAAATAGCCAGATTTGCTGCTAAACTACTATACTCCTCTCATCACTGCTTAGCGCTCAGAAAACTGAACTGGTTAGAATTTTCCCATAACCTTCTCCTCTCTCAGCTTCAGATAATTTATTATGTGCTATACCAGCCCACTTTCTGCCCCAGCATCACTTCTATTATCTCCTCCTACACCCCAGCATGAACTCTTAGGAGCTCTGAACAACATTTCCTTTCCAAATGCAAACCTAAGGTCAACACTGGCAAAAACCTTTACAACTATTCTCCTGCTGACAGCTGGTATAAACTTCCACTTGACATTCGAAATATTAGATCCAAACATCAATTCAGAAATGCAGTAAAAAATCAATTAAGCAATAAAAGACTATGTCAGTATTATCACCCTGACTGACCCATCTGCTCTCTGCCAACCAGCCTTTCTCCTTTCTCCCATACTTGTGTCACTCAACTTCCTTACTAACTTGCTATATTTCAATTCATTACTCCTACATACCTATTTCTCTAGCTTGTACCTACATTCTTACGATAGTTGCTAACAGAATCTTTCATACCTAACTACTTCTCTCCCTCTGCTACTCTTTCAGATGAACTGATGACCAAGGATGCAAATTGTCATTTGTTTACCTTACTCTGCACTGTACCTACTGTAATTTGCCTTGACATGAATGTAAATTTTTATTTGTTCTACTTTTTACTCTGTACTGTACCTACTGTACTTGCTGATTTGTAGAATCTGATTGCTACTCATGTTAAACCCACTTTTTGTTCACCACTGTAGACTTTGTTTAGGTAGCTATGTTCTTTTTCAACTTAGTTTTATGTTTTAGTGACTATGTAATTGTGGAGCTTTTCTCCCCAAGTCTCCACTGAAAAAGGGCTCTGACGCAGCTGGACCAACCGGTCAACAAATGTGAAATAACTAACTAATTAACTATATAACTAACTAAATAAATATTGCAAGATTTCTCTAACATTGCACAACATTCATATGATGAGCATGATGCTGTCCATGCTGAGTGAAGGAGCTGGCATAAACATGATGCCTTTTTTAATTAAACCACATAACATAACCTGATTAACCAAGGATGATCACACACTAGTACCCATCAAAACTAATGTCAAACTACCTGTAATGTTTTAAAGTATGGCTTTACTAAATTGTGCCGAATTCTGCACAGTTAAACAAAATGGTGTCAGACAAAAGCAAGCAGTGAGGTAAGCGTTTTTTTTTTTTTAGCAATGCTGAAACTGCACACCTCATGGCTATAACTGTTGGGTGGAGACTGGCCATACCTCTCAAATGTCCCTGATTTTGGCTAAACATTTTTCTCTCCCTTTCTTCTAGGAAAACTAGTAATTTTTGTAGAAAAGGAGGTGAATTACACTCAATAGACACTAGAAATAATTAGAGTTATAGAATTATTTTACTTCAGAAAGTGCATGGTATTTCGCATTCTCTTATTCTGTTATATTCATCATGTTAATAGTACTAATATTTTAAGAAGTGTCCATGATTACTTTTGGATTTGTTCCTGATTCTTGAGGCAAGAGGTTGAGCTATATGGGGTTGGGGTTGGCTGGACAGAAGTAGCTTACCATTCTTGTCATTTGCCCAGTTTTAAGTGTTTATTACAATCTGGCTTTGCAGGACTAATGTGTATTTGTGAGAAGTAGGATGCACTACTTAACTTGATATGCACAGACAGAGTATATATAATTGCTGGGGCAGTCTGTGCAGCTGCCTGCTGTTTGCATTTGTAGCACTAGTGTGATTTATATGAAGCAACATGGAATATTTTAATGTGTGGCAACTGTTTGTTTGAAACAATGGTACAATGCATTTCAATTTCAAGATGGTTATCCTCTTTTATCACAATAACATCAAAATTGTACACATATGTGGCTATAACTGCTTGTTGGGGGGTTATCTGGATGAAAGTATCTGATCCTCTTGTCACTTGTTCATTTGCAGTCATTTCTCTAAAGGACAAACTACATCCCAGAATACCCAAACCTGAAGGGCTGGTGCCCCCTTAAACACCAATACTGGTTAAGTGGATTTTAACATGGGCTTAGTAGTGGCCTCTGCCTTGAATCTCACTCAGTCTAAAATTAGCCCTGCTGAAAGGTGAACACACAAGGTCTATGTAGCTTGTGTGGGGAGCTGAGGATGATGTCAGAAGTCATTATCTTGTGTTGGACTGCATACAGTGTGGTCGGCATTTTTTTTAACTTTGCTCACAAACTTCAGAGTGGTGCACAGGAGGTCACTAAGCTTGTACAGGAGCAGTGTACAATCTATTATTTTATTTTTATTTTGAATCCGATAATATGGGTGGAACACTGATCCCATTGGACCCATTTCAGTCTCAGCCTGGGGAAAAAATGGATACATAACATTATATACAGTGTGAATGAATCACAAAATGTAATATATACATGTATTATATAAAGGGTATAAAGGCAATAGATAAATGACTTTACCATTATATAGAGAGTGACTGAAAAAGCAATACAGATATGCATTATATATAAGGTAACATCAGAGTTGACATGCTAAATGAATCACATTCAAAAAAGGTATGTAGACAGAAAAAGAGAATAAAGAGGTAAAGTTATATGATCAGAGAGAGAGCAGTTGCATTTTCCTAAACTCTTGAAATGGGTTTTATTTGTGAACAGAAAATGATGTATAACAAAAGAAGAGAGAGATTCCCACAGTTTGGGACCAAGGACTGAGAAAGCATGGTCTGCGCAGTGAAGACTAGTTTGGGGATTTTGGAGGAAAGGACATTAGTGGTTGAGATGTCAAGGTTGTATATTGGTGTATCTCTGAACAGTCTGGTTAGCGAAGAGAAGGTGCCTTTCTTGAAAAGTTTCAATAGTTGAGAGGCAGGTAGAAAGTCAACATGTTGTTTTACAGGTGGCCAGTTAGCTTTTTCAATGGTTTTGCAGTGATGTTAAAAAAGTCTAAATGTCTAAAAGTAAATAGGAAACATTATTGTAATTATTTTTTTTTCACTTTCCTCACAGCTAACCATCAGATGCAAGTACAAGTGGCTATCTTTTTGGGTGTGGGTAATGAAGTATTCTGTTTATACATGTTTGGCAACAAATATGCTCTATTTGTTTTTCAGTTTTGTCATAGTATGACATCAGAGGATTACACATAGTGAGGCTGTCTTTTGTGGGTAGAGATGAGGAGGCATGCTTATATACATATGACTGCTCCGACTTAAAATATAACTGTCGTCATTTGTTCCTTAATTTTTATCCCAATTTAAGACCAGGCAGGGATACTCAGAAAGTGATGACATTTTTAAGGTGGTGTAGGGAGGCAGACACTTATTGCAGATATCATTTATCTATCATGACATGCATTTTTATTGTGCATTGCATTATGATTAACTTTGAGCATTAAGCCTTGGATAGAACCCATTTCTTCCATGACATAAAAAAGTCTGATCAAATTTCTTTCTTTATGTATGATTTTTGTTCAGGTCATCATTGAATCAAAAGGTTGGAAAAAGCTCTCCTCAGAGCTTTTATAACCCCATGGCAGTCCCTAGACCCCACCTTAGTTTAGTTGTTGCAACATAGTTGTGGTTAGTTTGGGAGTGTGGAAAGGATTCAGGGATATAACATGTAATCTTGGTCAATTAGAAAATGATTCAGGAAAAAACAAAGTTGAAGAGCAAGACTGAATATCTTCCTTTAAACACAATTTTTGCTCAGGCCATCACTGAATGAAATAGTTCTTTAAAAATTCTGTAAAATGCAACTCAGAGCATGTAGGGCCCAGAGATCCCTGGCTCAATGCAGTCATTTCAATTGCAGTTAATATAGTATAATCTTGGTCAGTCAGGGTGTCTCAAAAGAATTCAGGAGTAAAACAAATATTAAGGAGAAAGAACAAGACTCAAATTTTTCCCATAAAAATTTTTGTTCAGGCCATCATTGCCTGAAAAAAATGTTTAAAAAACCTAAATGCACCTCAGAAAATATGCAGCCCCCATGACTTGGCATTGCGGACTTCACACCCACGGCTCAATGCAGGTGCTTCCACTACAGTCATTACAATACAGTCTTGGTCAGTTAGGGTGTGTTACAAGGTTTCAGGGAAAACAAAAGTTGAAAAGCAAGAATGAAGTTCTTCTCTTAATCATGAAATTTCTTAAAGCCATTATTGGATGCAAAGCTTGTTTAAAAAACTAGAAAGTAACAAATATGGCTTCTTGGAGCCCTCAGACTCTAGCTTATGCAACTGTTTCCTACATGGTTATCAAAAAACAATCTTGTCTGTTTAAAGCATGTTGAATGAGTAAATACAGAAAAATAATGGAAGAATAAGACAAACTATCAAAAAAGGAAGAAAAAAGTAATCTGTATAGTATAAATAGGCCAGGATGGGGAATATTGTTCATGGGGGGGGGGGGCATCACTGTGGAGCTCTTTCACCTAGGGTGCCAGATGACTTAAAGCTTGCCCTGCTTGTACACCATAATACTGATGCCAAGATCGATGAACCTGGAGGCTATTTTACATTACCTGCTTTTACCCCCCCCCCACTGCAGTGAGTATCTGTGAAAAGAGAGAGAGAAAGAAAAAAATGTTTTAAGCGGCCTGTATTAACTGCTTTCACAATCAAACATTTAAAAGAACTCAGTCATGCAGTTTAGAACAATAATTATGCTATTATACCACAGAGTATGTAACATGCATATATTATATCTCATTGATTTCATATATCTGCATTTACCTTACCTCTGTGGCCATAATAGGAATTAGTCATCCTTCTGCAAAAAGATGTACCATCTACACTCCCAGGGATCTACAGACCATACATTTGACTAGTTTTATAAACAAGGCACTGGAAAGAATTATTATGGACCTGATAAACAAAGATATAAGAACTCTTCAAACACTGGACCCATCCTAGTTCGGTTTCATCAAGGGCAGGTCATGCCTACGGAACTTGGTGGACTTCTTTGAGATGGTCAATAGAGCCATGGATGAGGCCAAAATAGTACATACTGCCTATCTTGACCTGGCAAAGGCATTTGACACAGTACCACATCTGGATATTATAGACAAACTCAAAAATTTAGGTATAAATCCCAGAGTGACCTGATGGATACCCAAATATTTCACAAAAAGGACACATGAAGTTAGGGTGGGGGAATCCACCTATACCAACAGGCCTGTTATTACTGGTGTCTCTGAAGTCAAAGTAAATGTAGCTTGCCTTTTTCTGTATAGATTTGCTGATGACTGCAAGCAGGGGGCAATCACTGAATCCCCCAAAGATGCAAATATCCTTAGGAAGGACTGACACAAACAAATAACTGGTGCCAAAGCGATAGCCTAAAACTCAGTACAGAAAAATACATAATCATATCCTTTGGGAAGATAACTACCCCTGCAAATTACAAAATTGATAACATTCCCCTAAGTGTAGACCCAGTGGTATGGGACTTGGGAGCTCATGTTAACAGTAATCTGAACTTTGAACACCATGAATCCATGGTGGTGAGCAAAACCTTATGTATGGCGCAACATATAAGTAAGGGCATGACATCCAGATCTAAGGACATAATTAGCCCTTGTTAAACCAATAATCAAGTACAATGTGCCCTTCTGGATGTACCTGATGAGGCATTTGCAACAACTGGAGTATCAATAGAGGTTTCTGGTTCTTCAATAAAAGAATACAGTGTGTAAATAATATGTGCTGTGTGGATTGCCTCAAATTCAGCCCTGATGGATCTGCTACGCATTCACAAAATGAACAGCACTAGAATTATCCATTTAAGGATCTAAACCTCATCTGTGATATAAACAAAACATTTTGGAGTGATAGTTATGTGTCTCAGAGATTACCCCTTCTCTGGAACAGACTCCCTCTTTAAGTGAATCAAAGCTTTTCCCTAAGGCTATTCAAACATAAGTTGGACCAATGGATGAGAAATTGCAAAATCACCTCTGGATTGTCACCTGTGGCCCTTATGAATGGGGCAATTTGTAGATGCCCTAAGTCACAGGTGTATACCAAAGCCACTCTAGCCCATGAGCATTGATAACTGGGAACATTAGGGCATGCATGGCTAAACTGAAAAAGGCTCTAGGGCCATTAGCCTAGTAACCTTGAATAAGTCTATGTTCCTTTTACTTCAAGTCTTAATGATTGCATTCAGAAACAATCATTAATATGTAAGTTTGAAGCAATACACATGCTGTGACTCATGTGTAGCCACTATAGATTGAGTACTCCACACGCTTCAGTTTATTCTCCAATAAAGTCATTATAAGGCCCCAGTGATTTGAATAGCAGTAATTTCTTGCTTTGCATTTGCAAAATTCTCAAATCACAGGATCATTTTCTCCTTCTTCTTACAGCCTGTTTTATGCAATGTCAAAATGACAGAACTAACAACATAGCAAAACAAAAACTCAAAGCAACCTTATGGTGTAATTGGTCAATGCTTGTAGCCTAAACAAGAAACTCCACACCTTATAAGCTCACTTCACTTTAGAGAATGTAGACATCTGTGCTGTTACTGAGACGTGGTTTAAAGCCACAGAAAGTACTCCAGTAGTGGAAGGCTACAATGCCTTCTATATGTTTAGACCAACAGCAGCACAGACAGAGGCTAAAGGTGAAGGTATCTCAATCTATGTTTGCAGCAAATACAACTCTAGGTTAGTTGAACAGGATGATGGTGCAGAGGACTGTTCAATGTACTCTGATGAAACCCGCATGTAGTGGAGCGGGTGAAAGCGCTCAGTATTTTCGCTAAATTTGTGGATTTTAAATTGTTTTTTATTTTTATTTTTTTGCGTTGTCAATTGTGTGAGCAATAAACTTTTCTGGTTGTCCAGGATATCGCCTTTGTCTTATTGAACAGGATGATGCCCTGGAGTTCATCCATGTCCAAGTCTCCATAGACAACGTTCCCTGTCATGTACTGGCCAACTTCAGGTCACCAGCTATGACTCACAAAGCTCACAACTGTTACCTACACCTACTAGTGGCATTCACCATCCAACCAGATACTCTATTCATGGGAGACTTTAACTACCCTATCTATAGACTGGGAAACATACACTGCCTGTAACTCATAGGTACAAAGTTTCCTGGACTTTATCAACACAAATGCCCTGGACCATATAGTGCACTCTCCAAACAGAGGATCAGACATATTGGACCTGGTATTCACCAAAGTGGGAAAGTATTGCACCCCCCCCGCCCCACTTCACATCCTTATTGGCAAAGTTGGACCAGACAGCTGTCTCCCTCGAAATAAAATTCAACCCAGAATACCCAACTAGCCCTGTAATAGATAGGAACTATACTAAATCAAACTACATCCTATTAAGCAACAGTTTGTCAAAATTCATGGCTCCCCAAAGCCTAAGATCACAGCTAGCTATGCAGAATTATTTACAAAAACCCTGTACAAATGTAAATGGCTGCATTAAGGCTGCTGTACCTACCAGAAGTGAGCCCAGATCTAAGACTCCTTACCATAGGCTAAAAACAAAAGAAAATGTCATGGCCAAAATTACAAAAAGCAACTGTCATAGAAAAAAGAGCTCTCTTATTTAACTAAACAAAAAACTAAGAGGTCTAATAAAATCCATCAAGGCCATTTACGAGGTCAGGATAGCCTCCCAGGCTAAGGACAATCATAAGACCTTCTTCAACTATGTCAGGAATCTTAAAGGTAATACTCAACAGTGTGCACAACTGGTGGCAAATGACACAAACTTCACTGACCACGGTGACATAGCAAATCTGCTGACTGATACGTTTAGCTCTAACTTCATCCCCACTTCCCCCTACTACCCATATGAAATCCCTTCTAGCATATCCCCCAATTATCAACAGGGAGTAGGTCCTGGATGTGCTCACTAAGGCCAAAACTCTGCTTCAGTGGCTCCCAACAATATCCCCAATTGCCTACTAAATAGCCTAAAATATGACATAGCAGGACCACTTGAGGCACTTTTCAATTACAGCCTCAAAACAGGTTATGTGCCAGGAGAATGGATGGATGCAATGATCATTCCTCTTCATAAGGGTGGACCATCAACTGACCCTGGGAACTATAGACTTATCAGTTTGACAAGTCTAATATGCAAAGCCATGGAGCAAATTATTATGGAAATGATCAACAAGGACATTGACAACACACAGACACAGGAACTATCCCAGTTTGTCTTTGTTAAGGGAAGGTCTTGTCTACTTAAACTTGGTAAAATTCTTTGAGAAGGTCACTATGGCTATGGATGAGGGGAAATGGTGCATACCACCTACCTTGACCTAACCAATGTGTTTGTTACAATACCCCACTCAGGGGCATAAATCTCTACATAACTTTATGGACAGACAGCTGACTCACAGATAGGACCCAAGAAGTCAGGTTTGGTGAGACGACATCCACTAAGAGACCAGTACCCAGCAGAGTACCCCAGGGATCTGGGCTGGGCCTACTGCTGTTTGGCATCTACTTCTTGGAAGTCAGGGCTAATGTTAAAGGCCTCTGGTTAACCAAGGTCACAGATTACTGTAAATTGGGAGCTATCACAGATTCTCCTCTCAACACTAACATTCTACAAGAGGGTCTAATGCAAACAAATGAGTGTAACAAAAGTCACAGGTTAAAACTCATCACTAAAACACCCCTAAAATTTGACCCCATAGTTAGGGATCAATGAACATATGCAGACAGTAATTTGGCATTCGACCAACATGTAGCCAAGACAGTAAGACAATCATTTTATATTACCCATCTCATAAGCAAAGGTATGGCCAGGTCCAAGGAAGTAACAGCACCACACTAATCAGCCCTTATCAGACCCATCATTGAGTGTAATGCCCCCTTTGGTATGTACCCAGCTAAGCACTTGCAACAGTTGGAATGCCCTCAAATGTTCCTCAACAACAGCATTCAGGGTATGAATACCCTGTCCTACACAGATCCCATTTAGGTCCTATCTCTGTACCAAGTCTCCTGCAGGGTACTCAGAGGTGATCTATGCCTACCATATAAGGTGTCCTTGGATCCAGCACTGATGGATCTGTTGCACATCTGCAAGACAAACAACACCAGAAACACTAGATCTAAGGACCTGGACTTTGTCTGGAACATAAAAAGAACCTGATGGAGGGACCAATATGTGTCTCAAAGGATCCTTGTGGTATGGAATAAGCTCCCCATCTACATGAAGCAGAGTTCATCCCTGACTCTCTTCAAAAGAAACCTTGATCATTGGATGGGAAATCACAAATTCACCCCTGGCTTGGAACCCATGTTTCTGATGAACAGAGGTCACTGACATACCACTCACACGAATAACCCCTAATTACCTCTTTACTAACATAACCCCCATATAAGCATTCAAGGAACTTTGGGACAAAACTGGGTTGGGTTGCCCAGTTAGGCTTATAAAGACCCTGATGGTCATTAGTCTAGTATGACGCTATGAACCCAAATAGAACTAAGACACTCTCCTCCACAAAAAGGAAGCCAATCAGGTGGCCCCCTGCCATGAATAAACTTTACAACAAAAGGAAGAAACTGTTGCAGAAAAGAAGAAAATCCCAGGATGCAAAAAAAATCCCTTACCAGCCTCAGTAAGAAGCTGAGATCCCTTATAAAATCCTCCAAAGCTAGTTACGAAAATAAAATTGCCAAAGATTCCAAAGACAACCACAAGGCATTCTATAGCTATGTCAAGAATCTAAATGGCAATGCTCAGATCTGCTCTGAGCTACAACAGAATGGCATTAAATATACTGATCACAAGGATATTGTCAATATCCTGGCAAATCGATTCAGTGCCAACTTCACCCCCCTCTCATCCCCTAAAGGGCCCATCTCAATACCGAAAGATTGCCAAATTCCGGTAATAATGGCCACACAGGTAAAAACCGCACTCTTCAAAGCTAAGAATCCAACATCCATGGGACCAGATGACATCCCAGGCTGTGTACTACATGAACTACAAAATGAACTGGCACCTCACCTAAGTGTCATTTTTAATCATAACCTCACCTCAGGCTTCATGCCCACTGAGTGGTGTACAGCTACAGTTATCCCACTCCACAAGGGGGGACCCAATTTGTATCCTGGAAACCTCCACCCCATCAGTCTGACGAGCCTGATCTGCAAGGTCATGGAACATATTATCATGGAACTTATAAACAAAGACATTGGCAACCTTCAAACACTGGACCCCACCCAGTTTGGGCTCGTGAAGGGCCGATCTTGTCTCCTGAACTTGATTGACTTCTTTGAATCAGTCTCCAGAGCTGTGGACGAGGGTAAGGTGGTCCACACAGCCTATCTGGACCTCGACAAAGCCTTCAACCCCATCCTCTACACTGGAATCATAGATGAACTTACTAAGCTGGGCATTAATCTCTACATCACTTGATGGGTTGCCAACTGACTTACTGACAGAACCCACACTATAAAAGTAGCCGACTCCAAATCCAGCTCCAGCTCCAGACAAGTGACAAGTGGAGTACCTCAGGGTTCAGTCCTGGGGCCGCTCTTGTTTGGCATCTACTTCTCTGAAGTAGAGGTCAACACTAAGGGACTCTGGCTAACAAAGTTTGCAGATGAATGCAAACTGGGAGTCATTATTGAATCCCCAAATGATGTGGATACTCTACAAAAGGGCCTTACAGAAACAGATGCTTGGTGCCAGAGCCATGGGCTCAAGCTCAATGCCAAGAAATGGATAGTTATCCTCTTTGGGAAAAAACATGTACCCATGAATTACCATATAGTTGGCAGTACACTAAACACTGAAAGTGTGATAAGAGACTTAGGGACACAGGTGGACACTGGTCTCACCTTCGATAACCACATCGCCACAACAGTCAGGAAATCCTTCGATGTGGCACACCTCATCACTAAGGGCTTTTCATCCAGAAAAAAAGGAGGTCATTGTCCCACTGTACTCATCCCTCATTAGACCCATTATAGAATACAATGCCCCATTTGGTATGTACCTCTCAAGACATCTGCAACAACTGGAAAGGCCGCAGAAATACCTCACTAAAAGAATCACAGGCCTAAAGTGGATGTCCTATGCTGACCATCTAAAAAACTCCAGCTACACTGTGTCTCATATTGTCTACTCAGAGGCGATCTCTGCTTAACGTACAAGGCAATGTCAAACCCAGAGCTGTTGGACATGCTACACTTAAAGAAATCCCAATTCCTCAGAGCCACACGCTCCAGGGATCTAAACCTTGTCATCACAATGAAAAAACATGCTGGAGGGATAGGTTCCTGACCTAGAGACTCCCCAGACTCTGGAATAGGCTGCCCATACATGTCAAGCAGAGCGCCTCTTTGGCCCTCTTCAAAAGGAAAATTGATGATTGAAAGGGAGATAGGAAATTCACCCCAGGGATCACATCAGCCACCCTGGTAGACAGGGGTCCAGGGAAGTAAATACTGTGGGAAGAAATAGCCAGGGAATTGTTATGTCTATGCTTGTATAGGCCCTAGGGCCAATAGCCTAGTACCAGCCTATGAACCTATGAATCTGCAAATCCCCATTTTGACATACATTCAGGTAACAAAGATATATATCATGTTTCCAATTACTGAATGTATTCTGCATTCAGACTGCAATTATTTTAAGAATATTACAAAGTCATGCAGACGAAGAAGACTTTTATCACATCTGTCAAGACCCCAGAAGACTTGCAGTGCTCATCAGCTGTGTTAGCATGGCCAGAAAGTATCTCTGACCAAGTCGTCTGTCTCCCCTTATTGGATTTATCAAGAGTTGCCTCAGAGTTGATCCGTGCATGAGCATGACTCTTTGTATACCCTTGGTTAGTCAGTCTCGTGTACTTTTTTCCCTTTGTGTCCTTAAACTAATTCCTTGTTACCCTTTCTTCCTGGCTCCATCTTCCTCGTTTCATGACATTTCCAGCCCATCCTTTTTGTACATCAATCATCCTGAGTAGAATTATTGTTGTTCAGAGTTGGTCTGACTTTCTCTTTCACATTCATGTCCCTGCTTTGCTTTGTATTTTGCAAACTTTCCCTGTCAGACTTGTCCTGTTTTTAGTTGTGTTAATCGCCTTCTTTTTGGTGGTGGTTATTTCTTTTGCCTGTGTCATGAGGTTTGTCGCTACTCGGTTCTCTCCCTCTCCATCTCCAACTCTGATAACATTTCTTCCAAGTCTCCTCTTCTGTTGATTTTAATTGGCTGTTAGTTTGTTATCAAAAGGCAATTGTGTTTCAAATTCCTACAGTGTAATTCTCTCTCTTTCTGTTTCCTCTAGCAAAATAGCTGGATACACTTAAAGAACTGCATAGACAAGGTGAAGGAGTTCTTGCACTCTCACCGTTTGCTGTCCTAAAACATGCAATCTTGATGAAAAGTCCACAAGGGAATTCCACCATGCTGTTTGCTATTTCTTAACAGCAAGTTCTAGTGCATGCTGAAATCATGGCTATTAGCACATCCCTGGAGATTTGCTTTGTTATCTGAATAGTTTGCCCTTTTTCCCCACTATATGGATTTTTTTCAATTGATGGATTCAGATATGAAGGAATATATATTACCCTCTTTAATAATCATTCCAGAAAAGGAGTTAACACTTTATCTGGAAAGGTTTCAGGTATTCGCTTTGCTCTAATGTTCACACAGTGAGAAAACTTATCTAAATCATCCAACTTTTCCAACTGTTTCTTATACTCCTTATCTAACTCAATAAGATGTGCCTGCATTGTTTCTTGGGAGAAGCAGAACTTTATCTGACTGATTTCAATCACTTCTATAGCATATCCTACTTCAATTATTTTCTTTTGCTGAGTCATTGCCACCTCCAGCAGGCCTCCATCTTGATCTTGACTGTAATGACAGAAGAAAAGCTCTTCGTGTCACCAGAGGCTATAAACATAAAATTCATAGCAATATAGCTCTCTTAATAAGCAGCCATATTCCACTCGGGCTAGCTATGACTCCCCAAAATTTCGGTTACTGACACAGCAACTAAAGCCATCCCCTATAAGTCTGTAACTATAAAGGCACTGAATGTCACAGCTGTGGAAAAGTGAGACTCACAAATAGAGTACACACAAATGTCCATCTCACCAGGTTGGATAAAGAATAGGTCATGGTCAGCTGTCTGTCATTTGGCAGGATTTGCCACATCACACATGCACTCAAGTCTCTCAACAACAGGCAAGGTTATGACTCCATCATAGTCCACGTTGGTGTGAATGATTTGAGATTTACCTCACTGGACTATATGAAGAGAGACATGACTGAACTCTCTGATTATGTGTCTCAGGCAGGTATGTCCCTAGCCTTAAGCAGCATTTTACCTTCAACTAGGATGATACCGCAATACAAACAAAAAATGTTTGACTTGAACAATTGGCTTAGTTTCTGGTGTCATTCAAAAGGGATCCAGTATTTGTCAGCCTGTGATGACATGATTGACAGACCTCACTGCTTTGCCAGAAATGGTCTTCATCTGTCATCCGTGGGATTTTGGTTACTGGCTAAGGCTCTTCCCATCCCCATAGCACCTTTTTTAGGCAATGTCAAAAGAACAAAATTTCTGATGTAAAAATACCCTCTAAAAACAACCTCAAGGTTATGCTACTAAACACTAGGAGTCTAAACCAGAAACTGCACTCACTGGAAGCAGTCCTCACCTTGAAAGATGCTGACATTTGTACAGTCACTGAGACCTGGTTTAAGGCTGTGGAGAGCATCCCACCGACACCAGTTTACATTTCCTTCCACACGTTCAGGTCACAAACTGAAGGTGTGAGAACTAAAGGAGGTGGTGTATCAATATTCATTATAGATAAATACACCTCTAGACTGGTTAAACAGCATGATTCCCTTGAATTACTTTGGGTGCAATTGACTGTAGCTAAGACCCCTCTTCAGGTCATTGCCAGCTATAGGACCCCCTCCATGGATCAGGACATCTAATCAGCCTACTTGGATCAACTTGAGTCAATCAAGATACAAACAAACACTCTGGTTTTGGGTGACTTTATCTGTCCATAGACTGGGTAAATTATATGTGTTCTAACTCATCTGCCCAAGGGTTTCTGGACTTCGTTAACTCCAGTGCCCTGGACCAGCTGGTTGACACACCCACAAGGGGCTCAAACATCCTGGACCTGGTGCTCACCAACATGGGGGACCGCTGCACCACCCCTATGTGTGGCCATCCCTGGTGAGATCTGACCACAATTCAGTTTCACTAGAAGCAACTATAATACAAGAACCCCCCCCCCCTTCCCTTAGTAACAACTAGACTAAAAAACTTTTCTAAGGACAATTACAACTGCTTATGTGAAGGCATAAACAACTTCATAGCCCCTCCTCCCACTGATGGAACAGACATCTATGTTGAGTTATATAACAATGCTTTATACAAGCACCTGAGTATTGATTCTGCCATACCTGATACTACCAAAGCAAGATCTTCAAGGAAATACAAACCTGCCTGTTGGACAACTGCCATTAATAGGCTATACAATAGGAGAAAGAAATTGCTAAGAGTAGGAAGGAACAATCTCAAAACTGGAAACACTCCCTCCTCAACTTAAACAAGCAAATAAGACTCCTAGTGAAGTCCTCCAAAGCTACCTACAAATCTAAATTAGCTTCCCTAACTAAGGATAGCCACAAGACGTTCTTTAGTTACATCATTAACTTCAAAAGTAAGGCCCAGCTTTGTCCTGAACCCGTAGTTAATGGTACTACATATATAGATCCTGTGGATATTGCAAACCTGCTGACTGACAGGTTCAGTGAAAACTTCACTCCCCTGTCACTGCCACATGTACCTCAAAGCATCCCTAACACCTGTCCCCCACCTAGTATCCCTGATGAGCAGATATTAAATGCTCTCTCCAAGGCCAAAAACACAGCCTGTATGGGACCAGACAACATCCCAGGCTGTGTTTTGCATGGGTTAAAACAGGAATTAGCATCACCATTGAGCACCTTTTCCAATCACAGCCTAAGCACTGGCTTCGTCCCAGAGGAATGGAAAACCGCTACCATCATCCCTTTGCCAAAAAGGGGTGCATCCATGGAACCTGGGAACTATTAACCCATTTAGCCTGACCAGCCTTATCTGCAAGGCCATGGAGTGAATCATCATAGACCTCATTAACAAAGATATAAGAAATATCCAAATGCTTGAACCCACCCAGTTTGGCTTTGTCAAGGGGAGACCATGCCTGTTAAACTTGGTGGACTTCTTTGAGACAGTCACCAAAGTTGTAGATGAGGTAAAATCTGTGCATATGGCCTAACTAGACTTAGCCAAGGCCTTTGACACAGTCCCCCACTCAGGCATCATTAATAAACTCACCCAGCTGGGTATCAACCCATATATTGTTAGGTGGATTGCAAACTGGCTCATATGGTCAAAATAGGGGACTGCACCTCCTCTAGCAGACCTGTAACCTGTGGTGTTCCACAGGAATTGGTTCTGGGACCCCTACTGCTCAGAATCTATTTCTCCAAAGTATAGGCTAACATTAAAAGACTGTAGCTGACAAAGTTTTCTGATGACTGTAAACTGAGAGCAATCACTGAAACCCTCAGCAAAGTCAGCATCCTGCAGTAAGGTCTTACTCAGACTATTGACCAGTGCCAAAGTCATGGTCTTAAACTTAATGCAAAAAAATGCATTATCATCCTCTTCAACAAGGGTGATGTCCCTGAAAACGTGATGTTCCTGCAAACTACCACATCAATAGCAACACCCTAAGCACACAGTCTGTGGTGAGAGATCTGGGCACACAAGTTGACAGCAACCTTAACTTCGATCACCAGGTCTCCACAGTGGCAAAAAGCACATTTTATATTGCACATCTCATAAGTAAGGGCATTGCCTCAAGAAAAAATGAGGTTATAACCCCCATGCACTCTTTCCTCTTTAGGCCAGTAATAGAGTACAATGCTCCATTTGGTATGTTCCTTTCCAAACACCTGCAGCAACTGGAGAGACCACAGAGGTTCCTTTAAAAAAATTCAGTGTCTTCATGTCTTATGCAGACAGACTGAAATCTTTGTCACTTTACTCTGTGTCATACAGACTGCTCCATGGTGACCTGTGCCTTGCATGCAGAGCAATCTCTGACCCAGCTATAATGGAAATACTGCACATTCACAAGTCAAACGGCACAAGGGTCACTCTCTCATAGGACTTTAACCTGATATGTGACATCAACAGAACTTCCTGGAGAGACAGATTTGTCTCACAGAAGTTGGCCCACATTTAGAACAAGCTTTCTATTCATGTTAAACAAAGCCCGTTGCTGGCCCTATTTAAGCGTAATTTGGACGACTGGATGGGCTGCTAAAAATCTGCTCCGGGGGATTCACCTATGTCCCTCTTGGACAGGCGTAATAGGTGCTAATTTTCTTGTCTGCTTGAACCAGACTCCCTTGGGAACACGGGTTGAACTTGGCTAGGCTTGTAAGGCCCCTGGGGTCATTAGCCTAGTAACCTTCTATGATCCTATGATATGAATAAAAGATACATTTTTATGGCAAAAATACTAAGTATGTAAGGAAATAAGAAAATGTGTATGACAATAAAACTGAATTACATGTTTTTATAAGTAATCAGCAAGGAAATACTTGTTTGCATTTTCTCTTATAATGAATTATAAAAATAGACAGATATTGATTTAGGAGCAACAGTATGTATTATATATGAAAATAAATTCCTTTTGTTGCTGTGCTTATGGAATACTGCTTAAAAATCTTAAACCTCTTACTTTAAAAAAAAAGTTTCTGAATGTTTAGGGTTTGTAATACTCTGATGGGAATGGACTCCATTCCTAAGCTGACATAGTTAAATTTGTTTGCTATGTTGAACGGTAAGACTGTGTTTTGTAAATTCGACTAGTTCCTGGTAACATCCACAGTCAGAGTGAGGGAACCTGCCCTTTCCTAACCCATTGTCGTTTGTTGTAATGTAACACTAGGTCTGCTGGCTATTATTTATCATTAACCGCAAAATTATGACTTGCTCTTCATGATGGAGAAATGGTCTATTAAGCTTTGGCAGCAATGATGCCCCTTGGGTTTTCTATATTTATCACATACACATTCAGACAGGAGTGGGGGTGGGTTATTGATATTTCAGCACTCCTCATTGGGTCTGTCCCTGACCAACGGTGAAATATCCAATTCTTTTTGGTATGTTATGGACACAGGAGCAAGCAGTAGTTGGTGCCTCATTTTATGTCAACTGCCATATAAGGTTGGTTTAGGGCATTTTGGTATCAGGGCAAATGGGAAGTCCATAGATATTATCTGAGAATGTATTATGAAGGGATTAGAGTTCGCTCAGGCTGTTTTATTTTTATTTTTATTTCAGTTTGATAACTGGGTAAGTGGACTCCTCAACAGACCCTTTTCAGTCACAAACTGAGCACCATGGTGCAAGACACAAACAAAAAATTATACATAAATTAAACAATACACAGAGTTGTTTACTATAATGACATGGTAAAGACAACACATATGTATGTTATTTACAACTGTAAATGCAAGTGATGGCATTTACAGTGGATATATATATATATATATATATATATATATATATATATATATATATATATATATATATATACATATACATATTAAAGTAGGCATTCAAACAGTGATCATTTGTTAAAGGAGGATCTTTACAAGAAAAGGCATGACTACAACCTGAGCTGCGAGGACTAGCCATTGTAATGGAAACTAGACCATTTGGTGTCCTTAAACAGTTGTTCTTTTAGTTTGTTTCTAAATAAATGAAGTGTCTCTTGCTGCCTCATGTTAGCAGGCAATTGATTCCAAAAGCTGTGCCTAGCCTAGAGATAGCTCTTTTTTTTCTGGAGGTTTTAAAGTTTAAATGAGGTTTTAAAGTTTAAATGTTATCTTCTTAGCTCTCTAAGTTTGTAGTTAGGCTACTTGATTTATAATGTTTTTGCTGGATGGATGGGAGGTTAGAGAGTCCTATTATTAACAGTGTGTAAACATAGCTAAGAAGAAATGTGTCTCTGTTACAGGTAGCCAATTATACTGTTGTTGATGCTGGAAGTGATGAGCTTGGGGTTCTGTAACAAGAAATAAAATCTGCAGATTTTGTCTATTGTAGTTGATATTTACATGTGTTTGAGCTGCAATGTAAGGTTACAAGAGGGAGTCCATATTCAATTTTAGAAATAAGCAATTTTCTAAGGCATTATGAGCTGTAGGGCTAAGGCAGTTTGAGATTCTATAGCATAGTTTTAGTTGATGGAGTGTTTTGCAAATAATATTGCCAGTATGCTTGGCAATGAAAGAGTATGTTCCAAAGTTTGCTTTTTAGGAGCGGATATATGTGGAGTGCTGAAAAGCTATGGAGAAAACAGAAGTGATTAATGATAGGTTGTATAGATAAGCGAGAAGTGCTGCAATGCAAGGACCTGATATTTTCATGAAGACGGGGTACAGTTTTTACAGTTTAGAGATGGCTAGTTACCTACACAACACACTGTTCTAGGCACACCTTGGACTCTGTGTTTCAGCTATTGACCTCATAGAAGAACTTGTCTACTGGTCTAACCACTTCCTAGTTTGTTACATGGTGTTATTCACCTAGATGGCTCATCCATCTTTGAAATGATGCAGCACAGGAATAATACATTTCCCTTGAAGATATGTGCCTTGCATACATCAGTTCCCTGTGGAGATCAGTACTGACTTAGGACAGGAAAACTTCTGGCTCTCATTGCCCCTTACTTGTGAGCCTTGACTCAACCATGAGCTTCATTTTCTTTGCAGTGATGGACAATGGATGGAGCACCACTTTTGTCATGCTCACTTCCTGGAGGATGAACTTGCTTGGAATGAACATTATGCTCTTTAACAATCAGACATTGCCTGCAAAAAAACAGATTTCTTGTCAAAGGAAATCTCTGCTTTAGTCATCTGATCTACATACTCCTTAGCGTGGTTGGCTGCCTGTGTAGCTCAGCATGTCCAGCCTCCTGAAGGCACTTTCATCTGCTTTTATATGATGTCTGTTAACTAGCTGCTAATTCATTCATTCATTCATTCATTCATTCATTCATTCATGCATTAATTCACTCATTCTGCAGCTATGCTTAGCTCTGTCAGGTCTGATGTGTCCATATACTGGCCTTGGAAATGGTTTGGGCCAGATATCTGGTACTATTGGATTGCAGTTGTAGTTTGTTTTGCCAGGTAATAATGGGTTGTTTTTCCCTAGCATCTAGTAAATATCATGCTGCCAGTAGTCAGCCCTGGTCCAACTTGGCATGTCTGGTCTTTTTGAGAGTTCCAGGGTCATGTTCTATACAAGACATCTAGTTCAAAACAGAATTTTTAAATCATTCTATATTCTTCTTAAGAATTGGTTGCCCAGATTGTAGGTAAAGTGCCATTTCCTAATGATCTTGACAATTACTACTCAACATTCCATTCTTTCTCAACAAGGTTTTGGAACATTTGGCTTATACACAATTTAATTCTTAACTTAAGGAACATGGTTTCTATGACCTGTTTCAGTCTGTTCTTTTTTTTTTCTGGACTTGACACAGTGCTGAGAGTGCTCATTCCATGTTTTTAATAAGCTTCTTGTGGATATGATCCAAGGAGTTAGCCGTGGTCCTCCTTAATCTCACCGCTGCATTTGATACAGTAGACCACAGATTGTTTTTTAAGATCACCTTGTCAATGACTATAGCACCACAGGAGCTATACCAGAGTGGTTTGTTTCCTATATCACAGGTCATTAACAGAGGGATATTTCAAGTAGTATTTCCTCTTCATCCATTCCTCTGAACTGTAGTGACCCACATAGCTCTCTCTTGGAGTTAGTTCCTTTCACTGTCTAACTGTTGCCTCTTGATGATCTCAGAAGTAAGAGAAGATTTCAGTAACACTGGTATACTGATAACATACAGCTATATGAGAGGATTGTGACCGGTATACTGATGACAACAATTATAGGAAAGGATTGCAGTAACATTGTTATACTGATGACTCACAGCTGCATGACAGGATTGCAGTAACACTGCTATACTGATGACAAACTACAGGAGAGGACTGGAGTAACACTGGTATAGTGATGACAAGTAGCTATAGCACAAAAGAACAGTCACACAGGTATACTGATTATAGGCGAGAGGATGAGAGAATTGCAGAAAAGCAGGTATAATGATGACACACAGGTAGAGGAAAGGAATGCAGTCAGACTGGTATACTAATGACAATCAGCTATACTCCCCCTTCCCTCATGATTCTGTATTGCCTTTGATGCTCTCATGGAAAACAGACTGCATCCTCCACTGGATGCCAGCTGAAATTTAACACTTAAAAAATATCTGCAGTGGCTGTTCATGTCACTCTTAGGGAGAGTACTAGTGTGCCTTGTAACTCCTGTCCATTTTACTGGAGTGAGAAACTCAAATTTCTGTCTATGGTGCATAAGCTTGGGGTTACTCTTAATGACAGACTAACACTTAAAGACCAGTTTTCTGCTGTCATAAAGTCTGCATGCTCTCATGCAAGAGACATCTCCCAAGCAGAACATGTATTAACATCAGAGGACCTGAATGTGGTTATCATTGCCCTGGTTTCAACATGCCTTGTCTATTGTAACTCCCTGTACTTCAGGCTTGTAAACAATGAACATATCCACTTGTAGCTTTTGCACAACTCGGAAGCCTAGTTACTGAGTGACTCACCACAGTACACTGATTCTTCTGAACCTACAATGGCTGCCTGCTTGGTCACATGTAATCTATAACGTTTTCTCCCCTACTTATCTAGCCCTTCATGACATTGCTATTTCTGTAGCCAAAAAGCTGCAGTGCTAGCACATTTCTGTACTACTTCTTCTCTCTGCTTTGCCAGCCAGGGGTGATGGCTAGTTTCAGGGAGGTGCCTTGAATTTTCCATGCTTTAATCTTTTCCTTTTCTGGCTACACAGTGCCAGAACTAATTAATAAGGGGACTACAAGTGGTCCATATGCTCACTGGCTTCAGAAGTTCTCTTAAGAGGCCCCTGTACAATCTAACGTATTAATTAGTTTGATTCTCTATTTGTACTTATTTTATCCAGTATTCTTTACCATGCCTTGAGTTAATCATTCCATTAAGTCTGTGGCATCACTGTATTCCTATGTTTTTATCACTGGATCTTTTTGGATTTTGCTAAAGTTCTTATCATGGAAGCATATAAATATTCTAGTTCCTGAAAAGAAGAAACTCTTTTCTCCATCCATCCGTCCATGCACAACCCCTTTTTTTCCATTTTTGCACACAGGGTTGAGGTGTCACATCAACAGTGGTCATCATCTAGAGCCAATGTTCATAGCACTAGGTGGCTAGCCCTTCTGACTTGTGCATCCATGTCACACACATGCATGTGCAGTCACACCTACAGCCAATTTACAATTAGTCCAAATACTGCATGTATTTGCAATGAGGAGGGAAACTGGAGCTCCTAGAGAAAACCTATGCAAACAGAGGGACAACACACAGGCTCTCTTCAGATGGCAATCTCCTACAGAAAACCTATGCAAACACAGGGACAAAACGCAGGATCTCTTCAGAAGGCACTCTCCTACAGAAAACCTATGCAAACACAGGGACAACATGCAGGCTCTCTTCAGAAGGCACTCTCCTAGAGGAAATCTATGCAAACACAGGGACAACACGCAGGCTCCCTTCAGAAGGCACTCTCCTAGAGAAAACCTATGCAAACACAGGGACAACATGCAGGCTCTCTTCAGAAAGCACTCTCCTAGAGAAAACCTATGCAAACACAGGGACAACATGCAGGCTCTCTTTAGAAAGCACTCTCCTAGAGAAAACCTATGCAAACACAGGAACAACATGCAGGCTCTCTTCAGAAGGCACTCTCCTACAGAAAACCTATGCAAACACAGGGACAACACTCAGGCTCCCTTCAGAAGGCACTCTCCTAGAGAAAAACTATGCAAACACAGGGACAACATGCAGGCTCTCTGCAGAAGGCACTCCAGCAGAAAAATGAAGCAGACAGCCTCTTGACGTAAGGTGATAAAACTACCCACTGGGCCACTCACACTTCTTCTATAATTATGATGTTAATCTAGCTATTAGCATATGATTTGTTCTGGCAGCATTGCATCCTAAATTTTGGGATAGACTTTTCAAGATATTGCATTATTATTTCTAGTGCTACCTGCCTTAGTAAAGTTTTGCAGACCCTCCCAATGGAATAATCTGCTAGATTTTCTCCAGCAAGATTTTCCTCTGATATTACCAAGTATTTACATGCATCTCTGAAGTTCAAGAAACAAACTGCAAGCTGGGAAGCAGCATGGTGGTATTTCAGCTATCCGGTAAACCACTTTTTAACCCACTGAATTAAAAAAAGACATTTGACAAAGAAGGTATAATAAGCTTAAGATAGAATATAATTCAGCAGCTTAGGGCTGCACAGTGGTGCATCAGATTGTGCTGTTGTCTCACAGCAAGAGTTTCCCCTGTTTAATTCTTGCCTGGGGTGCCTTCTCTGTGGAGTCTGCATGTCCTCTCTATGTTAGCCTGAATTTCTTCCAGGTGCTCTGGTTTCCTCCCACATTCAAAAGACATGCAGCAGGTGGATTAGACACTCTAAACCGGACATAGGTGTGAGTGTGCATGAGAGTGTTTGCTATGGAAGAGCTACCATGGCAGGCCTAGCCAGGTGGTGGTGAAAACCTTGGCTCTTGATGGTTGTCACTGAAGAAGTGACACCTCAACCCCTTCTCCAAAAATGGGAAAAGGGGTTGTGGATGGACGGATGGAATGTATTACTTGGCAATTCTAAAGTTGTGATGATTAATATATATAGAGAACTTTTGTTTATATATAATGAAGTACATTTATGAATGAGTTCGGCACCATCTATTTTTCAAAGCCAAAAATGGAATACAGTTGCTATACTTGGATGATTCACTGAAGGCCGATGAGTATTTCAGCAGCTAATGTATGTAAAATTCAGAGAAAGACTGCAAGACTATGAGTTAAGAAAAAAAACACTGTTAGCTTAGCAAGTCAAAGACAGAGTATTTGGGTGTGTGCTAGGCAGAAGGAAGATACTCCATTCTGGAGAGGAAGTGCAAGCCATATGCAAGATCCGTCTTCCCAGCTAGTGTGAAAGAGTTAAAGACATATCTGGAAATGAAAATAACTTCATAAAAATGCTCTCAGAAAACATAACATTGTGCCAACTTGTATTAAAGAATTATGATC
The DNA here is from genome assembly GCF_019279795.1 of Protopterus annectens. Lineage (NCBI taxonomy): Eukaryota > Metazoa > Chordata > Ceratodontiformes > Protopteridae > Protopterus > Protopterus annectens. The sequence continues at coordinate 1,025,533,126 of NC_056741.1, read as the reverse complement.
AAAAGTTACTCGTATTGCTTACTTGTGACACCTTTGTCATGCCTTTGGGGAGGAGTGGGGGTGATGAGGAAAGCCCCAGTGCTTATGTAGTAATGCAGTTGTAAATGTTGGATTAATACTGGATGACTGAAACACCCCTTTTACCTCTCTACCTACTGCAAATCATACAATGCACTACAGAATCTCTCCAGCTCTCTCCCATAGTAAATGTATTGCTTGATGTGTATCTTTCACCTTTATGCCACTGTCTCATATTATTTGTTATGTTACCCATGGTATGGTAAAAATAAAAGCACTAGCTGGAATTTTTTTCCGATAGCAAACACTAAATGCAGAGGTTGAAAGTAAATAAGAATGTGTGCCATCATGCTAGATGGAAAAGGAAATGACAAGATCAGTATCATTATATTAGTTGATATTTCCAGGTGGGTGATGGAAAAGTTTACCTTTTGCTTTCACTTGACTGTTTATGAATAGTGCATTCATGAGTTCAATGGATGTATACGCAGCATGCTTAGAAGCACTTCATGCAACCGAAACAACAGTTCTGTGATACTGTTATCTGTTTTAAAAGTCTATATTCTGCTTAAAATTTATCTCAGTATATCTTTAATAACAGTGGACTGCAATTTATATAAAAAATATAAAATTTCATATGAAAAAATGCAATAATCCATTCAACTAGTGCACCATAATAAAAAGTAACTGACTGTTTAGTTTAAAGATTCACAGAGATCTTTATAACTGATATGAAGATGTTATTCAATGTTATATGTCAGAAACTAATGATACAATGCTGCAATATAGTAGAACTCGAAAATATACCACTGGACAATCATCTACAGAAGTGTCACTTGACTTATATCCTCCTTCTTTTTCAGGCTCTTTGGTTCAATCCCCTACACCATTTTCATACAAGTTTAACTTTAGTCTTGACTGAACCCTTCCCATATCTCTCAGACTTCCACCACTTGAGTATGACCCACTAATACACTCTTCAACAATTTATTTGAATGGACAACTTCTAAATGAAGTGATTTGTCAAAATGTAGTCTAATTTAGTTTCCTGTCTCCTTGATCACTTGAAGATATAAAGCATTTATCAATCTTCTTTACTGTATAGGACTTGACTAATCTGCTCTAAATATTTATTGGCAGCTCTGATTCACCTAAACCTCCCCAGACAATCCATCCAATGTAGCATCAAATACTTTGTTAAAATTCTCTTACACCCTTACCTTCTCCTGGTCATGGCTAGTGATCTCGATTTCATCTTTCTTGAGACTCTAATAAGAGCTCAGTACCAAACCTCTGCACTCCAGTTAGCACCAGGCCACCACCCATCTACTGATCCTACCCCATTCCTCTCTGTCTGGAACCAAACCTAAATGACATTTAATTAATACTACCACTTCTCTCTCTCACTAAACCCCATCAACCTTTTTAAGGGCCAACTAGCAGCACTTTGAACTCCATATTGTTTACTTCATTAGTTTCTCACCAGAGGTTCTTGTTTCTAGAAGGATTTCAACCCTATCTATGCCTCTATTAACATGTGAGTGACTTTCAAATGGTTTATATGATTATCTAAACTTCCCATAATTAATAAATTGTAGTTTTTGCTTTTCTCCCTACATCTACCTTCCAACTATCTCCAGGGTACCATCTGTGAAGCTAGAGCCTGTGGAGACCTGGGGCTTTGAATGGAGTGGAATACCATTACCTCCTTAAAAATAATAATAAAAACAGCTGGGCGAATGGTAAATCCTGTGGTATTCAAATAAAGAAAAATCAATCACAATAAAATCCACAGTGGAATCACATCGGGATCAATGAAAAGCAGAATTGTAATGACTTAAACACTTCCCAAACAAAAACATGCCAATTTTTAAAATCACTGATCTCCCTTTTCAGTTTTCTCTTAATTGTCTCAATCAATCTTTTTTCAAAAGCTGAAATCTGATTTAATAACTCCTGCAAGAGTTGAGTATGTACATTTAACTCAACGTTTACAACCAACTCAAGATAAAATTTTTGATCTCTTTACGTAGATCAATTTCAATGGGCCTGAAGAAGGCATTCATTAGTTCCATATACTGGAATGAGGAACTTAAATTAATAAGTTGCCATCTTCTCAAAAGGTCTGGGTATTTGTTCCGATAAGTAAGCATCTTAAGCACTCTCAGGCCACGTGGTACGACTTTATGTTGTAAATAAGCAGAAAGACTTAACCGTTGCCATTGCAACTGTTTAAAGTAAAAAGTTCTTTTTTCAAACTGCTTCAATTTTATTTTGAACTGTTCTAATAGATCAAACACCTCAGTTAGCATGAGCTCCCATTTGATGAAAATTTATGTCCAATGAGACCAGGAGTGGATTTGAGGAAACATCCATTAATTCAACCAAAGTGAGCAGGGAATGAGTAGGTGCATTGCTCGTAGAAGGTATAACACCAGGCTTGTACTTGTCAGTGACCGAGTGCAGAAAATCAAAGTTAAAACAATAATAAAATCCTGTGGTATTCAAATAAGCAAAAATCAGTCACAACAAAAACCTTAGTGGAACCATGTCAAGCTCAATAAAAAGCAGAATTTTAATGACATAAACACTACACAAACACACGCGTCCATTTTTAAAATCATTGCTCTCCCTCTTCAATTTTATCTTCTTTGTCTCGATCACTCTTTTTTCAAAAGCTGAAATCTGATCTAATGATTTCTGCAAGAGTTCAGTATGTACATTTAATTAAATGTCTGCCACCAACTCAAGATAAAGTGTTTCAATCTCATTGCATAGATCAGTTTCAGTGGGCTCGAAGAATACTAATTCGTCATGTGCTATCCCAAGGAAATAGCAGCTTTGGAATACCTCAACAAAGCAATTTAGGGAATTGCTTTCTAGGAGGCAAAAGTGAACACCACCAATTGACAGCATTTACCCATTCACTCCTAAGGGAGTACTAGTGGTACAGTAAGCATAGTGGAGCCATGGGTATGTGTATGTGTGTTTTATCTGTTTTGTGCTGTGTGTGTGCATGAGTGTGTGTGTGTGTGTGTGTGTGTGTGTGTGTGTGTGTGTGTGTTAGAGAGCATGCATGAAGGTGTGTGCATGAGTATTTATGTGAATGTGAGTGACAGTGAGTGTGTGGAGACTTGGTTGCGGATCCTTGGATGTGTGTATGTTATGTCAATGCCTGGATGCTGTTTGGGATATATGTGTGTGTACGTGTGTATTTTTGTTGGTGGGAAGAATACTAGCACAGTAGGTCTGATAGCATGCTGTCTGATTCAGAAACTCTGAAAAATAGTAATGAGCTGCTGATGAAATGTTTCTCTATATATTCTTATTATGTTTCTGACTTGTAGATTCTTTGTATTACTTGACCAACCCATGTTGACAAGTTACCATGGGTGGAATTGATCTTTCCGAATCTTATGGAATAAGTGACACATACTAATTTCATCCAGTAGCTGCACTTTTGGTAGGAGAGAAGATTATGGTCTTTTTGCAGTTGTATCACAGAAAGGGTCTTGACAGAACATAAAATAACTACAGGTGCACAAAGTAAGAGGACCCAATGAGTCACATTCAGTTTCTAAGAGAAATGGCAGAAGACAGTTGTATAAGTAAACTTACCGTAATAGCATATGTTCAAATGATTGGTGCTACAGTAGCCTTACCTACATGGGTTATATCCTGCCAAGGATATAACAGCTGGTCAGTACCTAAAGCTTCAGGGCACTTTCCATGTGCCAAAACTGTCAGGCAGCTCACGCTGAGCTGACTAAAATACAAGTTTGGATACCAAGCCCTTCAGTGCTTTCCTACCAATAGAGAGAGAAGGAGGCAGAGCCCTGAAAGGACAATGCTAGGAATTAAAAAAAAAAAAAAAGTCTACACTCTGGCATAAAAAACACACCAAAATACAAGGTGGATGGAGGGAGTGGCATCTGCAGCACTGATCATTTGAACATCTGCTGTTATAGTAAGTTTACTAACACAACTGTACAACATTCATCATATTGATCACTACTGCAGTAGCCTTAGATATATGGGTAGATTACCCTAGCTTACTACATTTGGGACGTGGAAAGAGAAGAGTCCAGTACCCCCTAAAGAATGGTCCTAACAAAGCCTGATCTAGACCTAAAGAAGGAATCAAGCTTATAGTATTTTGCAAAAGTATGGACAGAGGGTCGAGTATCAGCTTCTAGACAACTTCTAAAATCCAACCCATTACAAAACATCATAGATCAAGCCCTGGTAGAATAGGCCTGAACCTTGCCTGGATTATTTGGTTATGATGAGTATAACCAAACGTAATGCCCTTAAGACAACTATTTGAAAATAGACTGCTTTGACACCGGTTACCTTCACAAGAAATGAACAACTGATCCCAATATCTGAAAGATTCAGTTCTGTCAAGATAGTACCTGGGTTGTCTGTGGACATCCAAAATATGGAATATCCGTTCTCCCTCAATTTTAGGTTCAGGAAAGAGAATGGAGAGATAGATAGTTTGGCTTAAATTAAACTCGAATACCACTTTAGGCCTACCTCTCAACCTCTTAGAATAAGAAATCTGGACAAAGACATAAATAATGGGGGAACATAGACCAAAAATAGGGACAATTTTTTTAATACTGATCTTACAAACTTAGACTACTAGACTAACAGGTTTTGCAATAGCATGAATTTTTATGAAAAAATGGATCTAAAATGTAAGGAAAAAATCTGGACATTCTGTGAAAATGTGTTCAGTTGAAGTGTATGCTTTAGTCATAAAGGTATGATTAGTTTTCAAAGAAATCCTGCCCCTGTGAAAAATGAGGTAAAGTTAATTCACTGTAAGAGCTTGCAACTCAGATACTCTTCTTGCAGAGCTCAGAGCAATCAGTAAAACTGCTTTCTATGTTAAAAATCTGAAGTCAGCCAGGTTAGCTGGTTTAAATAAAGCAAGTGTTAGCTAAGATCCCACGGAGGTGCCACCATTTTACTTGGAGGTCTCTTGTGCAAAACCCCTTTCAAAAAAATTTGGCATGAAATTGCACATACTCAGTAAAGACCTGCCTAAAAGGAATTAAGGCCCTATCATTCAGGCAGTCAATTGAAGTTGATTGCTGTAGGGGTGTATCAAGCACCCTGTTTTTGTATGAGCAGATCTAGTCTGTGAGGAGATTGTGGTAACTGGTCCTGGCCATTTCAAAAAGAAGGGAGAACCGCAGTTGCCTGGGCCACAAGGGTGTCACCATAATGATCTTGAAGATTTCTTCGGAATCTTCAGAAGTACCTTGGATGTTAGTGGAAAGGGTGGAAAAGCATGCATAAACATTCCTGTACAAGGAAAGTAAAAGGCATCTGTCTTTCAGGCCTTTCTGCATGAAGTCCTGGAACAAAATCTTACCAAATGATTGTTCAGGGAGGATGAAAAGAGGTCTACTTGAGGAACTCCCCACTGATGGATCAAATCTTTGCAGACCCCCTGATCTAGTTTCCATTCATGAAGAGCTGCCCTGGTCCTGTTCAGCTTCTCTGCCACACAGTTTTGCTCTGACAGACTGTAGGATGCCTATAGAGTGAAAATGCTCTGTAAAGCTATATTTCAAGCTAACATGGCTAGTTTGCAAAGGGGGTAAGACCTGGTTCCCCTGCTTGTTGATGTACTATATGCCTATGGTATTGTTTGTAACAACATGAAGAGGTCCCACAGGGACCAAAGATGATTCAGAGTTGAGTACCTTGATTGAGGCAAGCACCTCTTTCATATTTATATGCTTGCATCTGTTCTTGGTGTCTCACACACCCTGCATCCTTATCCACCCTGCAACTGTTCCCCAATCAAAGCCTAGGATATTTGTGGTGACTGACTGCTGTGGAACAGGGGGGGGGGCTGGATTTAAGGACATCTGTTGTTTCCACCAAATGATTTCTCTTCTGACAACCCCAGCACTGGGATTTGAAAAGACAAAGAGTATTGGTGCTGGGACCAAAGGGACTTCAGATACCATTGTATCTTTCTCATGTGGAGTCTTGCCAGGGGTATCATGAGAATCATAAAAGCCACGAGACCCAAAATCCTGAGGTATTCCCTCACAGTGATGAGTTTGAGTGGAAAACCTGAGAAATAGGCCAGATCTAGATGAACTGAGGTGTCTAGTAGAAATCTCAGGAAAAGAATTCTGTGAGGAGTCAAGAAAGACTTTTGAATATTCTCTTGGAATCCCAGCTTGCGCAAAAGATCTCTCACCCAAGAGAGAGATTCCTGACATTTTGAAAAAGACTCTGAAAAAATAAGCAAGCCATCAGAAATGTAAACATATGGATAACCTGTAGCCTGCAGTGAAGTATCATTAGAGATAGTCACTTTGTGAACACTCTAGTTATATCACTTTACAACCTGTTACCTCTTCTTCCTCCTTCAAGTTTCTTGGTAACACTAAACTTGAAAATGCTTATTATCACATTCTTATTCATGCAGGCTTCATCCAAAGGGTAAGGGGGAAAATTCATAATGTTATCCAAACACAAAAAACCTTAAGAAACATCTGAACCCTGCATGAACAGGAATGTGATAATAAGCATTTTCAAGTATAGTGTTACCAAGAAACCTGAAAGAGGAAGAAAAGGTAACAGGTTGTAAAGTGACATAACTTTTAATATGGGCACTATCAGAAACAGGTTTAGGATAGAAAGATCCAGAACTGGTCTCCAAGCATTTTCTACTTTGGCACTAATAACATCCATCCTTGAATTAAAACCCCTTCCCAACCCGGGAAGGAGAAACTCCTTGGGGGAATCCTGTGATGAAGAACAGGTGGAAACAAAAACGTCAGATATGGAGGATGAGGTATGAACCCCTGGAAAATAAGAATTTCTTCCCACTGCCTTCTGTAACCTTGATGAATGATCTTTAGAACCCATTTGTCTGAAACTACATGCTATTAAAGAGAAAAATGGATATTCAAACTTTCTGGAAGAGAAAAAGGGGCCAGGGTGGGATGGGGTCACAAGATCTGTTGAACAGTCATTCAGACTTGGACTGTCTTTGGTTTTAGGGGGATTTGATGATTCTATTTGGAACCCCCTTATCCTTACTTCTTAAATGTCAGTTTACCTGTATTTTGTTGAGACTGTTTATTATTTTTGTCAGAATTGGATGATGTGTTAGATAATACCTTAGAAAAATTAGAAAGGAGGGCTGAAAAATCTCAGAGATTTCCTAGATCAGTTTACCCCTTTCATTACATGTTTTTATCAGTTCTGCAGCACAGTGGTCAAAAACTAAATCTCTCTCCACAGGGGAATTTAAAATCTCACTTTTAACATCATCTGGTAGGATCTGAGAATGCAGTCATGCAAACCTCCTCAAAACAGTACAAATGGCCATAGCCTTGGAAGAAGCATCAACAGAGTCATACACAAACTGTAAACAGTGAGTAGTGACCTGCACAATAAAGGAAACTAGGTCATTTAAAGCAGATTTTTTTTTTCACAAGAAGAAACTGCAGATAAAAAATTCCTCATACTTTCACAATTAGTCAGAACAAACTTTAACATATGAGCCTGACAATTCAAAATTCTAAAAATCAAAATTGCAGAAGTATACCCTTTTCCACTACTTATCAATAATTTTCCCATCCTTAGCAGAAATAATAGGATTGGAATTAACTAAATGTTTAGAAGCAGTGGGATCAACTAAATATATAGCTGCTGGGTCAGGTTTGGGAATAACATATAAAAACTTAGCATAAAAAACTTTACACATCCTATCTGCCTTTTTGGGAGCAGCTGGCTGACTATCAGGAACATTGCAGTTAGTAAAATACATATCCTCTAAAGCAGACAGAACAGGAGAAATAGGTGTAGTTTCTGAAAATTCCTTCTGTAACAATTTGTTGTGTTTTCTGAGGGACTGAAAAACCTCAGTGTTCTCCCACTGAAAACACTGGCACATTCTAGCAGTAGTCTCAGAGAAAGAGCCCCCCCCCCCCCACACACACACACACACACACACAGGGAAAATAGAAAGTAAGCTCTCCTCTGGGTCTGAATCAGAAATCGGAGGATAAAACCCTGTAGCTGTCCTTTCATCTTCTTGTTCAGGTTCAGAATCTTGAATATTTTCAGGAAGGAGGCATCCCTTCCTCTTTCTTTTACCAGAAGCTACTTTAGAAGAAGGATCAATAGCCTGAATTGAACCCTGATCCAGACCCAATAAATTACTGTTGTCTAAGGAAAATTAATGAGGAAGAGACAAATGCTTAGTTTTTTGTTTCTTTTATGACAGGAAAAATGGGGTCAACTATGTTACTAATGGGAGCAGCAGCTTCCCTAGGGATGGGCACAGCATTCAAGCACAGCGAGGAAGCCTTCCCTTTTGTCTCTCCCAGGAATGACAAGAGTGTCTCTCCCTTGCCCACTGTGGGGATACCAACAGCCACAGAGGAAGTGGCTAAACATCAGTTCATAGTGGCTGTAGAGGAAGTGGTTAAACATCAGTCCATAGTGGCTGTAGGTGCTACACCACACTGAGTAAAAGATGAGTGGTCCGAGATACAACAAAGCCCACAACAAAATCACCCATTATTGGCTGAGGCCAATTGTTAGCCTGCTCTGGTGGCAATGGCTGTTTGCTTAACTCTTTCTTTTTGTGGCTGGAAGAATGAGACACCATGGGACCAGTAGTTTGCTCCATGGTCAAGCTGAAAATGGTGCCTCTTTTCTAGGGAAGGCAAGCAGCAAATGCTGGTAAAAAACAGAAATCTTTAAAATTCACTTTTTTTTCACAGAAAAACACAATAAAAAGCACTTTAAAGTACTTTGCCAACTCCCTAGAAGTAAATAAAGACAGTTTCTCCAAAAAAAAAAAAAAAAAAAAAAAAAAAAAAAAAAAAAACTTTACACAGCTTTTAAAATGACAGGAAAAAGGTTTTCCTGTTTAAAAGTTTGATACAGTTTTGTGACAGTCCACTAAAACACAAACTTTTCTGAAGAAGAAGGTGATAAAACACAAACAATATTTAGAAAAAGGAAGGTTTTCCCCAAAAGGAACTTATCTGCCCAGCAAAGGAGCAGCACCAGGCTGACAGACAATCCTTGAAAGCCATAGAGGAGTGCACTCTTTGGCAGCAGTAAAACTCGAGATGACAGTTTTGGCAAGTGCCAATGTGTCCTGAAGCTTTGGAAGCTGGCTGGCTGTTATATCCTTGGCAGGATATAACCCATATAGCTGAAGCTAATGCAGCAGTGAATAAATATCAAATAATATCACTAACAAAACTAGGATAAGGCTCCTGATGAGTAGAAGAGGGAGGGAGGAAATTATTAGCTTAACACTTTGACCTCAGTTATATGGAAATTACAGATTCGCACTTTAACCTCATTTTTATGAAAATGATAGAGTCACTGCTGGAACTTGAACATAACCAATGTATACTTTATCAAAGAATTTGCACAGTATTACATAAAAGGTTGTAGAACATGTTAAATCACAGGCTCCACAATGGGCACATATTGCTAAACTAAACAGAGTTTACTCTGCTGAAAGGGCACTAACTGGTGTGGGTTTGACAGTCATCTGAACTGTAGCTGGCCCTTTTTAATGTCTTCACTTTTTCCCCCTAATGACACAAAATTATGCAAAAGGTGGTACGGAAGTGAGGATAATAAGTAAAGATGTAGCAAAACTGATGGAATAGCATAAATTGTTTCAATGCAGCATGATACAGTTGGGGATCAGAAATCCAGGAAAAGAATACAAAACTGGAGGGTGGGAGGAAGGGAGGGTGAAGTACCAGCAACATATGGGCAAAAATGGGATTGTTATAGCTCATGAGGGTATGAAGATAAGTTAACCGAGTGAGATGGTAGCAAGGAAGATACATGGAGTACTGGACAGTACAGATGGAAGCATTACCAATACTGGAAAGTAAGTTATTACTCGTCTTTCTAGACAGTTGTGAATATTCTTTAGTATTACATACTGTTTTTCAGAAGCCAGTGTTATATCACAGGGCAATGGGAGTTGACAGCAAACATGAAAATGTTGCAGTACTGAATCTAAATCCATATAAAGGGTGAAACTTAAAACGCTTGACACACAAGGTCTTTTGGAAGTAAGGTAGAGCAAGAACCTAAGAGAAATTTTGCATCCTGTAATAGAAGTGAAAGTGCTGAAGTTGGAATCTTATCAAAAACAAACGGATAAAAATGAGAGGGCAAAAGTTAAAGATAAAAGATGCATGGTGCAGGAAAAATTCAAGGAAGTATTGTTTCACATAAAAGGTGGTAGATGCCTGAACATCCTTTCAGACTTGTATTTCTGTCACGTCACTGAAATCCAAGTATAAATGGGAGAGACAGAAGGCTATTACTTTGAGGACTGTGGTTGAGGAGTGTGAGGTGATAACTTGTTGGATGGGAAGGATATGCTTTTCAAGTAGTAAATATTGTGCAAACTTAGTGGGCCAGGTGGTTCTCAACTGCCATTATCATCTAGGTTTTTATGTTGCAATACACGTCCATTTTCATATATCATTGTGAAAAAAACCCTTTCATTATAGTGCTATATGCTGGCTGTAAACTGTTATTTATCACCCAGAACTTCATGTCTTCTCCATGAAACCACCTGATAAGTTACTATTAAGACATTTAAGCAGTTCCACTGTTGTGTGGACTCAGCACGTGCATACATTTATTTGTTTATTTATTTATTTATTTCCATTTGTTAACCAGGATAGTCCACTTGTGGTAAACTGTCCTTGTCATTGGTTTCCAGGATTAAATGCTTCACACTTGAAAAATACAAATAAAACAAGACAGAGCTTCAATGGTTAATACAACTGGTATACAAAATTCAGATACTTTATATACATCTGGAATTAATATTATTTACAACTGTAAAATGAAAAATTGGAAAACTAAAAGATGTATAAAAGAGAAAGTACATGTCATGCAGCTCAGCAGAGTATAAGTACAGCTGTATATCAAGGATATGAAAAGTATTTTGGATAAGAAAGATGAAAAAAGAGTAAAGTGTCATCTTTGATCATGGGAAGGTAAATCGGAGTGTCAGGGTCTGTGCTGTACCCTTAAAGTTAAACTTGTGATGGGATCTTTAGTAAAGGTTTCTACAGAGATGATTTCCAATTATGGAGAAGCTATATGTAGTAGTGCAACTGTCCCTATTTTGGAGGAACTTTCTTATTTTCAAGCAGAATTTACCTCTGCTAATGATGTACCTATTTTGAGGGGATGCCCTGATTTTGATTTTTCACACAGTTTTATAAATTCTCCTTATCACACATAATTTTTGATGCTGTCTAGTACACCGAAAACCGCACTACATATCTAGCATAATAGTGGCACTAGTCACATAGAGAAAGAAGAGACACATCTTGCATCCCTTTTTCAGAAGCAAAAATTAATTATATTGTGAGGTAGAATTTTGCAATACAGTCACTGAAGTCAATAGATTTTACAATGTCTCTTTGATAATGCGCTTATATTTTCTATCATTTTTGTCACTCTCTTTTTTTAAGCATCCCGCAGTCTCACATTAAGTTTAAGTTGTGAGTTAAGCAGCTATTTCTCTAGGTAGTGTGTATTTTTGAAGTTTGTCTACTGTGTTGGCACTGATTAATGCTGAATCATATGTGTTTTGTACCAAGGTAGCTAGGGGCAGTGCTTCACATGTGTCATTAGTACAATACACAAATTATTTGACATATTGCACCAAGGTAACTAGAGGTACTACTTTGTATATATCACTAATAAATAAATAGTCGGAGAACCAGAGTGGATCCTTGAGGTATATCAACAGTGACAGAGGGATATGATATAGCATTTTGTCCATCTAATGGACTGAGCTCTTTGATTTAGATAGTTTGTAAACCATTATGAAATGTCATAATTCACATATATTGTGAGCAGTGATTGTGGAGCAGTAATTTATAATGAATAGTGTTGAAGGATTTGGAAAGACCAAGGAAGACTGTGCTAACATGACTACCTTGGTTTCAGTGTTTGTTAGAAAGACTAAAAAAATTAGTAGAGGAGATTCTGTGCTCTGATTTGGTCTGAAGCCTTGATGGGTATATGACAGCATGTTATTTTTATTAGGAAAATGAGGAGCTGTTAATTGATATATTTTTCTCAGATTTTTAGATAGGTGGCAGGATTGCTATGAGTCTATAGGTAGAAGTGTACATAATTACCACCCTTATGGAGGGTAGTAATATAGGAGTATTTTTAAATGGTGAGATTGTACAGTACAGAGATGAATCTATTTATGAGAATAGATACTGGATAAGTAATTAAATCTGCAGTGATGTGTGCATAGTTAGGTGGGACTTTATTGGGTGCTAGCTAGTGATGTGGTTTTTAACTTCTTACGTATTTTTTCATTTGTGCAGTTGATGAGTAACGGAGGTAAAGGTTCCATTTTGTGTGGAGCAGTACTGGGTGTGGATGTTGTACATTGTTGGCCTAAATTGGTGGCTGCACTTATGAAGTGGGTGTTGAAGTAGCATGCTATGTTATAAGGTATATCACAAAGAGACAGTGATGGTTGCACTTGTTTTCCTGGAAGAGTTAGTTTGTTAATGGATTTCCAGAAAGCTCTGGGGTTTGGTCTTTGGTGATTTGTGGTAAAGTAATTTAGGTAGTCTCTGTGAATTGTTTATTTAGTAAAATTACATGCTACTCAACAACTTTAGTTGTTTGTTGTGGTAGTTTGTTTTCAATGTTTCCCATGGTTTGTTTCATACCTTCATTTGTTGTATTGTTTATACTGTAAGCCAAGGAGCTGGTGTAGATCTTAATTTATTTTTGTACAGTGCTACAAAGGACTGCAAGATGTTTAGAAAGTTTGGTTTCAGGGAAACATTTAAGTGGGGACCAGTTACATAGGCTGAGGATATTGTTGAGTTGTGTACAGATTAACAGTATTTTTGGTTAAGACACAAAAAAGTGGAATTTTTATTAGCTTAGTTTCCTTACAATGTATATAATTTGGATGGTATTTACTAAGGGTATTAGCTAGCATGTCATATTATGTAGTGTTTTGAGGTTTATTGGGTATTATCTCATACAAGTCAGAAAAATGATCATAAGAAGACAGTATGGAATATTTTTGTCCATCAAGTCACTATACAAATATTTCCTTTAAGTATGTGATGACTATAGCATTATTTTCTATACGTTTGTCTAAATGTTTTTGCTTCTCTCAATGATTATGATGTTTCATAGAGAATATATATATATATATATATATATATATATATATATATATATATATATATACATATATATATATATATATATACATACACACACACACACACACACACACACACACATAAATGTATATACATATATATATATATCTATATATAGCTCACTATCAGTTGATGGAGTTTTCAGAAACTCAAAATTCATATGGCCGAGACCATATGATTGAGTTTTTGAAAACCTGAAGGTTTTGAATGGAGATCGTGGTACAGTACAGATTGGGCAATTTAACCTTTTCCTCACTGTAGTGTGATCTCAGAGTTAGTATATATACTGTGCAGAGGGTGTGGGGGGCACAGGGGCTTGGCCCCCTACAAAAACATAAAAAAGGTAGTTTTTTTTTTTGATGTTCACGTTTTCGGAAATTCGATCATATGGTCTCAGCCATATGAATTTCAAGTTTCTGAAAACACTGTCATCTGACATAGACCCCCCCTATATATATATATATATATATATATATATATATATATATATATATATATATATATATATATATATATATATATATATATATATATATATATATATAAGCACTGCAATTTGAAGTTACTATCTGGAATTTGAATTCTTTGATGTATCTTGTGTATATGGCGATTGTCATTTTAAAGACCATGGGCATTGTGTGTGAGCATACTGCTACAACCATTACATTTCCCATATAAGCGAATATTCAGCATTCACAACTGTTCATATCTGTCTATACTGAGATGGATATGGATTCTTTTTGGTTGCAATGAAATTATATTTTAATACAGCTTAAAATGTGTCCTTTAAAGTAATTTTTACAAGTATGTCTTAACTACTGGAATCAATGTAATCTAGTTGCAATGACTCTGTCTTCTTTCATGTTAACCTCCCCCAAAACATTTACCTACAGGAGCAAAAAGAAAGATCTGTGGAATCATTCTGTATCCAGAGTATGAAACTAATGTTAGTGGCCATATTTTTTAACGTATTTATACCACTACCACTTACTAAGGTCTTCATATCATTATGTTTTCAACAAGATACCAGCATCAAGTGGTAGTGTGTGTGTGTGCGTGTGTGTGTGTGTGTGTGTGTGTGTGTGTGTGTGTGTGTGTGTGTGTGTGTGTGTGTCTGTGAGTGTGTGTGTGTGTGTGTGTGTGTGTGTGTGTGTGTGTGTGTGTGTGTGTGTGTGTGTGTGTGTGTGTGTGTTTGTGCATGTACTCATGCACATGCAGACAAGTATCGTGTGTATACACATGAGCGGTGAACATTTAACAATTTCTCTTATTATAGTGCCGCAAAGGTGCTGCTCTAATTTTCCTTACCAAAATTTTGCAGCAGAGAGGGGTTGTCATCTTTGAAATGGGGTCACCCTACAAAAATTCCATCCTTACAAGATCATGGATTGCATGCATTTACGTTTTCACCAATACTCCAGTATTTGCTGATATGGTTCCCAGTCACTGCATACACATTCACTTTGCACCCAGTGAGCGCCAGGGGAAAGTACCAGTTTCCTCAGAGCCCTGAAATGGACTGAGAGGATACCAGAGACTGAATGAATGAATGCGTTAATGAATAAAATATGAGTCGATGTAGTTAGATAACAAAAAGTAATAGCTGCTGAGCAATATTTGGTTGGACTGCTTTTAGTGAATGATGAATAATGTAGTATTTATATCAACAGCATGAGATGAGTAGCACAGCTTCCCATGACTCTTGTTTCTATGTTATATGATTTCCTTCTCGAAAGAAGAAATAAGAGTTTGACTTGCAAATGAAGATAACAAAATATGTTGGTCAGTTTTTGCCAGTTGCGTTTATAATAGCTTTCCAAAGGGTAGAGTATTGCATAGAAATGCTAAACTGCTAGATCTAGATGCCTTTCCCAGTGAGCTAATCACAGCTTAACGTTTTTCCCCATAGGTGTTTAAATTCTCTATGAGTCATAGCAGCTCCATTAATGTTACATATACTAGTGAAAAGCAAAAGCATGTCTAAGCCAGCCCACTTTGGTGCTAAATATGAGTTAAATCTCTAATTAATCAATCACATGAAAATGGCCATGAGATCAAGCTATGCTTTGAGCTTCTTAAAATAAACATCTGTCTCTTGCATACAGAAATAATTTGTGCACTGGAAAAACAGTATGTGTGGGAACAGGAAAACACTGTTATGCAAGATGAAAGATGCAAGCAGAATGTGCTCCAGTTAATGAAATAAAAAGTGCTTCCTTTTAGAAAATGTCGGCCAAATAAAAAATGAATCTGTTCTGCTGAGCACACTGTTAAGACCAAATAACTATGTAAATGGTATATATTAGTAGCTTGATTTAGTAGCTAACTACAAAGATCTACACGTTATTATTCTGTAAACTGCGCTCTGGCTTACAGTTGCCTCAAATACATACACTTGTGTCTATACACACACACACACACACACACACACACACACACACATATATATATATATATATATATATATATATATATATATATACATATACATATATACTGTATAAGCATTTTTTATCTGTCATCCTGTATTAGTGCATTACATGATTTATATGATGTTTTAAATGATGTTTTTAATTTAACATTGATAAATCTGTAGAATTACATATATATTAATATATATTTGGTTTCTTCGGTTGAATAATGGGTTTTGGTTTGTTTTAAGGTTTTTTGCTTTATATGTACTTTTGTGCATATACAAACTGTTTTTTAACTTCGTTCTCTTTAACTACAGCTTAAGAGAAACATTTAATTGATTAATTGTTTTAATTTTAGTATAAAACACTTGTTAATTGATGTGTTTTCCATCTGAAGAAGGGGAGGCACTGACCTTGCCGAAAGTGCTAATAAAATTTGAATACTTAAGGTTAAGCCGAATAATATTGGAAGTTGCATTCTAATTATGGAAATATTAATCTTCTTCTTTTGGCTGCTCCCATTAGGGGTCGCCACAGTAGATCATCTGTTTCCATTTCTTCCTGTCCTCTGCATCTTGCTCTGTCACACCAACCACCTGCATGTCCTCTCTCACCACATCCATAAACCTTATCTTAGGCCTTCCTCTTTTCCTGTTACCTGGCAGCTTCATCCTTAGCATCTTTTTACCAATATACTCTGCATCCCTCCTCAGCACATGTCCAAACTAATGTAATCTTGCCTCTCTGGCTTTGTCTCCAAACCTTCCGACCTGGGCTGACCCTCTAGTATACTTATTCCTAATCCTGTCCACCCTTGTCACACCCAGTGCAAATCTTAACATCTTTAACTCTGCCTAATAAAAATACCTCTGTCAGCAAAAGTCCGCACAATAAGCAGTTATATCCACTCTCCGTTTGCTGCTCTATGTGAAAGGATTCACTTGCACTCCACAATTTTTCCACAACACTTTGTTTAATAAATAAAACACATGAATAAATATAAGGTTAAGCACTTTCCTCTACGTCAAAGTAGACTTCATCAGAACACTTCCATTTAATAAATGCTAGCTTTTATAAGTACTACTAACCAATCCAGACCATTAGTTAGTATGCATCAATAAAACAATTAAATATTTAAAGTGCTCAATGCCCACTTAATTTCATTCCTATTTCTACACATTACATCTAGTAAACCTATTCTTCATTATGTACATTAAAATAATGCTACACTATTAAACTTGATTAAACCATTATTCAACATATTTAATTGTTTTACTGAATTGCTGTGGAAAAATTCTGGAGAGCAAGTGAATCCTTTCACATAGAGCAGCAAATGGAGAGTGGATATAACTGTTTATTATCTTTAACTCTGCCACATCCAGCTCTGACTCCTGCCTTTTTGTCAGTGCCACTGTCTCCAACCCATATAACGTAGCTGGTCTCACTACCCTCTTGTAGACCTTCCCTTTCACTCTGACTAGTACTCGTCTGTCACAAATCACTGCTGACACTCTTCTCCACCCACTCCATCCTGCCTGTACTCTCTTCTTCACCTCTCTTCCACACTCACCATTACTTTGAACTGTTGATCCCAAGTATTTAAACTCATCCACCTTCACCACCACTACTCCCTGCATCCTCACCATTCCTCTATCCTCCCTCTCATTTACACACATATATTCAGTCTTAGTCCTGTTGACCTTCATTCCTCTTCTCTTTAGAGCATATCTCCACCTCTCCAGGGTCTCCTCCACCTGTTCCCTACTCTCATTACAGATCACAATGTCATCTGCAAACATCATAGTGCATGGGGATTCCTGTCTGATCTCATCTGTCAACCTGTCCATCACCATTGCAAATAAGAAAGGACTCAGGGCTGATCCTTGATGTAGTCCCACCTCCACCTTAAACACATCCGTCACTCCCACCACAGACCTCACCGCTGTCACACTACCCTCGTACATATCCTGTACCACTCTTACATACTTCTCTGACACTCCCGACATCCTCATACAAAACCACAACTCCTCTCTAGGCACCCTGTTATATGCTTTCTCTAAGTCCACAAAGACACAATGCAACTCCTTCTGACCTTCTCTGTACTTCTCCATCAACACTCTCAGAGAAAACATTGCATTTGTAGTGCTCTTTCCTGGCATGAAACTATACTGCTGATCACTAATCATCACCTCCCTTCTTAACCTAGCTTCCACTACTCTTTCCCATAACTTCATGCTGTGACTGATAAATTTAATCCCTCTGTAGTTGTTACAGCTCTGCACATCACCCTTATTCTTAAAAATCGGTACCAAAACACTTTTTCTCCATTCCTCAGGCATTCTCTCACTTTCCAAGATTTCATTAAACAATCTAGTTAAAAACTTCACTGCCATTTCACCTAAACATCTCCATGTGTCCACAGGTATGTCATCTGGACCAACAGCCTTTCCATTCTTCATCCTCTTCATAGCTATCCTTACTTCCTCCTTGCTAATCCATTGCACTTCATGATTCATTATCTGCTCATCATCCAACCTTCTCTCCCTCTCATTATCTTCATTCATCATCCCCTCAAAGTATTCTTTCCATCTGCTCAACACACTCTCCTCACTTGTAAGTACATTTCCCTCATTATCCTTTATCACCCTTACCTGCTGCACATCTTTACTAGCTTGGTCCCTCTGTCTAGCCAGTCGGTACAGGTCCTTTTCTCCCTTCCTTAGTGTCCAACCTTTCATACAACTCTTCATACATCTTATCCTTAGCCTTCGCCACCTCTCTCTTTGCCATGCACCTCATCTCCTTATACTCCTGTCTACTTTCTTCATCTCTGACATTCCCACTTCTTCTTCACCAACCTCTTTCTCTGTATACTCTCCTGTACTTCTTCATTCCACCACCAGGTCTCCTTGTCCTCCTTTCTCATTCCAGATGTCACACCAAGCACCTTTCTAGCCATCTCCCTTACTAGTTCTGCTGTAGTTACCCAGATATTTGGTAACTCTTTCCTGCCACCCAGTGCCTGTCTCAATTCTTCCCTGAAATCCACCTCACAATTACCCTTTTTCAATTTCCACCATTTGATCCTTGGTGCTGCCCTCACACTCCTCCTCCTCTTCTTGATCACCAATGTCATCCTACAAACCACCATCCTATGCTGCCTAACTACGCTTTCCCCTTCCACCACTTTACAGTTTCCAATCTCCTTCAGACTGGCCCTTCTACATAAGATATAGCCCACCTGTGTGCATCTCCCTCCACTCTTGTATGTCACCCTATGCTCCTCCCTCTTGTTAAAATATGCATTCACCACAGCCATGTCCATCCTTTTTTGCAAAATCCACTACCATCTGACCTTCTGCATTCCTTTGCTTAACACCATACCTACCCATCACGTCCTCATCCCCTCTGTTCCCTTCAACAACATGCCCATTGAAATCTGCTCCAATCACCACTCTCTCACCCTTGGGTACAGTCATCATCACTTCATCTAACTCACTCCAAAATTTTTCTTTCTCAGCCATTGCACACCTAATTTGTGGATCATATGCACTAACAACATTCATCATTATACCATCAATTTCCATCTTCATAAACATCACTTTATCCGACACTCTTTTCACCTCCCAAACACTCTTATCATACTGTTCCTTCAGGATAACCCCTACGCCATTTCTCATCCCATACACACCATGATAAAAAATTTGAACCAGCCTCCGATAAACCTAGCCTTGCTCCCCTTCCATCTGGTCTCTTGCACACACAATATATCAACTTTCCTTCTGTCCAGCATATCAGCTAGCTCACTCCTTATACCAGTCATACTGCCAACATTCAAAGTTCTGAACCTCACTACCGCAGTCCTAGCCTTTACCTGTCTTCAGGCATGCCTTACCCCTCTTCTCCTCCTTCGGCCAACAGTAGCCCAATTTCAGCCAGCACCCTGTTGGCTAACAGTACTGGTGGTGGTCATTGTTAACCCAGACCTCGACCGATGCAGTATGCATATCTGTACTGCTGTCCACATGTATGATTTCGCAAAATTTTACGCTGGATACCCTTCCTGATGCAACCCTCCCCATTTATCCAGGCTTGGGACCGGCACAAAGAAATGCACTGGCTTGTGCAAGTTATGGAAATATTAATACAGAAGTGAAAGGAAAAATTAAAATGTACATCTGGCCTCTAGGAGCTTTACAACAAGAGTGCATAAGTCTAGCACCTTGTAGTAAATGACAGCATTCCAAGAAGACAACATCACTTTAGCACAAGGTCCACCATACAATGCACATCTGTGGTGATACAGGTTCAAGACTGAACCTAGAATACCTGTAAGGTTGGAAAGGAAAGATGGGAAAAAAGTATCAAATGGTCTGCTCTCTTTTTTCTCAAGGTAAGGCTTTAGGGGACCAATACCATATTGCTGACAACTTAGGTGGTTGGTATGGACAGGTGGTGCAGGACCTCTCAGGTCATGTAGATGCATTTGGTGAGGAATATACGTGATGATATGTCCAGCCTACTGTGTTCCTATTGCATGCACTCCATAGGAGGGTTAAGGAGTACCTGTCACAAAGATAATAATATTTGTCCAAAAGTATAGTCTCACACTTAAACTTTTATAATTAAAATATCTGACCATGTAGAAAAGGCAGTCGGTATAAAAGGGTTTAGGTTCACTGCCATCTTAGGCAGATTATTTGGTGATTCTTATGTTGGACAGACCTTCTTACACAGCTGTATGTTTCAGCCCAACAACATATTAATTCCTATAGTTCTACATGATTGATATAATCAAAATCTAAGACTTAGTTAATTCATGTAGTAGTAACTTAAAAGATATGAACGATTACTGTTAAAAAGTTGACATATCAAAATGCAGATATTCAAAAGACTAACTCATAAAGACAGTTTATAATGCTGATATGTCAAAATGCTGGCAAAAACACTGAAACCCACAGGAAATAGATTAAATGAGCCATACCTTTTCCAATCATTTTACACTAAAACACAGTAAGCTAAAACAAGCAAAAAGTCCTAAACCATAGCAGTGCCATAGAATGTGGTACCATAAAACATGGTTTGTGAGAATAGTGGCAATGTTTTGGAAATGTTTTTTCTAAGAAAAGTTGCAGAGTTAGAGTTAGGGTTAGGGGAAGGGACAGGATAGGGTTAAGGTTGGCAAACATTAGCAACTTGGATGGGGGGATACATACATGCAATGAAGCACATATTTCCTGTTTAGTGTTCTACAACAGGGAAAAACAGCACATGCAATAACAAGAGCAAGATTCTACATGACTAACTGAAGCATGAAGGAATGAATCAGCACCATGAACCTTTTTATCTTTGCAGATAATATATGGTGAACTTGGAAGTAAGATAAGACTTAACACTTAGAAAAGTTGCATTTTCAAACATTAATTTTTTTGAGACAGACCACTACTTCTGACATAAAACTTGACTTGAACAGAGAAAGGCTGAGCTTTACAAATGGAAAATTAAAGTCTCATTGAAAAACTAAATCTTTAACTGGTTACCGGGAAAGAAAATGCCTGTAAGAATGGCTTGACAGACTTGTGAGATGCCAAGGGGTTTGATTATTTGTGAAAATGAAAATTAAAACTAACTACTTAAGGATATGATAGAGGAATAGTTAAAAGTCTGAGACAAAGCTTTCTGGTTGGCATTGCAGAGCGAAGTGGTGGTGCTGCGGTAGCGTTGTCGCCTCACAGTTAGACTTTGCCCGTTCGATTCTCAGTTAGAGCGTCTTCTGTGTGGTGACATGCGTGAATGGGCGTTCCTTCATTGAAGGTTGTGCGTTAGGCCCAGAAAGCCAGCACGTAAAAATCTACTGCCAATCATTAGTGGACCGGAGTTCCGCTGTGGCGACCCCTAACTGGGAAAAAGCCGAAAGACACAAACAAACATTGCAGAGCGAAAATCGCTGGAACTGAAAAGGAGACAAAAGTGTTTCTATAATCAGTTTATAAGGGGAAACTGCAGATCTGGGGTTTCCATGGCAGACTACTACCCATCATCTCCTGTTTGCAGTTACACACACACACACACACACACACGATCTGCAGGCATATGTTGAATGTTCAGTTGAGCAGTACTGCTTCTTCTTGACGTTACTAGCATGCATCTGTAACCTTATTTTATATGTGTGTGTGTGTGTGTGTGTGTGTGTGTGTGTGTGTCTGTCTGTCTGTGTGTCTTTCATAGAAGGCTAATTAAGATGCAAGACAAGCCCTGACTAATAAGCCAATACATAATTGCAGAAAAATACTTGCTCCAAACTACTACCATTTAGAAAACTTGTAAGATTAAAAAATGCACAGGAGATTTCACAGGACAAAGTCCTTGATCCATTAAATAAATGTTCCTTCCAGCAGCGTATGCTATTATGTTACTGCTCTGTAGATGTTTGTCAGCTTGTACTGAAAGCACTTGTTTAACTAATGTTCTGCTGCATACAGTATCGTCCTGTACAATGTCATGACATTAATTTGCTTAAATGACTATCTCTGGCATGCAGTGAAGCAGAACTAGACATTATGTTGCTACTGCAGATATGCAGACTGAATGCACAGAACATTATAAAGCAGCCCTGAACCATTATGAATCTTTACTTGAAAAGTCTTTCCCGTCTTTGGAACATTATAGCACCAACTAACAGTGCCAAACAAACCCCTAAGAATACTAGGTAAAATGAAAGGGAAAAGCTATCTGACAGCAGTCATTAATTTTTATGGGGAATGCTGCCATATTGGACAGCTTATTATTGGAAGCTAAATTCTGAAAAAGGTTCATGTTGCTGTGACAGAAGATACTGATTATTTTAGTCCGTACCAGCATTAATACACAAGTTTATTCATGCTATAGACAGATTGTTGTGTATTAGGCACTTTAGTGCTGATGATTAAGACTTTTTATTGCTAAGATACATCCTGTAGTCCACATTTATATTCTTATAGCCTCAGTTTGCCTTATGTGAGACTCTGAGCAAGTCATTTAACCAGATAGCGCTTGGGCCACCTAGTAAAGGAGCGATTGTGCCTAGTGGTTAACCTGGTTAGCAAATAGGTAAAACAGAGCAAAATACAATAAAACCATTGCATGTTCCACAAATTATAAGAAGGAAAGAGTAATGAGTTGTTTTAAAAATGTAGACTGTATTTGTGCACATCTGTGTGGTGGGTGGAGGGTTCTAGATAAAACTGTATATATTTTAATTAAGCAATGTGGCCCTTTACAGACGGGAGCACACAGGAATATACAGACTAGCAAGTCAATTTTTTCTGAGAAGTTATCACTAAAGAATGAACAGAAATGAACCACATACCTATCATTCAAAATAATAAGAACAGAAATATAGAAATAAAACAGGACTGGATGTTACAATTTGATAGCTTCTTGCAGTTGTATTTGCAGACCTGATTACAAACATAGGTAAGATGATGAAAGGAAACAGGTAACTAAGAAAGATATTCAAATTTTGGTAGCAAAATGCTACTGCTGCTATTGCTGTAAAGAAATGGCAGGTAAAACAAGTGGAGATATTAAAATCCCCTTTGTAAAAGCCACAGCTTTTTAAAGAAACTGCTTGAAAGAGAAGCTAAGGACAAACTACAGTAGCAGAAAGTCGGCTTTTGGTCAGACTGACAGACTGAGGGGGAACTGAAGGGAAAGTCTATTGCTTGTCAGTATCAACTTGATTCATGTTCAGAATATTATCACTGAAAGGTCTCCAACTTCTTGCAATCCCTGTTAGACTCAGATAATCCTAAAAAGGTGTGTGTTCTTGCAATCTTGGAGTTAGCATATACTTAGTTTGGGGTTGTGGAGGCTTACCCCTATACAAAAGGGAGTGCAGTAGGCTTGTCCTCTGCAAAATAGTGTTTTTCACCTTTGAGTGTGTCACTATTTTCAGATTTATCCTTCCAGTTTTAGATATTTTGGGGTCAAAAAATCAAGTGCCAGTTAAATGAAATATGATTATTAATAATTAAACCAAACAGGAGGCCTGTAGTGATGCTTTGTAACATCTGAGTTAGCAGAAACTAAAGGTCTGCTAAAACTGAAAAGTAAACAGAGACTGCTGAGATGGAACCCTGGGAGGGAACCAGCGAGACTTCAGCCCCATGCTATGCTGAACTGTATCTTACATACCGCAAAAGAAATGTGTCTGAAGCAAAGTAAGCCATTAACTGAACAACTGCTTTCATGGTCTGAGATACACACACTGCAAGACTACAGCTGGATACTTCAACTAAATAAATGAAGATTCTGTCTGTCCTAATATAGCTGTGGAATGCCGGAGCATGGTTGGAGCTGGGTTATGGTTCACAGTGAAATTAAAAGTGATCTGGTGAGATTGGAAGTGGCATTTAGAAATGTCAGAAGAGGAGCAATGTTTTTAATGCAGCTGAAGTAAGTATTCTAACACAGACTGAAGATAAAAGGTAATAGGTAAGCTACGAAAGAGCTCTTCAACAGGCTCTGTAGAGAAGATGTGGCATTATGGTACTGGAAGAAAGCAGTAGTTGTGTACATCTACAAATGGGTAGCAATGAGCAGACCAGAGAACTACCAATCAGTGAGAATGATTTGAGTAAAACTGACTAATACTAATACTGTCTCTCCCAGTGTTAGTGCCGTGTGCTAGTGGGAAACCATGTTGTGCAGGTGTCAAGAGCTGTTGAAGAAGTTGCTTGTGAATACTTTTTCCAAAATCTTTGAGTGGGGGGATAGGATGTTGATGGGTTTAAAGTTAACTATTTCCGTTTGGTGTCCCCTTTACGTAGTGGATATGTGACTTTTTGTAGTGGGAAGAGCATAGGATTCTTGTATTGACCTATTTCCAAGGACTGGTACTGTCTATGCTATAGCACTAACTGCTGTCTTGAGAAATTCATGAAAAATGTTATTAGTAGATGTTGAGCATAGTTTGGGATTGTGAAGTAATTTTTATATATGAAATAGGGACAGTTTTTAAGATGAAAGGAGGTATAGTTTGGAGTGAGACAGAAATCTTATGGATGTTAGTGCTGTTTTTGGTAAGGTCACCTATATTTTCTATGACATATGTATTAAACTGGCTAGCAGTTTCTAGTGGGGAGAGGTTATATGAAGGATCTGTTTTTTTTTCTCCTGGATGGATTAAGTCTTAGATAGAGGACAAGAATTGTTGGGGATTATGTCGATGGCAGTTCTGCAGATTATTGTAATGCTGTCTTTTATCATTGTTTACCAGAAATATGTAAGGTTTTAAAGCTCTCTATACTCATGCAGTTGTTCTTTTCCTATGTTTTCCAAGCCTTATCATTGTCATGCATAAGATTTATGATATTGTTAGATGCCAAGGTGCATGTCTGGCTTTAACTCTTTTTCCTCTAAGGGGTGTTAAGTTGTTTAGAATATTTAAGAAAATTTTAGTGAAAGTGAGTACTGCTTCATCCATGGGGTGGGGGGTGGGGGATGATTTTTAGATTAGATCAGCTGATTGATTCTACTGCTGACTCCAAGGTGTCTGGACTGAAATTTGTGAGATTATGGGTGCATTTGGAGTTGTGTTGTTTAACATGATGGGTGATTAATCTATGAGTGTACTTGGGACATGAGCACTAATGGACTCTGCAAGGGTTCCTAAGGTGGTGTCTTTTTGAGGGTCAGAGACCATTATACAGTCTAGGGTGGAGCTTGTCATAATTATATTATATTTAGTGGGTGAAGTGCTTAGTAGTTTTAGGCCATGTAGGTTAATGCTGGAATTGGGAAACTCGGAAGTAATGTTTTTGCTAGTAAATATTCACATTTCCCAATATATTTTTTTTTAATTAGAAATGGTATTGGGTATTCAGTATAGGATATCTTCCAAAGTGTTTATATTGTTTCCAAGGGATATAGATAGCAATAATCCAAAGTTTTTTTTTTTACTAATTAATATGAGGTATGAGATGAATATTTTGGCATTGTGGAATTTGTGAATACTGTGGTTGAAAGGATTTAGTTTATGTAAGTTGGAGAATTGCATGGCTATTTCACCATCTGTTCTAGGGTTCAGTCTGTTATGATGTTATACCTGGGGGGAAAGTATTTCAATATCTTTTATGTTGGGCTTTAGCCAGTTCTTGGTAATTTTCAGAATATATAGACTATATTAGACTATCCATGTACAATGTTCTCTAATCTTGTTACATATACTATGGATGTTTAATGACACTATGTTTCATTTTTTATTTTGGGTGAGAAAATGGGGTGTTGTATTATTGGGGTAGGAGATGATTTGATAGATGTGTTATGGCGATTGATGGGACTTGGATTTGAGAGGATGTCTCCACAATGAGATATTTTAGGAGAGTACAGGTAAGACAGGGAGCTCTTTTTGAGAAGTTTGGATGGGTCTGATAGCATTCAAGAATTCTATATTTGTAGTAGAGACTGACAGAGTCTTTGAAGAGGAATGGTACAATTAAAGTTTGGAAATGGCATCCTTGTTTAGTGAGATGGCTGTTGGTGAACTTATTCAAGGTGTGACTGTTGTACTGCAGCCTGTAAGGTATGTGAGAAATATAGCTAGACTTACAAAGGCCATCTTTGCAACAGATATAAAAATGACAGCACAGGTATATATAAAAAGAGTGAATACTAAGGGGGATTAGATACTGGGATGAGATGAGTGAAGGAATAGTGGGAGGAGATGTGAAGGGGTAGTGCAGCAGCTATAAGTGGAGGACATTTGAAAAGGAGTATGTATAAGTGTGTTTAGGTGGAGGATGAGTTGCTGTTAGTCAAATGAAAGGTAAAGAATGATTTGTTATGCAGAAGATTGTGGAATATTAATACAGGTATTGGGAGGGTTATGCATTAGTGAGGTGCAAGGGGAGAGCAGAGTGTGTTTAGGGTGGGAGGAGATAGGTAGAGTGGCTAAAGAGAGTTGATTGGTAGAATGTATAGGAGAGGGATGAGATACATTGTTATGTTTTAAGCGGAGGGATAGAAGAAATAGGTTGGGTGCGTTTTGGTTCATATAAAAGAAGAGAAGGGTTGGGTGGAGATTTGGGATATGGTAGGATAATGGAAAGAGCCTGTGTGGAATGGATGCAAGCCACAAGAAACAAAATGTCTGCAAGAAACAATCAGTTTAGAGGCAATCTATATATGATGTAAGTTTCTGCTATTATTCAGGGACTACTGCCTTTCTAGGTTGCACTATGACATATACAGGTGATGGTGTGCATAGAAAACCCCTAGAAGAGTACTGGAAGTCATATCCAGAATGCATACAGTAGATGCCATGGTGCTAAGCAATGTAGAAGCAATAAAGAGAAGGGTAAGGGCAATTACAAGTAAAGTGAGATGAAATGAGATGAGACAGGGTCTATGTCTGTATTCTTGTTATATTGTAACATAAAAATGACCCACCAAATACTTACCTCTAAATGTACTCTGCTCTTTCTAAAAATCATGAAAAAATACACAATGCTAAATCTGCCTACATAAAAATTACGTGTTCTTTGTTTGTCTTTTCAGCTTTTCCCAGTTAGGGGTCGCCACAGTGGAACTCCGGTCCGCTAATGATTGGCAGTAGATTTTTATGGTGCCGAGTTGCCAGCCCGACACCCAACCTTCAGCGAAGGCACGCCCATTCATGCATATCTTTTGAAGGCCACTCGACCACGGGGAGGACATGCAGACGCCACACAGAAGGCACTCCAGCAGAGAATCGAACAGGAGAACCTCTTGCTGTGAGGCATCAATGCTACCGCTGTACCACCGTGGCTTGGTGTTCTAATAGCCTAAAAATTTTCCTCATATACAGACAAAAGACTATATAGAACAGATTTAAATTATTACACAGAATTGCTCATTTACAGAATATTCCCAAGCTGTTTAACAGTTTTCTTTGTATATATTTTACTAATTCCTCTACTGTCAGGTAATACACATGCTAATCCTGGTTCAGAATCTGTTATGCCATCATACAAATTAATTCAGCAATACCTCATAATTGCACACATGCTTGTATGCAGTGTTACTAATAAATGAACAGAAATAGAACCTGCGGTAGTCTCAATAAAAAACAAAAATCTTAGCTATAACTGAATTCTAGCTCAAGACTCCTATTGCATTCTCCCTGAAATCACTAACCCATTCACCTTATTGATAGATAATAGACCTAAGACATGACAATGGTGTGGTAAGATGCTATTAATTAGAAATGACTTGAAATGCTCTCCCTTTTTTAGCAAAAAGCAGTACTATGTCTGATACAGATCCTAGCTGTCTTTTCATGGAGATAATGCGACACTGACATAGTAAAATTTGGAACTGGCCATCCACAAACAAACTCACACAGTAAATGCTATTGAAAACTATAGTAGTGATGCTTGGAGCCAAAATAAAGTAAATGCTAAAACCATAGCTATTACTCACCCTGATGGCCCGTCCCCTCATAAGACACAATAGTTTTATATACTAATAGATAAACATATGTCTTTTCATTCACACGTAGAGCATTGCACAGACAAAATATTATACCAACTAAAAGTGACATATGATTTTTCGCAGATGCTCACTCCTGAAGCTAGATGTGCCATTGTCATTAACATATTCTTTACCAGAATAGAACATATGTCCTTCCTATAATTTCATTTGTTTCTGCAAAAATATGAAATCCCTCCAAATTACTGAAAATAATTTTTAACCTTGCACAGAAAACTGGTGACCAATCACAGCTGTGGCATCCTAACTACTAAAGTCACTGACATTTAAACTTGTACAAATAATACATATTCAATGAGATACGGTATTGCAGGACAGCTTGTTAGGCTTCTATTGCCTTCTCTAAAATTGCCCCATCATTTTGAAACAATATTCCACATAAGATTAGAGAAATATAAACTCTGATAACATTAAAGAAGAAAATAATGCTATAAGGACTTTTCTCTTTATTTAAATCATCATTTCTAATAGCCATATGGTGCATAAGGTGCTGTGATTAGACTCTAAAAATGGGAAAAAATTACATACTTGTTAAACACCTTTATAACATCAGAAAGGTGGTTAACAAGTACTAAAAACTGTTCAAAGCATGTCTCACACTGGAGATTGATGACAGTCAGAGCCAGCTGGCAAAGAGCAGCAGCAGAAAGTAAAACGGCTTTAAAGGCTGTTAAATACTGCATTCTGGCACATTTGTAAACAAACAAAAAATGTGACAGAATGGAGTATCTAACCACTTCTAAGACAATCAGTTTTTCAGAGTAATACTTCATTTCTGCCTCAGTGGCTTTGAAAGACAGTCACACTCTCACACTTTTTATTTCACTTTTCTGTAACTTATAGTACATGTAGAAGACATAGCTCCATGCACTACAAAAAGTTATGATTGGGTTATAGCTGTTATTATTTGCTTTTAACATGGATGCCAAGATTTACATCTGGAACTTCACACTTGACATGCACTTCTTGCCATCCATTTCTCGAACACATAAGTTAGCTATGATCTGAGATACAATCATAAACTCTCTACACCATCATATACATTATGCTTACTGTAAATATTGCAAACAATGTTTAAATTCCACCCTGTCCTCTTTCTACCTTCCATTACTTGAAACTCCTCTTAATTTCTCTCTCCTCTTTTTTCGTCTGTAAAATTTAAAAGTGAATTTTAACCAACTTAGTTTTCAAAATAACAGGATTATGTGCAGAGTTATTTAAAAACTTCTGTACTTTTGTCTTGTACATTTTTATGATTCTTTCATGATTGTTATATCTCTGTTTTATACTTTGTGGTTACATCACTGTTTTACACTTTTGCGGTCACAATATTTCACTGTTAACTACATTGCATTTCCTATAAATGGTCTCACCTACTATCTAATGTTATAGTTTTATATTAACACAGTCTACTACTTGATTTGTTGTATTGTCTCTGCCAGTATGGCCCAGGTCATGACTGAGGAGGGATCTTAATGTAGCCCACTAAAATGTAAGCAATCAAATAAACAAACAAACAAACAGATATAAAATAAATTAAGGCTTATGAGAATTCTGAGCAGAACTGGCTGCTTAACAAATTCCAAACTGCATTGATTGCAAGAAGATCATATCCAAATAACCCGATCCATTGTTATATCTTGTTCAACCAAAAGGTTGACACAGTTAATTGCAGGAACAGAATCTATCTGGATTGTATCAAAGTCTTTGACTTGGCACTCCTTTGCAAGTGTCACTCAAACAATTGATGGTTTGAGGACAGGCATGGGTAGTAATAACTGTGAAGGAGACTAGATACGTGGTTAGAGAGAGGTAGCAGAGACTGATGGTGAATGGAAGTCTCATCAGAGAGATGGGTGACACCTGATGTATCATCAGAACTGGTCCTAAGCCTTGTCTATTTAATGCCGTCATCCTTTCATCTCATACAGACATGGGACATGAATCTCTTTCCAGATTAATCAAAGGCCTGTGAAGACGTAGCATCTAATGGGGTGCAAGACAGGTGAGTGACAAGAAAACACTACATACAAGGTATGAGAAGTGGCAATTCCACTCCATACCCTACAGAAGCATGGTGATGCACCCGAAGAATAACAGCACCAGTCACAAAATGCTGTTGGGGAAGCTGGATTCTAAGTTCCATAAAAGTGAGAAGAGTGAGGGATTTACTTTTACAGGGAGCATAATTCACCGAGATCACCATGAGGGACTGCAATAAGGGTAAGCCAAATGTTCAGGCACATACTCAAGGGAATCTACGGCTGCAGATTCCAGGGGTAGGAAGGTGATTATACCCTGTCTATTGTGCCCTCCTATGAGTGCATCTGGAATAATGTGTGCAACTGTAGAAGCTATACAGGAATAATGGGGTCACAATGCTAAACAGGGTACAAGAAAACTCATCTAATATGGTGCTGATGTGGAAGAAATGTTATGCAGACTGATGGTTAGAGACTATAATTTCTTTTATCTAGTAAGACAATGAGAAAAGGGTGGAATTTTATGACCAGAAAGAGAAAAGGGTGGACTTTTATGGCCAGAAAAGTTGTTCACATGGATGAGAGCTTATCTGAAACAATCCAGTTATGGTTAATGATTTATTGTGCAACTTCTTGTTCTGATGAAGTCCAAGGATTATCATCTTATTTTGGGTGTGCTTCTTTCCATGCAACTGCCAGTTTATGCTGTGTTTTTGGTGTTTTGGTTATCTGTTTGCAATGTAGTGCCATATAATCAGGGTAGACAGGAGGGACAGATTGGACAGGTAGGGGGGAGAGTAGCAAATTAAGGAAACTCTGTTAAACCTAGAGATTAGATAATGCTCTTTCAGGGTGTTACAAAGAAGAATGGGTTACAAAATGAGTAGTACAGGCTAATATAGCTAAAACGTTATTAAGAAGCCTGACATGTTTGGAGGGTGAGGGGGAAATAGAGGCACCATCCTGGGATTGTTGCAAAAGTCCAACAAACAGATAGAATCAAAGTATTATTACTATATCAGCAATTTAAGTTATATTATGGTATGTTACAAGGTTCTGGAAGAAGTACTAGTATAGATCAATAAAAGTGATAACACAGCAGAATCACTAACACCAGTCACAAATAAAGGAAATTCAAAATATGTACATGTGAAATAAGGACAAAGGAAAGCATACCAAATGCATATGTGAAGAAAAAGTTAATTGATGATTTGATGATTGGGATTCTGGAGTTGAAAATTAATTGCAAATAGAATGGAAACAGAAGGAGGAGAGGAAGAATTGAGCAAAAGTATCTGAAAAAGGAACTAAGCAAAAAAATATATATAGAGGTGACTAGAAGTGACATTGGGTTTTTCTTGAAAGCATTGAGTATATTATGCTTGATAGAACTGACAGTCCTGCAGCAAAGCAGAGGCACTAATTCTGAATATTTTTTTTTCTAATAGGAAGCCAACATATCCATTCTTTGCTTATGAAGTAGACATTTTTAAATATTTATTGTTTACTAACTGGTCCATTGTACTGACAAACAATGCCAAGATCACACACTGACAATGACCTTGGCCAAGAAATCATAGGTCCAGTATAGGCAGCTGAATAGAGAAGATGAGTGTATGTTATGGCATATATAATGTCTGATCGAGGAGAATTTGCATGTGAGGTGGTATAAATTTTTTTGAGAGGCTCACCCTGAATAAATACCTAGTGTTGACCAGAGTCTCCTATACAGTGCCTTTGCTACATAATTAGTATTCTGACACAAATCAGATGTTATTTGACTTGCTGATTCTTGCTTTTTGGCTCACTTTGCATGTAAATTTATCACACCGTTTGGTTTTAAAAAGACATTTATTTCATTAAATATTTGCCTGTAGATGCTGTCGTTGTTCCTGAGCAGTTTTATTTGTTTTTTAAAAATCAGATGTTACACAGTGTCAAACATCCAGATTCTGCTTGGTGTTATTGTAGAGAAACATACCTTCATGTACATTTATATATCTGATAACGTGAAGTAGATGTCCTTTTAAGAACTGAGTGTTTGAAGAACACAAGTGTAACACAGTGAACAAATGCTTCAGCTGTAATGATCAGGATTTTTTGTCTGTGGAAGGAAGCTTAACAGAAGATTTAAATATTTGGCTTTACAAATTCAGTTTATTCATTATAGCAAGTGTAATAGCCAATAAGTTAGAGAAGGTAGAGTTTGCTACAGTTTTACATGTTGCTGGGGAAAACCCATTGAATTTGGCTGACTTTTTTTTTTACTTTTCTTGATGAGCAGAGGGAAAGTAACAGCAAGTAGAGTGAAGTACAAGAATTATTGGGAAGCTAGAAATAACTTGGTATTTATTCACCATTTGACCTTTATAAAGACATAGTGACCTAGAGAAACTGTAGATGTATATGTTACTGAGTTGGAGAACTGAAATGAATATTATGTTTTTAGTGAGATGGCACGATTCATTAACAAGAGTCAGAACAGCTTGTGCCAAACGGAATTATCACACAAGGGGCAGGCTTATAAGAGGAGGAGAATCTTGACAAAAACTGTGAGCACATGCAGAGCAAGTAAAATCACAAGTATAAAATACCAAAAATAATAGATTAAATAGATATGCGCATAACACAATGTGTCAAAAAATACAAAATGAGGAAAGGTTTTAAATTTGTAGCGACAGTAATGGAATAAGGAGAAAGGGACATGAAGCACAAAGAAAATGTGACACAATTTAAATTTGAGCTTTATCGTACAGGGTTGCCGATCAGTATACAAGGAAGCATTGGGCTTTTTTAGTTTGATTGAAGCTTTACTAGAAGGAACTATATTTTGCAAAAAAAAAAAATCATAGATTGAAAAACAAGCTTGTTCAAAACTATTTGCATCTTATTAAACAGAAACATGAAAATAGTCAATTTATTTCCACCATTAAAGTGAAAAGAGTTGATATAATGAAATTTGAAAAATACATCAGAGGCATTGAGACAGGAATGCAAGTCAGGCATTTGGCAAGAAATGCTGAGATTAATAAGCAAAACATTACATTTAAATTGGACACAGCTACAGAGTGAAATATTTGGCTTTTAAATACTTTGGAAGTATTGCGGTTGACATGGAGTGAAAGGAGAAGCTGCATGCACATATTCAGGACAACACGCAAAGCCACTTAGTCAAGAATATTGATTCAGTTTTAACCTATAATTTCACTCATTTTATAATAAGAAATGACAGATATGAAAATCCTTAATGGTAGGAAATGGGGAGAAGATGGATGCACTGATAATTAAAATGCACTAACTTTCATCAATGTTCATATAAAACAAACTTGATGCTTTAAGTAAGTTAGCAACAAACAAAGTGATTAAATGCTGGCAAACAATGAAATATATCTTCTGATATATTCAGTAAAATACATTGTATTATATACATTAGGTATACATATTATTATAATCTATTTATATTAAGTAATAAGTTTTGAATTATTTCATCAGTTAGGGTGAATATGTTAAATAACTGTGTGCTATAATATTTTACTGAGGTTTTATATATGATACATCCTACTTTACTATGATTGAATTTCTTGTCATCTATCTTTCATGTAAATATTAATTGCTTATACAATAAGTAGACATTTATATTGTATTAGAATTCTGTCTAACCTACAATAGTACTATATCTATTCAAAATAATATAAATATTGCTTATTCCTATTACAAATATTCTCCTTATGATAATTTCATTTATGGATCTCAGATGTTCTGGATTGTCAAGGTATGAGCAATAATCTGCTGGGCTTAGGTTTATCCATCAGATTACGAATGATTTTCATTCCATGGCTAGTGCGGATCTTAGTTTTGTTAACATTTATTAATTTAAAATTGTTATTTTACAAAAACATTTTTAGTATGCCTGACCAAAACATTACTTTATTGGTAAACACTCAAAGTATAAAACTGATAATTTTCTTAAAAAGCTCAAACATATACTTTATAGTTATCAGAGGAAAATGTGTAATAGTCACAACAAAACAAAAAATACATAGTCTAAATAACCTATGATGGATTTAACTTTATTATCTTTAAATACCAATGGCTTAAACAATCTTAGCAGGAGATCACATCTACTGAGATATTTAAAATTGAACAAAGCACAAATTGTCTTCCTTCAAGAAACTCATTTCAAAACAAATGACAATTACAAATAGAATCCTAAAGAATATATGATATTGGAGCAATCCACTTATACGATAAAGACAAAATGAGTAACAATTCTTTGGAAAACAAATGTGATTAACCCAGAAATCATGTATAAATATAAAGATAAAGAAGGCCTTATGACATCAGTAATAGTTAAATATAATAACAGAATATGGACCTTAGCCGATCTATACTGGTTCCCAGGCACTGGAACAGGTACTGTTAAAAAACACTTGGATTTCATTTTCAGTAATTATAAAGGCAACTTATTAGGAGAAGATTTTAACTGTATATTGATATTTCTGAAAATACAAATAAAAGACCGCTGTGTACATCTGCTGTATCAAAGGATTGAACCATGTGGGTAGAATCATTTCATCTTGTAGATACTTTCAAATTTAAAGAACATAAATCTTTGTTGTTTTCCCATCAAGATCACAGATTTGGTACCCAAACTAGAATAGATAAAATATTTGCTACCCATGACTTACACTCTAAAATCATTAATTTCTCAATCACTCAATGCCCTTTGTCAGACCACAACTCATTGATACTAAAACTTCAAAATGGGTACAAACCATTAATCTTTAACTCCAGAATTCCAGCATATATAACTATAAAGAGTTCAAACCCTGGTTATTATCTGAATTATAGCTCTTCTTAGATATTCATTACACCACAGAGATAAATAAAATAATGATATGGGACTGAGTAAAAGTTTACATATATGGAAAAACCCTAACTTGGTATACAAAAAAAATCAGAGAATGGGGATTAGCTCTACAATCCAAACTTTTGTCAGTAAAAGCTGAAAAAAGTCAAAATCCTTTGGGGATGAAAAAGAAAGTAGAAGTATTAAACAATAAATACTATGAAATTCTAACACATAAAATTAGTTTGGCTTTAGAAAAACTAAAAATTAATACCTTGGCCACTTCTCCCAAATATCTACATAATTTATCCACAAGAATCAAAATGCAATCAAAAGCTAATAACATTAAAAGTATCTTCCATGAAAAGAAAGGGAAAAATGTCAGCGACATTCTTGATGCCTATAGAAATCACTATATGGAACATTTCCAAAAAGAAAATATATGTATCGATCAATTAAATTTAGATGAAACATATTCTAATATAAAAAAATACCAGAAAAATTAAAACTAGATATGTAAGCACCCATATCCTACAAAGAAATTATAGATACAATAAAAGAGGGTAAAAATAATAACGCTCAGGTATAGATGGCATAATTATGGAAATATATAAACGTTTTTCTTCAAAGATACTATCACTCTTCCATAAAACTTTATTAGATATTCGGTCACAAGCTTTAATACTACCCTCTTGGAGATATTTCTTAATCACGCCAATCCTAATGGAAAACAACTCCCCAAACCTCTGTACCTCATATAGACCTATATCATTATTAAATAATGGCTATAAGATATTTATGACAATATTAACAAACAGAATGAAAATACCACTATCCAAAACAATTAATAATAATCAAACTGGATTTATATATCATAGACACACATGACAATATTAACAGGATCATTTCTCTTATAGATCAT
Source organism: Protopterus annectens (assembly GCF_019279795.1). Taxonomy (NCBI): domain Eukaryota; kingdom Metazoa; phylum Chordata; order Ceratodontiformes; family Protopteridae; genus Protopterus; species Protopterus annectens. The sequence goes on along the minus strand of NC_056741.1, from coordinate 1,025,497,172 downwards.
GGTAATAAAGAAAATAAAGAAACACTCATAATTGGCTTAGATAAAGAAAAAGCCTTTGATTTCCTAAATTGGGACTATTTATTCAAAATCCTAATGCTATTTGAATTTCCTGCACCCTTTATTCATCTCCTAAAGAATAAATATACAAATAATTTAGTGTATGTCAAGTTAGGTCCTTTTACCTCTGAATCTATACATATAACAAAAGGTACTAAACAAGGATGCACCATTTCATCGATTCTATTTGCTCTGGCTATTGAAATATTGGCAGATTCAATTCCTAACAATATAAAAATCAAAGGAATAGATGTTTATGAATAATGCAGTTCTAAAGTAATGATATTTGCTGATGACATATTACTAACATTATCTAATACAAAAGAGACATTAGAAGAATTAGATATATTAATAGACAAATTTCACATGACTTTATGACTCCATTTCAATAAATCAAAATCAAAATTTTTATTTTTAAATAAAAAAAAGAACTGCAAACTAAGGGGGATCACATCATAGGGAAACAAGAATCTACCTTAAAATATTCAGGAACTGAGTTATGCAAGAATAACAATGAATTAGTCTCAAATAACTACAATAATAGGGTCTATATTACATCATCAAACTCACAGGAGTCTGAATGATGTAATATCGAACTGTGAAGTTCGAAACCCAATAACTACGAAAACACAACCTGGGAAAAGAATTGCTGTTCCATTACAAAAAAAAAAAAATCACTTTAAACTTACACTATTGTGGGGGGCTTTGCCCCCACACCCTCCAATGTGGGGGCCTGTGCCCCCCCACATACCCCCTACTTAAATATACCAACTCTGAGATTGCACCACAGTGGAGGAAATAGCAAAGTGCCAAAAACATCCCACCGATTTTTTTCCCCTGGGAAAAAAAATCAGTGTGTCGTGGCTTCTCTCTTTTTGTATTTCAAACATTTGGGTTCAATATTACAAAGTTCGGACTCCTGTAAGTTTGACGTTGTAATCTAGACCCCAATAATATCATCAATACAATTAAAATCTCTGTGGAAAATGGAACAAAATAATATTAACATTTGAATAGAGGCTACAGTTAATAAAAATGTTTTTACTGCCCAAGATCCTATATATAGCCTTAGCAATACAACTGTTACCAGAAAGGAATATACTTAAAAAATAAAATCATGCTTAATAACATTTTTATGGTTTCCCAGAAGAAACAGAATAGCTTTAATACATCATTTCAGACCATGGAAACAGGGAGGATTAAAATTTCCTGATATAGAAATATATATAAAAGCATCACTATCTAAAACAATCTCAGATTGGATAAGTCCAAATTACTCTGCAAATTGGAAAGAATTGCTAACTGTATTATCAATAAATGAATTTGATTTACAAAAAAAAAATTCAAATAACAGATAAAAACATTTTCCATGGCACATATGTATTAGTATGCAATATAACATAACTAAACCCACTAAAACTCGTATGATTAATTATTACATTTACTCATTTAGGAAAATTATTAATGCAAATATAGATTTAAAAACCTGGTTTAATATTTTAACACCATTTATAGTCACAAAGAACTTTCCACATAAAATATATAGAGAAATTATTAATTCCTGGGAACATAAAGGATTTGTTTGTTGGCTCCAATGTATCAAAGAACAAAAAGTTTTAGATATGCAAGTAATAAAAAACAACATACAAAATTTCACAACACGACTGGCTAACTTTACAGAGTATTCTGATATATCTGCAAAATTTAAGTAGAATATTTAATAATTCTTTATTTAAAGAAATACCTAAATTTATGAAACACATATATGAAATCATATACAATGACTTTGATATGGAAAATAGTATTTCAAAATTTTACAAAATATTGATAAACTATAAAACAATACCCAAAACCTCATATTGGAAATATATAACAATAGGACACTCAATACAGTTAACTGAAGATACTAAAACAAATATCTTATTATCGAAAAAATATACATCCTTTACACAATACTTGAAAATTTTTAATTGGAAATGCTTGCACAGAGCATTCTTAACCCCAGATAGAATCAGTAAAATTAGTACTTCCATAAAAGGAATATGTTAGAGATGTGAGAAAGTACACAATGCAGATTGGAACCACATTTTCTATGACTGTGTAACAATTAAGCCATTTTGGAATGGTATTAATAACTTTCTGCAAGCTTTATGTAATTAATCATTTTATTTAACTTAAGCTCTTGTATTATTAAATGTGAACGAAGGTCCTCATTTGAATAGGTCAAACATGTATCTAGTATGGACTATACTTGCAATTTCAAGGAAGTCTATAATAAGAAGATGGAATACAAACACAATACCAACTTTGGAAGATGTCTACAGCCTACTGAAGATCACAACATTATTGGAAATTAAAATTAAAGAACTAAGAATTTATCCAAAGCCTTTTATCAACAACCCTTGGGGAAAAGTCTTAGCGTTGATTGACACTATACAATAATTGATCAGATACTCTGATAATGGATTGTACATACTTATAAAGTAACTATACATTAAGATCTGTTATAGTGTCAGGCTAATGTAAATAGTGTATATAGTTATTTAAGATGGTATGTATAAATACTATGGAATTCATTCAAATGTTTTTGAAAAATAAAAAAAAATAGAGAAAAGAATATTGATTCAGAACAAGTAGCATACCATATGAAATGCATACTGATATAATAATCCAAATCAGGAAATGCTAGAATACGTTATAAGAGATCAGCCATGGAGTAGAGTTGACACAGATTTCAGTCAAAGATGCCTTGTGTCTCTAACATGTACATAATTTTAGGTAGACTGAAATAATCAGACTGACAGATACAACAAGTAACAATTCCAAGTATGATTAGTGCAGTAAAAAGTATATTCCTGAGAAAAATTGCTGTAATATCAGGCAGTGGTTGACAGTCAAAAACCAGGAATTCATATTTGCAAATGAGTTGTTTGCATTTTAATGGGTGAGCGGAGGCAACTGCCCAGAGAAAATTTTCATGAGAAACAGCATAAAAAATAAAAGCTATGAGGATTGTCATCTCACAGTTTCTGAATTAAGCAATAATCCACAAGAGGGTGTGGGTAAATCCTAATATAGACGCAACCATGAATGGGTTATTGCTATTATACAATGACATTATTTAAGAAAGAAATAGTTTACCCTTGTTAAATATCTTTGTATAACAGTGCAGTAGTGTGCCTCCACATTGTTTCTCATCCTTCCACATTTTTTGATGTACCGTGAATGAGTATGGGAGTTACATTCCTGCGCTTGTATAGTACGTCAGTGTTGCTGTATTGAATTATGGACTTACCTGCATAATGCATTCCTGGTTTGTGGGGGATGATTTATTATTTAATGACTTCAACCTCACTGGCTTAGAAGAGTTTTTTTTTTTAATTTGGTAGCTTAAAATTATGAGGCAAAGATGTAGATATTCTGTAAAGATGCAGACAGTTGAGAGGCATGAGATTCTGCCAAGATGTAAGGAGGAACAGTGCAGAAATTATAAGGAAAATCACGCATGTTTCTGTTTCTTGATTTTTGAGAATATACATGACTTTTCTTCTGTTTTGCACTGGTCCTCCATAGCATATTCCAATAGAAAAGTCTGTCCACTGAACGCTATTTTAGCAGACAGACTTTTTTTCTATTGGTATATACTCAATTTGTAACAGGCACACTGGTTGGGGTGTCCAATCAATGTGCTCATTTTTGAATAGCAATGACCCTTCATTCTTTAATATGCAAATATTCAATTGTTAGGAGTCAGTCTTACACCAAGTCAACTGTTAATAATAGATACTTCAGCAACATTGCTGGAGCTAGAGCATCAACACACAATAAAGGAAATGCTGGAAAGAAATTAGCAAAGTCAGAAATGCTACTATAATAATAACTGCAGAGCACAACCAGAGTTGAGGTAACATAAGAATACAAAGTGATGGGAAAAAATGCATTGTCTAGCTACTGCAGTTGGTCATACAACTGATTTCACACTGTTAAAATGCTTTTAATTGGGGATTATTTTTATTACTGCAACCAAGGTTTTTGATTCTGTTTATCCTAATACTCAATGAGCTTTATTAAACTTTGTGTTGCTCCAGAAACATTTACTTTATGTAGTTACTACATATATCCCTCTTTTTAATTTTGGAAATGAGTATTTTTTTTACCTAGTGAACCTAAAATATTAGGTTTCCAAAAAACTCTCTGCTGGGACCCTTGATTTTTGTATTTTGGCATTAATCATTTGCTCACCAGTCTTTTGAATATGGGTACTTTTCTTTGGCAAAGGGCCTTTTCAGTCATGCATTAATTTAATGCCAAATCTTGAAAGATCATGGGTTCTTTGTAGTTAGTGTATAAACTGTGGTATATAATTAAATTCTTTGTGAAATAAATCATGCATTTTGACAAACAAACTAGGCTAAGTAAGCATTCTCTAGATATACATTGTGGATGTCAAAAATGGAATTACTTTTTTGAATATATCAGAGTTTAAATATGTAAGGGTTGCTTTAATTCATACCTCAGGTTTCATTCCTCATCTATAACTATTCTACTTTAAAACTGCTAAACAGCTCAACAGCAGTTATGGCATTTCAATGTCCATTTACCCAGGCTAGATGTGTTCATATAAATAGAATACTTTAATCTAGTTAGAATATGTGCTTTCCTTCCTTCTCAGTGCTTCTCAAAAGATTGCATCCATTTCACATCTTTTGTTTAATAAATTTTGCAGATTTATGTAACTTACACTAGGAAGGGAATACCAGTACAATGCCTTTTTCGAGAGAAGTGTGATATGTATTAGAGGTCCCACATAAATGACTATTGGCATGTTTATTATCCATTATTTTAACTGTTGTCCCTTTCTTGTTTGCAGAGTAAGAAAATCTATCTTTTGAAATATCTTTAACTTTACTGCTGAATTGGTAGCGAATGTTTACAAATCAAAACAACTCTTAATACGCAAAGAGAATATTTGCTCGTCTTTGTCTAATGACATGGAAACTATATATATCTGAGTTTCATAATGTAGCTGAACTATTTGTTTTGCATTCATGCATTTTTCAGGTAAAAGATCTATCAGGTATGACTGTGTTAGGCAACATTATTCAATGTTGCCCTATTACTGACATTCTAGATCCTAAGAACTGAAATCCTTCCTTGTTAACAAAGAAAAGTCCGTTAACCAGAAACAATATGTACAAAAAAATGGACAGTCACCACCACAGACTTAACTTAGTACAATCAACTACTTTAATAAAGAAACTGCAGGACAAAGAACAAAAAAAACAGATGAGCACTTTCAGCCATAGCCTTCATCAGTTCCTACTCATGCAACCAATCAGCAACGTTAAATATTGGGAGGTAACCAATCACAAATGCACTCATCGTTCATTCATACCAATACACCAGTCAAGAAGCTATAGAAGTCCACTTTGAGATACACACATGCACAACAATCTAAAACAACCAATTATTATATTACTAAAGAAAAAAACTCCAACCCCCTAGTTCACACTACAAAATACAATACAAGGCTAGTCAAAGATGAATCAAAATAAAAATCTCAGGGATCAGAAACATTATTTAGTACTAGAATAGTAATCTACCAATCAATAGTCTTAAAAATCAAAAATTGTCCAATCACATTAAGATAAAGTTCGCCATTCATCCATGGCTGATTGTCAAATAGAACTACTAAACATATTAGCGATGTTAGATATAAAAAAAACTATCCAATAATCCATCAATACCAGAAGCTAAACAATATAATTCAGCTTTTTATAATTTTATATAATTCATTCTTATGCACAGAAAAATATTAAATATAACAGGCAACTTATTGACTTACCTGATAATTGTTATGTGCTGTTTTACCACATTCAGTAACAGGTATGAGGAAAAATGGTTTTAATATGAAAGACTGAAGCTCTTTAACACAATACAAAACATTAATTGAGCTGGAATTAGGAAAGTTCTAGAAGTAAGAATGGAGCTAACATTAAAAAAAAAGAAAGAAAACATCTGAAAAAGTTAGGTAGTTTTAAAAATGGTGGAACTGTACAGACATAAAGAAAAATCACAAGGTCTGGAAGTTAACTTCTTGGAATTAAAGCATTATATTTTTAACTAGGTGGAAAGTGGGTCAGAAGAGCCTGGTAAATACCCATTGCTATTTCATATTTTCTGCTTATTGGTAGCTTATCAGTGGTGCAGTCTGCATGGTGGATATTTTGCTTTTCTATGATATGTAATGGGAATAAACAAGTTAACTGACTCACTCATTCACAAAAATGCATGTTACTGACTGCTTGGAAGAGACTTCTTTGATGACATACACACATTATAATTACAAAGGGTCAATGATTAAGGTTTCTACTATTCAGTTTATTCCAAATGGGTTACCTTATAAAACTCAAAGTTAGGTTGCGTATAAGGTTGGTACACCACAAGGCACTATTTTGTGCCTTTAACTATCTGATATGTTATTTTCAAAGGAAACTCTAAGTGACTACTTTTGGGAGATAAAATGTATAGCTCTCTGCAAGGTACAATACACTGTTATGGTCAACCTTATGCAGTGGCTCTACAGGGGTATCTAGACATCACATACTTATAATGTATGGACATTAGTCACTTGGTCACTGCAAACAAATGTAAGTTCCTAAACTGTGGGAACATTCTGTAATCTTTGAATACTCTTATTAACAATTGCAGACTAGTTTAAATCATAAAACAGAAAACCTATAACACTTAATTTTCATTTCTACGAAACTGGACAAGAAAAAATATTTTTTCTCCAGGAATACAGTTCATCAATTTTGAAAGATGTTAATGTTCCCATCTGGTAGTTCACATCCCAAATGCAGTCACAAAAAAGAGATTTAAAAGGGATACTAGGAAACATGGGGAAAACATTTAAAAGTAGCCTGATTCTGTGGAGAACAGAAATAAAACCCTATCTACAGCCCAAGTAAACTGAGTGGCTAGGATACTTGATGGTGTAGTCAGGAAGGAAGGGTGTATACATTCTGAGATATGGGGATGAGCAAAAGTTGGTGGCAATGGCAACTAGTGGCTTCAGAGCAAGGGGGGGGGGCTGCAGGAAGCAAATGAATGGGTGGGGTTAATTGGAATGGTGTGAAGCTTTATTATGATAGGTCAGTGACCATCACCTGAGATCAAACAGATGATGTCAGTCACTTTCATCCACAGACTACCTGAGCACCCACTTTTTATAGCCACTTTATGGATTATATGCACCTCAGAAGTCTAACTGCAATCAACAAGACCAGCTTTAGGTGAAATGTAGCACTAGACAAAATGTCCACCCCCCTATTGCATACAGGTTCTCCCCCTGCATCTCACTGGTGCCCCTTTCCTTTCCCCCCTCTATTCTAGCCCCATACATTTATATAGACTACGCCTTTCTTATTTTTTGTCTTACTTTTCAACTTTTTCCTCCATCACTTTAACACACTTTAACTGTTCATGACTGTGCTGTAATAAGTGTGGAGGAAGATAACTAAATTACACTGGGGGCATAAGGCTGCTATGTCCCAAGAAGTCAATGAATTCTAGATTCTTTTAGTTGCCATCTTAAAGCTTTATTATTTATTTTTTTACAGCCTTCAGATTCAGAGATGGCTTGAATGTAAATCATGAATAATGAAAGAAATTCAGTCTTATTTTTAATTTCAAAGAAAAATAAGTCATGTCTAAAGTTTAATGTACGGATGAAAAAAATAGTAGATCCCAATACATTAAAATGATACTTGTAAACACATGTCCCAGCTGTCCAGATTTTTGCCTCTTATTTTTGGTCTGTTCCACATAAAATTTGTAGTTTTCATCCAAATCACTGAGGACTGAAGTCATTAAATAATGACATGCGCTTGAGTTTCAGACTTCATATCCTTCAGAAAATGCACACTAACACAAAACCTGCTATTCTATCAACTTTCTAAGTTTATAAGAGTAGTATTTAAAAGTTGTCCTTATTTTTGGGTCTTTGTTCCCCATTATTGTTGGCTTTGTCCAGCTTTATTGTGCTAAGAAGTTGAGTGGTATGCTTGTAAAGATGTATAAATCCTATAAGGAAGAAGTACCTGCTTGTCTACCTCCTCAAAAACAAGATATTAAATTTTTTGTATCCCACTGATGTTTAACTGAAAAATTATAAGCACAAATGGCCATGGGCATACTCATACAGCTGAGGATCTGGGGGGGGGGTGAAACCAGAGGACCTGGATAATACCCACTAAGACAGGTAGTACATGAAGACTCCACAAAGAAGGAATTGCAGCCAAAATCCCAACCACAAAACCAAGTTCAATGAGCTGAGAATGCTACTTATTGAGCTACTTTGACACTAATTAGTTGCTTTCACACATATCCTGCCCAGAGCAACACAGTCACTTATTGTCCACAAAGCTGTGCTAAAAAAATAGACAGAGTAAAATAACAGTCACTGACTTCTGACTGTATTGAAAAAGATTCATGGTAAAATCATCCACTGTGTACACCTTGGACTTCTGACTGTGATAAAAACAGCATTAGTTATGTATTAAAGCTGCCTTCACATTAATACACATTAGATCTGCAAAGCTAGAATAAAGAATACTTGAATTGACCAAATGGCTGCAGGGTCAGTAACTTGTATTCATCAATAGCCCCTATAACCATCAATTAAAGCCAAATGCACTAATTGTATACACCTCAGATATTTGATGGCAATGCAATAAAAATAATAACTGGCCACAATAACTTATTTAAGCCCCCCCCACACACACACACATACACATAACCCCATCAGTTCATGCAAACTCTATGATTGTGTGTACTACAGATCTGACTGGCATTGCAAAGATTATGGAAAAATGTATACACAAACAACTCATGCATCACCTAATCCAGAATCACCACATGGCAGATACCCAACACGGCTTCCGTCCACACCACAGCACTACTTCAGCCCTACTAGCTTTTACCAATACCATAAACAATAACCCCATATGTAATATAATATAATCACATATCCTCAGCCCTCTTCTTAGATCTTTCTAAGGCATTTGACATGGCTGACCACCAACTTTTGACTCACACCCTGCAAACTTTCTGTCTAGATTCTAAAGCCCTTCAGTGGTTTAAATCCTATCTCAATAGGAGACAGCAGGCTATTCTCTGGCAGAACAAACTCTCTAACCTACTACCTAACACCCTTGGAGTACCACAAGGCTCCATACTAGGGCCCCTACTGTTTTCCATCTTTATTAATGACTTGTATAATGTCATCCCAAATGTTAGCTGTATCCAATATGCTGATGACTCTACCCTGATTTGCTCAGCTACATCTCCTACAGATTTGTTGTCTGCTACCCAGGCCACCTTTAATACTATAGAAAACTGGCTCTCTGAACATCGATTGTTACTAAATCCCAAAAAACTAAAATGCTGTTATTTTCACCAACACAAAGGTCTGCTGCTTTTACCTTTATCATAAGGGCAAATTATGGCACAATAATCTCCCCTGACCCCTCTACAAAACTATTAGGTGTCATTATTGATAATAACCCAAAATTCGACCTATGTGTAAACCAGTTGATCAAAACCATCAATAAAAAACTAGGGTCACTGTACAGAATAAAAGCCTTCCTAACCCATCCAGCCAAAATTACCATAGCTCGCCCTCACCTACTTTCAACACTTCTATATGCATCCCCCCTACTCTCTAATCTAAACAAGACTGTACTTAATAGACTGTCAACCTGTTATAATCACATTGCCAGGTTTGCCACTGGCTTGTCTTTAAGGACACACCACTGCATCAACCGTAACCAGCTTGGGTGGCTTGAACTTCCCAGTCTAATCCAATATAACCTTCTGATTATGACTAATAAAATCCTTTATAATCCAGATAATACTCCAGCACTTAAAATATTATCACCCCTATAACAATCCGAGACTGCTTCGATCCTCGAATAGACTACTAATTCAGGCATTCAAAATTAACAATGCAGCCGGTGATTCCCTCTCTGCAAACTCTGCAGGCAGAGCCTGGAACTCACTTCCAGCTGATATTACTTTGCTCTCCTCCCTAGGCCAATTTAAAACTAGACTCAAACATCTGGCACTAAACTGGCTTTGCCACTGCAACAAACCTGGCTAACTCTCATCAAGAATGTAAAAAATCTATTTATCAAATTATTGTTTAATTTGCCCCTGACTGTCACCAGGGAGTAACTCTAACCTGTTGAACGTGTCTATTCATGTTTGCTTATGTATTCTTTGTCAATACCATATTTGTAATATGTTTTCATTGTTTTTTTTTGTATCTGTTACCTTGGAGCTTTTCTCCCCGGGCCTCCGCTGAAAATGGACATGAATCCAGTCGGACTATCCCGGTCAACAAATGTAAAGTAAATAAAATAAAAAATAAAATGAACAATAATTATTTAAATATTTGTTGCTGCTGTCAAAACCATACAGTGTGTAACTTATTGCAACCCCCTAGCACAGACACATACACACCCACAATAGCACACACACTCACTGATGTGACTGTTAATTACAACCACAGTATGACAGTGACTGTGCAACTCAGATGTCTGAGAAATGAATGAATCAATGCATAAATAATTGACACATAGGTATATCATGGAACATATCTGTAAATGTTTAATTAGCTGTATAAACTATGTCCTTTTGTAACATGTGAAATGTAACTTGCTATTATTGTGGAGCTTTTCTCCCCATGCCTACACTGAAAACGGGCTCTTCTTGGCCCAGTGGACTTCCCCAGTCATTAAACTTAAATAAATAAATAAATAAATAAAATATATGTTCTCAGCTCACTGCTGTCAGAATACACTGCAACTCCCCCTACTATACCTCTTAGCTTAGGAGTCAATTAGAAAGATAAAATGTAATGGGGATAAAGGAACAAATCATGGATAGATAATGCCCTTACGAAAGTAGAACATTGCTAGAATAACAAGCTTTGCATTATCATGCCTTTTCCAAAGGCTGTTAAGTCTGAAACTCAAACATTTGCCATTAATTAATGACTATTATACAATGACCCCCCCCATTAATATTCCAAAACGTGCCTGCTGATTGGCCAGTGTGCCTGTTGTAAATCAGACTTAGACTAATGGAAAAAGGTCCGGTCGCCTGGACTTTTTCCATTAGTATGTCTTTTTTTTTTTTTGTTAAAAAACAACAGAGAACAGAAGAGCTCCGTTGCTGTAATCTCGCTATGTTAAATGGGTTTAACATAGCGAGATATCTTAAAAAAGCAGTGGAGATCTTCCTTTCTCCATTGCCTTTATTAAAGTTGTCTCTCTATGTTTAGCGTGACAACTTTAAAAAAAGCAATGGAGAAAGGAATATCTCCATTGCTTTTTTTAAAGTTATCTCGCTATGTTAAACTCTTTTAACATAGCGAGACACCTTTTAAAAAGCAATGGAGATTTTCCTTTCTCCGTTGCTTCCACACACAGCTCTGATGTACTGTGCAAGCATACGCATGCGCAGTACATCAGAACTGCCGCAGAATACCGGACAGCTGCGGAAGGGCAGCACAGAGGAATTATACAATGCCATTATTTTAGAAAAGTAAGTATTTTTTTCTTAAATAATGTCATTGTATATAGCAATAACCCATGCCTGGGTGTGGGTAATGCTGGATTTACCCACAGTTGCCTTTGTTTGGCCACTTGGGCTTCGCCCTTGTGACCAAACCACACCAAGTGTGGGTAAATCCAGCATTACCCACACCCAGGCGTAGGTTATTGCTTAATAATTCTTTCTGATTTGCTTGAAAAAACACATGCATTATGAAGACTAAACTTAATATGAGGCAAAAATCAGAGGCATTTTGTGAAATTAGGTACTGCTGAGATCCGCTATTCCCCCCACAGATATACAAACATAGCAGATATATATATATATATATATATATATATATATATATACACACACACACACACACACACACACACACACACACACACACACACACACACACAAAATGATCAATTTCAGCCACTTGCATGATTTTGACTGTACATCTCAGAGGTTTGTGATCCAATGAATACATGCATAAATAACTACCACAAATGAATAATTCTTCACAGCTCACTGCTGTCATAATACATTGTTCAGGACACTGCACCCCCAACACAGCATACACGCATATGCAAATATATATCTCTCAACGTCTTACCTCAAGAATCAAGTGGAAAGCAATAAAATGACAAGAGTACAAAGGACCAAAAATCAGAGAGAAAGAGAGATATTATTGCTGTACACTTAGAAAATTGTTAGAATAACAGGCTTTGCATTATCATGCTTTTCTGAATGTTACGGAACCTGAAATTCAAATGTCTGTCATTATTTAGTGACTGAAATCCTCAGTGATTTGGCAGCGAAACTATGAAGCCTTTCAAGAAACAGACCAATATATGAGGCAAAGCCAGACACATTCTACGAAATTAAAGACAAATGATAGCATCTGTGCCCCCCACATACATAGATTATACATAGATAAACATACACACACACATACACACACACACACACACACACACACACACACACACACACACACACACACACACACACACACACTAAAAGGATTACCTTCCTTCTAGATAAATGTTACATGTATGACTAATTAAAAAACAAGCAAACAATTTTTGCAAGGGGAGGCTGCAGCCCAGCAACCAGTATCAGGAGCCACCCCAGCTGGTGGTTCATCCTGGCTAAACCAAATGCTACGCACGTGGGGAATGCACAGCCAGATAATACCATAAAGAAACACAGTTGGCCAGCAAAATTTAGCAGTCGAACATGCAACCAGAAACAAGATAGTGAATAACCAGACTTTATTATAAAAATAAAAAACAGACCGGTTTCAGCAATATAATGCCTTCTTCAGTGTTGAACAGACAATCATACAAATCACAATTCAGTATACAAATTTATACATAGTGCTAACCAATAAGCACGTGAATGTGCTGTTAATACTCATGAATAATACATGATGTATTGTAAACTAGATAACACTATACCAGAGACCATGGCTACTATTTATCTAACAACCCAAACAAATAATTTCAAAACCTAAACAAAGACAGTATGTAAAAATAATAACATCATAAGATATAGAACCATAAAGGCAATAGTTATACATAATTGAAATATGTATATACATCCATTGTCATAATTTATCTCCTTTTATATATATATAAAAAACTATAAAGGGCCCATTTTTGTAATAAAACAGGCATAATGAATGACCCAAGTGACAAACATATATCATAACCCATGAAAAATATATAATATATTGTTATATATACAAAAGGTGATGTATATGTATAAAATCTGCAATAAATGAGTAAGAAAATATTATACCTGACATAGATGATAAGTGGAGTGGAAGTTAAAACCATATACAACATTCTCCATGGACTGAGTGTTAAAGATGATCATTGAGTCCAGGTGGAAAAAGTGCGCCCAAAGTTATTATCCAGTACTTTTCCTTGTGATTTAAGATACCATGCCACCCTTGTGGGTTGCTGCGATCACCCACTATTCGGTCTATGATCATAAACATAAACTGTGCTTGTTGATGTTTTGAGACATGTCGGTATAAGGCATTAGTCTCCCTTTTGTTTTTAATATCACTCCAATGTTTATTTATTTGTGACGTGAGTGGCCTAGAAGTCTGACCAACATAGAATGCCCCACAATGGCATGAAGCCAAGTAAACAACCCAATCACTACTACAGTTCCCGAAAATTTTACAGTCAAAGACCTTACTAGTGTTTCGACTTGAAAAGTGCTGGGACTTGGTAATCTGTTTACAAGAGCCACAGTGGCCACATGGATGCGTGCCCAACAATTCATGTCCCATTATTGTAATCTGTTCATGAATTGCTCCACCACTACCAATGTGTTTGTAATGAGATAGATGGGACCCCAATATTTTGCCTTTCCTATATGAAAATTGACATTCTTCCCCCAGAAAAGATCTGAGTTGTTCATTGGCTAGTAGGATATTCCAATGTCTGTTTATAATATCCCTAATCACATAATAATTCCTACCATATGCTGTGATGAATCTGATTGTAGATGATCGGCAATCTCCGGAAGGAGTCATAATCTAGCAATCTGTTCCTATTCATTTTGGAGGATCGAGTCCATGCTTTATTGATATCTTCAGAGTTATACCCTCTACTAGCAAATCTGTGACATAAGTCAAGACTAGCAATATCATAATCTGATTTGGTAGAACTAAGGCGTTTCATATGCATAAATTGTGAAACCGGGATATTTCTGATGGTATGACGTGGGTGCATGCTCGATGCATATAATAGAGTATTATATTGGGGGTATTTGCGAAACACTCTGGCAGCCACGGTATGATCATGATTTCTTGAAAGAGTTACATCCAGAAAATTAATAGTCTGCATATCAAAGGTGATAGAAAATTCAATGCCCCAGATATTACCATTAAGATACTCTACAAATTCATGCAAATATCCCACATCCACATGCCATACCATCCAACAGTCATCCAGGTACCTACGCCAGATGTCCATTTCTACCAAATATATGTTGTGAGATGCATCGTAGATCATGCACTCTTCAAAGAATGTCATAAACAGGTCGGCATAAATGGGAGCAAAAGATGCTCCCATTGCCGGTACCCTGTAATTGCCAGTAACATTGCCCTTGAAAATAAAAAACATTTTTGTTAAGTACATGTTCTGACATGCAGATTAATAATGTATTAAACCCTGGTGAGTATAAACCAGCCCTATCCAACCAGTATTTAAGGGCTTGTAATCCAGCCCAATGTGGTATACTGGTATACAAGGCTTTGACATCCAATGAACACATTAGCCACCCAGGCTCCAATTGTGTGTTCTCTATGATTTTGAGGAACTGTGTAGTGTCCTGTAGCCTTGCCCTGACCAAACCCAAAAGAGGTTTAAGATGTTGTGTCAGGAAGGCTGACAAGGGTTCGGTCAAGGAACCAATACCCGAAACTATCGGTCTTCCCGGAGGTTTGGTTAGTGATTTGTGAATTTTGGGTAGTAAATACATAATCTGCTTACGGGGGTCCTTGACCAAAAGTTGTATAACACATTTTTTGCTGATGATACCCTCCTCACATGCTAGATTCAGGAAAGAGTCAATTTCCTGCTTGAAATTCGGGGTTGGGTCTATGGCCATGTTCATATAACATGCTGTATCTGATAACTGGAATAAACCCTCTTGAAGATAATCACTCATGTTTTGTACGACCACGGCCCCACCCTTGTCTGCTGGTAATATAACTATGTCCTTGTTGTTACGTAGCTGTTGGAGGGCAATGCTCTCCTGCTGTGAAAGGCTGTGTCTCAACATAGTGTATCCATAATTTTGAAAATGTAGGTCCCTGAAGACAGACTGCATGAAAATCGACACATGCTTGTTCATTGGAGGCTGTAATTCAGATTTGCCAAATCTGAATTCATTAGATCTTTGAGATGTGTCTTCTGCAAAAAACAATTTGAGGTTTAGACTACGACAAAAGTTAATAACATCTGTAACAATATGGTATTCATTGGAAAAAAAAGCCAGGTATAAAACTAAGCCCTTTATGCAAAAGAATTTGTTGATCACCAGCCAAACTTACATTAGATAGGTTTAAAACATTTTGATTAAGTTGTTCATCTTGACTTATGTTAGAAAGTTCTGGATCAAGCCCTCCAGGGAATGCTCTAATGGATCTTTTCTTATGCTTCCGTCCCCCTCTGTGTTTGGAACCATTTCTAAAGGGATATTTTTGTTTGTTTTCTTTTTGTGTGGTGATCCCCTGTCCCCTGAGCTGTTATAATCTGTAAGAGAGGAATCCTCTCCTGAAGTACTGTTGTTGAACCCATCCCTATTTTTCAAAATAGATCTTGGTCTTTTCTTGGGGTAACCAGAGGCAAGCCCCTGACCAACCTCTGCAAATCTGACAGAACGATTAAGCTCAAAAGGGCGTCCCCTTTGGTAGTCAGAATAATCTCTATGAAATGTTTTAATATTTCTTTCTTTGATAATTCTTTCGTGGTTTGTCAATTCTTTGGATAACTTCTTAAGGTTATCCTGGAATTTGGGTAGGGACTCATATTTTTTACAATCACAACATAATGTTTTGACTTCCTGAATATTCACATCTACCATTCTCTCATAGTATTGTAAAAGAACATTCACAAATAACATAGACCCAGTTTGTAAGGCCTCCTTCCAGTCACAATTCAACTTATCATCCGGTCTACCTACCAATGGTTGGAGCCGTATTCTCAAGCCCCTGGGTGCAATATTCTTATTAGAATATGCTCTAAACAATTTCAAATGCCATATGTTAGATCTCAAAGTTTTGAGGCCTTTTGTAAAAGAATGGAAGGACAAATCACAGTCAGATGAAGTCTGTTGATCACTGTTACTTGGATTACTGCCTGGTGAGGTATTAATCCTAAACACTCCAATATCCTCCCGATCGGCACATAATCCAGATAATATACTCCCAAAGTCCATGCTGCGAATGTCTAATAAAAAATAAAATAATAATAAATCGCAAAAAGAGGGAATGGCAGTTATTGACAAACCCAGAAAAAACATCTATAAATGCTCCAATTTAAGCAGAAGTTGGTAAGGGGCACCCCCAGCCGCCTCAACAAAGTACCAAGACTAATTTACCATCCTGAAAAATCAGGAAGGTATTATTTGTTTGGGTTGTTAGATAAATAGTAGCCATGGTATCTGGTATAGTGTTAGCTAGTTTGCAATACATCATGTATTATTCATGAGTATTAACAGCACATTCTCTTGCTTATTGGTTAGCACCATGTATAAATTTGTATACTGAATTTTGATTTGTATGATTGTCTGTTCAACACTGAAGAAGGCATTATATTGCCGAAACCGGTCTGTTTTTTATTTTTATAATAAAGTCTGGTTATTCACTATCTTGTTTCTGGTTGCATGTTCGACTGCTAAATTTTACGGTTCATCCTGGCTCTCACTGCTGCTCTAATGACCGGGCCTTTTCTAGAGAGTGGATGCCTTTCATGTTGTGTAGAGCAGAACCTGGGAAAATGTTGTAATGACCACCCAAGCCATTGATGGTAGCCCCTGAAAGTACATGTGTGGTAGCAAGCATGCATGGGCAGAAGGCCATTGTTAGCCCTTGATTTGAGAATTTGCATCACAACCAGAGATGGGGCTAGGCCAAAACAAGAAAAAAGTGTTCTCATTGCCAGGATGCCATACCTCATGTTTCCCTGGATGATGACCCCTCCCCTCTTCAAGAACAGTGTTGTATCTGATCAAGGAGAATATTGGTAGATAGCAGCCACAGAGGTGAAAATGATACAAAGAAAAAAACTTTGAAAATACTTTTGTATTCAGTATCATTTTAAATAATTGGGACCTGAGCAGTAAAAACGTTTTAGGTAAGACACCAAACCATAGTAACTTCAAATGAATGAGGCCTGCATTGTTATCTACCTTCAGCAAGTGTACATGTAAGAAGAGAACAGTGTAGCAATACGATTTTTCGTTAAAGCATATTATTTTCTGCACAAATGTGTTATTACTTATTTAAGATTTACAATACATCGTAAATAAGGATGTCATGATACAATACATATCCATGAATTTAAGGAATGATTTAGTGACTCAGTGATAGGAGAGAAAAATATTAGGAATATCACTTAGTTTTGCAAATAGTCTTCTTGCCTCTGCTTTTTTTACTTTACGTATACTCTTTGCTAACATATACATTTTGGTGGAGGTCTGATTAGAAAAGCTATAGCAGTATATTAGTATTAATGCAGTTCATAGATGTATAGGTTTAGTTGTCAAGCTTATAATGTATTAGCCTTCAAAAAGTATGTTTTCTGTAACTTGCTGTCAACTTTCCAGTGTCATAAGTAATGTTAGGATGGTCTCCAGTGAGCAATGTACTTTGTTTGATTAGGTATGCATATGTCTCATAACCAAGCCATATTTGCCAAAATAAGCTCTGCCTCAAAACCCATATACTGTAATGTTACAGTGCTTTGTAATTAACACATGTTAAATACCATTGGAGAACTTTACATAACATCAGCTGTTTAAATAACATCAACTGTTTAGAACAAGACAGGGCAGGAAGTACAATAGAAACTGCATGGGGCACATTATGTCCAGTCACAGTGCACAGTATAAAAAGGCTTTGGCTGCAACTTGCAGAGTGAGAGGAATAGATGGTAGTGGGTACTAGAAAGGACAAATGATATCAAATGATGAACTGACCAGCTATACAATTTCAGGAAATTGTGAAATGTTTATTGAGGATGTGTTTGAAATCAAAGGCTATTGAGTTTGCACTCTTGCCCTAGGACACAGTGTTCCCCATACTGGAGACCAAAACAGAGAAATGGGCATCAATCCAAATACAACAGTCCATAGGTCTAGTCAGAAGCTGGTTTCTGAATTAGAATGTGCGACTTGAGGTATACCAGTCAATATGTAGATTTAAAGAGGGGAGTTTTTATAAGTGTTGGAATTAGATGTGTGCTCTCATTAGTGATGGTGCAGATAACTTGTTTTCAAGTTCTGGCCAGTTGCTTGTTTTAAGGGAGAAGGAATGATATGCTTTAGATGGGTGACCAGTGGCAAATCTAGAAACCTAATTATAAGATTGTTGCAATTTGATGAGAGAAAGGTGCTGTAAGTCAAATGTTTTAACATTAGGAGAGGATGCACAGGAGAAAATATATGCTAGTTACAAGGTGTGCCTGGGGAAATCATGCATTGACTTGCTGAGCAGAGCATACCTAGTTTAAAATTTCACTGTGATACTCTATTTTAGTGACACAATGCTCAGATTCAGTGGAGGGTCAAGCAAGACTTCAAGCAGTTTAAATATGTGACTAACTAAACAAAGCTGCTGTATTTATCAAGCATTTTATGTTTGGTGATGGACCGAGTTGGTCTTAAATAGAAGAATGTAGCTTCTCGTGGTTTAATTTCTCCAAGTCTTGTGAGTTTCTAATACTATGACAAGAATGGTTATGGTGTGATTTAAGTTCATAAAATTAGTATTGTTTCACTCTCTGATATTAGCCAAAAGTGTTCTTCGCAGCACCCACGATGTGTCCAGAACTGCCCCATTCTGCAGTTTATACAATGCCACATGTATTGGTAACATTTCTAAATATGACTGTAGATTCCTTTTTATTAGACCTGTTGTTCCTACTACAGTTGGAACTGTCTGGTATCTTTCTTCTACTTTGCTCTTCCTTCTTCCTGCAGATCCTGGTATTTTATGACTTTGTGTCCATCTGTATGTAGGACACTGTAATCAGTGGGTGTAGCAATTTCAATGATCAATGTTACTTTTGTCATTTTTTTACTGGACTACTATATATGAGTTTCTCTTTCTGTTTTTGAAATGTTGGTAATGGGTGATCCCATGTGATATAGACTTCATCATTTTCTTCAATGCTTTGTTGCTTATGTTTCCAATGCTTCTCAGCTACTTCAGCATTGTAGTATTTACACAAACGTCACTGCAACAGTATTGCCACATTATTATGCCTTTCAGTATACTGGCCATCTGCCATGATTATATCATAACCAGCTCCATGATATGGGATGTTTCCAGTTATTTTTTACAGAACCTGCATTTGTCTGTTTCTCCCACATGTTCATGGTCTTTGTAAACCAGCATGTATGTAGACCACTCTCCTGGGCCACCATTATTAATCTTTCATCTTTTTTGTCAATTCACCTCTCCTTAACCATTCCTGTATCAAATCCTGATTAACATGAGGTTATTCTAGGAGAGGTATGTATGCAGTCCAATGACCACCGATTTATACATGTAATCAATTTCAAGGAGTCCCATGCCTCCTTCAGAATGAGAAATATATAAACTTGGTATACACTGATTTTTATATATCATTTAATAAGGATGAAGATTTTTCTTGTTTTCCTGTCCAACTGATCCAGTACCATTTGGGACCAATCAATAACCCCAAAACAGTAAGTTAGAACAGGAAGAAAAAAATTATTTATAGCTTGGAGTTGATTCCTAGATGCAGAGGCAGTTTTCAGTTTTAGTCTTTTGATGTATTCCTTACTGAGTTTTATTTGTATTTCTTCATGTTTTATTGTCTATCTTTCATCAGTTCCCAGATATTTATACACTCCCTCATGCTCAAGTTCCTTTATATCACATTCCTGTCCTATATTGATATTTTCTTGGTGCTGCGGTATTCCTGCCTTAAACATTAATTTTACACATTTATGAAGACCGAATGACATTCCTATGCCATCTGAGAAAGTTTTATGCACTTGCAGTTGTGTCTTCAACTCCTCATCTGATGAACTTTACAGATGAGAAGTCTTTAAACAAGGTAATTTTCTGAGAGCCAAACTGTGACCATGGCCTAATCGGTAAACAGTTTAATGGAATAAGGGTAATACAAATCAGCAGCAGTTACAGAGAATCACCATGAATATCTGGCTTTGAATTTTACTCCCTTGGACAATAATTTTACTTTTGTCATTGCTTAAGTGCAGGCTGGTTTGCAATGGTCACTGTAATGTAATTGATCATTGAAGGGTGCATCTTATACATGTGTAAGCATTCATTTATCTATGAATGTGGGATGCTGTCAAATACTTTTTGTAACATATCTATGCCATATTCAGATTCTTTCCCTTTTTACAATTCTCTATTATGGCTTTATTAAGCAACAAATGATCCTTGCCCTGTATTACTTTTTTGTTACCCTTTTATTCTAATACCATAATTGAGATTTTTTTCCAAATGACTGTAAACTCTGTCTGCATCAATTCCAGTACATAGTTTGTAAATTGTTAGAAGGAAAATTATTGTTATATATTTTTCACAGTGGTTTGCAGGTTCACTCTAAGGATGACTATTGTCTTTCCAGTTGTTAAACACTCTGGTGTCTGTTTGGGATGTGCATATAAGTAATTCTTAATCAGAGTTAAATTTCTGTGTAAAGATGTTAATAATTTTAATTTTAAGTTTGGTACTGCTTTTGTTTCAAATTTTCTGGCCATTGCTTCATCCTATTTTATATCCTCTACAATAGAACTACTTACCGTTTCTTTTTCTACCAGTTGAACATCTCCATTATGTTCCACAGGGTATTCCTTCCTTTTGTTTTGTTTCCCAGTTCTCTATAAAACTGTTTTGGGTAATTAAAGAAATGCTTATTTTGTACTTTTCCTTTATATTTATCTGGATATGATATTTTCAGTTTATTATTTGCAAAAGTGTATGATAGATCCTGGTCTGTTTTGATACTATGTGTTGCTTTTACCATGTTTATCTTTCTAAGTGTTTTTGATGATATGTTTCCTCTAAATTATTATAATAGTGATACTTCTTGTCTTAATTGCTTTATAGTTTTCTCTACTCAATGCTTCTATTGTGGCATTTTATTTCTTCTCTTTTTCTCTTATTGCTCTATAATTTTGTGATAAGACTTTATGTTATTAATTTAGCTGCACAGTAATATATCCTATTTATTTCTGTTATATCACAAACATTTCTCTTAATACTCCTAATTGCTGTGTTCAACTGTTTTGCCATACCTCTAGCATTTTGGGTATTATTTACTTTCTGTAATCTATTTCCTTCTTTGATCTTAGTATGTGTGTCCATCTCTGTTAAATCAAGCGTATCTTCCCTTAGAGCATTTTCTTTTATACTGAGAGTACCATTTTTGCACTCTGTGTCCTGTGATTATTCTACAGAAAGTTACAGAACATCTTCCTGTGGCTTATCCACTTCAGATGCACCTTGTTTCATCTGCTGTTGTTCCATATGGGAGGTCATTGACTCATGACCCCTCAACATTGTCTACAATAGAGTTGCCACTGTTTCCTACTCCTTCCCTTGCTGTGCGACTTCAACTGAACATTTCTACTGATCTCCTACAGAAGGGTCTAGAGCATGACCATTTGGTAAGTATTCAGATGCCTGCCACTCCACCTGTATCTCCTTAATCTGAGGACCCACTGTGCCACCATACTGAAACATCACTTGTATTGGATTTTCTATGATAAATGCTTCACTTTGCAGATAATCCATGACTTCAGTTTCTGTTTAACTTCTACCTTACTCATCCTCTTTACTTCATTCCCCCTTTGTTTTCTTGATTTTTGTATTGTGAAATTTTCTATATCAGATGACTTTGGCTGTATTTCTCTCCAAATATCTTTGGATCTGCTTTTTTGTATTGATTAGTTTGGCTTTTCCTTTGCATAAATATTTTACCATATCAGATCTATTGTGATTTCCCACGTCCACGTTTACTTTTTATAACTTTCAAAAATCTCTGAGTTTTGCCCTTTATAATTTCGTACTTTTTCTGTTACTTCTTCTTCCAAGCGGTCAAAAGTTTCTTTGTCTATGTAATGTTTTTCATGGATCTGTTGTATTAATGAACACAAGTTTTCATTTGAAGCTTTTGACAGTTTTTTTTCTAGTACAAATATATTTCTTTCCTCTAATTTATCTCTTCATTTTTTTTCTGAGTATCTTTTATTTGGCAGTTCTGGACTTCTTGCATAATTGTAACAATATGAATCTTCCTTATCCTCAGTAGTCCACTTTTTCATCTTTATGGCACTATTTTGGCCTGTTAGTCTTTGTGTGTTTTTGTGGACTACTACTTCCATCCACATGAGAAGGGCATTCTCCCCTGCGCCTGGCTTAACCCCATGTTAAGAATGTTTCTGTGATTTGAAGATTTCTACACTGCCACTTTGTCCAGTCCTGACACCAGTGCATACACCAAGATAGGATATTTTTGTATCCTAGAACCTGTGCACCCAGATGTATTTTTTATTTTGGTGTTTAGAGTTTTCTTGTTAAACTTGAGGCCTGATTTTTCCATCTATAACTCTACTTGGTTAAAAGTCTTTTCCAGGGTTGTATGATTTCTAGGAGATTTAAGGTGAAGAAAAGAAACATGCCAACTGAGTACTATACAACTGATGGTGAGGAAGCAGACAGCATAGCGTTGACAAATGTAGTAAAAAGAACATTATCAAGGACAGAACGTTGAGGAACACCTAGTGACACAGGAAGGTAGGTACTCCTGATTTATTGGGATTACCCAGCTAAGTAGCTACATAGCCATCTCAGTGAGGTGATGGATACATGAAGGTAGGTATGTCAAGAGAGTAGAGCACCATAGCTGAATACATCAGATATCTTTGTCATGTCCAAGAAGATAGCTCCTAAAAATCCATTATTATTATGTTTGTGTGGGAGTGGTGGTTAAGGACAGAAGAATAGATTCTTCACTATGCCATGGACTAAAACTATGCTAGGAGGGAGAGAGAACATGTTATTATCATGAAGGTGCATTAAGGGTTGATAAATAATATTATTTCTAGTAAAGCAGGGATGGTATAGCAGTGGGTCTGTGTTTTTTAAGGTTCATTGATAGACCACCATTATAGGGAATAGGGATGACAATAACTTCAGAGTTTAACATGACTGAGAAGTGACATACTCTAAGAGAACTGTTTATACGGAAAGAGATTGCATAGGCAAAGACTTTGACACCAATCTTTAGTTAACATGGAAGGATATTATTAGTTGATAAGGACTGTGTTTTTGGTTATCTCAGGAGCCTGTACACTACCAAGTTAGGGATAGTTGACAAATGCAAAATGCCTGACAAGGTAACAATAGAGCTTATGGTTCACTTTTTTCATTTTCGGACATTTGAAAACTTAAGCCTAAGTGTTTTCCGAAAAAAAATATATAGCGCAGAATAGAATATATTATTAATGTTATATATATTAGCACTAAAATTCTGATCAGTTTCACCCATATTCAATTAAAAAATTCTATTCACTGAAGATACATGTAAAGGCTGTAAAAAGAAAGCATTACTTAATTTACATATCTCATTCATCTGACTATTACCATCCTAACATCTGCATTTGCTTCATAACACAGTAAGTCTTCTCATCTATTCTTTTTCTTCTTCTAAACAATAACTGTTCTCTTTTACTCCCATCTCGCTCTCTTCTCTCCACTTGTAAACTGCACATGTTGTAAATATTGTTTGCATGGTGATTTGCACATTTTTCATATAAGTATATTAAGAGTAGGCATGTTATGAATCCTAGTTTTATAATCCTAGTTTTGTAAGTTAAATTGTTGTCTTAAACCCTCTTGTCTAATACTGTGATTAGAGTGAACTAGAGAGAATCTTACTTTGCTCACCATTGCAGTATGTATAATTTTATTTTTTTTGTTTCGCCTCTCAAGCAAAACCAGAGAAGCTGACAATTTGGATCAGTATTCTGTCCTAATTAACAAATGAAAAATTAACATAATAAAAAAAAACACTGCACCAAGTTAAAAAAATCTAAAACAAAGTTAAGTCTTCAATTAAAATTTAGAAATTGAACATTTTGAGGAAGGATGACATGGCTCTTGCTGGATCTCATCAGGACCTTCTAAAAAGATGATTAATGGGGACCTTCAAAAGGAGGAGTCTTGACTTCAGTGCTCAAATCTAGAAAGTTAGCTCATTAAAAAAGACATAAGCAAGGTAAATGAAAGAAAGACTGCCACATGCCTCAGAGTGAGTCCTTGGAACAGCCAGGACGCCCTCACTGGATTATTTGAGCTGCCTCATGGGGATATAAGGATGCAGGAGCCATTTCAGAGATGCAGGAGCCAGATGATGTACTACAGGAGATTGAGTATAAGAATCTTAAAAACACGTTGTGTTGCAGTTGTACAGATAGTGCAGCACAAAGGTGATATGGCACATAGGAGGTATGCCAGGTAACAATGCATCAATGTAAATCTGCACCTGGTGCAGGTGAGGTATAACTCCATTCAAAATATTGAAGAGTAGGGCATTGTAGCAGATGATGGGAGACAAAACAGGGGTGGGAATCACCTTCCCAAGGTTTGATGATGGACTAGTATCTGATATGAGTTAAATTCTTAAGATGCAAATAAGATGCTCATGACAGCTAACACCTGGTCCTTCTCTCCATTTCTGTCATCAAGAATTATGTTTATGATGTGAGAAACAAACTCTGGTAGATTCCCTTCCATATGAATTCAGACTGGCCATTACAGGAAGATAAGGTGAATGAACAATGGAATGTATCTGCCTAGCTTCTGGATTAGTAAAGTTGTGTTTTAAGCAGTTAAAAGACTACAGGCAGTACTCTAAAGCTGAAAAATCAAACGCACTTTCTGGGAAAAATAGAGGTTAAACTAAATATCATTGGCATTAGACTGATAGAAGATAACACTCTTCAGAATAATCTATTTGAGGGGATAAATGCATACTGTGAAGCCAAAAAGCAAATACAGGGGAACAGTATATTCCAGTGAATAGGAAACTAATGAGTTTAAGTCAGATACCTCTTGCAGAGTATGTTCAGAAGGGTAAGAGGCAACCACACCAGGTAATCAGCCCCACTGCAGCCTCAGATGCTTGATAATTACACGTGGCTGATTGTATCAAAAGCCACTGAGAAATGAATCAAGACCAATACATAAGATCCTTTACTATCAGGAAGTCTTTCACCAAGCTAATAATGGATTTGTGCTTACTGTGCTGTGATTAAAAGCCTTATTAACAAGATTCCAATAAGCCATGTTATATCAAATGTGCCATTGCTTCTCTATAGGTGTTCTAGTAAATGGAAAGTCAGTAATTCTCCATTAGGTTAGTATCTAGAGATAACTTTCTGAGGTCTGTAGTAATCAGAACATATTTTCATGCTGATAGAAATGCCTTATTCCTCAATGAAGTGTGAATCAGGGGAAGAATCAAAGTTCCACATTTGAGAGATATGCAACTAGTGAATTCTTGCACCATGTTGAGTGGACCAGGATATTGTTGTCACTCCAAGCTGGGGCACACTAAAAGCATATAAGGACATTGAGGATGCTAATGCACACAACTATCAGCAACTAAAACAAAGTCTGGCCAAGGCCGGGGCTTCTCCTTTTTAAAACACATAACTGGTCATTCAGTAAGGTTTAACTGTTAAGTACAGAAATGGTTGATATGATGAATATTTTAAAACTTTGACTAGAAGTTTGTATAAATCATAAAGGAAACATTCTGGAAATCTTGCAAAATAGAGAAATGGGCAACTTAAGAAAATGGGAATTCCGGAATGACACTAAATCTTCTGAACAGTTAGGAGATTTAGTACATCTGCTTTTAATGTAATATGCAAACTCCAGTTCAGACTTGCATTCACAAAGGAGTAATACATAAACATTCAATAAGTATTGCATTCACCAAGGAAATAAAAAAACAAGTAACCAGAAGCCACAACCAGGATTCTTCTATAAAATGAAATATGTTATTTATTTATGACCAAACCGATTAAGCACTTTCATCTTTAACTCATACAGGACCATCATAATAAAATCATATCACCAAATGGCCTTTTTATACAAAACCAATTAATTAGCCATTTATCCAATTAACGTAGAACAATTGGAGAAAATCATTTCACAGTGTATCATAAAATTCAAGCAAAACCTGTCTTACACAAAATACAAACCAAGTTATTTGCTCTCATAATTAAAACAGACTGAATAGAAATAAATTCATTTAAACCTGGGTAAGAGGTTGCTTTTAATTGTAGCTGCCATTTTAATTCTTTGTTTTCCAGCAACACTTTGGCATCCCCACCCCTTGGATCATAGCTGACAGAGGCAATCGTAGCAAAAGAAAACTTAATAAAAGAAAACAAACTATTGAATGTTTATACCAGGCTTCTGATTACTTTTTTATTTTTTATTTTTGGTTGTTCAGTCTTAACCACTCACTTTTTTAGTTATTAGGCACTCACCAAGGGCTAATAACAAATATTCACCTATGTATTACATTCACCAATGGATAATAATAAACCTTCACTCAAGTAAGTTTCTTGCCTGAAAATAAGAAAAAAAAATATTATATGAATTGGTTGATTGGGTGGCTATGGGAGTCACATGCTTCCTAGTATTTGCTAATATTATTATGTGTCAGTGGGAAAAGAATACATATTTAACCTTGTTGCTCAACCCCCTTGGACTTTCTACATACATCTTGGATGATATATTCATTGCATGGAACAATGCAGTTATAAACTATATTAATTCCACAGCCTCTTTTTTAAAATTCACATATGCATTTGATATAAATAAAATCATTTAGATGTGGAAATTAGTAAAGACATCAGTAACAAAAGATTTATTAGCAACATCTATAGGAAGCCTATATATTCTATCTCTCTACTTTATTATGCAAGTTGTCATCCTTTTCATCAAAAAAGGAGTTAGTTAAAGGCCAGTTTGTTAGATCAGCTCGGATGGTCTGGGTAGGTGAAACATTTGTTATTGACTGCAAAACTTTGACTTCAGTGTTGCAAGCAAGAGGCTATCCTGCTAAGTTAATTGATGACATGTTTGAGGAAGTGACTTTGAAAAGAAAGGAAGGTTGACTCTACCCTCTTATCTCATCTAACAGGGGTATAGGTGATCAGCAGGTCAATGGGGACAGTGTGGTGGTTAACAGTGATAGCTATACTGATTCCTTTGTTACAACTTTTACAATTGATCATTTGGATATTGAAAGAATTCTGAATAAGAATTGGGCAGTGTTTACTAGTTTTGAAAAAAAATCTGACTAATTAGGAAGGAGCCCCCATTTAGTTTTTAGAATGGGTAGATCTATAAAGAATCTTCTTGAAAGAGGTGGCTGTTCTTATCAGCCTTAGTACTCTACAAAGTTGGATACCTGCTATTATGGGTTTATCCTAGAAGGAAAAAGTATTATGTCAAGGAATTTTAGGATAAATTCTTTGTCACACTACACTTGTAATTCTATGGGTTTGGTTTATCTTGCCAAATGCCAACAATGCCCTTGTTTTTATGTGGGGAAGATACAGAGAAGGTTTAAGGAATGTATTTATGAGCACCTCTATGACATTAGGTGCAAAAAAGATGATGAATACCTTATAGCACATATCCAGTAATGCCAATCATATTTTTCTTATTTTGTGGCCTAGATAGAGTGGTGAAGTACCCCTGTGGTAGTCTTTGAGGTGACATGTTAGAAAGTTGTGAACTTACTTGGCAAATTATACTGAATGTGCATTGTTATCCAGGGCTTAATGATTCATTGTCAATAGCAAGTGTTTTAAGCCTTTGCTCCTGTTTAGTTTAACTGTGATCTGCAGATGGGTGACAATATGTAATTGTTGATTATTCTAACTTTGTTTAACACATTAGTGAGGTTACCATTAATTAGTAGGTTATATAATTGTTGAGGGTTCTTTTAGAATATTTTGGATGGGTTTAAGATATTCTGTTATTGGTCAATATTTAGCATGTAACTTGGGTACTAATTTTAAATGTGCTGCTATGAAGCTTTTATGGTAGTCTGAGGAAGTCAATTGATAAACACTGACAAAAGTGCTTAATCTTGTAAACTTCAGTAGTTCTGTTAAAGTTTACTTCTTACTATTTTGTCTGGCTGCTGATCCATCTTCAGGTCAATTGAGTCTAGTACTGATTTCAAATGCTTTAAAAAAGGGCACTTAACAAAATACTGCACCATTGCTGATAATAATCCTGTACTTGTAAAACCTGTTAAAGCAAATCAACAACCTGCACCTGCATGTCTACAGAATGTGATATGATAATCCTGAACTGTTAACTACCAGAAGTGAGGAGTCTGCTTTTTGTCAACATGTTGTTACTAAAACTGATAAATGTTATATTGTGTTGGAAGTTAAAATGAGGTGAAAGCATTGTTAGACTTCTGGATCTTGATTACATTACTCTGACTATAATAGGTTTACAAGCATAAAACAACTACCAGACATAAAACTGGATAAATTGTGTACATGCAGATAGGAGAGTAACCTATAACACTGGTAGAAATGCAAATCCTTCTAGTCAAAGTACTGCATCCAGTAGTTCTAATGCCTCACATAGCATGGTGTGTTAGTTGGCCAAGAGTTTCCTCGGTACAAAGAACTATGGAAGATAAAGGGAAGTTCAACTTTCTATATTACCAGGCATGCACAGACCTATCAAAGAAAAGAATATATGACAAGAAGACATAAAAGGAATTAAGATTTGGATCTTGATGGGGATTTTAGATAAATCTGAAACTGAGTCTTGCCATAAGACTTCAGCTGCTAAAGGAATAAAAGAGGTCAGTGCAGAGCTGACAGAGACGGGACCATAATTATGAGTATTATAAGTGATGTAGGTATAGACACTGAGGAAGAGATACATGGATCTCATACTGAAGAAAAAGGGAAACGATAACCTAAGAGTTTTAAGATTCTCCATACTACACCACAGCAGAGGCAGCCAGAAACAGAAGCAAAACTTTAAAGGTACTGAAAGTAAGTTAACTACAGATGAAGACATAGGGAAACTTTGGTACCCTTCATGGAATAAATAATTTTTGAAGGTTACCTTTAAGAGGGAGTGAGTTAGATGAAGGAGAGAACATTGCACCTGTATTTATAGGGGAAGAGGCCACTGCTTCCCCTTCTTATAGAAATAATGCTGAGTTGGCTAACTGGCAGGTAAGCCATATCAATTTCAAGAAAACTTAGTGGGAAGACAATATATTAAGTAGAGCTAGAGAGAATACAGCAAGAATAGATGGAGGAACAAAGGAAATAAAAGAGCCTACTTCATGCCCGTACTTTGAACCAAGAATCGGCCTGCTCATCTGTGTAACTTATTAGTTCCAATGCATTTAAGAACACTCATAATGAAGTTAGCAAATAGCTACAATTAGGTGGTCACTTAGGAAAGGCAAAGATTTTAGTTGCATTTTACTGGCATAGTATTAAGAAGGACAGAGAAAATGTCTGCTTAGCTTGCCAAGAATTCCAAAGGCAGCACCTAGCTCAGGGATTAAGGGTTCTTTGATACCCTTATCCATAATGGAAATCCCATTTGAAAGAGCAACATTGGACAGTGTAGGGCCAACTATGAAACTGAGGAGGAGGGCTCCCTATTGAAAGCTCAAGATTTGCTTTGCTGAGCTCCAATATAACAAAAAACAACAATAAAAGAAGACCAAAAATGCAGGAGAATTGTGAATAGCAGACATTGTTTCCTTTAAACTTGTCTTTTGCATGGAACAAGCCCCCCTGCATTCTCAGAACTTATATATATATATATATATATATATATGTGTGTGTGTATATATATATATATATATATATATATATATATATATATATATATATATATATATACCAACTCCAAGATTGCCATAGCTCAGAGCAAGGGAATATTCTGAGAAACAATAATATTATACGTAGTATATGTAAGTCTGGATTTCAGGCTATTCAGTCTCTGTATCTTATGAGTCAGCAAAGTGCGTCCCAAAAATTCAAATGGTTTCTGAGTAAGAGCCATAACCATAGCCTGGTAATCATTGATTATGCAACACAATATCCTATGAGGAGCTGGTGCAAAGTACTTAGCAAAAGAAAATTCTTACTCACCAAGGCACCCTATTCATTGCCAGATTAGTGCATGACCTATGCCAAAGTTTTAAAGAGCAATAGCTAGCGATATCTACACAACATTCAGACAGATGTGCTATTTGACGGCTTTAATAAAGTTTTAAAATGCATATTAAAAAAGACTATATATATAGAAATAGATGGAAGAAAGTGGGATCAAATATTGTCATATATTGACTTTGCTGTAAAGGAAGTACCTGAAGCCTAAACTATATTCACTTCATTTGAACTGATATATGCCAGAAATCCTTGAAAGTTACTAGGTATAACAAAAGAAACATGAATGGAGGAAAACACCTCCTTTAAAAGTGTGATATAGCATTTTACAGAACTGCAGGACAATTTACAAACTATAGTAAAAACATGCAGAAAGTGCAAAGCAGATGCAGTAGAGAATATTGAACACAAATGCAAACCTGGTAAATAAGTAAGTTCATTGCAAAATAACAAGCACTTTTTAAAATGTAGAGACATTTAAGTGAAGCAAGTAATAAGGTCAGACAGTCAGGAAAAGAGAAACACAGATAATTTTACCAAATAAATGTTACAAAACTCTCAAGAGAAACTGAATTTTCTGCAGTAAGTGTGTTAACGTTAAGATAATTACTGCATGGTCTGAAGAAGTCAGAACAGATGAGGCATTATCAGTGTCTCGGAAACAAGAAGTGAAGGAATGCATACTTAGAAGAAAGACATTTTTATAGTTGCTTGGCAGAGACAGTTGAATCCAGCAGAACACAGAAATAATGCTTAATTAGAGAGTAAATTTGAAACTTTATAGAATACCAGGATTCCACTATCCGCGGTGGTGCAGCGGTAGCATTGTTGTCTCACAGCAAGAGGTTCTCCCGTTCGATTCTCGGCTGGAGTGTGGGGAGTGCCTTCTGTGTGGAGTCTGCATGTCCTCCCCACGGTTGGGTGGGCATTCGAAAGATATGCGTAAATGGGCGTGCCTTCGTTGAAGGTTAAACGTCGAGCTGGCACCTCGGCGTTCGTCAAAATCTACTGCCAATCATTAGCGGACCGGAGTTCTGCTGTGGCGACCCCTAACCGGGAAAAGCCGAAAGACAAAAACACAACATAGAATACCAGGATTCCAGTGACAGCACTTAAATCTGATGTCACAGAAGACTTCCAAAGTAAACAAAATTACCCCATTCAACTGGTAAATGTCTCACTGATTGAGTTACTAAAATCTGTGAGCAGGCTATTTTAGATGGATGGATGGAGATACATGGTGGGGGAATCTGTCTGGGGTAAATGGTACTGTTTTTCCTGTTAGGTGAAAGTTGTTGATCTCCCTAGTGGTGATAATATTATTTTTCGGAACTTACTTGACAATATTGCTAAACATAATGATTTAAAACATTTCAAAAATAAACTTCCCTCTGTCATATAAGACCACAGGCAAAATGATAGGCCAAATGTATATTAGAAG
The DNA here is from genome assembly GCF_019279795.1 of Protopterus annectens. Classification (NCBI taxonomy): domain Eukaryota; kingdom Metazoa; phylum Chordata; order Ceratodontiformes; family Protopteridae; genus Protopterus; species Protopterus annectens. The sequence goes on along the minus strand of NC_056741.1, from coordinate 1,025,465,065 downwards.
AGCTTTAAGGAAGCATTGGCCTATGCAATAGATTTCCTTTTCCCATCACCTGAAAAATACCACCATAACCATATAGCGCTACATTAATAACTGTTTAACAGCCCTTTTGCTAAACCTTGCAGAGACAAATTCATTTGAAACAAGCATTATCCTTTTTCATGACTTGGTGTTTTCATTTGCATTGCTTATGCAGTTTTAATTGCATGAGACATTTTACTACTTCCAGACTGAAGTCAAATTGTGAATATTCCACACACACATACCCCAGGGTTCAGCAAGCTCTGCATGGTGTGCAGGAATAGTGCAAGAGCTGCTGCACTCAATATGGCCGCCGAGCGATCCAGGATCGAGCTCCTGGCGCATGCATGAGCACTCCTACACTATTCCTGCACGGACACAGCTCCTGTATGCTAATTACCCCATCTGCTGGTGAAAACCATGCAAATGAGGTGAATTAATGATCCAGGAAACAGGCAGGCATCCGTGCAAGAATAGTGTAGACTGCAGAAATGTATTCAGCTAGTAGCTGAATACATTTCTGCAAACTACAAAATGGAGGCATGACAGCTCATACAAAACCATGTATTATAAGGTTTAGGCATGCCAATGGCCAAATATATGGCCATATGCATGAAAAATAGAAGAAATATAAAGTTATAACTTTTTTTGACCAATTCCAGCCATTTAAGCATAGGGCAGCAACCCGCCAACGGGATCGGGCTGAAAATAAAAAAAAAAAAATGAGAAAAGTCAATTTTAAGATAATTCTGCATTTTGTCATTATAGTCAATAGCATGCATACGTAAACAGTACTAGGGAATAGTGGTTGCTAAGGGGGAAGGCTCAGTGTGAGTGCAGTTACTAGGAATTAGCAGTCAGTCCTATGCAAATGTGGGGAATTGTACTGAATCACAGGTTGGAGGGGAAAATTGCTAAGTGTCAGACTGCACCTAACTGTGTAGGTGCTGTAACATTATTGTGTAGACAGGAGGAGCAAGGAACAAGAAAAGGGGGTGTGTCATGCTTGCTGGAAGCACATTGGAGCCCTGTTGGCTGGTCTGCTTAGCTAAGCACAGCTAGGAGAGGTGTTGTGTCTGAGGCTGTGAACTCATACTCCATGAACTAAAGAGATTGTGCACGTGCAGGGGAGGGACATAATTTCCTGTTTACACTACCAACAGGCTGAAAGTGGAAGGGTAGAAGGAAAAGGCAAAGGAAGTAGCAGAAAGTACAGTTTTGTACCTACCATAAATGTAGATGTCCGATAGGAATGCATCTGCAGTCCTTGGCTTGTAGTAGGTAAATGACCCTTTTCAAGTCTTCTGCTAACTTGAATTTGTTGTCCGCTTGTATCAGGCAGTTGTCCAGGTAAGGGTAGATTTGGATTCCCTGGAGCCTGCAATGAGCAATTACTGATGCCAGGCATTTCGTGAACACTCTGGGCACAGTAGATAAGCCATTTGTAAGGACTGCAGATGCATCCTTGAAGGACATCAAGGGAAACGCTGTACAAATCAGCATTATGGGAGTCTGCAACCCACAAGTGGCCAATGAAAGCACTCAAATAATACAGCTGACAGGTGGCTGCAGAGCTGAAGATGGGAGGACATGTAAAATAAAATTAAAGGGAAACAGCACAAAATAAAGGTGAACTGATGTAGAAATCTGTACTATGGGAGTCTTGAAACTCAGAATGGGCCCTGCAAATATAATACAGCTGGCAGGTAGCTGCAGAGCTGTAAATATGAGGAGATGCAAATAAAATTCAATTGCAAAAAGGGCAACAGCAGAATAAAGGCAATCATCTACAAATCACCAGTAATGTTTCTAACACTCACAGTGGCTAAATCCATGCCATGAGCAAGTAAGCTGGCATCTGGAATAAATCAGAAACAATGAATCTGACAGGCAGCAGTAGCATCACACCACTAGAAAGTATGGAATTACCCCTCAGTATGTGTTTCCCCAAAAACTCTGCATCTTTGGAGTAAACCTAGGAATTTAAACTGACAAAAAGCTAGGGGCTGCCATTGCTTGGATACATCACCATGTGCTGAAGGCTGACGGTGATGAGGAAGATAATGCTGCCAACCTCTGCAGACCCAGGAGGAGGAGGATTAGAGTGTTCAGACCCAGGGTGACCTATCAGGTGCTACATGACCTGGAGATTGTAGCATTACAGGGTGGACAGGGACATACTTCAGCAAATTGTGGAGCTGTGCTGGCATCGCCTCACATCCAGAACAAACAGAGGGGAACCCATCCCAGTGGATACTAAGGTATGTGTAGCCTTAAGAATGCTTGCTACAGGTACTTTTCAAACACCTACTGGGGATATCATGGGGGTGTCACAGGCATCTTCTGCATTCAGAGTACTCTATCAGTTCCTGGATGCCATGCCACCACATGTTCGTGAACACATCCACTTCCCTAACACCTGTGAGGAATTCACCAGCAATATGTGTCTCCTCCAGCATGTAGGTGAATACCCACACGTACTTGGTGCCATAGACCACACGCACATCCACAGTAAAGCACCATCCGGTGAGCAGGGTAAGGTCTGCATCAACCTCAAGTGACTGCCTCCCATCAACTGCCAGATTGTGGTGATGCCCAGGGCATTATCATGCAAGTGTGTGCTGGCAGCCCTGGAAGCTATCATGACTCCCACATCTGGAATTCCTCACAGCTGTATCAGGGATTTGAAAGGGGGGACATCCCAATTGGCCATCTAGTGGGGGCTATTGGCTATGCACTGGAGCTGTGGCTGATGACACCCATCAGAAATGCATACACCGACAAACAAGAATGCCATAATGAGGCACATGAACAAACCAGGATCATTATAGAGTGTGTGTTTGGGATTCTGAAGTCACAGTTCTGCTGCCTTGACATACCCGGTAGAGCTTTGCAGTACTCTCCAGCTACATATGGACAAATGTACACAATATGTGCCATGCTACACGGTATGATTCTGTGGAAACAGCCACAACAGGAACAACACAGGGAGGGGACACACAGCCCACCACCATTGCCAAGGTCACCACATGCACAGAGGGACTTGCAGGAGGAACTTCCTGAGCCTGCCCCTAGAGGCAGACAGAGGCATGCCCAGTATGCCTATGCCTTGGCAAAGAAGCAACGCATAGCACACAAACTGAAACTGTAGGGACCCAGGGACTGATACCTCTCTCCAACTTGCACATACAGTAAAAGGGATGCCAAACATGACACTACCTGTACTTTACCATGTATAGGGAGTGTACTGCATGCGTCCCACATAGTCAGCCCTCCAGCACCATCCTCAAAACCACCCCAGGCACAAGGTATGTCACCCTTACTATCAATCACTGAATGGAGTACTATATTCTGATAGTTAGATCTATGCTATGGATGCAAGCATGCAAGGGAAATCGGTCGGCCAAATGGGATAGCAGCAGATAGCTGACAGCTATATGGGACAGCATGATATCCATAACCAATACTGGTGTCCCCATACTAGGCAGTAGTACTTAGGGTGACAACTCCCACTGCAGTACATGTGGTGGCTTGACTAACCATGGGTGTCCACAGGTCACAAGCATGGATGTCAATCAGCGTTCCCATTCCCACCCCCCAGCCGCACCCAGCAGGACAGGTGTAGATGACTGGAAATAAAGGTCGGGCAAAGCTTCACAAATGCTGGCAATGGTGAACAGCCCCCCTATAGACCTACACAGACATACTACAACAGGTCTGGCAGTTGCAGTATAGTTATGAGGAGTAAGAAGTCTGAAACTGAAATGTATGCCATTACAATCTAACCTGTGTACTCCACTGATATGCCTCCAGTCAGTAAGACACAATACAATACTAAATAGAAGCAAACAGAGTTATAACTGAAATACCAGTGCAGTCAGTGCAAATGTGGAAAGTTGTCAGGTGTGCGCCCCCAACCCCATGAATAAATGGCAGTAACATGTACATTTGTAGAGTAATATCAGTGGAGCACAGATTGCCTGAGCTGTCCCAATCAACAAGATAATTGGTGCATGTCCACTATATGCAGGGGTCATTATGCCAATCTTTTGTTTAATATTGTCTGAAAGTGGACAGCATGTAGGCGTGGATGTTATGTCTCAGTTGCCTAGGTACAGTACTGTGTTTGACAGGACCATGTTCCAACAACTGCAACCAATCTGTTTCTCAGCTACACCTATGTTACTAGTTGCACACAGTCACTGTCCAGATACCAATATGTGTTACTGTCAGAAAGCTGGACAGGCTATAAACAGGGGTCCATACATAGAAACAGTACACAGGTGGAAGAACTCTTCACATTGCCTAGAAAGTAACTATGAACTGCACACACCTTTGGAATTAAATATAGAGGTTAGCATCACATTAGTTTTCTGTCTAATATGGAATATTGGTTGTCTGCACAATCACTGGCAGCCCACATAAACCACAGTTATAAAATAATGACACACTGCTGATGTCCACATACAAGGCAGGAGAAGGAGAAGGTCCCAGTCATATCTGTGAATCAGGTGCCATTAGCCTCCATATCACACATGCACTCAGTCCACCACCCCCCACAACAGCCACAGGTATTTCATCAATCATATCCTTGCTGTTGGGAATGATGTCAGAATCAGCACATGTCTTTTATGTAATACACACTGGATGCAGCATGCTGACATGGTGTCCCATGCAGGTGTGTTCCTATCCATAAGCAGCACCCTGCACACATCCAGACTGATGCATCACTATGAACTAGAAGGATTGCCAGGAACACCTCACCCACTTGCCCATGTCACCCCAAGGAAATCCACTGGCTTGCAGCCTGGTAACATATGAGTGACAAAATGCAGTGGTCTGCATCACTCTCATGTGGCCTACAGGTCTCTGGCAAATGCCCATGGCTCACCCATAATGCCATCATATGCTTCACCCATAGTGCCATTATATGGTATGTCATAGGGTCCTAACTAAAAACATAACACATTAAGCAGAAAACAAATGCAAGGCCATGCTGACAAATCCCAGTAGCATGCCTCTCCCTGTCCTAGTGCAAGAATTGTGGACCAAGACATAAATACTGCTATGATAAAGGTCAAACTATAGAAATATGTCTGAGATATTGCTACTATACTGTTGGGAAAATTATAGAATTACGGGGGGGGGGCATAAATGCATGGATATCATGGAGTGTGTGAAGTCTGAAACTCAAATGTCTGCTCATACTTCCTCCTGACTGCAAACCCATGAATGCTTAACCACAAACCTGCTTGTAAACCACAATGTGAAGGGAAATCCACCAGATATGAGTCCTGCCTTTGGATAACTTGGCCAAATCTATACAGCTGAGAGGTATGCCACAGCAGGATATGGCCATTCAGTTAAGTTGAGAAATGCATAAGAAGGGGAAACCCCAGCCAGCTTAGAACCAAGGTGCTGGACCATTTACACAGGCTCATCACTCAAATGTCTGTAGCCACCCCTCCACAATGGCAGGAGTGTGCCACAATGTCTAGTCTTCACCTCACAATATTGGTCTCTGCTGCATTGCTCTTGTATTTCCCTGGTAAACAACTGTGACCAAACAATAATATCTGTCAGTAGTTGATGACACAATACATTACAGTGTAAAACAGTATGTATGTCCAAAGGTCTATGCTAAAACAGAACATGTTACACAAGCAACACAGACAGTAATAGGAAAAGTAGCTACACACAGTATCCCCCCATGTTTGGACCAATTGTGTCTCCATATTGGCAACCTATCTACAGATATCCTGAAAGCATAGCTTGCTAGGTGTTGCTGTAGCACTCAAAACCATGGATTGGAGTACAGCTCTCCATGGAATGGATTCCCACAAGCAATATAGAAGGTTATAATGGGCATGCTCCCACACTTAGAGAATGGATCCCAACACGCAATACAGAGGCTCATACGGGGCATGCCCCTACACTTAAAGAATGGATCCCCACACTCAACATAGAAGGCCATAATGGGCATGCTCCTACACTTAGAGAAATAAAGCTCATGTCTAACACCACAGTGGACCATAGATATCTGTTATCTGCAGATGTCTGTGCACACACACCAAAATGTAAACTGATTGGTCTTCAAACACACACACGCACACACACACACACACACACACACACACACACACACACACACACACACACACACACACACACACACATACTGGCAGGAAAACCCACAGGTAGCTGTAGGTGGCAGATATGTGGTAAGTCCCCATCTGTTTTATGTGATACGCACACATATCTAAGGCCAATATACTACAATAATTCAAACATACACACACATACACATGGGAAAGAGAGACACAGACAGTGAGAGAGACAGTACCATTATGAAGCCTTTCCCACCCAGTATACATCCCATAGTTCCACTTTACACTATCTGCTGATGTATGTCACCTTAGATGTCCCTTCAGAAAAGCCTCAAATCTGTAAGCTCAATAGTGCATGTGGTAAATCCCTAACTTACTAAAGCAAAAAAGTAGATAGGTAAGGTTTCAAATCTCGGTTCTGGCACCTGTGTGTGTGTGTGTGTGTGTGTGTGTGTGTGTGTGTGTGTGTGTGTGTGTGTGTGTGTGTGTGTGTAGGAATTGCTGTTTTACTCCATCCCCACCCAGTACACATCCTATTACCTAATATCAGAATATGTGCTGCAGCCCTATAGGCTCTGTTGTGCTTCTGATAACTGTGTAACAGTAGAGTACCAATAACTATTTATGTAGGATTCTAATCACAGTCTTGTCAAATGGAAAGGTGTGTCTGTGTATGTGTTCGTAGGTGAATGATTTTGAGGCCATTCCCACTTACTGCTGATGTCACTCATCATTAAGGATACCTTTGGACAGCTCTCAAATATGTAAGCTTCGTGGTGTGTCTGATAAATGTGTAATACTATAGTGTAGTAAACTAGTTAGGTAGGAGTTCTAATCTCAGTCCTGGAAAATGTAAAATTGTGTGTGTTTGCGTGAGAGTGTCTGTAGTTATAGAGACATGATTTTGAGCCCATTGGCACTTAATACACTTTCCTTTCCCCTCCTTCATCACTGCTGCTGATGTCACTCATTGTTAAAGATACCTTTGGAGAGCTCTCAAATATGTAAGCTTTGTGGCGGGTCTGATAAATACATGATACTATAGTGCAGTAAACTAGTTAGGTAGGAGTTCTAATCTCAGTCCTGGCAAATGTAAAAGTGTGTGTGTTTGTGTGAGAATGTCTGTAGTTATAGAGACATGATTTTGAGCCCATTGGCACTTATACTTCCCTTTCCCCTCCTTTATCCCTGCTGCTGATGTCACTCACTTTTAAAGATACCTTTGGACAGCATTCAGCTATGTAAGCATCATGGTGCATCTGATAAATGCATAATACTATAGCACAGTAAACTAGTTAGGTAGGTAGGGGTTTGAAGCTCAGTCCTAGCAAATGTATGTGTGTGTGTGTGTGTCTGTTGTTATGCCATTAACATTGTGATCCATATCCATTGGGGGTGGGTTTTGCTACACTTTTGTGTGGTCCATCCTGCAAACTACAAAATGTCCACTGTACAGGGCTCACCTTTGTGGTAGCTGTGGACACTCTTCAGTCCTATAATTTGCTTGTCATGTGATATTACTATAGAACAATATGGAGTCCAAAACAGGATATGTGGCCCTTGTAGTCCTGTGATACAATTCCACACACAGGAATCATAGGCAAACACACTCATCTATTCATTAATCCCTATGTCACTAAGTGGTTTGCAAATGGGCTTACAGATGTATCTCACAGTGTGAAAGCAGTGGACTACATGTCAGACTGCAAAACAGTCATGAGTGGTGTCAGACTGCCAATCAGTCATGTGTGGAGTACCACAGGTTCTTGTCCTGTGTCCAGTCTTGTATGTTGTGTGTGACTCTGATATCCAGCCCAACAGGAATTAACTGTGGTTAACAATGTTTGCAGACAATTGCTAATTATGGAGTCTGTTTACATCCCCACATTATGTTAACATCCTGCATAAAGTTCCCACTGACACCTCCACCTGTTGTCAGAACACTGGCCTTAGTCTCAATGTCAAGAAATGTGTCCCAATCCCCTGTTGAATCAATGTGTTGTCCACAAATGACCACATTGGTGGTAGTCCAGTGGAGACAGATGTCCTTATAGGAGGTCAGTGACCACCACTTGACAGCAACCTCTCTTCTGACCACCACACTGCCACTGTGGACAGAAAGTTCTTCCATGTGGCAGATTGCATAACTAAGGGTGTGTCATCCAGTAATGAAGAGGTCAATGTCTCCCTCAACTCCCCGCTCATTAGGCCAGTCAGCATGTCCAGTGGCCCATTTGCCATGTAACTCAGTAGACACTTTCAAGGCTGCAAGTGTACCTGACATGTACGACCCTAAGCATGAAACAACTGTCTGATATGGAAAGAGCCCAAAACCTCCAGGTGTTCCCGGTCACATCTTGGCTATTTACAGGCAATCCCTACTTGAGTGACAATACCATGTCTGCCCAGCTGTGTTACAAATGCCACAGCTAGGAAACCACAATCTGTATGCACCATATGCCATGACTACCTCAACCGCATTACCACATTCAACAGAACATGCTTGGGGACAGGTCCATAACCCATACAATGGCCATGTTATGCGATAAATGTTGCATACATGTTAATCAAAGCACCTCACTGGCCCTCTTCAAGAGAAATCCAGATGAGTGGATGGTGAATATAACTGTCATCGTGGGGATCACTCAAGTGGCAGTAGTTGATAGATGGCATGCTGACAAATGTCAGGTGCCATGACACCAGTGTACTTACATGCCCTACTCTTCTCATATCTCCATGGACATTAGCCTGGTACACACCCAGGGACAGCTGCACCAATGGACCTCAGTACTGACAAATGTGTCTATGTGCATTACTGAGCATAACAGTGTTAGTGAATTTGTAAACTTGTAGTTGAAAATACTTTGAGGACCTTCTCACCTATTACACCCCCCAGTGCTATACTTAGAAAGGGCTGCTGCTGTACCGCACTGTAAAGGTACCTTGTGACATTATTCACCATATGGTCAACCTTGAGCTTGCAGTACCAGCATAACACTGTTCTACCAATGAGTAGAGAGGTGTGGTTTACCCTCTGAGTCCTGGTATATGTGAGTGTGTGTGTGTGTGTGTGTGTGTGTGTGTGTGTGTGTGTGTGTGTGTGTGTGTGTATGTGTTTGCAAGTGTGTGTGAGTGTGCATATTTGTAGGAGACAGCATTCTGAGGCCCAATTCTCCAAATACACTGCACAGTGCCAAACATTACAAGGGATGGTGATGTTGCTCACCTTAGGAGAGCCATGGGACAATCTTCACCCTACTAGCTCTGTGGCATGTGCGATAAATGCATATCAGTGTAATAGCAATAATTACATAGGCAGTCAAAGGTTTGCATTTCATTCCTGGTAAATGTGTGATTGTGGGTTTGTCATAGCATTATCATGGGTATGAGTGTGTACTATATGCAATATGGGTGGGGTGCTGGGTGTAATATGTTTACACCATGGTACCCCCCAGTACATGTCCCAAGGTCCACTGTATGAGGACTGCTGTCACCATCGAACATACAGTAAGTGATGATACTCTTCAGCCCAATGAGACATGTGCTGTGTGCCAAAACTCTGTAACAGTATGGACTGAATGATGAGATAAGCAGGGCTGCTAACCGCAGGTGTGGAAAATGTGTGTATGGCTATATCTGTGTTGGTCATTGTGTATATTTCTATAGCTGATAGTTTTTCCTGGCCATTCTCACCTAGGACATCTCCCATTGCCATACTGTGCAAGGCCATTGGATGTCATTCCCCTTAGAGGAACTGTGGAGCATACTTCACCCTGCTTTCTCTGTGGCATGTGCAATAAATGCAGAGCATGTGAATAGAAAGACCTAGGTAGGCAGTGTTTCTAATCTTAGTGTGCCAAGTGTGTATGTTTGCGTGTGTGAGATCAGTATTCTGTGTGTGTTTGAGTGACAAATGTGGCCATGGTTTACAATTTTACACCATTGCACATGTGCTGTCCTATGTCCATGTGGATGATGCCTAACTCCCACCACATGCTGTGGCACAGACATCCCACAGTCGAGGATTGCCACCATCTCATCCTTCCGTCTATCTCTGACATCAGCATAATAACGATGGGCATCTCCAAGATCAAGGATGCTGCCACACATAGCATGAAGAGTTGCATTTGTGACCCTGAGAATATGTCCAGTGTTAGATTTGACACATGCCTGTGCCCCATGACAGTCCAAAACATATGTCTGGTGACACCTGCTGTGGCACTTGTGGCAAGGCCATGATGGGCAGCAGTCCACCTATGAACACCCTGTCCATCCAAATGTGTGGAATCTGCAAATTATCGAGCTATGGACAGTGTATACATACTATATAGTGCTCATAGATTTACACGACAAACATACATATCATACTCATATTCGCAGGTAGTCTATGGATATGTACAATATCCCTGTAGATGGCCTAGCAGTTGCACAGTCAGTAGTGTTTGACAGAGACTCCAGTATTTGTCATGTGTGAGCTGTTCTTTCCCAGGGTGATTTAGGGTCCTGACCTGTGTTCCATGTCACAGCAGAGAAAGGCAGATGGTATGGCCGTAGGTGCTGTTTAGCAGGTCATCACTACAGCAAGTCTTGCTCAAACATAAATCTGTCAAAATCCTATTTTCCATTATTAGAAAACACATACTACATTCACTTATATGCTGATTTGTTTTGCATACCTTTTTATAATTTCACACTGCACTGGGTTGTATCAGCAAGTTGCTCCACATCTTTTTGTTTCCCAATGTGGAGTACTGGTAGACATATGTTTGGAATAGGTATCTGCATGCCCTTTGTAGGTAATGCTCTTGACCAGGTGATGGCCTGTGCACCAACTGGTGTTCCCCACTTGCTAATTGCATGCAGAGCAGCTGGGTAGTTTTTCCAATAGCCAATGTCATGACAACACACTCCTATAATTGAGTACTTAATGTGGGCATTTTCCCTTTGCCTTGGCTGTGAGGAACACATCTTGGAGGTCTATGGCTACTGAGTGTTACACACAGCAGGTGGGAATAACTCTTACAACAAGACTTGTGGAGACAGGCCAACTAAATGGTGGATAAGGTTACATACTTAGGGACCAAATGTGAGTATTGCTGTTATATGGTGTGAATACTGCTAGTTTTACAGGCTTTGGGTGTACATGCTCCTTCTGCATGGATGTCAGTCTAACAAAGTTATGTGTCTGCATAGCTCTGAACTGTAGGCCTATCCACATAATGGCCAGAGGTTTGTCTGTTATGTTTTTTGTGTTACCCAAACATGTGTTGTCCTTGGCAAATCAGTGGCATACTCTGGTCATTGCTGCCAGTAAATGGCATCATCCATATGTGTTTCTGACTTCATATCCCTCAGAACAGAGATGTTGCAACCAACCCTGTAACACCAGCAACTTTCTCAGCGTATAACAGCAATATATCAAATATGGCCCTGTATTTGGACCTCTGACCTCCACTTATTTGACAGGCTTTGTCCAGTTGTCATGCAGTAGAAGGTCGATAGGTATGGTCTATCAGTATGTAGTGCTGACATTCCTGCTATCATCCCAGTGATGTGTTGGAATAAGACACAGTAAGGGAGGTAGGGGCCATGCATATGAGTGCAAAGGCTGGACAGCATGTAGAACCCTGTACAGTCAAGTGGTGGGTCTGCAGAATAGTAGGACATGGCTTAGAATGAATCTTTTAGAACATGGGAGAGATATTAGTTATTACATGGACAAATATTCTATAGCTGTTACTTGTCATACATTTCACCATGGGGACTATAGTGGGTTACAATGTACTTTTATGGAAAAGTCTGTTTCCCAGTTTCATCAAACACTTAGAACCATTGTTATGTGAAGAATCAATTTACATTGTATCATTTGATAATGTATCTCCTAGAGGGTTAACTGAGGAGTGTAAGTGGAGGCTGTTTAAGAACATACGTAATTAAGTGTCAATTGCTTCCTGTATTTCAGGCAATTATGTTTTGTAATGTTGTAATACTTGATGGCAAAACACATTAAAACATTTGTGTGTATTGATGGCTGGTTGTCTGATGTTTTACTACCCTCAGTCATTTTAGTTATATTGCTAAGAGGTCAGTGTATGTCTGGCCATTGTGTATGGCGTATCTTGTTTTAGTAGCAGTGTACTGTGTACTTATTAGTTGTACTGTGTAGGGGGTGGCAGCAGATGTCAGTGACATGGGTCCCTTTGTATCATTGAAATGAATAGAACAAGAAAAACCCACTTGTTCTATTCGCTTTCTTGGATACTTTCATACTCAGAATAGAAGAGATTCAGAACTGTGGTTGGAGATTGTTTCTTTGCTCCCTTTGTATCATTACCAATGTGTTTGTATGTCCATAGACTGGTTCCCCCCACTTCATCCTGCATGGTCCAGAATTGTACTGCTCTTGTCTCTGACAATGCTGCAAGTTATTGACAACTAACTCAGTACTGATTCCACAATCTTCCTTTCCTATGATAAACTGACTGCACTGCATGCTACGGTTGAGAACATCATAAAATAGTGCAGCTCATATGTCTTAGTGGTTATATGCTTTGACTATTGTGTACAGGTTCAAGGGCTGTATATTTTGTTGCAGGCCAGGTGTATACATGGGTGGTTGGACATGTGATATGCACTCACACATCCATTGTACACCAGCTACACTACATGGAGACACATATAATATTCCAGACATTTGGCTATTAAAATAATGCTAATTAGTTACTTTTCCTGTAACTAGTCTAGTCCAGATACAGAATTGCTGTATCCAGGCTGTATGTTGGCTTCTGAGTGTTACCCAGGTCTGCTCTTCAATGTGTCACTTAGATATGCTAGTTCTCTCCTCTCCTGCACCTTCAGTAGTGTATTACTTTAGCACTTTACCAGACATCTTGTAGCAAGTATTTTACCACACAAATGTGGTAACAGCACTAAGCGTTCTATGAGGAAACAGCTCCAGTAATTATAATTAATGGCCACCCCTCCAGGCATGTCTACAGGTCAGTTCCCTGTGTTTTCACCTATTAATCTGCTGAACTTGGCCATCCTGAGGCAATGTAGCAACTGCCTCATGTACACTGACAACCCTCACCTCTTACCTGTCTACACTCAGACTTGCAAGAGATGCACCTATACATCCAAATTGGAAGCCACACACTCCCCAGCCAAGAACAGAATATTTGGTCAAGGGGAGATGGTCAACATTTGCACTACACTACATGGAACACATAGCCCTCCAGAACACACACCAGCATTGACTTGATATAAAAACACAAACCACACACCCACCTTTGCAGAGGGTCTCAATGAAAAGCTGCACAAACAGAGATCTCCAAGGTGGACATACACTCCACCACTACCACACAACACTAATCACAAGACACATATGTGTCCTAAACAGTGTGCCATCAACCAAAGCGCTTAAGGCAAAACAGCATGGCCAAAACAATAGGCATAGTTGACTTGATAATGAGGAACAGCGATGTCCCACTCACTAGGCCAAAAAAGGAGAAAGTGACAATCAGCTGGCTTCTGGCACCAGGATCCGCCACATAACACACACACTGAAGTCCCCCAATAACAGGTACACATATGACTCTGTCATTGTACATGTGGGTGTGTATGTCCTTAGACGTACCTCCCTGGACTACATGGAAATGGACTTGGTGGAGCCCGCCGACTATGTAGCCCAGACGGGTATGACCCTAGCCCTGAGCAGCATCCTACCATTACCCAGACTGATACCATAGTACAAGCTGAAAATGATTGTTCTCAACAATTGGCTACAGCTCTGGCATCATATTAAGGAGTTCCACTATCTGTATGCCTGGGATGACATGTTTGACAGACCATGATCCTTTGCCACAGATGTTCTGCATCTGTCACCCCTGGGCTTCCAAATATGGGCCAAGGCTCTGGCTACCCCTATAGTGGCTTTTAGGCAGTGTTCCACAGACCACATTATCACTGTAACAGCTACAAACAAATGTAATCTGAGGATCATGCTGCTTAACACTAGAGGTCTGCATTTAAAAATGCACTCACTCAAAGCAATCCTTCAACTGTAGAACATCAACATTTGTGCTGTAACTGGGAACTGTTTCAAGGAGGCAGGAAGCACACCTGCACTACCAGGCTATCACTCATTCCACGCCTGTGTGACTCTGATATTGGACTGCAGCTGCAAGGGTCGTGGTGTTTCAATATTCATAATGGATGCACACACTTCCAGACTGTTAGCACAACATAATGCATCTGAGATACTTCATGTGCAGCTAACATTGGCTAAGACAGCAATACAGGTCATAGCCTGCTGTAGGTCCACAAACATGGCCCGAGACTCACACTTCTCATTCCTAAGCACCCTGGGGAATATTAGGTTCCAACCTAACACTCTCATACTGGCCAATATCAACTACCCCACCATTAACTGGAAAAACAACTCATGTACGAATACACTTGACCAATGCTTTCTGGGATTCATTGATTCCAATACACTGGACATGCTCATTCTTACTCCCACTAGAGGTATCCATATCCTTGACCTGGTCATTACTAACATAGGCGAATGTTGCTCTACACCATTAGTCATCTCCTCCCTGGTTAGTTACTAACACAAACTAATCACATTGGAATTCCACATCCCTCCCACCCCCCACAAAAGTAACCACCATGAAATCTTCTCCAAAGCTAACTTTAGGCACATACAAACAGAGGTGGCTAGCTGCATGGCATGACTAGTTGCATGACCGCGGAATCTTACACCAATGCACTGTACGAACACACACACAAATCCATAGATCTCGCCATATGCAATACAACCAAAATGGTCTCTTCAGAAATAAGGAAGCCAATCTGGTGGTCCCCTGCCATAAAGAAATCCTACAACAGAAGGAGGATCTTCATGTGGAATAAGGTGACGTCCCAAGTCTGGGAATATTCCCTTAACAGCCTCAAGCAAAGTTAGTGATCTCTCCTCAACACCTGTAAAGGTATCTATGACAACATGATTGCAGCAGATAGTGGAGACAACTACAGGGCCTTCAATATTAATGTATAGAATTTCCACAGCACAGTAGCATAACAATCAGATGTATCTGTTAAGGTGGTGCTTTCATTTGACTTTCGGACATTAACTCTAAAATGCACTACTGTGATATTTCTGCCAATATATGTTAGCAGGAACAGTGTTACTAAAACAGCCTTCTCAGCTTATCTACTCACATCTTATCTACTCACATCATTTGGATATGTCTCTATTGTCATGCCTTTGTCCCCCCACTTTGTCTGGCTTGTTCCAGATTCATTGCAGTAAAGGGCTCTGAGCATACCTCTTCCCTGCTAGGTCGCATGTCCAGGTGTATGGCCCATATATTGGTTCACTTCTACAGTTTATTTGTATTTGTATGCTAAATCACTGTTATGATCCCAGGATTTATGTCAGTAAATAAATGACATGACATTTCAGTTCCCATCATCATATACTTCAGTGATTGTCTGCTGATACACACAATGTTGCTGTAACACGTCTTCATTTGTAACACAGATTTTTGAAATATGTCCATATATGTGGGCTATTCCCCCCACCCTTTTACAGTCTTTGCACAGGTTCCTTGCACTAACAGGTTGAGAGGGATGGTTCTGTGATTCTGAGATATAACTGCATTGCATGTTTTTTATATATATATATATATATATATATATATATATATATATATATATATATATATATATATATGGGTCTACTTCATATGATCGACAGCTCATATGATTGACAAATTATTCAGAGAGACCAAAACACCTAAAGCTCAAAACACCGAAAACTCATCTGATCGAAACTCATAACATCGACACATGAAATGCAAAGCATTATGCCCTTTCCCCACTGTAGCACGACCCTGGAGTTAGAATAAATAGTTAAGGGGGTGTGTGGGGGGCACAGCCCCCCACATTGGGATGATGTGGGGGTATAGCCCCCTACATTATTAAAATAAATATTGTCATTTATAAGTATCCATGTGTATGTTTAAAATTTATGATGTATTTGCCCCCCATACACCCCATAGCTAGGGGGTGTATGGGGGGCACAGCCCCCCACATTGGGGGATGTGGGATGCATAGCCCCCAACATACTTAGCTTTTATATTTATGAATCTCATTTCACTGAAAGTTAACAATATAAAATCAAAAGTAGGTCCGGGGGGCTATGTCCTCCAACCCCCCTGCATGTGGAGGGCTGTGCCCTCCACAACCCCTCTAACTATATATACTAACTCCAGGATCACACTACAGTGAGGAAAAGGGCATATGCATTTTATTTGCCCAACAGTACTTAACATTCAGTGAAATGTGATTCAGTGAAATGAGTTTTCAGTGATTTGAGCTTTCAGCGATTTGGTGTATGTGTTTTGAAATTCAGTGAAATGAGTTTTCAGTGAATGAAAGTAGACCTATATATATATATATATATATATACACATTTATGTGTGTGTGTGTTTATATATTATATATGAACTGACTATGTGCATGGAAATGCATGTGTGTGTGTGTGTGTGTGTGTGTGTGTGTGTGTGTGTGTGTGTGTGTGTGTGTGTGAATTATACACATATTCACATAATGTCCCATTAAGAAGACCTGTTTGAGTGTTTGTTATCATTATTTTTGTAATGCAGAAGATTCTAAAAAGTGTCCTGAAATCTAATGGTCACATTTTAAGTCAGTTTTTAATGTTTTATTAAACAGAACCTAGAGTCTATAATCACTAACTCGTATGGCGTATTTCCAAAGAATATCTGGTGATCCGGTCTGTTTATCTAGCTGTAGCACATTTTTGGTGGGATAGCACAGTGCAAAATGTTAATGGGGTTCAGTTTAATGTCCTTTTGATACATTCACACACTTACATTGCTGTAGAATAGTTTTCACTTCTCTGTAGCAATAAAGGCCGACATGCATGCTTCTGATTAGCCACTCTATCACTTTTAAAATCTTGTTAACAATTGAAATCAGCACACAACTAAATGTTGCTTACCACTTTCTAGAAGTAATCAACCAGCCTCAGAAAATTATTAATCCCATTGGAGTCAAACATTCTGAAAGAAGTCAAAATCACATCTCGGCTCATACTCATCAAAAGGGATCATTAAGAAAAACAAATAGTGCTCACACACCAATTCTTTTCCATGTACAGAAACTAATAAATTGACCTCACAACAAAATGCATTCAGTGTGACTGAACAGGAACTTACCATTATGGCATACAAGTTACACAATTTCCTCTGACCCTCTTCCAACTGCAGCACTAGTTATTAGTTTCATGTAAACCACAAGGCCTAATCTTACTTTCATTCAGATATGTTGCCTCTGTATTGTAATCCTATTTTACAGCTTGTTGATCACAGCAAAATACTCTGCCTGAGAATGCTTCAATAAAACTGAAGAAGCTCTTACCACAAACACATTACTTTTTGTCATATAACATACACACTGTTCCTTTTTGTCAAAGAAGAAAACATCCTGCCTTATACAGTCACAAACACGTAAATGTGGTTAAGACATAGCTCTGTAATAACAAAAACATGAGGGCAACTACTTTCCTGCCATCAGAATGAGACTGTGCTGTTTTCATAAATGACAAGATAACAAAGCTTTTTATCTATATGAACTGAAAAGGAAAATTGCTTCAATGTGTGGACCAGAAAAGATAAAATAGAAAAATGCTTTGTCAAAAAGGGGAGGAAGGGAGATTCTACATTGCTTTAATGATAAATTCAGGCCTTTGTAAAGTCAGTTTCCCACATAAATGAGCAAGCAGAATGCCAATACAGATATGACAATGTACTATTTTTATTTTAGTTCTCTACAAGTGTCATAAATAGATATTACAAGTAAACAGTGGGGCTTTACTGTTGTCATGATTTGACTTTGTCTCACTATGATTCACAGCTGCATATATGCATGCTAGAAAGAAACATCTTGAAAAATTAACATGACAAATAATCTCAGAGCCATATCAATTAATTCTTAGTTTACCTTTGTTAATGAGGAGAGTTCATTACATCTAAGGCTCCCATTTCAGTTGATTCAACTAGGAAAAAGCATAATAGAGAGGATTACGATTGGGTCTGGTTATACCCAGTTTATTATGTGTTTGAGACACAGATGCCAAGAATTTCACCACGAGAGCATGTCGTAACATGATAATGCATTATGATCAAAGATCCGATTATAATTCTTTGTAGTGCATGGAGCTTCATCTGCTCCACGTACTACTACTTATATAAAAAGTAATTTTCCAGCTTTCAAAGCTGTAAAGTACATACTGAGCACATTGCTTTATGTTACGGAAACTCAGGGGCAGATAACTGGCACACACAGCAGGAAGAAAGAAATCCGTTTTTTTTTTTATTCTGCTAGTGTTTTTGCTGGACAATACTAGCAGGTTTAACTGCCTAGCATGATACTAAATCTAAACAACAGAAGCAGAGGTGCTTAGCAGGTGTTAAGATCATGTCTCACACTATAGAAGAGCTTAACTGGCTTGTCTTTTTTGCAATATCAGAGCATAATCGCCATGCTCCATGTACTACAAGTATGTTCTTTTAAAACCATAATACCTATCAGCATTTCTAAATAGTATAAGACAGGTGCTGAGCTGGCCTTCTTATACATTCATTCCAAGGTAAAATTCCCTTTGTGCCTCTGTGACTGTGAACTCACTCAAGTATGTTAAATAAAATCAAAGGCAAACATTTTATTTCATTGTCTGCAAATGGGTTGTTAAATAATGTGTTCTGGTCTGCTAAACATCAATAAGTCACATTTACTGATTTACATTTTCAGTTTATAGCGATCATGCCTTCAAAAACAAAAAAACTTAAAAAAAAAACTCATAAACAAAACTTTTATTATTTGCTCCCACAAAAACTACCCCCATTGACAAATCTCTTTTTACAATTACAATGTTATCCTAGAAGTCATCCCTAGTACCAAACTGCTAGGTGTCATCATTGATGACATACTAACCTTTAACCTTCATATCCACAGCAATATCAAAAAAACTCATGAAAAGCTAGGTGCCCTATATCGACATAACTATTTCCTCAGTCTCACTGCCAAAAAGGCCCTCGCCTCATCCTTTCTACTTCCTACTCTGCTTTATGATGCTCCCATCCTTACCAACCTACAATCTTCCCTAAAAAGTAATCTTGATTCCTGTTACAATAAAATTGCCAAATCTGCTACAAACACTAAATACTCTACTCACCACTGCTCCTCGTTGCATAAACTACACTGGCCGGAATCCCATCACTATCTTACTTACCTTCAACTAACCACAGCCCACAAAATAATCTACCAACCTGAGCATTGCCCTTCCCTTTCATCCATACTGACCATGTGCCAGCCCAATCGCCACCTCAGGCCAGAAAACAAAATGTTGCTGTCTATAGAGAAACCCAAACTGTCAGCTGGCCAAATGCTGTACTCCTATACTGTCTCTAAGTTATGGAATAATCTTCCTCCTTCTCTAAGATCAACCTGTAAGTCTGCTTCTTTAAAAGAAAATCCCTAAAATTACATTTAGTCTCTAACTGGCAATGCTCCTGTACCCCACAAAAAAATCCCACCACCTAATTTCCCACTATGGAACCTCTGTTTCTATTCTAAAATCTTTCCCACTCTTTTCTCTGTATCTTCTTACACCTTCTCTCTCCAGCTTTTCATCCTGATACAGTCTGTTCACCTGCTTCACCCTGTACTCTACACTCCTCTACTTTGAATCCTACACACTCACATGTATATACTATTGTCTTTTTCTGTTCACATGTAGTGCTAAGTTACTTTCTTCTTCTATTCTGACTTTCATACTTCTGTTTCCATTTATGCTCTCACTTATAAAATGTTGAGCAGGATTCACGATGGCTTGCACGGAGTCTAAGAGTAATGTAAGACTCCATGCAGCCATCGCGATCCAGGAACAGCCTGTATGTGCGTGTAAGAGAGCACCTAAAACGGCTCCTACACAGACAGGGCGTGGATATTCTAATTACCTCACTTGCAGCCGAAAGGCATGCAAATGAGGTAATTTCTCAATCCAGGAAGCAGAAACCTGCCCGTGTAAGAGCTGTGTTATCTGCAGAAATGTACTCAGTTGATAACTGAGTACCATTCTGCAAATAACACAATGGAGCCTTGTCAGCTCCAAATAAAGGTTGCAAATGTCCCAGGCAGCATGCCAATGGCCAAATATGTGGCCACTGGCAACGTACCCCGATGCAAAAATAAAATAAAAATGTTTGTTTTTTTTTTCGGCGATCACCGATGTTTAAACGTAGGGCAGCGCCGCACAAAAGGGCTGCGCTATAAAAAAACAGAAAAATAAAAAAAATCAAACCCACAAACGTGGGTTTTATGCAAAGCATGAATTTACAATGTAAGGGAATAGCAGGCTAAAACAACATGGCCACCGAGTAGGGGTTGCTAAGGGGGGAAGCTGAGTGTAAGACATGTAACTAAGCATTAGTAGGCCTGTAAATGAGTGGTAGGATAGTGAATCGTACTGTCACATAGGAAATGAGCGCATTCCGTGCAGTGTAGGAGTAGGATAAGGGGGAGTAACAGAGTAGGAGAAAGGTGACATCACAGGGGGGAATGTATGAAAGAAATGCAGCTCATTGGAGCACAGTGGCATGTGAAAGATGTCAGTCACACATCATGGAAAGAGGATTGTCAACAAGTAGGCATGGGAAAACCAAGAAATGGAAGGTGTACACTATAGATAACACCAAAGTTTCTTGCAGGGCGTGCATGCGGGTGTGTGCGCGCTGGTAGGCACGAGTAAGCTAGAGTGCGCGCGTGTAAGCGTGAGTGCGCGCGTTTAAGGCAGAATAAGCATGTAGGAGCCTGTTTAAACACCTGTAAGCCTGTTTGCGCTGGTGTGCACGCGTTTTAACCCGAATAAGCAGATTCTAGTCCGTCTAAGCATGTGTGCACGCATGTTAGCCGCTGTGAGCTTGTTTTCGCTGGTATGCGCATCGCTCCCCCTGAGGAAACAGAAGGGAAAAATGAAGCATGAGAAATAGTAGGAAGCTAGCAGGGATTACTGGCAGAGCTAGCAGGTGAAAACAATCAGAAGCAGGCAATTACACAGGCAGAACAGTAGTCCAGCCTAGCACTTAAAACTCTGCAAACAACAGTGCAGAATGTTTCTCTCAAGAGACACTGCAACAGAGGAGTAAGCTATTAGAAGTGAAAACTGAAAAAACTTCACTCAGACCAAAAATGCTAGGGGCTGCCATAGCTGTTATAAGGAGACATATGCAACTTGCTGAGGGTGGTGACTATGCAAATGCTGCTGGACAACCCACAGTGAGGAGACAGAGAAGAGTGTACAAGCCCAGGGTCACCTACCAGGGGTTACATGAGCTGGAGATAGTGGAGCGCTATAGAGTGGACAGAGACCTCCTACAGCAAATTGTTGAGCTGTGCAGGCCACGCCTCACACACAGAACCAACAGAGGGGAACCCATCCCAGTGGAAACCAAGGTATGTGTTGGCCTAAGAATACTAGCAACAGGTACCTTCCAGAGACCAACTGGTGATATGATGGGGATATCACAGGCATCAGCATCCAGGGTACTGCACCAGTTCCTGGATGCCATGTCAGCACATGTCAGTGATCATGTATATTTCCCCAATTCCCATGAGGTATTGGCCAGCAATATGCATCTCTTCCAGCAAATAGCGGAATAACCTGAGGTAGTGGGTGCAATAGACTGCACGCATACACGCATCAAAGCACCAGCTGGTGAGTGGGGTAGGGCCTACATTAACCGCAAGGGCTTCCCCTCCATCAACTGCCAGGTCGTGTGTGATGCCCAGGGCATAATAATGAATGTGTGTGCTGGCTGCCCTGGAAGCTACCATGATTCCCATATCTGGCATTTGATGCAGCTGTACCAGACATTTGCCAATGGGGACATCCCACATGGTTACTTAGTGGGGGATGCTGGCTATGCACTGGAGCCATGGCTGATGACACCCATCAGAAATGCACACACACCTGAACAAGAACGCCATAATGAGGCACACGCACAAACACGAAATGTAATCGAGCGTGTGTTTGGGCTGCTCAAGTCATGGTTCCAGTGCCTGGACACATCTGGTGGAGCCTTGTAGTACTCACCAACTACATGTACCCAAATTGTCATGGTATGTACTATGCTACATAATATGATTCTGCGAAAACAGCTGCAGCAGGACCAGCATAGGGCTGGGCCAAACAGCCCTCCACCATTGCCAAGCCAATCACAGGCAGAGCGTGACTTGGAGGAGGAACAACCGGAGCCTGCCCCAGTAGGCAGAAGGAGGCATGCCCAGTATACCTTGGCCTTGGCAAAGCGGCAACGCATAGCACATACACTGGCTGAGTAGGAACCCTGGAAATGAAACCTCTCTCTGACTCACACATATAGTAAAAGGGATGCCTAAGTTGACACAACCTGCTTTCAAACATGTACAGGGAGTGTAGTATGTGCATCCAACATAGACAGCCCTGCAGCACCACCTGAGGCATGATTGCCATGTGTTAAGCAATGTAACACCATGTAGTATATGCAAACTTGATGACCCTGACTAACATCCTACCCTCACCAAGCATGATGCCACAATATGAAAACGAGATGATCAATTACAATAATTGGCTTAAGTATTGCTGTTAGTCAAAGGGGATCCAATGCGTGCCAGCCTGGGATGACATGCTGAGCAAGACACAATGCTCCACCTGCTAGGGATGGCGTGCACCTATCACATCTGGCCTTTTGGATACTGGCAAAGGCTGTTGTCACCCCCACCTTGCCTTGAATAGGTAAGGCTCAAAACACAAACCCACCTCCATGGGTATCACAAGGGATAAGAACCCAGACGTAATGCTACCCAATGCCAGAAGTCTAAACTGCAAGATGCATGCAGTCTAAACTCTCCTTAGCATGGAGAATGCTGATATCTGTTCTGTAACAGAAAACTGGGTCAAGGCTCACAAGAGCACCCTAACACTTCCAGGTTACACCTCATACCGTGCTTTACAGCCCCAAAACATGGAACAAACTACAAAAGGAGGGTGACTAGCAATAATTGTCAAGGATAACCACATCCTCATGTTGGTACCACAACAAGAAGCAGCATGGACTATCCACGGTCAAGTAACAGTGGCTAAAACTGCCTCCCAGTTTGTAGCCTGCTACAGACTACCCTCCTAATGCCAGGAACTGCACTTGGCCTACATTGGAACACATGAAAATATCAAGCTCTCCAAACAGCATTATATTGGGTGACTGAAAATACTCAAACATAGACTGGGAGCATTATTCTAGCTCCAACACCCTAGGCCAAAGGTTCCTAGAATTCATAAAGCAAAATGCTCAGGAACAACTTACCACTCACACAAGAGGGGTAAGCATACTGGATGTGATAATCAGCAACATGGGTACTCTATGGCCAGATGAGAAGTGTATTCCTCACTGGTAAGATCAGACCATAGAGTAATCACACTGGATATTCACATCCTGACCCCAGTCCCTGGGCAGAAAACCACAGTGAAAAACATGTGTAAAGCAAATGTTGCACTCCTCCAAATTGATGTGGAATCCATTAAAGGCCCTGTGCCTGTGGAAAATATGGGCCACACCTCAGAACCCTTTATAAATGCATTCTATGAACACTTTCAGGAATGCATGGATTATGCAATCCCAAATAAAACCAAGACCCAATTCCATACATGCAGGCATCTGGCATGGTGGACCCCAGCCATTACCAAACCATGCAAGAGAAGGAGGAAGCTACTACATGATAGAGCAAATCCCAAAAAGGGAAGTAATCTCTGATCAGTATTATGGCAATAAAATATGGCCACACATAAAATCCACTAAGGCCAGCTACACCATGTTGAATGTGTGAATCTTGAGGCAATGTTACACCTGCCCCATGTACACAGACAACCCCCCCCCCCCCCAAGAAATACAAATATATGTGAGAGATGCAACCATTTATCCAAACTGGAGGCTGAGCTCTATCAACTCAGTACTGTCAAAACTAGTCAGGAGGAGAAGGTAACCACACACACCACAAACCCAGTCTCACATAGACCTATCACAACTGCAAACCAAAGACATAAACACACAAAAACATTCCCAGAGGCTCTAATTAAAAGTCCACCAAATCAACAGAGGCCTCCAAAGCAGACACCCAAGCAACCACTACTTCCAAACATAGCACATGCAACACATAGTACACAAAGTCGGTGTGCCAAACAGTCACAGCCCTTAAGGACAAACAACATGCCTGACACACTTGTAATAGGTGACTCCATAGTCAGACACACTGATGTCCTGCTCACCAGACTGAACAAGGAAAAGGGTACAGTAAGCCGCCTGTAGGCTGCTACAATCTGCCACATAACACAACACGCAGGTCACTCCAAAGCAAGTGCAAATATGACTCAGTCATTGTCCATGCTGGTGTGAATGACCTGAGACATACCTCCCTGGACTACATGAAAAGAGACATAGAGGAGCTTTCCGATTATGTAGCCCAGGCCGGTATGACCCTGACCCTGAGTGGCATCCTACCCTCACCAAGAATGATGCCACAGTACAAACACAGAATGATCAGCTTTAACAATTGGCTCAATTACTGGTGTCATTCCAAGGGGATCCAATGTCTGTCTGCTTGGGATGACATGCTTGACAAGCCATGCTGCTTTGCCAGGGATGGCTTGCACCTGTCACCCCTGGGCGTCTGGATATTGGCTAAGGCTCTTGCCACCTCCATAGTGCCTTTTGTAGGCAAGGCTGAAAAGACAAACCCACCTCCCTAGAAAACATAAGTGGAAAAAACATAAGGGTAATGCTGCTCAATGCCAGAAGTCTAAACCTCAAGATGCACGCTCTCAAGGCCCTCCCCAGTGTGGAGAACATCGATGTCTGTGCAGTGATGGAAACCTGCATCAAGGCTCCTGAGAGCACCCCAGCACTACCAGGTTATACCTCATATCATGCTTTTCGGCCCCAAAACCTGGACCAAATCACAAAAGGAGGTGGAGTATCCATATTCAGCAAAGATACCCACACCTCCAGGTTACTGACAATGCACGAAGCATCGGAGATCATCCATGTGCAACTAATCGTAGGCAAAACCGCTGTACAGTTTGTAGCATGCTACAGACCACCTTCTCAAACCCAGGAACCCCACTCAGCCTTCCTGATGACACTGGAGAGTATGAATGTCTCTCCAAATACCAAACAAGGTACTCACAAATTACCACATAGGTGGTAATCCATTACGTATGGAAGAAGTAATCATGGACCTAGGGACACAAGTGGACAGTAACCTCTCATGTGACACTCACATTGCCAAGGTGGCTAGGAAGACCTTCTATATTGGCCACCTTATCACGAAAGGATTCACATCTACATCAAGAGAGGTCATTGTGCCCCTATACTCTTCTCTTATCAGGCCCATAATTGAGTACAATGCCCCATTTGGGATGTACCTTACCCGACACCTGCAGCAGTTAGAAAGACCTCAAAAGTACCTCAACAAGAGGATAAAGGGTCTCAAACATTTGTCATATGCTGCCCGGCTGAAGACACCCCAGCTGTATGCAGTCACGTACTGCCTACTCAGAGGCGATGTATGCCCAATGTACAAGACCATGTCCAATCCAGAATTAATGGACATGCTCCACCTCAGAAAATCCAAATCCATCAGAGCCGCAAGAGCGAGAGATTCCAACCTCAACACATAAATAAATAGGATGTGCTGGAGGGACAGATTCATAACCCAGAGGCTCTCTACACTCTGGAACAGAATCCCATTCCATGTTAGGTAGAGCCCCTCACTGACTCTCTTCAACAGGAATCTTGACGAGTGGATGGGAGATCGTAGATTTATACTGGGGGTCATCACCGTGTCATGTCTAGACAGAGGCATAGTAAAGTAAACCCTAAATGGGCATAATATTCACATAGCAAGGGGTGGCGAAAGCCACACACACTCTGGCTAGGCTTATGAATGCCCTAGGGCAGATAGCCTAGTATGAACCTATGAACCTATGAAGATACAAATTGTACAGGACACTAAGGATAATCACAAGGCTTTCTTAACTGATGGTAGGAACCTTGGTGGGAATTCACAGATATGCTCTGAATTACTCAAATATTACAAACAATACACCAAACCCACACACATTGCCAACATCCAACCTGACAGGTTCAGTGCAAACCGCCCCCCCCAAAATGCCAAATATCTATCCCAGCCAAATATCTATCCCAGCAGAGTGCTGGCCCCCTGACATTGCAGATGCTGAGGTAACAGCCAGCATCTTCAAAGCAAAACACACAGCATCAATGGTACGAGATGGTGTCCTGGCCTGTGTCCAGCATGAACCCCAAGAAGAATGGAATGCCAAATAACACTACTGCTCAATTTCAGCCTTACCACAGGATATGTACCCAAAGAACTGTGTACAGCAACAGTGGTCCCTCTCCACAAAGGTGGTGCCTGAATGGATACTGCAAACTATCACCCCAGAATCCTGACAAGCTTGGTCTGCAAAGCTATGGAAAGGATCATCATGGACCTCAGAAATAAAGATATTGGGGACCTACAGACACTGGACCCTACCCAGCATGGCTTTCTTAAGGGCAGATCCTGCCCCTTAAACATGTTTGACTCATTTGAAACAGTCATCAAGGCCATTGATGAGGGGAATGTGGTCCACACAGCCTATCTGGACCTTGCAAAAGCCTTCCATACAATACCCCACGTGTTCATTATAGATAAGCTCACCAGCTTAAATATAAACCCCTATGTCAGTAAATGGGTTGCAAACCAGCCCAAGAACAGAACTGACATGGTCAGAAATGCTGCAGCCATGTCAGACTACAAACCAGCTACAACTGGCATCCCACAAGGCTCGGTCCTGGGACCTCCCTTGTTTGGTATATATTTCCCATAGGTATAGGCCAACATGGAAGGACTGTGTCTGAACAAGTTTGCAGAGGACTACAAACTGGGCACCATATCTGACCCTCCAGCTGACACAAGCATCCTACAAAAGGGCCACATAGAAACAGACAACTGGTGCCAGAGCCATGTCATCAAGCTAAATGCAGAAAAGTGTATAGTCATCCCCTGTGGATAAACAGTAAGTGCCCACCAATTACCACATAGGTATTAACCCATTAAGTACTTTAGAAGTAATAAGAGACCTGGGGACACAAGTTGATAGATATCTTGCATTTGACAACCATGTTGCTGTAGTGGTTACAGAAACATACCATATACCCACCTAATCATGAAGGTAGTCACATCTAGATCAGGGGAGGTCATCGTGCCTCTTCAGTCATCCTTCATCAGCCTCACAATTGAGTACAATGGCCCCTGTGGGATGTACCTCAGCAGACACCTCCAGCAACTGGAAAGACCCCAAAAGTACCTCACCAGGAAGATCAAAGTGCTCGAACAGATGCCACGTGTTGCCTGATTAAACAAACTGCAGCTCCACACAGTGCCATACTGCCTGCCCAGAGGCAATCTGTGCCTGATGTATAAAGCCATGTCCAAGCTGGAATCAATGAACATGCTGCACCTTGTAAAATCTGAATGCCAGTGAGCTATGCACATGAGAGACCTGAACCCCAGCACTGACATAAATAGGACATGCTGTAGTGATTGATCCATAACCCAGAAGCTCCCTCCACTCTTGAGTAAACTCCCAGTACAGGTTAGCCAGAGAGTCCCTCATTGACTCTCCTCAAGAGGAATCTTGATGAGTGGATGGGAGATGGTAGGTTTACCCTGGCTATCACTGTTATGTCACGGGTAGACAGAGGCACAGTATACTAACCTTGAAATATGTCATGGCAAACTCCAGTTACAATGTGTGTTGAAGGACAAACACACTCTCTGACTAGCATTAGAAATGGCCTAGGGCACATAGCTAGTGTTTGTCAATGTCCACCCAAGTTGCGGAATACACTACCAATGTTGGACAAGCCTGGTTTAAGTAGTCCATATCTGAACAAAATGCAACATGGTCATATGTGCACAACTGGCCCTTAACCAGTCTGGTGTGCTCACTATGAATATTTAAAGCAGTGATAGGACTGAAACCCAGGATACTGTCCACCAGGGAAAGTACTGAACCAGTACACTATACGATATTACAGTGTTTCGTCAGTATGAAAGGATGTTGACAACTGTATGCAAACTATCCCATGGAAACCCTGCAGGCACAGTATAATCCCTGTTGGGTTCAGACACAAAGCAGTTGGGCAGTAAGTACACAACATGACTCCCAACACACAACTATAAATGTGAAATATTGTTGAAGTTCACACACAACCACAAATGTGGTGGACTGCAGATTTCAACATATGGAAAGCTCACACTGGGCATGCTCGCACACTTTGATAAATGAGACATATGTCAGGCAACAAGCCATGGAAAGCCTGAACTGGGCATGCTCACACATTTAGGCCATGTCTCAGTTTAGCAGTTGGCCACACATATCTGGTATTTGTATGTGTTAATCCAGGAACCTCCCACAATACAGCAATCTGCCCAGTGCACACAGTTAAATGACTACAGAGACATAAGTTAAATAGTGGATCCCTCTCATATTCAAACATCTTTCAAAGATACACAAGTTTTTCATAGAAACAGGGAAAGCTATGGCAATAAAGACCTGCAAACAGTTTATCAGCAACAAATATTGTGCATCTGAAAATTAAACATATGGGTGTAGAGGTCAATACCAGGCTGTTTGCCCTAGGGAATACAAGCTTATTCCAGAGTGTGTTTGGCGTCCGCCTCCCCAGTACAGTAGGCTACTGTGCCTCTGTAAAGTAGGTCACAGTAGGCACCGTTTAAGGCTAGTGTGCTGTGCCTCCATCAAGCAGGGACACAGTGGAGATCCCAGGGGTTGAATTTGCAATGTCACATCCATGTGGCTGGTGTTTGCTGGAAGAGGGCTGGCGAGGACTTATAACAGTAATTGGGCGTCAATTACAGACTGAGGGGAGCCTTATCTGCAGTGTCTGGACAATTTCACTGTCAACACTTTGACGTGATGATTTTGAGGGATTGAAGTGTCGTGCCAATACTGTTCAGAGACATCCTCCCTCTGTGGGATATTGCTCTGTAATGTATTAGCTCCCTCCTTCTGTTGTACAGCTTATATATGGCTGGTGTACACCAGGCAGGTCTCCTGTTGTGGAGGAGTCTTGGGTTTATTTGGGATAGCATGATCAATGCAAACCTTCCAGATGCTCATAGAATGCAATTGTCAAGGATTATGCAGAGTGGCCTGTATAATCCCCCAGCATGGGTCCTTTGAAGTCTTCCACCCCAGTCTTCACAAGTGCAAAGTATGCTTTTGATAAATACTTTATTTGCAGTGACTTCCTTGCCTGGGGGTAGGGATGGGATATGGATGTCCATAGAAAGTTGGGTATGGTCAGATATTAACAATGGTGGTCTACCTCTGGTGTGGCACATAGTGTCCCCATGTTGCAGATGGTCAGGTCCAATATGTATTCCCCCTTGTGGCTGTGGTGAGTGGTCCTGCCATAGCACATGGATTCACAAATTGTAGTGGCTGTAGGGTGATGTTGTTGAGGCCTGAGTAGTTCCCCCACACAATATACCTGTACCTGAAGTTAACCACTGTAATGGTGTATGTGAACACCTTCATATCCTACACTGTTCCCAGGGAAGCAAAGTGTGGTTCCTGGATATGGGAGGGGTGGTCTGAACTGGTTGTGTTGTGTGTTACAGGTCCTGTGGTCACAAAGCATGGTATAAAACATAACCTGACAGTGCTGATGTGCATATGTGACCCGGAAGTAGGTGGCTGTTAATGCATATATATGCTATCCACCTAACTGACAGATAGTAATATATGTACATACCTCTTTATAAATAATGATGTCAGCACCCTATAAATACTGCAAGAGAAAAGCAGATACCCAGTAATTTGAATAGCGCACTCTGCTAATGCATCTCTCTCAAGTGTCATAATATAGTTAGGTAGGGGTTTGAATCCTGCAGTTTGTGTGTGATTGGGGAGGGGGGGTTAGTGTGTGTGCAATTCTGTTTGAATGAAATGTCCCTTTTGGCAACTAGAAGAACACATTACATGATGCACATTCCTCTTTCTAAACACTGATGATGTCAGCACCCTATAAGTATAGCAGGAGAAAAGAAACATCCCAGTAATGTGAATAGCGCGCTCTGCTAATGCGTCTCTCTTGCTCAAGTGTCATAACATAGGTAGGGGTTTGAATCCTGCAAATGCTCAGTGTGTGTGTTTGGGTGAGGGGAATTAGTGTGTGTGCAATTCTGTGTGAAAGAAATGTCCCTTTTGGCAACTAGAAGAACACACTACATGATGCACATTCCTCTTTCTAAACACTGATGATGTCAGCACCCTCTAAGTATAGCAGGAGAAGGGAAACTTCCCAGTAATGCGAATAGCGTGCTCTGCTAATGCATGTCTCTCAAGTGTCATAACATAGTTAGGTAGGGGTTTGAATCCTGCAAATGCTCAGTGTGTGTGTGTGTGTGTGTGTGTTTGGGTGAGGGGGGTTCGTGTGTGTGAAAGAAATGTCCCTTTTGGCAACTAGAAGAACACACTACATGATGCACATTCCTCTTTCTAAACACTGATGATGTCAGCACCCTATAAGTATAGCAGGAGAAGGGCAACCTCCCAGTAATGCAAATAGCGCGCTCTGCTAATGCATCTCTCTCAAGTGTCATAACATAGTTAGGTAGGGGTTTGAATCCTACAAATGCCATGTGTGTTTTTGTCACACAGTTTGTCCATGTGTGTGGGTGTTGCTCTTAATATTGTATGACATAGATTATATCAGTAATGTCAATGCACACATGAGGTATGTGTGTGCCACATAGACATATGTACCTGTGACCTTAAATAGTTCCCATGTGTGAAGCCTGCCTCATGTGAATACATGGAATTTGCATTACACAACTTTTTGACTGTGGTTTTCTGTGCAGGGGCTGTGGTTGGTATGTGAATATACAGTGAGAGTAGCCTATGGTGTCATCTTACCAGTGAGGGATACACTTCTGGTCTAGAGCATATTATAGTATATGGTGATGATCAGGTGCAGCATGTTTTCCCCTCTTGTGGGAGTGGTAACAAGTTGTTCCATAGCAATTGAGTGTATGGATTCTAGGAACCTTTCACCTAGGGTGTTGGAGCTACAGTAATGCTCCCAATCTATGTGTGGGTAAATGAAGCTGCCCAATATATTGTTGTTTGGAGACACCTGCAGATATTCATGCATTCTTAAGTAGGCCAAGTGGGTTACCTGGGTTTAGGAGGGTGGTCTGTAGCAGGCTATGAACTGGAAGTCAGTTTAACCCACTGTTAGTTGCATGTGGATAGTCTGTGATGCGTCACACTGTGGCAACAACCTGGGGGTGTGGGTATAGGTTCATAGGTTCATACTAGGCTATCTGCCCTAGGGCATTTATAAGCCAAGCCAGAGTGTGTTTGGCTTTCGCCACCCATTTTAGATTAATGTTGCTATGCCCTTTTCTGAGGTTAGTATACTGTGCCTCTGTCTAACATCGACACAGAAGAGATACCCGGGGTACACCTACAATCCCCCATCCACTCATCATGATTCCTCTTGAAGAGAGTCGATGAGGGACTCTGCCTAACCTGGACTGGGATTTTATTCCAGAGTGAAGGGAGCCTCTAGGTTATTAATCTGTCCCTCCAGCATGTCCTATTGATGTCAGTGCTGAGGTTCAAGTCTCTTGAGCATGTAGCTCGATGGGATTTGGATTTTCTGAGATGCAGCATGTCCATTACTTCCGGGTTGGACATGGCATTATACGCCTGGCACAGATCGCCTCTGAGCAGGCGGTATGCCACTGAGTATGGAGTTATGTTAACCGGGCAGCATATGGCATCTGTTTGAGCCCTTTGATCCTCTTGGTGAGGTACTTCTGTGGTCTTTCCAGTTGCTGCAGGTGTCTGGTAAGGTGAATCCCAAAAGGGGCATTGTACTCAATTATGGTCTTGATGAGGGATGAGTAAAGAGGCACTATGACCTCCCCTGATCTAGATGTGAATCCTGTCATGATTAGATGGGCTATATAAAATGTTTTTCTAACCACTTTGACCACGTGATCGTCAAATGAGAGATTGCTATCAGCTTCGGTCCCCATGTCCCTAATTACATCTTCCGTACGTAATGGATTACCACCTATGTGGTCATTTGTGGCCACTTTGTTTTTGCCAGAGGGGATGACTATACACTTTGTGGCATTTAGTTTGAGGCCATGGCTCTGGCACCAGTTGTCTGTTTCTATGAGGCCCTTTTGGAGGATGGTTGTGTCGGCTGGAGAGTCAATTATAGCGCCCAGTTTGCAGTCATCTGCGAACTTGGTCAGCCACAGTCCTTCCGTGTTGGCCTGTACCTCCGAGAAATGTATACCGAACAAGGGAGGTCCCAGGACTGAGCCTTGTGGGACGCCACTTGTAACTGGTTTGGAGTCTGACATGGCTCCAGCAATTCTAACCATATGGGTTCTGTCCTTGAGCCAGTTTGCAACCTATCTAGTGACATAGGGGTTTATATTTAAGCTGGTGAGCTTATCTATAATGCCCGAGTGGGGTATTGTATCGAAGGCTTTTGCGAGGTCCAGGTAGGCTGTGTGGACCACCTTCCCCTTGTCAATGGCCTTGGTGACTGTTTCAAAGAAATCAACCAGGTTTAGGAGGCAGGATCTGCCCTTAAAGTCAAACCGGGTAGGATCCAGTGTCTGTAGGTCCCCGTTATCTTTATGTATGAGGTCCATGATGATCCTTTCCATAGCTTTGCAGACCACTGTCGCTTAGCTTCGCGCACACACACTTAGCTAAGTGCACACAAGCGCACACCCGCTAACTACTGCTTAAAAGTGCTTACTCTCGCGCACACCCGCTCTAGTTTCTTTGAAAGAAAAGAAAATGGGGAGATAGGAAAGTGGTGAAAAAGGGGGCACAAAGAGGGTAGGACAGTAGAAAAACAAGCTCGGGATTTGCAGGAAGGATGTAGGAAAGGACCATAGCTGCCCATTTCTTTATCAGCAACAGCTGTGCATATGTGTGTAATTTGGTGTGACATTTGAAACCTTCCACCCCTGAGAGAGGGGTGAGGACAACAAAATATGTTGTACAGCCAATTGTAATTACCAGTTCACATGTCCAGCAGACATGTCTGCAAAATGGGCAGCTATGTATGGGGCGTAATTTTTTTGCGGGAACAGAGTGCCCTTTTTTTATTTTTTTTCAGGTGAGAGTGGAATGTGAGGTACAGGAAGTAGGTATATTTGGGGAGGTAGGTAGGGGAGGTTAACAGACAAGACAAACAAGATGCATACAGGGGCGGAGTATGACACATGTGGGGGGGAAACACAATTGACGGGGACGGATGTTTGGATATTGCGAGCCCATGAGCCCACAGATGGCAACAGTGGAACTGAGATCCCCACCCATGGACAGTTGCCACTGTGCCTTCACAGCCCAGGACGGGGCAGTGCTGGGGGCTGTGTAGTATGGGCAGCAGGCACACCCGTGAGTTGCGCCACCCATGCCTCAAGGTGGCTTAGAGGTTCAAGCACAGAATGCCTGATCTCGCTACGCACCACAGACCGGACACTTTGGAGGGTGAGTGGACGGTCTCCTCCGGCCACACTTGCAGAGGGGTGACGAGCCCCATCCCCTGCAGCGCTTCCACCTGAAGGTGGCACAGGGCCACCCGAGGAGGTTCCGGCCTGGGCACTAGTGCCAGGTGCACTCGCCAGCTGAGGTGGGAGAGGTGGGTCCGCTGGAACCCGCCTTCCCTGTTGTCCTTTGTTTAGCAATATTTTATGACATTTTGGGTTAGTAACAAACAATACCATTCAAAATTAGTTGTAACAGCATGCATCAGTATTCCCATTAACCAAACACCCATGAATTCCAAACATTGAACAGCAAGCATAACACATGCATATTTTGAACAACAGTACACAATCCAACAACATGCAGGGTTGATTGATGGCAACAGGCCATCAGGTTTGGATATGCGAACAGGGCACATGCATCAACGTATGTGTAAATATGTTTGAACTAACAGGACAAATGTCCATAGGAATTAATTGTGAATACACATATCCAGTTTGTTGTGGAATGGCATTATTTGTGAATATAGGGTAGGGTGAAAAAATATTTCATTAACAACTTCAACTACCTATACATATGCTGTACATCTCTAGTAGCTGCAGATATATATACCCTACATGTCTTAGTACAGTTTCTTATACGTAACCTTAGGAATGTTGGTGATGGGAATGTTACTGCTACATTAATATACATTCCATTTTTATTCATACATGTTCATATCTGGCTGTGTTCAGATACAGCATCCTGCTACATTTGATTTATATGGCTATAGACAACTGTGGATGTTCATTATTTCATACAACCATACTATCTCCATATTGCAAGGGTACAGCAACATATCCAAATTGTGGGACAGACACATTCCAGCTTCAGTACTTTATTACAAACATTTCACTGTTTGGTTGTGGCTGTCTCATTCATTTCATTATGTACTGACTGCAGTATACTTTATTCAAGAGTTATTACAGCTTTCTTGGTCGATTCATACCTCTTTCTCACACTCTCACTTGTTTTATTTTTACAATTCAAGATGGTACTTTATTCTAGACGTTATTAACATGTCATACTTGGTTACAACAATCCTTTCCAACAGACTCACTTGTTTCATATGGCAGATTTTCAAAGGGGATGTATTTGACACATTTCTATTGTCTTTAGCTTGTTTACCACTAATTTTCAGGCTGCAGCAGGTTATCTGATATTACAATACAGGTGGGAAATCTCTATTTCAGACTTGTTTAATTTTTATTTCTGGATTACAGGCTGCATCACTTATCTAATCATGCAGTACTAGCAGAATCTTTCTTCTAGTGTTATTTGAACTTTATTAATATGTAACTACACTGAACTCTTTTACAAGCTGTCTCACTTATATTGTATAACAATTACAGAAAAATAATTACTAACCTGCCTGGTGGCGCAACCGCTCCAGCCTATCACCATAGGCTCGCTGATTCGCAGAATGCACACCTGCAGCTGTAATATAAATGAAGTAATATTGGAACATACATCTCCATAATATCAGCTAGGATAATTCCTTAAATACGTAATTACATGGATACTTACTCAGTAGTGCGGCATTGGGCATTTGCCAGGCCTCCTGGATCCAACGGTTCAGTTGGTCTTGCTTTCGTCTCTTCAGGTCCGCATGGTGGTGACGGACCTGTTCACCAGTCCTTGGTATGCCTGTGGCACTGGTGAGATCATGTGCCAACCGGTTCCATGCCTCTGCCTTGTACTCTCCCCACAGAACCTGGCCCTGCATGAGTTGAGCCTCATGATCATGGACTAGGAGCCAAACCATATATTTGGACTTCTCAACACCCCACCTCTGTGCTCGGAAGCTACTACCCTCTCCTATACCTGCCATCCTGACTGCAAATAGGTTCCACAATCAGTTATGCTGTGTATTCCCGCCTATGGGGCTTATATATGCCGTTTTTCCCGCACTTATCTGTGATTGGCCATTTTGGAATTGTATCAGCTTAAAAAACCTGCTTTGTCATGCTTCTATTTCCATTCATTCCTATATATATGCTAATACTGCATTTTTCAGTACAGCTGTCATGGCTTAGTGGTTCAGTACTTTGACTATGATGCCCAGTATCCTGGGTTCAAGCCTGGGCATTGCTTTTTTTTTTATTTTACTAGTGTCTAGACAGGCTAGGAGGTGTGTCTGTGTAAAGGCAGCTGTGATACAGGTTGCTCAATGTTGCCCGCCGGTAAGCCTGTTGGCACGCTGCGCAGCTCCGCGCAAACGGGTTACGCTGGTTAATGCATTATTTGGCTATGAACACGCATATTACGCTATGAGAAATGTTGCTCAACTATGGGCACACAGTTTGAGCGTGTTAAAGCGCTGCTCAACTCCGGGCACTCATATTACACCTGTTAACCCACTGGTCACCAGCGGGCAATCATACTCAGCTTGTTAGAGCACTGCTCAGCTATGGGCACTTATAAAAGTTTTTTTTTTTTTATTGTGTCAGATTTCTTCAAAAAATCATGGCCCATTTTATTACATTTTACTTAAATTATAGTTATATATATACATATATGTCAGGGGATTGTTTAGTGCTTATTTCACTAAAAATAGAAAATTATGTTGTTGGGGCTCAAACCGTGACTACTTCCTCTTTGGCCAACGTCTCTACCGCTATGCTATTGCTACTTGGCTTAATTGACATATTTAGATCTTATATGCTTTTCCAATGAGTGCTAACTGTCACTGAGTGAAGGGCACACCTGCGCAAACGAGCACAATTATGGGCAAACATTTTTGAAATTATAAAAAAAATTAAACTGTTGATTTTTACATTTTACATTACAGTTGGGTTTATAGTCTGTGAGGGCATGTGTGCTGTTGTGCTTCTTGACATTTCCGCGGACTCGCTTGTGGGTGTTTCCTTTCGGGACTGTGATTCTTCTGGGGGCGTGTCCCTTTGCAGGACTCGCCGTGCAGACACGCCCCCTACTTTCCTACATGGACCGTGTTAGCCTAGGGTGTGATTCAGCATGCCCTCATGAATATGCATGGCATGCTGACATCACACTGTTTAACTGCAGCCTCCGTGTAAGACTTACTAACTCTTACACGGAGGTTTCGTGAATCCTGCCCGTTGTCTTTTCTATGTATTATTGAAATGTCATCTCTGCCAGTTGTCTTATCCTTTCTACAGTCTGTTCATTTTTATGTATCAACAATTGTTTTTAACTAATTGTATGTAGTAATGCATGTGTTTTATTCATGTATCTACAATGTTTTAATTTAATTGTATGTAATTATGTGGAGCTTTTCTCCTCGGGTCTCCACTGAAAATGGGCTCCTCCAGGCCCAGTGGACTTTCCCAGTCAACAAATGCAATACATAAATACATAAATAAAAAATAAAACCAGGAAAGAAATGTTGACTTTAGAACTTACAGAATTTATAGTACTACATTCTGGTCTTCTAATCTACACATAGGTTAAGCTGTTATTTGTGTCTTATGGAATGGTGAATGGACAGCATTTCTGAAGGATGCAGAAGGAATTATAGTGTACAGGATCACTATTACTTCTTTATTCCTGGTGCCAGGCAAACTGCACAAGTGGTTCCTCTATGTCTACTTTCAACCATGAATGATATCACAGGCTCAGGCAGTGGCAAATGAGCCATGTAGGTTTATAAGTTCAGTTATCAATATTACAAACTACTGGCCTTCTAGAAGCTGTGTTGCTGTAACCCCATTTTGACAGTTTCAGCTTATTTCACACATTCACACACACAAACACATATATGCACTTACATGTACATAGACAAACACACTCACACACAAAGAACTGTAGTAATTGCTTAATCACAGCTTGTAAATTGACATACCTTTTTATAAATAGTAACAAATTACTAAAGTTTATCATAGCTTTTGTGACCTTTGTAAGAAAAAGTCATATTTAATGGAAATTTATGAACCCCTTATTTTTTTTAACTTGCATATGTCATTTGGCACCCTCTACAAGTAAACTCCTAGGTCATCCACCCTCTCTGTCTCCCTCCCCCAGTCTTTCCATATGGCTACATATCTGTACACATACATGCACATACATATTTGCATACTTATATTTCTATACACATATATATATTTCTCAGGATTATTTCTAAAGGAAGTTAATGATTGACTTCTGATTATAATAAAGTTTATTCTGTAATCATGGTGGTATAATTTAATGTAGTTGTCACATGTTTTTAGACTTATTATTTTTCTACTAAGGAAGTGTTATCTTTCCAAGATGTTTCAGAAAGGTTGTTTGAAGACTACAAAATGCGATGTTGTGTTTAATACGG
Organism: Protopterus annectens; assembly: GCF_019279795.1. Classification (NCBI taxonomy): domain Eukaryota; kingdom Metazoa; phylum Chordata; order Ceratodontiformes; family Protopteridae; genus Protopterus; species Protopterus annectens. The sequence continues at coordinate 1,025,426,874 of NC_056741.1, read as the reverse complement.
AGCGCTACAGAATTCTGAAAGCCCAAAATCCTGAAGATGAAAATCTGAGACCAAAATCCTGAAAGTTCAAAATACTGAAAACTCAAAATACTAAAAACTCAAAATCCTGAAAACATACAGGATACCAACACTTACTATATTCCAGCACACGTACATACAGAAAGAATAAAACACAAACTATATTACTATTGTACAAGTATAAGCAGGGGGGCAAGCCTACCTGCGCCCTCCACACCCCCTGCTACGTAAATATATCAACTCCAAGATTGCACTTCATAAGTGCAATCTTGGAATTGATATATTTAAGTAGCAGGGGGTGTGGGGGCGCAGCCCCCCACATGGGGGTACAGGGGGGTTGCCCCCTGCATACAGTTGAATGGTAATATGTTTCTGTACGTACTTGTACTGGAATATAGTAAGTGTTGGTATCCTGTGTGTTTTCAGGATTTTGAATTTTCAGGATTTTGAACTTTCAGGATTTTGGTCTTCAGGGTTTTGGTCTTTCAGGATTCTGTAGTGGTCCCGTTTAATAACGTGTCAGATCAGTGAGGTATATAATGGTACAATTATCTCCCTAGTATGCCTAGGCTTGCTGTTTCAATTGGATAAAAAATGTTTTTTCTGACTTTTATAGATATACGCTGAGCAAGTGTTTAAATTATGGTCTACTATTGTACCTACAGATTTAAGAACTGCATCATTTTTATGACAATGAGCATTTACCTGGTAATTATAATTTAAGTTCTTTTGTACTAAATCTCATGATGCTGTGTTTACTTACCTTGAAGGCATAGTCATAACTAATGCAACAGCTGTGTATCTTTTAGACTACTTTGACCATTTTGAAGAATCTTGAGCTCTTGTATTGAATTAATTAAGCTAGTTAATTTGCAGTTATCAGTATGCTTACTTAACCAGAGTCCATTTTCTACTTTATATCTAAGATGATTAACCTGAAAAAATGGGCCCATTCCTGAGCCCTGGTGATACAAATTGTAACCTGTTTTGGGGGAAATTACATTCATGCTTGTACATAATCAAAGGGAAATCCTGTTTTGCAAAACATTATATATCAATGGAACTTGGAATGTAAGACCTGTAAATCAAGGAAAAAAACTGTGAATTGGGTAAAGATGAAATGACAAAAATAGAAACTCATCTTAGGAATTGTTCAACTAAAATGGACTGGACATTTGACATCACACACTCTTTACTTCTACTGTGGATAAGAAATTTGCATAATGAAAAGATCAGCCCTTATACTCAGTAAAATGGTATTAAAATCAGTACTCATTTACAATCCAAAAAATATTAGCCTTTCACCATTACAGTGGTGCAAGTTTATGTTCCTAATAACGATGTTCACTTTGTTTCTGAGAAATGACATCTCCTTCCAGATAAAACAGCAAAAGTATATCACATATATCATAAGTGACTGGAATGCTAAAGCTGGTATTTAAAAACAGTTGGAATGACAAGCAGTTTGATCTTGGTGTAAAAAAAAAAGTCCTCCGAGACTAGTAGAATTTTACCAAGATAATTTACTGGTAATATAAAATATTCTCCTTGAGCAGTCTTAGGGGCAGCCTTTGTAAATGGATATCTTAAGACAGTCAATATAAAAATCATATTGACTATGCACTTTACAGTCAGAGATGGAAGAGCTGTACACAGAGAACAAAAACAAGACCTGGCATTGACTGGGCCATTGAACATTAGTTTTTATTACAATGTTTAGAATCACATTAAAGAAAACAGGGAAAAGTTTGACAGAAACCTTGTGGCACAGAGGAAGGAAGCCCTGACTATGCCCTATATGATCAGAGTCCAACTAGCACCTTGGGCACAGGAAAAAATAGGCAGGGGATCTTGCGAATGAGTTGATTATGTAGCTTGCTTACAATGGGGGGGGGGGGTGTTTGCTCCAGCTGACTGATTTCCACAGTGTAGATGGAGGTCTGCAGGCAATGAACTGGGCCAGAGATATGAGATTGGTACAATTTATCCAAACTAGTGATGATAGCCCATCTTAGTGTATGTTGGTGTGTGTGTGTGTGTGTGTGTGTGTGTGTGTGTGTGTGTGTGTGTGTGTGTGTAAATAAACATATATGGAGAGAAGGCATAGCGGGGCCTTATGTGGTGCTGCAGGTGTTCACATTAGACAGGAGTTGCAGGGTTAGGGTGTAAGCAGAAAAAGCTCTGATCACTGCCAGAATGATAAATCTGTAACTCTTACCCTGAGAGGAAGGAGCAGGCTAGAAATTTACAGGGTTCCGATGGTTGGCAGGTGACAAGGACCAATTATATATTCATATATCTCAGAAAAGACCCAAAGCTAGCTAGATAAGAGGCCATCAATGCTGCATACTTATATGTAGTGGAGATGAAGAACAGACTTTCAATCTGAAATATTTAAAGAAACTAAAAAGAAAAGTACCTCCCACTGCCAAAGTGCAGCTAGCCCAAAAAAATTCTGAAAATTGGCAAAAATAGCCTGCTGCACATCCACGGCTTAAAAACAACTTTTAAAACAAATTTATTAGGTGTTTCTTAAAATATGTAGATTAGTAAAAGTCCCTCAGTATTCCAAACGATAAGTGTTTTCGTATTTTCTTCAGATCATAAATGTATAGGGACAACAAACAGCTTTTTAAAGAAGAGCAGTTTCCTTAATGACGTAATTTCATTTATCGTATAGGACTATATGATTGGCCTGACAAGTTATGAATGGAACAGGCATATTTAATGATAGTAATCTCTGCCATTGGTTTATATTTCTTTGGGGGCAGACTGATATCCATTTTACTGATTGGAACAGATACAATAAATGAAATTACGTCATTAAGGAAACGGAAACTGGTCTTCTTTGAAAAGCTGATTGTTGTCCCTATACATTTACGATCTGAATAAGATTCAAAAGCGCTTATCGTTTGGAATACTCAGGGACTTTTACTAATCTACATATTTTAAGAAACGCCTAATAAATTTGTTTTAAAAGTTGTTGTTAAGCCGTGGATGTGCAGCAGGCTATTTTTGCCGAAATATTTAAAGAAGGTACCTGAAGAACTATGTATAGAAGTTCATGATATCATCCAAGAGGAGGCAACAAAAATATTTCAAACAGAAAGAGGATTAATAGTTAAAATAGTGTTCTGTGGAGGCATTAAAAGTGGCTGAGTGTAGGAGGAGGGGAAGGACAAGAGGAAAAGGAAACGAAGACAAAAAATATCAAGAAGAGATAAAGAGGCGTACTTAAGTGAGCGTTACAAAGAATTGCAAGAATGTAATAGAATGGGCGGGACGAACAATCACTTCAAACCGATTAATGATGTTAAAGGAAATTTCCTTTTAAAAATGGACATGATAACATATAAAAATGTGAAGAGTCTTTATAAAGAAGAGGTACTATAAATATACAAAAAGTATACAAGAGAGGCTGGGTCATCATGGATAAATACGATGGGATTTCTATGATTTACAGTCAGGCATTCTAGAGACAGAAGACAAATCAGGCTAAAAAACATTAATAACAAAGCTGTAGGAAATAACTTAATTTCAAATTGATTGTTTAAAAATACTGCGAGGCAATAGAGCAAATTTAGAAAACACAACACTGGATTAAAAAAGATAAATTTCTATTCCAGATTTATGTTCGCCCATTGACAACACTTTCATTGAGTGGCATACAAATGACATGAAAATAGCAATGAGGTTAGCTGAACTATTGAGGTAAGGTTTTTTTTTTTTTTTTTTTTGCATAACAGTGGAGAAAAAAAGAAAACTCCACTGTCAGCAAATCTTATTTCTATTTTTTCCTATCCATTGTATGGCATTCAAGAGAAGTGCTGTTGATGGATTGAGAAGAATGCTATATTCCAATCCTCCAAAAAAGATAATGCTAAGAGTGCTTACATTATCAAACAATTGCTTTTTTTTTGGCATGTTAACAATGTAATGCACAAAATCCTACAAGTTACACTTCAGCAATATATACAATGAGGGCTGTCAATGTTCAAGCTGGTTTTAAAACAGGCACAAGCAGCACCAGCGAGCAGACTTCCAATATCTTACAGGAAATACAATAAAAAAAAATTTTTGCTGCATTGACAGCTCCAAAACATTTGATTGTGTGTGTGGACCACAACAAACCATGGCACATTCTTAGTGAAATGGGAATACAGTGTTGCCGCATCTGCTTCTATAGTAATCAGCATGCAGACCAAGAATAATTTCAAAATGAATATAAAATTACTGACTGTTTCAGAATTGGGAAGGTATCACAACAAGGTAGCTCATTGTCACTCTACTTATTTAATTGATACACTGACTATATCCTTCAAAATGCTAGATTATTTTAATCAGATGGTGGAATCAAAATTGCCAGAAGAGATATTAACAAGCTCAGATAGGCAGACAATACCACTCTGATAGCTGAAAATAAGTAAGAGTTGATGAGTCTGTTAGTAAAAGTGAAAGGCAAAAGTAAAAAAAAAAAAGAAGCTGGTTTGAGAGTCAGTTCTTTACAAGTAGGTGGTGTAAGGAATAGAGGCAGTGACATCTCTGCTGATGGTGACAGCTGTCATGAAATGAAATGCCACTTGCTTGCTTGTTAGGAGGAAAGCTGTGGCAAGGATATTTGACACCGTTCATGCTCACCAAAGGTACACATAGTCAAAGCTGTACTTTCCCCACTAATAACATATAACATATGGCTGAGAGAGTTGGACTATAATGTATTTATTATTTGCATTTGTTTACCAGGAAAGTACAACTGGTCATAGTCCCATTTCATAGTTGGTACGAGGAGAAAAGCTTTAAGCCTATACAAGTTATTTAGTATAAAAAGGAAATATTGTACAGAAAGTGTGCAACTACTGTCACAGTACAGAATATATACAAAGTTAAACAGGTGTAGAGTTACTGCAACAATATAGAATATATACAAGGTTAATCAAGTGTGCAACACTGTAACACTACAGAATATATACAAGGTTAAACAAGTGTGCATTAATGCAACAGTGCAGAATCTATACAAGGTTAATCAAGTGTACAAGTACTGCAACAGTGCAGAATATATACAAGTTTAATCACTTGTGCAAGTACAAGGTTAAATGTGTGCAGTACTACAACAGCACAGAATACACAGTATACAAGGTTAAACGTGTGCAAGTACTGCAACAGCAGAAAATATATACAAGGTTAAACAAGTGTGCAATACAAGGTTAAACAAGTGTGCAAGTGCAACAGGACAGAATATATATACAAGGTTAAAGAAGTGCACAACTATTTCAACAGTACAGAATATATACAAGGTTAATCAAGTGTGCAAGTACTGCAACAGTACAGAATCTATACAAGGTTAATCAATTGTGCAAGTGCCACAACAGTACATAATATATGCAAGGTTAAACATCTGTGCAGTACTGCAACAGTACAGAATATACTGTATACAAGGTTAAACATGTGCAAGTACTGCAACAATACAGAATACATACAAGGTTAAACATGTGCAAGTACTGCAACAGTACAGAATATACAGTATACAAGGTTAAACATGCGCAAGTACTGCAAAAGTACAGAAGATATGGTTCCCTATTATAAGACCAAAGATGCATTCTTTCGACTGCATCTTGGTCGAAATGAAAAGCCTGAAACGGCAAAATATCAAAGCAGCTTTTTAGTGAATTCTTTCCCTGGGAAAGAATTTGCTTGGTCGCTTCTTTACTTTGCCATTTTCGGTGCTGTAGTGCGGTCTCGGAGTTGATATATTTAAGTAGGGGTGCATGTGGGGGGCAAAGCCCCCCACTTAATGTAATGTGTAAAGTGTTTTTTTTTTTTTTTTGTCGGGACAGCAATTTTTTTCCCTAGGAAAAAAATCGCTGTTCTGACAGTTCAAAATTGTAAGGTTCCTTAAGAAGATTCATGATGTGCATTGGGATGGTGATCAAGAACTGAAGCAACAACAGTGGCTGAAATGACAGTCCATGGCTCTTATTATACCATTTAGCTATACTGGTACCCCATTACTGGCACTGCATAAAGGTGGCTATTTGTATGCGCCTCATATCTTATGCTGTTCAGCACCATGTGGGAGCAAACGCTAGTGACAAGCCCAGTTTTATAACGATCATGCATCTGTTGATATTGGATGAAGCACCTGGAAGTGACTGTTTAGCATCTCTAAGGATTATTGGACAGTCCTGATATCATGTTTGTAGGATGACAGTGCACAGGTCTGCAGTAGTGCAGGAATACACATGCTGTGTAGGTACCTAGGAATGTTAGATACCTGCTTATCATTTCACTTTCTCCTTTGTGACTGGAATATCTCACCTATAACCTAGTGGTGCTACTACTTACTAAGGACTGTTGGCTAACTTACTGCACTGTGGAACATATTTATAATGCCTCCAGGAAAGACAAAAAGAATGCTTTATGTAAACATGTCATGCTGGGACTACATAAACATTTAAATTTCTTGTAGTACAACTATTGAATAAGAGCATTAGGGGAGGTAATGTTAGTAAGACTGAATATTTAGAAACTAAATAGATCCTAGAAATGCAAAGTGACAAAGGAAAAGGTTTGAATGAGTATGTTACCTTAAGACATCTGCTCAAGGCATGTGATCTGAACAGGTAACTTCGGAATCTTTGTATCTTTAAATAGTCTCAAGCATTGTGTTAATTAGATCTGATGAAGCTCCAGGACTGGAGTGAAAGCCCTTATCTGTTTTACCTGGTGTTTTGTTGTGCTGTTTTTATTTCTTTTATTGCTTTTCATTAAAAGTACTACATTTTATTTGCATCTACTGTGTCTGACTGGCTCCTGTTGCATTGAGAGTTTTTATTTATTTCTGGAGTCATTCTTCATCCAGTTGCCTTGGTTTACTTCAGTGCATTAAAAGAGCAGATTTATCAACAGTATTATACAATAAAGAAAAAGAATACTTGGACTGCTTTGCTAAAACAGTTTAGTTTGTAAAAACTTCAATACATTTTCGTTTTTTTTTATTTCAGAAAAATAAATAAAGAATGAGAAGGGGTGACTGGAAACATTTTCATCTGGGTCATGAATAAGATTGGAAATTGAGGTTGAACTCTGATAAAACACCTGGGTTAAATGTGAATTTACCCATCACCTGTATTTTAAGAGTAAGCATGCTCAAATAGTAAGAAATTGATTATTAACTTTGAATCATATGTCATTTTAAATGAAGTCTAAGTAATGAACTTAGTTCAGTCTATGAAATGTAAGTAATGAACTTAGTTCAATCTATGCATCCATATCTATATCTATCTATAAATATATATATATATATATATATATATATATATATATATATATATATATATATATATATATATATATATATATATCTGTATTCAAACAAAGTCTTAGTAACTGAAAAGATAAAAGTATTTAACAAAGTTTATTATTTTTTTCTGGGTTCCAACAACTTTTTTTTTTTGTTATAAAATATATTATATCTTATTGTCATATGATACACAGCATGCCTTTTGACCCCACCCTAAAAAATAGCCACTCTCTTCATACCCCTCTCATGTTAGAGTCAAATTAAAGTTAAAAAAATAAAGTGCTACAGTAATTTGTTATTGCTCTTCAATACATACAATATCACCAAAGCAACAACATGGTTTCACAAGAAAAAAAAGAACATCACTTCTCAAATAGCTAACTGACTTTATTCTTCTAACTCCGAGATATCTTTTTTTAGTCCAGAGAAACTGCTGATTATAGCTTGCTGCAGTCAAAACAACATGGCAGGTACTATACCAATGGACACAGACTGATTTTTAAGAACACACAACAAAGTTGTTCATTTTTTTTAAACTTTTTGTTTTAGTCTTCCTTTCAGACTAGATAAACTCTGCTGTGGACATAGTATATGCTTACCAAAGTCCTTGAATCACTTGTCACATGGAATATAGCTAAGATCTGACTATAGTAAGATAGTTAGGCATGCACTATGTAGAAATATCAGCACCATTAAATCTGGTAGTAATAGAGTTGCAGAACAAAATTCAGTGTTATTAGCATTGGGCATTAAAATTTACTAATTTAAGTCTATTTTACTTACCAGAGAGATACAAGCTCCTAGTCTCCGGCAACATATTGTATTGTTTTGTCACATAATATTATGGATTACTGCTTGCTTCATAGTTCATTGCAATCTTTTTGCACCTACAGAGTTTGTTGTCCTTTAAAAAACTCAAACAGAAAGCACAGCAATGATTCACTACTTCTAAAATACCCAAACTAAAGTGTGAAAACATCACACAGACCAACCATTTAATAAAAAACTGCAAGAAAGACCCAACCAAGCTATAGTCTTCCCTGAGTAATACTTTAAACCTCTTGCAGTGGAGGCCTGTGCGATATAAGCAAATGACCTATTAAGGACATACCAGTGCTTTGATTACATGGCTTCTGAATGCCCATAACTTTTTACTTTGTATGAGTACATTCAGGCCAATAAAGCCAAATCCCACTAGCTATAGACATGTCATATTTTGGCCCTTTTCCTGACCTAATCAATATAGCCTAAGTGGATTGTTTTGCTATACTTTATTAAAACAGCACTTAAAACAGCACTTAAAATAAAGCCTAATGTCAATAAACACTAGGGTGCCAGGAAAATATCCCAAATAACATTCAAACCAAAGAATAAAACCTACAAGAAAAAAACAGCCATGGTACAGTCTTCACTCCATAAATACTCACCTGTAAAGAATATTTACAGTCAGTTCCATTTGAAGCTGCACAAATGTCTCCATATGTCATTAGTTACTTTTCTGGTGATGTCAGATGCCTGTGCTGCTCTTAATGGAATGGACAGAAACCATTTGCAAAGAACATGTGGTTGAGCAGAAGCAAGACATACTGTACTTTTAAAGAATAAAAACAAATAGCAAAAATATACATTTTTACTAACACTAGAGAACCAGCAATGACACTTTCCATTACAAAATCACTGCAGTTGAAAGATTCACCGTGTAGCGTGCAGTTATGAGGACACTTTGGATCAATCAGATACAAGAAAATGCAATAAAAAGTAGACTTTTCCTCACTTGTTTTAAATGGCAATTATTCCTTTCTACTGCGTGTAGATAAAGGAACACAGTCATCAGATATAGAGACTGTGACTGTATATTTTTAACTGCTTGCCTGAGTGGGATATTGATACTCTTAACACAGAGCACACAATGGAGCTGCAGGTATGAAAGGCAGGCTCTTGATATGCATCTTGCATTGCAACAATGAGTAAGACAAGAACTTAGAGGGTGCTAACTCAGCAAAACAGTTTAATAGTTTAGTTTCTCTGTCCCAGTGGATAAAACAAGGCATCCGCAAGCAGCTTGCATCAAAAGAAGGTCTCATCTGTACATAGCAATGGACAAAGGAGGACTGAGGCACTCATTCTGGGGCTACTGTTGTGAAGTGCAGAAAAAGGGAGGCCAAGAGGATTGCTATTCTTACAAAATAGGGCTGCAGTCCTGATATATGAAACACTTACTGGAAAAGTATTGAATAACAGGAATTAAAAAAAAAATGAAAGGCAAATTTACAAATCACACAAGAGGGGAAAAAAAAAGAAAACTAAACCCTCTGTAGTCTTTCTGAAGTTGCCCGATCAGCAAAGTTAAGACTAGATTGCTCATGCAGTGCCATCAGTCATAATGAGCATGTGCTTATCTATTACTGTAACAAGGACTATACAAGAAAAGCAACATTTTCCTGATAATAGACATGCCAGCTCTTTTCTAGTATGTGTGTCCAGATTAACTAGAAAAGTTACAATAACAGCCTCCATAATGGATGCTCTTTATCACATCAACCTAAGCCCTTAATTCTTGAGAAAGAGTTGTATGTCACCCAACTAAGTTAAAGTGCTATGTGATGTGCTATCATCATTTTTTATACTGGTAGGCTTCTGACGGAAGACTGCAGAATAATACAAGCAATAATGAAAGTGTTACAGACTATTTCAGAGGGGACTAGTGTTAATAATCAGTAAAGCCTTAAAACTGCCTCATAAGACACTTGCATTAATATTGGATTACTGGCAAACAGAATGACAAAAGGCTGCATGCAATGTGGCGTTAATGTTTATATTTAATAAGGGACTGAAATTGGTACTCAAGTGACTGAACTGCAATGATGGTTGCTTGTTTCTTCTTCTTATTGGTTTTACGGTAATCAAAGTGGAGATCAGTAGCATGATTTATATGACTCTGCAGATGATATGAAAGAGAGACAGTATACTGTGACAGCATACTTGGAGACTGCTAACCATATTTAATTTATTTTCTGCCTTGGGGAAGTGGTATTACAGCGTAATACTGTTGGATTTCTGGTAAAAGAGCTTAAAGCTTCCACCAGAGCGATATGATTAAAAAATGTCTAAGGATTCATAAGTTTTTTTTTTCTGCATAACAAAATAATTAAATTTATCATTTATATTTTAAAACAGCAACTTTGCAAGTTATAAGCCTCCAAAGCAATCCTGACTTGTAAAACTGGTATAATATATAAAATATCATGAAGGAAAAGGAAAAAACACTGGAAAAATAAAGGTGAAATTAGTGCATGAGGAAAAATGTGAGTGGAGTCAACACATATGGTTGGATTCATTAACACATACACTAAGGGTACACAATTCTGAACAGACCACACAAGCATAATTCCCACCTTTAGTTTTCCTACTGATTTTGTTGCAACCTTAAGTATCGAGGAGGATTCATAAAGTTTATCACAATGTGCAGACTATGTCTACCCTTCGTCTACTCTTTCTGAATAGACAGCACAAAAATATGGTAGGAATGCTCATGAATCCAGATTGTGTACACTTAGTGTAGGAGTTCATGAATCTAGCCCTACCATGTTCATTTAAAATTGTAATCACCCATCTACCTCACTGACTGCAAAGTGGTTGAGGTCTTATATGGTCCCGTTCAACTTGCTGATGCTGAACTGTTGAGATTCTGTTTTCCACAAGAAATCACTGTTTGGTTTCTAAGGGTGTAACAGTGATTAATTTGTTTTTACAGATTTCCCTCTTCTTTATGCTGGTGCAAATGTGGAGTTAGCATATATAAGACTGAGGGTGTGGGTGGCTTGACTTCTTAATGGGGATGCAGAGGGCTTACCTCCTGCATAAAAATGCTTACCTTTAAATTTTATATGGTTGAACTCCTAACCAGTTATGCTTAGTGATTTGGGTCCCCTGTGAGCTGCAACTCAATTAATCATAGTAGATGCAAAATCTTCCTGTTGATTTTAAGACCAGCAGCTGGGACTGGTCCAATGTTTCTCTTAAAGACCAAAAATGCTAAGCAGAGAGAGGGAAAAGGAGGATGACACATGCTAGAGATCTGGGAGGGAGAATACATGGATAATACATCTTCTGGGAATGTGGGTGGGAATATCAGTAGAAGCTATAAAGGAATGAGGGAGGATCAGTGGGAAAGATTTGAAAAATATTTGGGAGTTATACCAGTTCAGAATGGATTCATTATGGTAGAGATCAAATAAAAGTGAAGATATGGAAAGATGATTGAGATGAAAGTAGAAAGAAAATTAGTAGCGGTAGTTATGGAGGAAACAGGAAAAATGGCTTATTCTCTAGAAACATTGCAGGAATTATTCTGTAAAGAGAAATGTAAAGTGGGAGGGGAGGGCTGCACTCCTAAAAGAATGAAAGGGCAGATATAATGTTAAGAGAATAAAAAAAGAGAAAACAGCAAGTTCATCAGCTGAAAGCCAGTGGTTTTAAGGGTTGGGCTTAATTTTGTAGGCAAGTTGAAAAGATAGCCCTGTGAAAGCAAGGGCAAATAAAAGTGTGCAGGATAGCTGATATCTAGAATACATCACTTAAAGAAATGTTTGTATTAATAGAAAAAGCATGTTGCATTAAAACTGAGGTACACCAGTTGACTGTACAGGAATGTTCTATTCTGGATCACTTTGATTCTGAAACGTAATAAAATAATAAAACAAAAAAGATTAACTTGTCATTGATCTGATGTGTGCACTATGAAAAGACCATAACATTTTAAATAAATAATTTTAATAACATCAGTTTATTTTAGAGTTCTCTGGGAACTTTGTAAAACTGTACAGATCCTCTGCATATCTGGATTGTCTTTTACTCAGTCTTCCATGTTTGAATTCATTTTTTATTTTGAGTCAACCTTACTTGGCAAATCCATTTACAGAAAGTACCTGATGGGGATAGCCATCCATTGTAGGAAAAAAGGAAAAAAAAAAAACTACAAATAAAAAGTGCTAAAAAAGCATAAAACAGTAAAAAGAAAACAAATAACATACATAGGTAAAGATGTCCATTCCTAAAAATATTTGCACATATATGAAGAGGACAGGTTCAAGGTGGCAATACTTGGCTATCAGAGGTCAAAATGCTAACTTTGCTTTATACAATCCATCCATCAGTCCAATAGGCAAGTACATGCCGACAGTGCACCTTCCCCATGTTCCCCACTGGACACCTGCAACACCTGTAGTGCCATCAAATGTGACCCACAAAGGACATACCATGCCTGAAAAACATCCCCTGTATGGACAGCTGCCACTGCCTGTTAACAGTTCCCACCACATGAGGCCAGCACTGGCACATCTGATAACAATCTGTGTACACAACATGGGCCAGACACCCCAGGTACAGTCCACATTTCACTGTACATGCATGTGGGAGGTGTGCACATCCCAGACACCGTCCATGTCATGGACTAAGGAACACATACATGGCAAGCAATGCACAGCATTGGCCACATGCAATAGTCACCCAGGTGACTGGATGGTGAATACAATACTCACCTGTGTGGGCAAATCCAGAAACTACACCCCTGAGCCACAATGCAGACCATTGTCATGTGGCCTGATGCCAAGGTATACCCATCACCTAGCCTTGTATAGCCATCTGGCACAGTCGACCACTACACACCCATGAAGCAATGCACCCATGCATATCAGTACTGGCGCTGTGTGTGTGTGTGTGTGTGTGTGTGTGTGTGTGTGCATGTATTGTATGATGTGTATGATCACATTCACACTCACAACCCCCATTGGCATACTGAAGCATGCTGTCTGATGTCAGACACCTCCACATACCCTTTGTCCATATAATCTCCGTATGACCCCTGTGGTGCACGTGATACCTGCACAGTAATGTGTTGTGGCAATCTCACTAGTGATGAGTTGTATTCCTGGCCCTGCCAAGTGTGTCAATGTGTGTGCATCCCTGTGAGAGTGTGGCTGTGTTGACGCTGGCACCTGTTCATGTGGACAGGCATGTGTACTACACCTACCATATAGCTACCATATCCCTGTTGCAGATGTCACTCACCATCACATATACGTTTTGAGGGCTCTTCAACATGTAACCTATGTGGCGCATCCAATAACTGCATAGAAATGTATTAGCACTACATAGTCGTCAGGGATTTGATACCATGTGCTGGTAGGTGTGTGACACAAACATGCTTAGGTATTACTCTCCCACCTCTCCCTGACTTTTCTTTGCCTCTGTCTGTCTCTCGCACTCCCTCTCTGGTGGATGTGGAGACCTACACCTGCTTTGCTTAGGCAGCAGCATGTGTATTTTAAGTGATGCTTATGATCAGCTTGCAGTCCTCCTCTTGCTGATTGCATGTGGAACAGCTGTGGTAACATTCCCATAGCCAATTGCATGGTAACACACTCCAATATCTAGGAATATCATGTTGGTGTTGGGCCTTTTCATGCACTGTGAGCAGGAACTCGATCTGTTGTTTGGCGAACAACATCTCTGATGGATTGGAGATTTACCTCTAACAACATACACTGTGGAAACAGGCCAACAGACAGGAGGGGGATGGACCTGATCTGACTACAAACTGTAAGTGCTGCTATACTGCATTTGGAGTAATGTTGGTTTAACAGGGTGTGTGTGGATATGGCTGTCCTACATGTTTTAATACCTGCCATGTCAGTGCTATGTTTATGAGGAAACTCCCATCTGTAGGGTCATCTGCAGACTGGGCAGTGTGTGGTGCCTTTTGTTTCATGTGTTACCCACAGAGCACCTGTGTATGAACTGCAGAAGGTAGTGTGTGGATTGCAGTCTATAGATGGTGACAGCCATGAGAGTTACTGACTTAATATCTCTCATTGGACATATGTTGCAACAAACCCTGTTACAACAGTAAATGTAAGAGGTCATCACAGCAACATGTCAATACTGGCCCTGTGTATCTAATTCCAATCACAACTCTGTCAACCTCTGTACATATGTCATGCAGTAAGAGGTGCATATGTGCTGTACACCATAATTAGTGACATCATATCTGATAACAAGCCAGTGAGATATCAGACTGCTACACATATTATGTATGTTAGGGGTTATATTTGATGAGATAACCTGGACATTCTGTGGTTTTGTGTACAGTACTGTGGTCTGTGTACTTATGGTGAATGTTGACAGTTTGTGTACTGTTAATATGTACTTTGGCTTGTGTACAGACTGTGGTAGATGAATTGTTCTTGGCCCTGTTCTATCTGATGTTACATGCTGCTTCACTGTATGTTATCCTATTGGCTTACATGTTTGTCAGGCCATACACACACATGTACCATACCACAGACAGGCAGCGGACCACACTGTGTAGCGGCCCAGTATATGTAGGATTAGTGTGTGAGTGGCACATAGGAGGATGGTGTTGAATAGATAGCCCATATACCGTAATATTATTCTAGCTTACTATATGTGGCTGTGGCTGTGTTCACATTGGTTGTGGTTATGTACTTTCACACAGATGTATCATACTCTGTGCTGTGACATGCCTGTAGAGCCTGCTATATATGCAGATACATGTGCATTCCCCCATAGGAAATGTAGGCCACTGTTGAGCCAGTCTGCCTGTAGCCTGCACAGTGCTTTGTTACATGCCTAGCAGCTTAGTGCACTTACCCAGTGAGATGTCATGTCCAGATACTTGCCAGATGTACTGCTGCCAGGCCTCCCTTAACAGTCATGTATGTCAGACAGAGCAGTGGGATGCTGTACAGATGTATGTCAATATCTAGTGGGTAGTATGTGGCCATGGCACCTCTGTACCAGTGGTTATTATGTGTCAGGACAGACAGGGGTGTGTGAATGCATAACCTATGGGGGCAAATGTATACCAGTCATTACGTGTTATACGCATCTACATGGCTGTTAACATCCACATTGTCAGGCTTGGTTCACATGTCTTGCACTAAGGGGTTTTGTGTATACCTCTGGACTGTCCAGAGTGTGTCAAACTGTCAACATATATTGGCCAATATCTCTGCTGTAGTCCACAGAAGCATTACGTGCTAGCAGCGGTACTGTACTATGATGTCCTTAGGATGTCTGTCAGTAGCCAATGGCGCACATGTTAAAAGCAGATGTGATCTCCCACACACACCATGTCTGTGAAGACAATCCCTATTACAGTAGCAACAGACTACAAATATACCTGCTATACATACCTGACATTTTATTTTTATTTTATTTATTTAACATTTGTTGACCGGGAAAGTCCGACTAGGTTCCACAGATCCTGTTTTCAGCGGAGGCCCGGGGAGAAATGCTCCAGAAGCATGTCTTTAGAATGTGGGAGGAAACCGGAGTACCCAGAGGAAACCCATGTGAATGCAGGGAGAACATGCAAACTCCACACAGAAGGCACCCCAGCCGAGAATCAAACCGGAGAACTTCTTGCTGTGAGGCGACAGCATTAACCGCTGCACCACTGCGCCGCCCAACCACTGCGACATCCTCTTGCACTACGAAGATGGGACTATAGGGGCTGAGGTAGGGCTACACCCCATGTTCAGAACATATGGTGAAAATATATGTATATATAATTACACAGATATCTGTATAGATATATACACATATACATATCAACATATATATATGGATATGTATATGTACATAGATACACATATAAACACCCAGACATATACATATACAGAGCAATATATGTCTACACATATACAGATAGAGATACATATGCACATATACGTATGGATATCTACATATATATTGACAGTAGTAGGTATATCGAAATAGTTATGTATGTATATATAGTTATAGATATCTACATATATACCAACATAACTAGGCATATCTGTACACCATAAGATGTGCATACATATTTTGCTATATATACATATATCTAGATATACATATACATATATCTAAATATACATATATCTATATATACATATGTGTATATACATATATGAACATATGAAGAGATGTACACATAGTCATATATATGTAGCACTGTACAGATGTGCATACAGACATATTTAAGAGTATACATGTGCATGTACATGTAGACATATATAGACCTATTATATGTACACAACCATATTCCTGTCATGAGTAAACCTTACGGTTGTGTATACCCTCCCAGATGTATCTCACCATATGTATCTGCTATGTGTACATTATGACAAAACAACATATGTGATGCAACAGTCATATTAATGACAAAGACTACACAATTTAGGAACTAAAGGCAATTGTTCAACACTACTCAATATGTCTATTGACAGCTATGTTGGTAAAACAACAGCTGTCTTCACAGTGGTAATGGCGTAGTGGTTAAGTCTTGTAACTTCAGTGTACAGGGTCCTTGGTTCAAGACCTGCAAGGGCTGTTCATTTTGTTGCTGGGCAGAACAAGGGCTGTTGGATACAGAGTGGTTAAGGCAGTTTTGAGCAGCTTTAAGTGGGTTTGCATGGGTTTGTGTGACACTAAGTAGCTCTGAGCTATGGGTAAACGTACGGGCACTTAAACAGTGTAGGCATCACTTACCAGTGTGCAAATCAGCTCAGCTGTTATTTTGCAGCAATGTGGATACTTGCTAAGCATGGCTTAGCCCTGGTAACCAGGTCACACCCCTCAGTCTGATAATCTATAATAAGTGTATGTAATGCCATGTACAATACATGCACCTATGTGCTGTCATTGCACTAGCAAGGGGTGTGAGTGTCATGTATGGAGCACAGACATATATGAGGCCTGTACAACACTGTTATTCATGTGAATGTGTTACATACAGGTGTAGTAGTTCAGGGTACGTGCTGTCACACTGGCATGCAATGTATCATGGCAGTACTACTGTTGACAGTGCTAACCCAGGCAAGAGCAGAGTGCTAAATGTAGTACTGACAACAGCACACCTGCGGGTATAGCTGGACACCAATGCCTCCCTGTTGTATTCCTGGTGTGTGAGCTGTGTCACAGTATATACCCCTTAGTGGGTAATGATCCATCATGTGGAATGTAACTGTAGACTACCAACTGTGCAGCACCTGTTAGTGAGGGCTTCTGACATGTAGTCATGTCATAAATATTGTTGTGAGACATCTATCTGTCAACACACTCAAGCTGCTGCATAGCTACTTGCCAAGCTGATGACTGTCAGTCCCTGTACAGATGTGCAGATGACAGGTATCCAGCTGGGATATGTACAGGCAACCTAACTTGATTGACACTGGCATGCCTGCCCAGCTAAGAACTGGCACATATAGGAGATGTCACCCTGTATGCACCACATGCCATGGGTACCTCCACTACACTACCACAGTCAACCAAACATGCTTGGATACAGGTCTCCATCACAGACACTAACTATGTGTTGTAATGCATGTTGCATACATGTCAATCTGATTACCTCAGTGGCCATGTGCAGGAGGCACCTGGAGGATTGGCTGATGCATGTCATTCTCACCCTGAAGGTCACCACAGTAGTGTCTGTCAACAGACTGCCCGCTGCCACCTGGCAGGTTGCAGGATACCACTGTACACACAACCCATCTCCCCTTGGACAATAGTTAGGTACACAGCTATGGCCACCTGCAGCAATGCACCTCTGTACTGACACATGTGTAGTGTGCATGACTGAGTATAGCAGTGTCTGTGTGTTAGCACACCTGTACTTGGGAATTCCATGAGGGCCTTCACAACCAATGCAACACCCATTGCCATAGTCAGTACCAGCACAACAGTGTTTTACAAATGGGTTGATAGGCATGGGATACCCATTGTGTTCTGGCATGTGTGTGTAGTTGCACATGTCCGTATATCTGTAGGGTACAGCATTCCAAGGCCACATACTCCTATTACAATACCCATTGCCACACAGTAGTACAGATAGTGTTGTTGCTGCCCATAGGTGAGGCATGACAATACAACACCCTACTATGCATGTGGCATGTGCATTAGATGCATATCCCTGTAGTACTACTGTTGGGGTATACTATGGGTTGTATCGCAGTCACGGCCAATGTGTGATGGTGGTATGGCAGAGTGCCATCGTGGGCTTCAGGGAGTACAATACTCACTGGGGGATGTGGGTGCTGTGTACACTGTCATTACAGCAAGGTACACCCGGTATATGTCCCATGTACCACGTTATGGTTACCACTGTCACCATCAACCATACAGGTAACTGATATCACAATCCAAGTCAGTTATGCATGTGCTGTGTGCAGCCTAGCTGTGACACACTTGACACACGGTCAAGTTAGTTAGCAGCGATAGGGCCTGGTATCTCAGACGTTTGTCTGGCTATGTGTCTGTTAATGTGCATATGATAGTATGTCACTCTACGTATTGCCATAGACACCCATTACATCTCTCATTCGTATACTGTACATGTCTGGGGTGTTCTGCATGCAACATGTAACCTGGGACACACCTCACCCTAAACACTGTGTGGTGTGTGCAATGTAAGCCACACACTTCAGTATCACTACATAGCTAGGTAGAGGTCTAGTCCCAGTGTTGCCAAGTAACAGTGTGCATTTATGTGGATGGGTCTACATCAGGTTGCAGTGTATACATGCCTCAGCGGGTCACCTGTCCATGTGGCACAGGCAATAACCATTTTAGTAACCAGTGACATGTGTTCAACTGTACCCCAGATATGTCACAGCCATGGTATCACCACAATGACATACCCCGTTGTGAAATATGACTGCAGACCATACTCGTGTGCTGACACATGTACACATACAACACAGATGGATAACATTATAGGGACTGAAATCAACCAGTGCTACTAACAGCTATAATGCATCATTGCTGGACACCTACACTACCTGCCATTTATACATTACACTTTACTCCTTACATGTTACACTGCAGTACTGTGGTACACTGTAGTACAGTCACCATGTGCATCAGAACCATATCAGCCTGTCCCTGCATTGATGGTATGGATGATAGGAATGTGGCACAGATATCATCATATGCACAGGACATCCTTGTGCTGACACATGTACACCTACAACACAAAAGGATAACAATATACAGGCCACAACCAATCAGTGTTACTAACAGCTATGAGGCATCATTGCTTGACGGCTACACTACCTGCCATATATGCATTACACTTTACTCCCTACAACATGTTACACTGCAGTACTATGGTACACTGTAGTACAGTCACTGTGTGCATCAGAACCATATCAGCCTGTCCCTGCATTAATAGTATGGATGACAGAGATGTGGCACAGGTAACATCATATGCACAGGATGTGATGGTTTGCCAGAGGCCGAGGTTGGGCCATACATTTGACACCATGTGTGTGGGTGAGGGGTGTACTGTGGTGATGTGTGTAGGTATGAGTTGCCCTAGGTGCATTTGCATAGTGTGTGGGTATGCATGCACACAGTTCTGCCATGTGGCTGCCCTACACAGGGGTTTATGGACAGCTGCAGACCATACCTGGCAGGGTGTGCAGTTCACTGCCACCAGCCACGGACATGTGGACTGTGCCTGCCAGGAGTTCCATGGGCACGTCCAGGTACAGGCCTCGATGTGCTACTCACCTGCTGATGACAAATGTCCACTGGTACAAGGTCCTTCCTGGGACTGGCCAGGACCATGTGCACGTGACCTGCTGTGGTGTGGTGTGAACAGCACGCCCCCACACTGCTGGGGCTGCTACTGCCACTACGGAAACCCCTTGGTGTCCTAGCATGTCCATGTTGACTGCCAGCTATTGGTGTTGCTGGCCCACTTCCACATGGGCATCGCCGCACCCCCACCGCATGTTGAAGCACGGACACACCATGGCCGATGAGCACCATCATGTCACCTATCCATGAGCTCGGTATAAGCATGGATGGTAACCAGAACGTTCACGGAGGTTGTCACTTACAGAGGCGAGAGCAGCCCTCTGCAGCCTCAGGTCCTGTCTGGTGTAATGTTCCATATGTGCCTGCACCACCATGACAGCCTGAAACATGCACCTGCTGGTACCAGCTATGTCGTCTATGCCAGGAGCATGATGTCCAGCAGCCCTACCATGAGCACCCTGGGACATCCGCTTATGCGGTGCCCTGCTGGACATCTGGCTATGCCTGCTGTGACCAGATACAGTAGGCATGGTTACCACACTTCCCTGTGCACTGCCACCAAACACCAGCTATCTGTCCGTTATGGCCACTGGTGATTGGGTATGTGTAGGCACTGAAACTGTGTGCGGGGTTGGGGTGGCTAATAGGGGGATGTCAAATGTTGGTGCAGTATCAGCCTCTGACAACCCCACCTGTGCTGCAACAGTACTATCATCATCTTTGGTGTCTGTATGGACACCAACATTAGATTGCATGCAGGAGGGAACCTGACCCTCCTTGCCACCTGTGGGGAAAAACAATAAATGCACTTTAAAACCTGTACAGCATTGCCTAACAGTACACATACACACACACACACACACACACACACACACACACACACACACACACACACACACACACACACACACACACACACACACACACACCTGCCTGTCCATGGCTTCACAGACAGTCCCATGTCCATGTGGTACCCACCTTGCATCACACTTGTTAACATAAACACATTGATACCACTCCTTCACATATCAGTCCTTTAAATGCCTACACAAGACCTGTTACTACATTACCTGCCTGACCTGTGTGTAGTGGTTTTACAAGGTCTCACTGCTGTCATTCGGTATGCACCCTCTTTATGTCCAGACATCATGAGCATGGCCCCTATATGTGTGGGCTACTATGTTCTATCCATAATATCATGCACTGGTGTGGCATGTGTATGTAATGCTCAATACATGCCAGATATGCTGCTCATTCAGCCTATCATGTGACAACTGTAATATATGGAGACACTCCCTGGTGTTGACTAGTACTTCCCCAATGCATCTGTAGTGCTGCATACGTGGGTTGTAGGTGACCTCCCTGCTGAATGCGATATTAAGGGTGTACCTGGTGTCTACCTTCCATCTCGATGCCTGTTCCATGCTACACACCATATTATCCTATCAGCTGTCTTGTGATTACACACATGACAGGTATTCCTGGTGTGTGATGTGGCAGTCCATGTCCATATACTGCATGGTCCCAAAGGGAGGTACAGCTGTATGAACACCCCACAATCTCACATGCGCATACATGGCCACCCACACAAACACACACACATGCACACATGCACCGTACATGCATTAGCCTCCCTCCACTTCACCAGAGTGACCCTACAGACTAACTAACCACCAGGACACACACACACACACACACACACACACACACACACACACACACACACAGGTGAGGTTGCACAATGATAGTACACACAGTCCTCCTATTTCCCATCTGTCAACATGCAGAACATATGGTACAGAACAGCATGCAGGTCGGCTATAGTCAATCCATGCTAGCAACAGTATATATGTGTGTGATGCATGTGCCGTGTCACTAGGTGATGCCCCTTCCCCTGGATGCCACTGCACCCATGTACACATTATTGCTGTGCGCCTGTTCTGTACCCTGCCATGTACTGTGCACCCCACCTCACAGGTGTACAACCCATTGCAGAATGTGTAGTACTGTGTCAGTTATGTCAGCTTTAATGCTCACAGCCCCTATGTTTTTCAGCAACACATACCTGGGATGATATGTGGTCATTTGTGAATGCCTGATGCCTGATTTACATCTCTCAACATCAGCGGACCATGTATAACCAATCCAATAGTCTTACACTAACAACCATCAGAGAATACCATGGCTATGGGGGGGTGTACACACCCTTCCTGATATGACTCACCCATCCATGAACTGCATTGGGACCACATCACTGTATATCTTAATAGTACATGTACCTGATATGTGACATATGTCCTGTACTGTCATATGCAGTGTCTACGGAATGTGTTAGGTGTGTGGATGCTGATCATGATGCATACACTCTGTGTGGGCATATGTGTGCTATGACGGTTTGACACACCTCTTGTTGTGTGTACTACAGCAGTCACTACTCCTGGTGATGATATACCAGCATGGGCTATCTGCAATTGCCAGTGTATGCTCAGTCTGCCCTACACATGTCCCCCTACTCTGCATGATTGCATGGTCTACTCATGTTCACATCCCTTGGTGTTCACACACTGCCATCACTATTGCTTTGGGGGTAGGGTTACATCTTCCACAGGTCCTAAACCTGTCTATGTGCAGATACTGCCATTCTTAGCATCCTTAGGCTCCCTGCTGAGTGCACTGGTGTGTTATGCTGACACTCCCCTCCTTCAGCCTTTTTGCAGATGCATGACAAGTAAGCCCTATATGTGTGTCACTTTGCAGTGTCCCATACACTGAACACCACATGTTACAGCCTAGTCCCAGCTGATAATGTGGACTACTGTAATGCCATATGCCATAGTGTATCTCCACTACAGTTGCCATTGTCCTACAGGTATATACACTGGTGTTGCACTGTATATGGATGGTGTTCCAAACATGCCCCTACTGTTGGCCATGTCTCCCACCATTATGTTACTCCCTGTAGACACATAGGTTCATAGGTAGGTACTAAGCTATTCGCTCTAGGGCTTATATAAGGCTAGCCAAACAGTACCCTGGCTTTTGCCACCCAATAAAATTATTTTTCTGTGCCCCTGTCAAGCAGAGCCACAGAAGTGATCCCCGGGGTGAATTTCCTATCTCCCATCCAATCATCAAGATTTTTCTTGAAGAGTACTAATGAGGAGCTTTGTTTGGTATAGAAAGGTAGTTTGTTCCAGAGTATGGGAAGTCTCTGGGACAGGAATCTATCCCTCCAGCATGTTCTGTTTATTGTGGTGACAAGGTTTAGGTCCCTACAGCGTGTAGCTCGGAGGGATTGGGATTTCTTTAAGTAGAGCATGTCCAACAGCTCTGGGTTTGACATAGCTTTGTATGTTAGTCAGAGATCGCCTCTGAGTAGGCGATATGTGGCAGAGTAAAGCTGGAGTTTTTTGAGATGGTCTGCGTAGGGCATCTGTTTGAGGCCAGTAATCCTCTTTGTGAGGTATTTCTGCAGCCTTTACAGTTGTTGTAGATGTCTTGTGAGGTACTTACCAAAAGGGGCATTGTACTCTATAATGGGTCTAATGAGTGATGAGTAGAGGGGAACAGTGACCTCTTTTTTCCTGGATGACAAACATATTGTGATGAGGTGTGCCACATAGAAGGATTTCCTGACTACTGTGGTGATGTGATTATCAAAGGAGAGACTACTGTCCACCTGTGTCCCAATGTCTCTTATCACACTTTCAGTGTTAAGTAGACTATCGCCTATGTGGTAGTTCATGGGTACAGAGTTTTTACCAAAAGGAATGACAATGCACTTTTTGGCATTGAGCTTGAGACCATGGCTTTGACACCAGGCATATGTCTCAGTGAGGCCCTTTTGTATGATGTCCTCATTGTTAGGAAATTTTGATTATGGCTCCTAGTTTGCAGTCATCTGTGAACTTTGTTAGCCAAAGACCTTCTGTGTTAGCCTGTACTTCAGAGAAGTAGATACCGAACAGGAGAGGACCCAGGACTGAACCCTGTGGTACTCCACTTGTCACTGGTCTGAAGTTGGATTTAGAGTCTGCTACTTTCACAGTGTGGGTTCTGTCAGTGAGCCAGTTGGCAACCCATCTTGTGACATAGGGATTTATACCTAGTTTAGAGAGATTATCTGTAATTCCAGAGTGGGGGGTGGTGTCAAAAGCCTTGGCAAGATCTAGATAGGCTGTGTGAACCAGCTTGCCCTCATCTACGGCTTTGGGGACCACTTCAAAGAAGTCTATCAGGTTTAGGAGACATGATTTGCCTTTTACAAACCTAAACTGGGTAGTGTCCAGAGTTTGGAGATTACCAATGTCATTGTTTATAAGTTCCATGATGATACGTTCCATAGCCTTGCAGACCAGGCTCATCAGGCTGATGGGGCGGTAGCTCCCAGGGTCAGTGGTGGCTCCCCCTTTGTGGAGTGGGATAACCGTTGCTTTGCACCATTCAGTGGGCACAAAGCCTGAGGTGAGGCTATGACTGAACATGGTACTTAGGTGGGGTGCCAGTTCATTCTGTAGTTCATGTAGAATGCAGCATGGGATGTTGTCAGGTCCCATGGATGCTGTGTTCCTGGCTTTGGAGAGTGTGTTTTTTACCTGTGCAGCCGTGATTACAGGAACTTTGCATTCTTCCGGTATAGAGATGGGCCCTTTAGGGGGTGAGAGAGGGGTAAAGTTAGCACTGAACCTATCTGCCAGGATGTTGGCAATATCAGTTGGTTCTGTATATTTAGTGCCATTGTGCTGTAACTCAGAGGAGATCTGAGTGTTGCCATTGAGATTCTTGACATAGCTATAGAATGCTTTGTGGCTGTCTTTAGAATCAGTGGCAATTTTGTTTTCATAACTAACTTTGGAGGATTTTATGAGGGATCTCAGCTTCTTACTGAGGCTGACCACGGAGTCCCCCCAATCATGGGATTTGACTCTTTTTTGCAATAGTTTCTTTTTTTGTTGTAGAGTTTGTTTATGGCAGGGGACCATCAGATTGGCTTCCTTTTTTTGGAGGATAGCATCTTAGTTCTGTTAGGCATTGCACGATCCATGCACTCGTGTATGTGCTTATAAAGTGCATTTCTTTAGGATTTAGCAGTTGTACCTCTATTGTCCGCCAGCATGGGTGTCGTGAAGTTTGCCTCTTCTGTCTTAAGAAGCATGAAGTTGGCTTTGAAGGAAAGATTTTATGGTGGTTTCCCTAATGGGGGTGGGATGTGGATGTCTAGTTGATTAGCTTGTGGTCGGATCTGACCAATGAGGAACTGACCTCTGGTGTGGAACACTGGTTGGTAATGACCAGGTCTAGGATATTGCTGCCCCTGGTGGGGGTGTGGATAAGTTGATCCAAGGCATTGGAATTTATGAACTCCAGAAAACGTCGAGCGCAAGAGTTGGTACATGAGTTTTCCCAGTTAATGGTGGGGTAGTCGAAATTGCCCATTATTAGGGTGTTAGGTTGTACCCTAATATTTTCTAGTGTATCAATAAATGAGGAGTGGGAATCCTGGGGCATGGTGGGGGATCTGTAGTAAGCTAGAATTTGGATTGCTGTCTTGCTCAAAGTTAGTTGCACTTGGATAATCTTGGATGCATTATGCTGAGCAACTAGCCTGGAGGGGTGGATATCCTTAATGAATATGGACATGCCTCTGCCATTAGTGTTTCAGTCCAGGTTAGGTGGCCGAACAATGACAGGATGTTAGTTATCATGCAGGTGTCTGACATACCCTTCCAATACCCCATCATGGTCCCCCTTTTGATGCCATGCATTTTACAGCAACAATATGTGCACATGTACAGTATGCATACTGGGTAGGTGTGTTAGATGTGTGCATGGAATATACTATTGTCATTACATGCCTGGTGTGTTGGCAACCATCTACATAAACCATACTCACCAGCTACAGGCTGCTGGGTTGGTGGTATCCCAGATGGACCTATATAAGGGGGTGAGAGATGCAATATCAGTGGCTACACCTGTGGCAGTGCTACAGGGAGGGTGCAGTATTACAGTACATCAATGGTACAGTTCCACAATACTACCACATCTGGACATTTGTTTATCACTACTATGCAGCAACACAATATATCTATGACATGTCAGATATGCATGATCTACCTGTACTGATGCAGATGTATATGCAACAGTGGTCTACATGTGCCCTGTGCCCTTACCTGCACGCTCCTCGGCCGGTGTGTGGGTGACACCCACCTCCACAAAGGTGTCTGGTGGTTGGTGGCTGGCTGGATGGACAGGTGCCACGAGACTGGCCAGGAGCTCCTCCACACGTGTCAGGGGGGATGGATGGCATTGCCTCCCCCATGGTGAGGTGATCCCTCCAGACTGCAGCAGCATGCAGACAGGAATTGCGAAGCAGTTCAGTACAATGATACCGGACCTGTTCATGACTGCGGTTGTGCAGTCCTACATCATTGACCCTGTGGACTATGTCATTCCACAGGGCTGTCCACTCCTGCTGGTCACGTGTGGCCCTGCCGAACAGCACAGGGTAGTGCTGGATTAAGTATGTGATCAGCACTTCATTCTCTGCCACTGAATACATTGGCAAACGTGCATGTGACATCTTGATTGAAAGACATAAAGATGGAAACAGGTCTGAGCAACTCATACAGCAAGGTTATCACAGTTCTTAATACACATGTCTGTCATCCCCCCACCATATCAGCTACAACAGACTGTACACACAACTCATTAGGTATGGCTACAGCTTACCTACCAGTGGGACAGATATTGTATTGTACCACATTTTCTGCTATGTGATTGTAGCCATGTTCCCTGTGTGGACACTATCATTGCTGGCCTGTTACAGACTATTCACCTGCATGCCATTTTCAGGGCCACTATGGTTCCATACATGCCTGTGGTATGGCTGCTTTGTGATTGCTGCACATCTGACATTCTGTGTTATTGGGGATACCTATGCATGCTGTTGGACATGTTCCGGTATTGTGTAGACTATTACTACCAACATATGTTCTATAAGAGTGACACAATAACATGTATAATTACTACTGGCCAGCAGAACCACCTCTCCAGACCCATCTGCCCATGTTAACTGGCCACATCACATGTGTGCCCCACCCTTGATACTATCAGGTGGAACCTACCCAGGTGAAGTTGCCCCCCCCCTGCGGGCACACACAGACATGTTCCTGTCCCCTGAGGTCAGGTCCAGGGTCTTTTCCATAACAGGCTCCACAGACACATGTGGGATGTGCTACATCACTCTGAGCACCCAGTACATATTCACAGGGCTGACATGCTCCTCCTGCTTAGCCTCCAGGCCAGGCACCTTCATGACGTGGACTGCTGTTGTGAGTAGCAGAGGGTGGGAGGCTTGTTCCCATTGTGTCCGTATTGGGGCCCATGAGGCGTTCACATCACAGACCACACACACCAGCCATGGTGTTCACCCACCATATGTGTCACATACCACCCCTGTAGATTGTCCTCTATATCTACCAACCCTGACCACCTCCACAACTATACCTGCCATACTTCCCCATATTCCCATTCCATACTTCACAGACGAGGGCAATCTGGTCCCAACAAGGGTTAACATGTGACATACCCGTCCATGTTGCACACACTGTCAGCTGCAGATATCTGTGTGTATTGCTATGTGTGCTGTTGCCTCACACATCACATGCATCACTGTGGTAGTAATATAGGGGACATGTATTTACATACATATATGTTTGTGTGTGTGGGTTTATATATATGTAGACATGTGCATATAGGTATATATCTATATATGTGTAGATATATGTGATGTATATATGTGCTCATAGATATGTCTACACATGGGTATCTGTATGTTTGTGGACATACATGTATATATATATATATATATATATATATATATATATATATATATATATATATATATATATATATATATATATATCTATATATATATATATATATATATATATATATATATATATGTTTATATATTATATATGTCTACATATGTACACATATGTATACCTATATGTGGGGTACATTCAGACATCAGGTCCACAATCTCACAACACTTTCCTGCACAACTGCACTGTTCTGCCTTGCTACAACAAAGACAGGTGCCACATATGGACACAGCCTGACATTAAGAGGGTATATATAGGACCTGATTACAGCTAACCCTATTACACACCTATGGCATTCCTGCATGCTACATTACAGGTTAACTTGAGTATCCTGCAAGGGGTGGGCTGTGGGTCCCACATGTCCATCATAATGGCATTACTTCCACCACCAGCTATTCATAGGTTCATAGGTTCATACTAGGCTATCTGCCCTAGGGCATTTATAAGCCTAGCCAGAGTGTGTTTGGCTTTCGCCACTCATTTTAAATTAATTTTGCTATGCCCTTTTTCGAGGTTAGTATACTGTGTCTCTGTCTAACAGTGACACAGAAGTGATACCCAGGGTAAACCTATGATCTCCCATCCACTCATCAAGATTCCTCTTGAAGAGAGTCAATGAGGGACTCTGCCTAACCTGTACTGGGATTTTATTCCAGAGTGAAGGGAGCCTCTGGGTTATGAATCTGTCCCTCCAGCATGTCCTATTTATTTCAGTGCTGAGGTTCAAGTCTCTCGAGCACGTAGCTCAATGGGATTTGGATTTTCTGAGGTGCAGCATGTCCATTAATTCCGGGTTGGACATGGCTTTATACGTCAGGCACAGATCGCCTCTGAGCAGGCGGTATGCCACTGAGTAGAGCTGGAGTTTCTTTAACCGGGCAGCATATCGCATCTGTTTGAGCCCTTTGATCCTCTTGGTGAGGTACTTTTGGGGTCTTTCCAGTTGCTGCAGGTGTCTGGTAAGGTACATCCCAAAAGGGGCATTATACTCAATTATGGGCCTGATGAGGGATGAGTAAAGAGGCACGATGACCTCCCCTGATCTAGATGTGAATCCCTTCATGATTAGGTGGGCTATATAAAATGTTTTTCCAACCACTTTGGCCACGTGGTTGTCAAATGAGAGATTGCTATCAACTTGGGTCCCCAGGTCCCTAATTACTTCATTTGTACTTAATGGATTACCACCTATGTGGCAATTTGTGGGCACTTTGTTTTTGCCAAAGGGGATGACTATACACTTTTTGGCATTTAGCTTGAGGCCATGGCTCTGGCACCAGTTGTCTGTTTCTATGAGGCCCTTTTGGAGGATGCTTGTGTCAGCTGGAGAGTCGATTATGGCACCCAGTTTGCAGTCATCTGCGAACTTGATCAGCCACAGCCCTTCCGTGTTGGCCTGTACCTCCGAGAAATATATACCGAACAAGAGAGGTCCCAGGACTGAGCCTAGTGGGACTCCACTTGTAACTGGTTTGGAATCTAACATGGATCCAGCAATTCTAACCATGTGGGTTCTGTCCTTGAGCCAGTTTGCAACCCATCTAGTGACATAGGGGTTTATATTTAAGCTGGTGAGCTTATCTATAATGCCTGAGTGGGGTATTGTATCGAAGGCTTTTGCAAGGTCCAGGTAGGCTGTGTGGATCACCTTCCCCTCGTCAATGGCCTTGGTGACTGTTTCAAAGAAATCAACCAGGTTTAAGAGGCAGGATCTGCCCTTAACAAAGCCGAACTGGGTAGGATCCAGTGTCTGTAGGTCCCCAATATCTTTATTTATGAGGTCCATGATGATTCTTTCCATAGCTTTGCAGACCAAGCTAGTCAGGCTTATGGGGCGATAGTTTCCAGGATCAGTTGAGGCACCACCTTTGTGGAGAGGGACCACTTTTGCTGTACGCCACTCTTTGGGTACATATCCTGTAGTAAGGCTGAGATTGAACAGTAGTTTTATGTTTGGGTTTAGCTCTTCTTGGAGTTCATGTAGGACGCAGCCTGGGACACCGTCTGGTCCCATTGATGCTGTGTTTTTTGCTTTGGAGAGGGCAGCTCTTACCTGAGCATCTGAGATGTCAGGGGGGCGAAACTCTGCTGGGATAGATATTTGCCCTTTTGGTGGGGAGGGGGGGGGTGTTTGTGCTGAACCTGTCAGCTAGGATGTTGGCAATGTCTGTGGGTTCTGTGTATTTTTTGTCATTTTGGACTAATTCTGAGCATATCTTGGAATTCCCACCCAGGTTCCTAACATAACTAAAGAAAGCCTTGTGATTATCCTTAGTGTCCTGTGCAATTTTTCTCTTGAAGCTGGCCTTAGACGATTTTATGAGTGCCCGTAGTTTTTTGATAATACTGATCAGAGATGCCTTCCCTTTTTGGGATTTTGCTCTATCATGTAGTAGCTTCCTCCTTCTATTGTATAGTTTGTTTATAGCTGGGGTCCACCAGACAGGACGTCTGCCTTTGGAGGATTGGGTCTTGGTTTTATTTGGGATTGCATGATCCATGCATTCCTGAAGGTGTTCATAGAATGCGTTTATAAAGGATTCTGCGGTCTGGGCCGTATTTTCCACAGGCCCGGGGGCTTTGAAGGATTCCACCTTGGTTTTGAGGAGTGTGAAATTTGCTTTAGAGAAGTTTTTCACTGTGGTTTTCAGGGCAGGGGGTGGAGTCGGGATGTGAATATCCAGGGAGATTAGTTTATGGTCTGATCTTACCAGTGAGGGATAAACTTCTGGTCTGGAGCATAGAGTCCCCATGTTGGTGATGATTAGGTCCAGTATGTTTTCCCCTCTTGTGGGAGTGGTAACAAGTTGTTCCATAGCATTTGAGTTTATAAATTCTAGGAACCTTTGGGCTAGGGTGTTGGAGCTAGAGTAATGCTCCCAGTCTATGTTTGGGTAGTTGAAGTCACCCAATATAATGGTGTTTGGAGAGACCTTCATATTTTCCAGTGTTCTCATGAAGGCCGAGTGAGGTTCCTGGGTTTGGAAGGGTGGTCTGTAGCAGGCTATAAACTGGAAGGCAGTTTTACCCACTGTTAGTTGCACAGGGATAGTCTCTGATGCTTCGTGCTGTGCCACCAACCTGGAGGTGTGGGTATCTTTGAGGGATATTGATACTCCCCCTCCTTTTGTGGTTCGGTCCAAGTTTTGGGGCCGAAAAGCATGGTATGAGGTATAACCTGGTAGTGCTGGGGTGCTCTCAGGAGCCTTGAACTAGGTTTCTGTTACTGCACAGATATCGATGTTTTCCATGCTAAGGAGAGTTTCGAGTGCATGCATCTAGAGGTTTAGACTTCTGGCGTTGAGTAGCATTACTCTTAGTTTCTTATCCCTTGTGATACCTATGGAGGTATTGGCCACAGTAATATACATGCTTCCCATTACAAAACACACACTATGATGGCTGACATCTTGTCAGTCAGTGCTGATCTGCACAGTTGACGGCTATGGCCCACTACCCACAGGAACAGACACCATTGTCCATAGCAGTTGTTCAGTTGAACATCATTACAACAACACCTGATGGCACATATAATCATTTCACATCACCTATCCCATTATTATGGACCAGGTACTACATTCAGTTACATGCATATATACTTCACACCTGTTGTGGGAATGATGTCTGTTCTGGATAGTTTGCTGGATGTTAGTATAGTTTGTTTTTTCCTTTGGCTTTTGCTTTGCCATAGGCTTATTTTTTTTCTCTCTCTCTCTCTCTCTCTCTCTCCCTCTCGGTCTCTCTCCAGTAAATGGATTTAGCTGCTTTGAATAGATTGTAGCATGGTTTTGTAGGTGATGCACATGATTAGGTGATGGCCTCTGCACCAATCAGTGTCCTCCACTTGCTAACTGCATGCGGTTTGCTGTGTAGTACTTCCAATTACCACTGTCATGGCAACCACCTACTATAAATCCCTACATCATGTGGGCATGGTCACTTTACCCTTCCTGTGTGATGGACATCCTTCCTGTGTGTGGGCATCAATGTTACAGACAGTAGGTAGCAATACCTCTTACAGGAGAATCTGCAAACGCAGGCCAGCTACATATTTGTAGGAGGTTCCAGAACTACAGACAGAGTGTGAGTAGAGTTGTTGTATGCATTGTATAGTACTGGTGTTACAGGGTTTGTGTGTATATACTAGTTTACCTTGGAATGCAGTCTGTCTGTATAGCTCTCAACTGTGGGCCTATACTCTTGATGGCTAGAGGTGTGCCTATTATGTTTTGTCCATCCACCACATAGGTCTTGTGTCAGATATTTCACTGGCAGTGTGTGTGTGCTGAGTGCTATCAGTACATGGCTACATCCACTTCCATTTCTAACTTCAAATTCCTGACTAAGGGTATGTTGCAGACTATCCTGTAACACCAGTGAGTTGCTTAGTGTGTGACAACAGTTTTCTACATATGGGCCTGTGTTCCAGCCTCTGTCCTCCACCTACATACCAGGCTTTGCACATATGACATGCTGTCAGGGG
This sequence comes from Protopterus annectens, assembly GCF_019279795.1. Lineage (NCBI taxonomy): Eukaryota > Metazoa > Chordata > Ceratodontiformes > Protopteridae > Protopterus > Protopterus annectens. Next base: position 1,025,394,578 of record NC_056741.1, on the reverse strand, counting down.
TTGTTCTGTACTGGGCTGTGAGTATGTCATGCTGCCATTCCTGCCATAAGTCCACTGCTGTTGTGTCCCCCACACATACGGTGGGGTTGGGGCCATATATATGTGGGCTTCACCTACACAATACATGTGTGCTCTTATGCACACCAGAGGCCAGTGTATGTAACAGTGGTATATGGCTCTGTATTATTGAGTCTGGGGGGGATGTACCATAACTAGCCTAGGCTGTTACAACATGTGGGGGTATCAGGGGTGAACTGCCTTAACGTATCTGGATGTACATTACCATACAATCCACCTTGGATAAATGCAGGCCTACTGCCAACTGCCATACAGACTGTTCTGTTTATAAGTGTGCTTGTGATGGTGTCAGTTATGCCTTGTTATGTAACAGTTACATCCCATTGTATCAGCTGAGGTCTTTACCCGCTAGGGATTGTGTACAGAGTGCAGACAGAGGCTGCTGAACTATTCATCTGCATTACTCACTGTTGATTGTTTGGTATCCTGTGGCCCAGTCTGTCTTTACTATTGTACTACCTGAAGGCCTTGGCCTGGACAGCAACATTTGTAAATCTTTCCAGACTACAATATTAGTATAACTTTTTCACAGTTGCATTACTCAGTTAATATGTATGTCCGTGTCTAAACAACTATATGATATGGCATATACAACTGTAATAGTACACAAATAAAGCTTTCCCATTTATGCAAACCTGTGTGTGGTGTTATATCCTTTGACCTCTCTGTGGGTATATGTTGCAGGCAACGATTGTGATTTGTACAGGTGGCTCATACAGTGTCCAGTTGTTAAGGTGGTAACTGTAGGCATAGTGGCTGTTCCATATTGTGTGCACCTTCTAAATATGTATCTTACTATACATATATTTGCATGTGTATGTATAGTTATATATATGTGTATATATATATATATATATATATATATATATATATATATATATATATATATATATATATATATATATATATATATATTTGTATCTGCATATATGTGTCTGTGTATATGTATCCTAGGGATGTTGATTGCTTCCGCATTGTACATTCCCAGTGGGAGCCAGACTGTACTGCATGATATATTACTGATACCAGCCTGACATCATGCAGGTGGGATGGAGTACTGTTAACATCTTGTTCCCTTGTCGTGTCAGGTCCTGGGTATGAGATCTGCAACAGTTGGTAGTGTATTGCAGGACAGACGTGTTTGGCTGTGGGGGGATACCTATTTGTACAAGACGTATGTTGTTTGGGACCACTCAATCCCATTAACAGTGCATGCGGACATATATGTTTTTGCTATGTTCCCATTGTTATCTGCAGATGTATGTCCGTATATACCCATATAGATATATATATCTGCTTACATATATATAACTTGCTGTATATATATATATATATATATATATATATATATATATATATATATATATATATATATATATATAGACATATAGATGTAGGCATATATATCTATAGATGTATGCATTTGTATGTATATATGTTTATATTTTTATATATATATATATATGTGTGTGTGTGTGTGTGTGTGTGTGTGTGTGTGTGTGTGTGTGTGTGTGTCTATATTTCTATATTATATCTATATCTACATATACAGATATGTTTTATCTATTTAGATATTAATATATATATATATATATATATATATATATATATATATATATATATATATATATATATATATATACACATACACACATATATCTACATGTTGAAATACATTTCCTGTACTGGTGAATGACTGGGCTGGATGATATGTTTGTGAAAACACCAGGGTTATGTATATCTGACATGGCTTAGTGGTAAATCACTTTGGCTATGGTGTCCAGGCTCCTGGGTTTGAGCTTTGCAAAGGCTGTTTATTTTGTTGGTGGGCAGAACAAGGGCCGTTGGATACAGAGTGATTAAGGCACTTTTAAGCAGTTGTAAGCGGGTTTTCATAGGTTTGCGTGGAGGTAAGCACTGTTAACTTCTGGTTACAATTTCTTATACTCAGTTAGCTTCTAAATTGCTTAACCTGTGTAGGCATTGCTTTCCCCAATGCAAACAGACTTAAACCCACTTAATGCTGCGTAAAAGTGCTTACTCTTGCTTACTCCCATGCTAATTTCTTTAAAAGAAAAGAAAAAAACGTTGATAGGAAAGTGGTGAAAAAGGGGCACAAAGAGGGAAAGACAGTAGGAAAAATAGCTAGAGATGTGCAGGATGGGTGTAGGGAAAGTCCATAGCTGCCCATTTCTTCTACAGCAGCAGCTGTGCATATACACTGAATTTGGGGGTAGATTTGGACACTCAAACCCGTGAGAGAGGGGTGAGGATAACAATAATATGTTGTGATGCCAATTAGACAAGATTATATGTGTCCAGTGGACATGTGTGAAATGGACAGCTATGTATGGGGTGAGATTTTTTTTGGGAAGAGATTGCCCTTTTTTTTCAGGTGAGAGTGGGATGTTGGGGAGGGATAGTAGGTATATTTGGGGAGGTAGATTGGGTAGGTTAACAGACAAGACAAACAAGACACATACAGGGGCAGTATATGACACATGTGGGGGGTTAAACACCTTGATGGGGAGGGGTGTTGGAAAATCGGAAGCCCATGAGCCCCCTAGTGAAAACAGTGGGACTGAGGTCCCCACCCATGGGCAGTCACCACTGCACCTTCACATCCCTGAAGGTGGCTGTGCTGGGGGCTGAGTTGTGGAGCCAGGCTGACCCTCTAGTCATGACACATGGTTCTTGAGCTGGTGTAGCAGATCACCAAATTGCTGGTAGAACTTGCTACGCACCACGACCCGGACCTGGCGATGCATGACAGGTTCCTGTCTGCGGCCACTCCTGGGGGGGGGGTGAGCCCCATCCCCTGAGGTGGTTCCACCTGAAGGTGGTGAAGGACCAACGAACAGGGAGGTCCCGGGTTGGACCCCAGACATGCTGGTGCCTGGTGCCACGACCAGCTGAGGTGGGACAGGTGGGTCCACTGGGACCGGCCTTCCCAAATGTGCTATAGTGTTTAGATTTTATCATCATAGGTGGGTTAGTAATAGTCAACACATTCCAAGGTTAGGTATAACAGCATGCATAGATATTCCCATTAACCCAGACACCAGATACGGACCAGTTGCATAGCAAACAGAACACATGCATATATGGGACCACAGTGGTAATAAGAACAGCATGCAGGTACATTGATGGCACCATGCCACCAATGTTGGAATAATTCAATATAGCACATGAATGGGAACAAACAAAATTATTTATCAACCAATAGGACATAAGCAGATCATTGGAGTCATTACATATTGGTTGAGGTGGGTATGTAGTTTATTGTTGGAGATATGGTGCGGGGGGGGATATGTCAATTAACAACTAGCATATTCCTGTAGTCCGCATTACTTTTCTAGTCAGTGCTGTTATCTGTACCTTGCAAGTATTACTACACTACTCTATAGCCTTAGTTTGGACAATGATATGGCTGTTGTCATCATTATACATTAACTGGTTTTACCTGCAGTATACACCTGTTACCTGGTATACTGTGGAGGGGATGTTTGTTAACACTCACTAACTGTTTCTACACATACTCTCAGATTCCATGTTGATGTTGTGCACATAGCTATCAAACAGTTTCTGCACAGACTCTGCCCATGTCTTGACCACATGCAGGTGTACCGGGACATATCTAGACTATTGCCCTCTTCCACCTTTAGTGACCTAACACACACATATACATGCTTTCCTACACAGTTATATTATGTAGCACAGTGTGGGTGACAGTGATCAGTGATACTTTATTATTGAGAAAAGCTTCCACACTCACAATTCCCTACAATACCAGAGCAAACAGTACCAGTCCAGGGTATAAAGGTTTTTATTACTCAGCACAGTGTTCGTATCCGACGTACCTATGGAAGCAATGTTTGTTAGCACTACCTGAATGTTGCCACACAAAGTTCCAGATTACACATTAGTATTATGCACATACATCTCACACTGTTACTGTACACAATCTGGTCACAGCTTGATAACATGGGGGTGTAGATAGGAGAGTAATAAGCCAAGTATGTCCTAACAGTTTTGGCAGTTGCTACAGTGACAGGGTTGTTCTTATAGATGTTTGACAATCACTTGTATTCCCTGTTTGCTGGCTAACATCTGAGATCATCCCACAGACTTCCCAAGGGAACAGTGGGACAGGCAGCAAATATGGGCCCATATACTGGACATTCTGGTCTTATCTGTACAGTTGTGGGTTATGACTCTGCATGCAGCCTACTTCCACTCACAGGATTCAGACCATGGCTGTGTCTGCTACAACTTAAACACTGTCCTACAGAGTTGTGTGTGCTATATAGCTATTGCTATATATCTCCTATCTGCTTTCTGTCTTATAATTCTCCTGTGCTTTTGCATTCTTACCTTGTATTACAACACTCTTATACAGATTTCCTAGACAGTTATATTTTGTAGGACAGTGTGCATGACAGTGATGAGTAATACCTCATTATTCAGAGCAACTGCATCAGTCACAATGCCATACAATACCAATGTAAACAGTACCAGTACAGGGTATCATTCTTGTATTTCTGGGCACAGTGTTGGTATCTGATAGACCTGTGGGAGAAATGTTTGTTAGCACTACCTGAATGTTGCCACACACAGTACCAGATTCCACATTACTATTATGCACATACATCTCACTCTGTTACTGTACACATTCTAGCCACAGCTTGACAACATGGGGGTGTAAATGGGACATACGTGGCTTCTTACTCTCATAAGGTTTTGGGGAGTTGCTAGTGTGCCAGTTTTGTTCTCATAGATGTGTGTTAATCAGTTGTATTTCCTGTTTGCTGCCTATATGTCTGGGATCAGTCCACTGATTTCCCAGGGGGACAGATTGACAGGCAACAGATATGGGCCACTTTACTGGACATTCTGGACATATCTCTACAGTTGTGGGGTATGATTCTGTATGCAGACTACTACCACTGGCAGGATTCGAACCATGTCTCTGTGTGCTAAAAATGCAACAGTTTACATCACAGGCATTCTTACACATTCTATTTATGGTGCACGGTGTGGGTAACAGTGCTTAATACAACAGTACTATTACGTGATTGCAATAATACATTACCATATGATACCAGAGTATACACATGCAGTCCAGCAGTTAGACCTTTATTGTCAGGCTATTACGCTTTTATTTATGTACATGCTATATGAGACTCTTCCTGTCATATTCTCTAGTGTATGCAGTACTTACCTTAAACAATACAGGTTTTATACAGGCAATTAATTTGAGAATACTTTTGGATTTAATTCCTATGACAGTACATGCAAGAGTATTACTGACCCGCCTCACGTTGAAACCTCTCCAGGCGACTTCCATGGGCCTCCTGGTTTGCGGCCCACTCCATTGCAGTTGTGGAGGACATAAGAGGAATATTTAGCCATACCTAGCCATGATATACATGAGCTGGCAATTATTACACATAGTGGAGTGATACTTACACACAGCTGGGACATCCCCTCTTCTTTCTAGCCTCTTGGATCCACTGCTCCTAGAGGTCCCCCTTACGCTGCTTCAGGCTGGCATAGTGATGCCTGACCTGCTCACCAGTTTGGGGTATGCCAGTGGCACTGGTGTGGTCACAGGCGAGACGGTCCCAGGCTTCTGCCTTATATTGGGAACCCTGGTACTGGCCCTGCAGCAGTCTCTGCTCATGGTCTTTGACAAGGAGTCCTGCCACTCTGGACTCCTGTATGCATCAGCGCTGCACCCGAAAGTGCACTCCCTCTTCCCTTCCTGGCATGGTGCCTGCAAGGGGAAGCTACAACCAGTTATGAGATGTATTCTCACCTGTTGGGTTTAAGTAGGGCCGATTTCCTGCACTTTTCCGTGATTGGCTGTTTTTGAAAAGGCTAAGCTATGGGCAAACCTGCTTACCTAAGGTTGGCATTGTTTAAAGGGGTATACCACTGGGTACAATGAGTTAGCTGGCCTACACATTGCTTACACCTCCTAAGCTGGCCTGTGCAATGATTAGCATTGCTTACATTAGATTATATTTTCTTTTTGGCATCGATTTCTTATTCATTACATCTTATATATATCTGCCTGGTATTCATGATAATGTGTACGTACACTCTATGGTTTCCTTGTGTTTCATTGGGGACTTCAACACTCTATTACAATTACAACTCACTTTTGGGCTTACTGCTGTACTCCAGTTCATATATTTATGTTATGTAGTGGGTTATGGAACAGATGACTGTATACTGATTCTTTTCACAGGTTCAGTTTGATTTCAGTATAGTGAGGATTTGTTTGGTGATACCTCATTCTGCTGTACTGCTGTGATGGCTTGGTGGTTAACTCCTGTGACTATAATGTATAGGGTTTTGGGTTCAAGACCTGCAAGGCTGTTTGTTTTGTTGATGGGCAGAACAAGGGCCATTGGATACAGAGTGATTAAGGCACTGTTGAGCAGTTGTAAGTGGGTTTGCGTGGGTTTGCTCGAGGGTAAGCACTTCTAACCTCTGGTTACATATGCTTACAGAGAGTTAGCTTCAAAATTGCTTAACCTGTGTGCGCATTCCTTACCTCCATGCAAATGGAGTTAAACTCACTTACTAGTGCTTAAATATGCTTACTACTGTTTATTGGGGCTTAAACCTGATTACTAGTGCTTTATTCATTATGACACTGACACCTCACATGTGCATTTACTGCAGTACTCCAGTTCACAAATATATCTTATTTAGTGGGTTATGCAACAAAAATATTGGTCATAACATGCTTTGCCATGGAAAATTGTATCTGCTGCAGTGGGACTCGAACCGGGAATGCCTGCTTGTAAAGCAAATGCTCTGCCCAGTACACTACTGCTATGTTGCTTCATTTGCATACATCTTCCTTGTTATCCTCTTCAGACATTTAAGCTGCATTAACCATAGCTAAGCGATGGGCACACCCGCGCACCTACGTTTAGCTTTCATCGGATTTTAAAATAATAAAAAAAAGGGTTTGTTCATTTTCTATGTATCTGCTATTGCTGTTGTACATGTGGGGGAATGTTGCTGGGGATATGTGGATACCTATGAGCGGTCTCACTCATTTGTTAGGCCTTTCTGCTGTTCTCCATTGTGGGGATGTGTATATTCTGAGAGATCTGCTCTCAGACACACCCCCTGCATAGGTTCATAGGTTCATACTAGGCTATCTGCCCTGGGGCAATTATAAGCCTAGCCCGATTTTGTTTGGCTTACGCCACCCCTTGATTTGAGTATACTGTGCCCTTTTTAAGGTTTAGTTTGCTGTGCCTCTGTCTAATAGTGACACGGAAGTAATCCCTGGGGCAAACCTACGATCCTCCATCCACTCATCAAGATTCTTCTTGAAGAGATTCAGTGAGGTGCTCTGCCTAACATGAATTGGAATTCTATTCCAGAGCGAAGGGAGCCTCTGGGTTATGAATCTGTCCCTCCAGCAAGTTTTATTTATTTCAGTGCTGAGGTTCAAGTCCCTCAAGCGTGTGGCTCTAAGGGATTTAGATTTACTGAGGTGGAGCATGTCCATTAATTCTGGATTGGACATAGCTTTATATGTCAGGCATAGATCGCCTCAAAGTAGGTGGTATGCAACTGAGTAGAGCTGGAGTTTTTTTAACTGAGCAGCATATGGCATCTGTTTCAGTCCCTTGATCCTCTTGGTGAGGTACTTTTGGGGTCTTTCTGATTGCTGCAGGTGTCGGGTAAGGTGCATCCCAAAAGGGGCATTGTATTCTATGATGGGCCTGATGAGGGATGAATAAAGGGGCACGATTACCTCTCTTGATCTAGAGGTGAATACTTTCATGATGAGGTGGGCTATGTAAAAGTCTTTCTAACCACTTTGGCAATGTGGTTGTCAAAGGAGAGATTGCTATCAACTTGGGTCCCCAGATCCCTAATTTCTTTCTCTGTATTTAATGGGTTACCCCCTATGTGGTAATTCGTGGGCACATTGTTTTTGCCAAAGGGTATGACTATACACTTTTTGGCATTTAGTTTAGACCATGGCTCTGGCACCAGTTATCCGTCTCCATGAGACCTTTTTGAAGGATGTTTGTGTCAGCTGGAGAGTTGATTATGGCGCCTAGTTTGCAGTCGTCTGTGAACTTGGTGAGCCATAGTCCTTCTACATTGGCCTGTACCTCGGAAAAGTATATACCGAACAAGAGCGGTCCCAGGACAGAACCTTGTGGGATGCCACTTGTGACCGGTATCGAGTCTGACATGGCTCCAGCAACTCTCACTCTGTGGGTTCTGTCTTTGAGCCAGTTTGCAACCCATCTTGTGACATAGGGGTTTATATTTAAGCTGGATAGCTTATCTATGATGCCCGAGTGGGGTATTGTGTCAAATGCCTTTGCTAGGTCCAGATAGGCTGTGTGGACTACCTTCCCTTCATCTATGGCTTTGGTGACTGTTTTGAAGAAGTCAACCAGGTTCAAAAGGCAGCATCTGCCCTTGACGAAGCCGAACTGGGTAGGATCTAGTGTCTGTAGGTCCCCAATGTCTTTGTTTATAAGCTCCATGATGATCCTCTCCATAGCCTTGCAGACTAAGCTAGTCAGGCTTATGTGGCGATAGTTTCCAAGGTCCGTAGAGGCTCCACCTTTCTGGAGTGGGACCACTGTTGCTGTACGCCATTCTGTGGGCACGTATCCTGTAGTGAGGCTGAGATTGTACAGCTGTTTTATTTGAGGGATTAGTTCTTCTTGGAGTTCATGTAGGACGCAACCCGGGACACCATCTTGTCCCATGGAAGCAGTGTTTTTTGCTTTGGAGAGGGCAGCCTTCACCTGAGCATCAGAGTTGTTTGGGAGGCAGCCCTCTGCCGGGATAGATACTTGCTCTTTTTTGGGGGGGGAGGGGGTGGAGAAGTTTGCACTGAACCTGTCTGCCAGGATATTGGTGATGTCTTTGGGTTCAGTGTATTTTTTCTCGTTTAGAATCAACTCAGAACAAGTCTGGGAGTTGCATCCCAGGTTCCTAACATAACTGAAAAAAGCCTTATGATTGTCTTTAGTGCCCTGTGCAATTTTTCTCTTGAAGCTGGCCTTGGAGGATTTTATGAGGGATCGTAATTTTTTTTGCTAGTACTGATCAGAGATGCCTTCCCTATTAGGTATTTTGCTCTATCATGTAGTATCTTCCTCCTTCTGTTGTACAGTTTATTTATGGCTGGGGTCCACCAGACTGGACGCCTGCCTTTGGGTGTTTGGGTTTTGGTTTTGTTTGGGATAGCATGATCCATGCATTCCTGGAGATGTCTGTAGAATGCGTTTATATAGGATTCTACAGTTTGGGCCGTAGTTTCCACTGGCCCTGGGGCCTTGAAGGATTCCACTTCAGTTTTGAGAAGTGAGAAGTTCGCTTTTGAGAAGTTTTTCACTGTGGTTTTCTGGGCTGGGGGTGGGGTCGGGATGTGGACATCCAGTGAAGTTAATTTATGGTCTGATCTTACCAATGAGGGATATACTTCAGGTGTGGAGCATAGAGTCCCCATGTTGGTAATGATCAGGTCTAGTATGTTGTCCCCTCTTGTGGGAGTGGTGACTAGTTGTTCCATAGCATTTGAGTTTATAATTTCCAGGAACCTTTGGGCTAAGGTGCTGGGGCTTGAGTAGTGCTCCCAGTCTATGTTTGGGTAGTTGAAGTCGCCCAATATAATGGTGTTCGGAGAGATCTTCATGTTCTCCAATGTTTTCAGGAAAGCCGAGTGGGATTCCTGACTTTGAGAGGGTGGTCTGTAGGATGCTATAAACTGAAAAGCAGTCTTGCCCACTGTTAGTTGCACATGGATGGTCTCCGATACTTCGTGCAATGCCACTAACCTGGAGGTGTGGCTATCCTTGATAAATATGGAAACTCCCCCTCCTTTTGTTGTTTGGTCCAGGTTTTGGGGCCGAAAAGCATGATATGAGGTATAACCTGGTAGTGCTGGGGTGCTCTCTGGAGCCTTGAACCAGGTTTCTGTCACTGCACAGATATCGATGTTCTCCATACTGAGGAGAGCTTCGAGTGCGTGCCTACTTTGAGCATTTTCTGGCTTGTTACACTCTTACACACTCCATGTAAGATTAGGAGCTCAGGCAGAATGCCTCATTAATATGCATGGCACGCTGCCATCTTGCTCCTAAACATCAGCTTCCATGCAGGACTAAGCTAGTCCTGCATGGAAGATTAGTAAATCCGGGGGAACATCTGAAACTTTGTAGGTTCTTTATACAAAGACTTTATGAATGTGCTTTGCAAGGGTTTATGGTTAATCTCTACTTGTAGCTCATTGCCATAAATATATTTGCACAATTTCTCATATTTTAACACCATTGTTTTTTAAGAGTATTTGAATACTTAAAAAATATACCTCTTGTGCACCTATAAATTCTGTTGACTCATAAATGTATAGTTTAAGAGTACAGCTCCTTTTCCATTCTGATTCTTATCCACGTGTAACACAACTAGCTTGTTTACATCATAGTATTTCATTGTAAGTGTTTCTATAAGGCACTACAAAATATTTCTCTTGTATACAGCTACTTTCCTAGGACACAGCTTGTGGTAACAACTTTTAAAATAAAAGTATAATTATTTATTTTTTGTAAACATTGCAAGATACTGCATTATTCCTAGAAATTTGATTAATGCCTGCTTTTCATCTGGATTTGGCATTTGTCCTATGGCTTTGAATTTACCTGAATATGGTTGTAGTCCGAGTTTAGAATGTGACACATATACTTCTGACAATATGAATCTTATTTTATATTTGCTGGTATTTAGGTTTAAACTTATATTGTTTTAATATGTTCAACAGTCATATCAGGCATGTTCTCCTTGTCTCTGACCTCAACTAATAGATAATCATAATGTTAAATACCCTTTCCTAGCCTACAATTTACATGTGCAACTGATTCTGGAACTACTTCTGGTGCTGATAAGATGTTAAATGGAAGCCTTGGGAATCTAGACCTTGCTATATGTATATTAAATATACACAATTAGAAGCATTTATTTTGGTTTAGCTTTATCTTCCACAATCTTTGTTTTGTATCTAATACTGAAAAGAATATAATATTGTCATAACTGAAACTACTACTTCAACCACAAGTAGTCAATTGTACTCTTTTTTAATGACTTTACTCAGATGTTGTGGATCAGTACAAATACAAATGTTGCTCGGCTTCACCCAATTGACCGCTGTTTCTTAAAGACACATAAGCTTTCCATTTTTTATAGTTCCTGCTCAGCTCAGCTCCTAAGAGCCACTGTTACATTCCTTAACTTATGCCTATTCTTATTTGATTGTGACATTCTCCAAAAATTAATCAGGTAGGTAAATGAATCATCACCTTGATGCAACATATAATTGGTGTGTGTGTGTGTGTGTGTGTGTGTGTGTGTGTGTGTGTGTGTGTGTGTGTGTGTGTGTGCCATGATATAGACAATGTATCCCATGACATATTATTAGGACACCTCTCCCTTTTATCAGCCAGAGTTATCCGAGTGTCGTACTTCATTCACTTCTGCCCAACCAACATTATTTCTACTCATGCTGCAAAACACCTTAGTGACAACCACCCCCATTCCTTCTTTCCTGTCCTCATTTCTCTCTGTACTCCTTCCTCCAAAGACCTTTGCTTCTCAGGTACACCTCTTGCAAATACCATTGGATTTGTGAATCAAGACTATAACTCTGCTTACTGAATGCTTACTCCTTGCACCTACAAGATGTATGTATATGATATTGTATTCCAATGGAATTGTATTATGTATATGAGGTTACCTTTTCCTCAGCTGTGAAAGTTTATTATATTATTCCCAGGTTTATCCACTTGACCAGTTCAGTTAATTATAATTAGCTCACAGCCATTTAAGCTGTTATCTTTGCAATGCTAACCATCTGCCTCCTTTCATCAACTCACTTGTTGCCAGTTGTGAATACCTGCCATAATATTGTACTTTTAAAAATTGTTTTGATTGTAGTTTTGTAACATTTTAGTTACAGATCATGGACTAAGCTTAAAATGGTCAGCGCTGTACTACAGCCAAAAAAGTCAGCAAAACAAGAAGATAAAACAAAATAAAAAAATAGGTTCACAGTATTTTCTAAATGCCTCCTTTAGTAATGGCATTTTGTCTTTGTCATTTTCTTGAAATGAAAAGTGTTAAATACCTTCAGAACTTCTTCAAGACTTCCTCCTATTTCAAATGCAGAAATTTCCCAGGTTTCTCAGTGGATCCATCTAAGTGAAATAGAAATCAAATTTATTGATCTGCATTTATCAATTCTTTCATTATTTATTAAACTATAATTTCTAGTGGCAGCAGTTAGAATATCTTTCATTCACAAAATGTAATGGTTCGATGGCTTCTCATGAGTTATGCAACTGGAAAATTAAATGGTGACATATTCAAAAAAGTGAATTATATTTCTGAATTATAGAATGATAATAACTGCAAAACAAATGTTTCACCTGTATCTGTAATGTCTATCAAGATGTGTGATAAATAGACAGAATGTGTTACCAGCTTACATGAGGTCTTTACTGTGCTGGATTGAATTTAAGAAGTATAAAAAGTATTTTTTAGTGGGAGGATGATTTAACAAAGGTAGAGAAAGTGAAGTATGGGAAATTTAGAGAAATGCATTAGAGAATTTAGAGAATAATACAAGAGAATATTATGACATGGAAAAAGAAATATATAAAAGAAAATGAGGGAAAAAGTAAGGCATTACTGTTTAGACAGAGATATTGTTTACAAGGGAAAGGGAGGATGCATCTGCATATTTGGATAAAATAGTAAATGAGGATATTAGTATAATGAGAGAAATGGAAAATGTAAAAGGAGATGATAAAAAGCACAGATCAATTTATGAGTATTGTAGTGCATCACATGAAAAATATGTATAAAAACATATGGTTGGAAAATTAAAGAGAATGGAAACTAAGGAAATTTCTAGAATGAGTTAATGAAGAATCTGGAAAAAATTACTGTTAGTGAATTGGATGACATATGTAAGAAAGTAAATGTTGATTCAGTATCAGGCCCAGATGGTATAGGGTATGGAATGTACAAGATATAAATGGACTGGCAAAGAATATTTTGTAAATGCACTGAATGAATGCTTGAAGGATGATTTTGTTTATGAAGAGTTATGTAGTGAAATAGCACAATTTATATGGAAGATCCATCCTGCAAAATAACACAGATTATAACATTTTATCGGAATAATAGAGAGGAGAATTGAAGAAAAGATGAGTGATACAATGGAAAAAAGTACATGTGATATAAAAGGGAATATATGTCAATAATTGTTATTGGTTGTGACAGAAATTGTGGATGTTGTTATAAGTAAAAAGAAAGATGTGAAACTTATTGTTAGTGTAATTAACAAGGCATTGGATACCTTTGGAGATGAAGCTTTGTGGGATGCTATGGAGAAGAATGGAATAGATGACAGAATTAGGAGAGTATGTATGTCAGAATATCAAAATAATAGAGTGTGAATTTTAGTAAACAGGTGGCTAAGTAACGAAATATGCATGAAGTGTAGTGTAAGACATGGATTTCACATGATTCGAATACTGTTTGCATTGGTGGTGAATGCAATAGTGAGTGAGGCAGCTTATAAAACGAACATTTCTAGATGTGTAATGCAAAAGGATTTGGTGATACTGGTAGTTCTGACATATGCACATGATGTGGTTGTAGTTACGAAGAGCAAAATATGTAAGAGGGAAGTGTTGGTTTCTCTGGATGGAAGTTTAAAGGAAAGGGGATGAACTTGAATAAAGATAAAAGTAAGTGTTTGGGAGGTATAGTGAATGTAGGGTGTGAGTGTATTTTTCAATGGATGAAGTAACTTTGCTATGAATAAAATTTGAAGAAAATGGTGTTGTTATGATGCAATAGGGCATGCTGACAAAGGAAATGAAAGAAATGTGTCTTCAGTGAATAATTTTAATTGTGCAATTGGTGTTTCTTTTATATGGGGATCAATATTAAACCTAATGGAAAGGGCTATGTTATATGAGTGAAGATGAAGGGGGATTGGGGTTACTACATCAAATTATTTATTTGTCTAAATATAAATACACAAAATTCTGAGAGATGATGAAAATGAGAAAAAGAGAAAAAGAATATCTGAATGAAGAGATTAAAAACTATCCAGAAAAATATTAACATGGAAAATAAAAATTCATGATATGGAGAAAGATAGAAAGATGTGGTATAGTAACTGATGAAACAATATTATTATATAAATACATGGGAAAATTCACCAGAAGTAGTGAGTAAAGCCATTAAAGTAATGAAAAGTGGTGTACCAAGGCAGAAGGGTGTCAGGACTTCCTATGGAGACTGGTAATAAATATTTTCCCAATGAAGGAGAATATGCTATATAAAAAGAAAGTTGAAAGACTATTTTGTGTGGCAGAAGTGACAACAGAACAAGTATTTTTGAAATGCAAGAGAGTGGTGAAACTCTGGAAAATGTGTGAATATTTTTTCAAGAATATTAATGACAAACAATATAGGTATGAATATGGTTATGTATGGATTTTATAATAAAAAGAAAGAGTACATGAGAATGGTAGATACGAATGTATTTATTTTATGTAACATGGGTTATTTGAATGAAAGACTGAATTAAGTTTTGTTTAATGGGAGATGGATTTTGGCAGATATATTGCAAAAAATCAGGTTATGATTATGGAAGAAAGAGTCAGGGGTCATTGAAGGAAGAACAGTAATCAGGATGTTATAAGAAAAAAATGATAAATACTAAGAAACAGAATTGTGTATACATATACTTGTAAATATATACATTTTGTAAATATTTAAATAATGACATTTTTATGTTGTGTTAAATAAAGGACCTTACTCTTTTCGACATGTGTCATGGGATCTTTCACATCCACCTAAACTACCACCAGCTCAGACATGTGGCACTTTGATTTACCATCGCATTCAAAGGAATGCAGAACCCACCCATGGTGCACTGCAATGTCAGTATTGGAAATTTAATCTAAATACCTGGTGTGGGAATACTAGATGGAACTTAAGTGACTTGTATGAGCCCTTCCCTTACCCCTGACATATAGGCATGCCTTCATTTGCCTGATCTGCTAATCTATAAGTTAAATGGGTACTGGAAACGTCCATATAAATGAAAAGCTGTCAGCTTCAAACATACTAAGCCTGTCAGCATAGGCATTTGAGGAAAAACAGGACACTCATTTGTATGATACACAGGACAAACATAGAGAAAAAGAGCATCAAACAACAAAATATGCACTTCCTTTCTTTTTGGTTAACATTATTTATCTTTGCTGGCAATTTTCAGTCTGGTTTAACAACATAATGCCACACAGAAGATTGAATGTACTCAACTCATATTTTAAAATTGCACATGGAGAGGTTAAATAATCCAGTATCCTTTTTTGTGATGGTACTACATTCTGTGACCATATTTCTATGCACTGTCATACAATGACAGAATCATGTCCTCTTTAAGTGTTATTGTAGGAGTGTATTGTAAGACAGCATTACATTTGAGTCAAGACCAAGTTCTGGCATAATTCTGAATACATTAAAGCAATCAAGATGCATGTCAAAGATAAATAAGTTAGCAACAATTTCTCAGTATATGCACATAATTGTTTTGAAAACTCTAAACACTGTACATTTTTTAAGTCTACCAAAGCCAAATTTGAGGTAAAATTGCCTTCCAGGCTAAGGACATTCAGAAGGCATTCTTCAGCTATGCCTTCAGCCTCAAAGGCAATACACAACAATATGCTAATCTAATTGCAAATGGAGCCAACTATACTAAGCCAGAACATATAGCAAATCTACTGGCTGACAAATTTACTCAACCCCGACCTCCCCCTTTACCCCCAGGCACCCCTCCAGAAAAACCCTCAAATAAAACTCCTCTAATTATCACCAGACAGCAGGTATCAGTGCACACTCCAAGGCCAAGCTCAATGTATTGATGGACCCTGATAATATCCCAGGATGACTCCTTGATAGCATGATTTAAGACCTATCCAGACCATTGGAATAACTATATAATCACAGCTATCCAGACAGGCTTCATGCCAAGTGAATGGAGGACTACCAGTGTCATCCCTCTGCTCAAGGGTGGACCATCTATGGTCCCGAGTAACTACTAACCCATGAGACTGACTAGTCTCAAATGCAAAGTCATGGAAATAATTATCTTGGAAATGATAATCAATGACATAGGAAACTTTTAATCACTGGATCCAACCTAGTTTGACTTCATCATGGTAAAGCCATGCCTACTCAGTCTGGTGGACTTCTTTGAGAAGATCAACAAGGCACTGGACAAGGACAAAATTATGCATGCTGCTTACCTTGACCTGACCAAAGTATTTGACACAATACTCCACCATAGCATTGTAAACAGACTCATAAAATTAGGTATAAACTCTTATGTCAACTGCTGGATATCCAGCTTGCTCAAAGATAGGATCCAAGAATTTAGGATAGGGCAGTCTACTCCACAAAATGGCCAGCCACTAGCAGAGTCCCACAAGGCTTGGGGCTGGGGCCACTGCTTTTTGGAATCTACTTCTCTGAAATCTAGGCCAACATCAAGGCCTCTGGCTGACCTAGTCTGCAGATAATAGAATCTCCCAAAGACACAAATACCCTCCAAGAAGGCTTAACACAAACCAACAAATGGTGCCAGAGCCATGGACTAAAACTCAGTGCAAAGAAATGCACAATGGCATCCTTTGAGAAGACAACTACCATTGAAACCTACCACACTGATAATATACCTCTAAGAGTAGAGGGATTTGGGAATGCAGGTACACAGTAACTTGGCCTTTGACCATCATATGTGTATGATAGTAAGGAAATCATTCTATGTTGCACAAATTATAAGCAAGTGTTTAGCATCAAGGTCCAAAGATATTATTATTCTGCTGTACTCAGCTCTTATTAGACCAGTCACTGAGTACAAGACCCCCTTTGTTATGTACCTGACCAGATATATGCAACAATTAAAGTGTCCACATAAATTCTTTACCAAAAGAATGCATGGCATAAATGTATACTTTGCAGGCCACCTCAAAGTCATATCCCTGTACTCTGTCTCCTCCAGACTGCTGAGAGGCAATCTATAACTTGCCTACAAAGCATCCTATGATTCCACCCTGATAGACCTAATGCACATATGCAGATCACATAACATAAAAATTACTTGATCTAGGGACCTAAACCTCATCTGCAACATAAATAGGACAGATATGTATCTCAGCAACTACTCCTTCTCTGGAACAGGCTTCCCATCCATGTGAAGCAGAATTCTTCCCTAACCCAATTCAATCATAACTTGGATCAGTGGATGGAAAATTGGAAATTTCCCCTGTTCTGGCACCTAGGTCTGTATTAAACAGAGGCAGACTGTAAATGCTTGAGCACCCATGCCCAAACCTACCTATATCCCTTTAAATGACCCAAGGGTATCAAAACATATCAGATACATTTGGGAAGCATGGATTGGTTTAAAAAGGCTCATTGTGATCGTTAGCCTATTAATCACTTATGAACCTATGAAGTGCAAAAGTGTGCTGATATACCACCTAAGAAAAACTGCTTTTAGATAAATGTGTCTTAATAATAAATTTTAATTAGTTTTATTACTTTATTTTTAAAAATTAAAGATGCATTGTTTTGGACCATGGTGGAGTGGGTTAAATATACACACTTTATAATTCTGTATAGATTGCTATAAATCTAATTCACTGCCAGGGTGAATTTTGTTTTAGTTTTTTGAAGGACTGTTTGTTTCCTCCTTGGTCATGTTATTTATACTCTCTGAATGAATGCATTCAGCAAAGGAACATAAGAACAAATACTGCGTAAGTGATTATGGGGACCATAAGATGCCTAGCTATATACGCCTTTAAGTAGACACTCTTATCCTTCTCACCTTTTACAAGCACTTAATAGTGTTCACCTACCAACTTGAGCAGGGCTTACATGATGACTCTGATTTAAATTTCTGACTATATATCCATAATAACCCAGATTGCAGTAATCAGCAAACTTGGTGAAACATACTTCTAGCATATTGTAGTATCAGTGCTTCAACAGGTACCCACTCACTTTTGGTGCTGGAAGATTAGAAGACTGTAGGTTCTATACCACCCCAAATAACTGGATTGCTAACACTTTAGTGCAGCATGCGGTGGGGGGGGGGTGGTGCTACAGTCCTAAATGTGCTGTTCTTTAGAAGATACATTAAACTAAGGTCCTATCTTCTTATGTTGGTGGTAGCTCAGGTGGATTTAAAAGATCTCATGGCACCTAATGAAAAGTGGAGTAAGGGAAATTCCCCTATGGCCTGGCCAAACTACCTCTAGTGGTATAAATACCACCTCGGGTCTTATGTGAAAAGAGGAGACTAGCTTGTTGGTAATAACCTGTTCAACGGGACAAATAAATAAAATAGACTAGCCTTAATAAAGATAAAAGAACTTTGTTTGACCTGTAGGGGTAACTTATTCCATAGGCTGGAATTATGTTGCGTTACAAAGCTATCCCTCCAGCAAGTCTCATTTGGTAGTGTAGATTTATGTTGCTAGTGCTGGTGTTTGCAGAGGCACTGGTTTTACAAAGAAACAAGAGGCCAAATAGGATATGGTCTTTCATAGCTCAAAAGGCAAGACACATTCACCTGGGAACAGTCAGCAGGCTACTGAGTAGAAGGATAGTTGTGCTAAACTTTCAGGATAGTTGAAGGATTCAAGATTTATTTTTCTTGTTTGCAAATTTTTGGGCCTTGTCAGTTGAGTAATAAGGTTGGATTTTTCATACCAAAGAGGACAATATTGTCAATGATGGGTCTGATAAGAGAATATCAAAGAGTATGATAACTTATTTCAGTCTTGAAGATATTCCCATGGAAACTAACTGGACCAAGTAGAAGGATTTCCTAACTATGGTGAAAGTGTATCAGCCAAATGAGCAAGAGCTGTCTACATAAGTATCCAGGTCTCTTAGAATCTTATCTATCTAAAGTGGATTTATAACATATGAGGTGAGGGCAGCTTTTATGCCAACTCTATTAAGCTGCACTTTTTGCATTTAGCTTCAGACTATTTTTGGTACACCACCTATGTGCATATTCTAGTCCTTGCTGTAGCTGTATAGTATTGTTTACTATCAGTGGATGTGCAGATAATAGTACCCAGTGTACAGTCATCAGCAATCTTGGTCAGCCATACTTCAAGTATACTGGCTTAGATGTACACAAAATGAGTGCCAATCAAAAGAGGGCTCAAAGTAATCCCTGTAGTACCCTAACTGCTTGGGAAAAGATATATATATATATATATATATATATATATATATATATATATATATATATATATATATATACACACACACACACACACACACACATGTATATGTATATGTATATGTATATGTACATGTATATGTATTGCTACAGAAACAACAAGCACTGAAAGGTGCTCATTGCCCAATGAACCACACGGTGTGTAAACGGGAAAGAGAGAGAGACCACACACACACACACACACACACACACACACACACACACACACACACACACACACACACACATGTATATGTATATGTGGTTCCCTATCAGAAGCCTGAAACACTATAAGCCTGAAAATCAAAATCCTGAAAACTATAGACTGAAAGTTCAAAATCCTGAAAGACCAAAATCCCGAAACTCAAAATCCTGAAAACACAAAATGGACATACTGACGTCATTGTGGCTTTGCTATTGTTAGCCCTGTGGTGTTGGGTCATGCGTTGGGTTCAGGTAAGTGTGCGGTTGGTTTTATGTTAGGGTTAGGGGCGGTTTAAGTGAGTTAGGGTTAGGGCGCAGGTTAGGCATGTATGCAATAGTAACAAATATTGGGGTTAGGGGCGGTTTAAGTGAGTTAGGGTTAGGGCGCGGGTCAGGTGAGTGTGCGATAGTGACGGACCTTAGGGTTAGGGTTAGGGTCAGGGTCAGTTGGTAGATATTAGTGTCTTTATAGTGACATATTAGCATTATTTGTGTTTTCAGGATTTTGAGTTTCAGGATTTTGGTCTTTCAGGATTTTGAACTTTCAGTCTATAGTTTTCAGGATTTTGATTTTCAGGCTTATAGTGTTTCAGGCTTCTGATAGGGAACCGTATATGTATATGCATATGTATATGTATATGTATATGTATATGTATATGTACATGTATATGTATTGCTACAGAAACAACAAGCACTGAAAGGTGCTCATTGCCCAATGTACCACATGGTGTGTAAATGGGAAAGAGAGAGAGAGAGATGTATGTGTATTATATATAGATATATGTATATATATATATATATATATATATATATATATATATATATATATATATATATATACATATATATCTATAGTTATTTGGTGCTGCGGTAGCATTGTCGCCTCACAGTAAGCCGTTGTCCTGTTCGATTCTCAGCAAAAGCGT
This sequence comes from Protopterus annectens, assembly GCF_019279795.1. Classification (NCBI taxonomy): domain Eukaryota; kingdom Metazoa; phylum Chordata; order Ceratodontiformes; family Protopteridae; genus Protopterus; species Protopterus annectens. The sequence continues at coordinate 1,025,373,986 of NC_056741.1, read as the reverse complement.
CTTCTGTGTGGAGATATGCATGAATGGGCGTACCTTCATTGAAGCTTGTGCGTCAGAGCTGGCAACTTGGCACATAAAAACCTACTGCCAATCATTAGCGGACTGGAGTTCCACTGTGGCGACCCATAGCCAGGAAAAGCCAAACGACATATGTGGCATTCCTCCTCTGGGCCACTGAACCAGGAGACCCAGTCCTCACCAGTGACACCAGTGGGAAATGTTCACTGTGAGGACAAATAGACACAGTATTTTCAGATGAAGCTTAAGAGCATACAGGGAATGTATACCCCAGTCCTAGGGTTGGACTTTCTCTCCACACCCAAAATAAGACTCCTAACTGACCACTATAGAGCTGAGTCCTTAGCCGGGTGTTCAAAGCCAAGTCCTCCACTACCCTTTGTATGAAATCAGTGCTATAATTGTCCCTGTTCAAAGTGGTTGTCACACGCACTCTCTTTCAGATTTGATTTTCACACACACACACACACACACACACACACACACACACACACACACACACACACACACACACACACACACACCTGGGAAAGGCTGGCACAGTTTACCCACTCTGACACCTCCACCCAGACTATAAGATAGATCTGCTGCCAGCAGAACACCCAAAGGTCTTACCACGAAACCCAATTGCACATATTATAATTAATACTTATAGAAATGGTAGTGTTTAACCAAGCAGCCAGACCTTCAGAAACATGGAGGCATAGTGCTTCTAAATAAATGCAGGTACTCTCAAAGGTTACATATTTTCTAAAAGTCCAGCCATAATGAAAGGTTTAAATATATTTAATAATAAATAATAATATGCATCAAATACTGGATATCTATTTACAATAAACACCATAGTATCAATCACTGGAAATATAAAAAAATCAAAACTCACAACCCAGGAACCAAATGGTGGAAACAGACCAAGAAGAAACACACCTGTGAATTCTGATGAAAGTCTAATATTTAGGAATGAAAGTGCTCTATGTTTTTTTAATAAATTTTGGATACTATTGCTGGCTTGCTCATTATTTCCACTACCACAGGTGTGTTGCTTCTTCTTCATCTAAATATAAAAGACAACACAGTTGGAAAGACTCAGACAGATAACAGAAAAAAATGAGCTAATTTCACTATATTTTCCTAACTGACTGAAGAATTACTGTTCCCTAGTTACTTACTAAAGCAAGGAAAGATAAGCAAGGATAGGTGTCTTGTCAGGTCCAAAAACAGAGTGCACACCTCCCATCTCTCACTAGTATTCAAATACAATTTCAGTGCTGGCTACAGAATGACATCACATCTGGTCACCTAACTCTGTACTTCCCACACTACCTTCTCCTAGAAACTGAGCCTGGATCTGGCAATGATGTGTCACAATACACACATACAACTTTAGATAAGGTTTATTACAGCATCTAGAAACTGTAAATCAATTTAAACTCTTCCACCATTCTGCAGAAAATAATAAGCCATTCTCTGCCACCCCAGTGTAGTAATTGGTTCACCATTAAGAACAACAGAGCAGGAACCTGGCACAGGCTTTTCATAGACATTGTGTCACTGGCTGCATTTAGACCTGTGAGATAAAATCTTTATGGCCTAAACCAAGTCATTTAATTTCACACTATTTTTCTTAATGTTAGCTGGGTGAAGCTAACCCCTTGCCTTCCAGTATCCTCTGTTAAAATATATACATTTCATCAGTTACAACAATACAGACTGCTGTCCAGCAAGACCCACTGTTGATACATTCTTAACACAAGAAACTTTACAAATACATTTTTAACACAAGCATCTGTACAAATCAGTTTGATATTCAAATAGCATATAATTCTTTACAAAACTCCAGATAACTATGCTGGCTTATGTTACAAATGCACTGCCCTACTCCCTCTGGCACAGCTGGCACTACCTCACATCATCATGATATATATCAGCATCTATATCTATACATGTATATCTATCTATCTATCTCTCTATCTGTGTATATATATATATATATATATATATATATATATATATATATATATATATGTGTGTGTGTGTGTGTGTGTGTGTGTGTGTGTGTGTGTGTGTTATTCTTTTCTAAGATTAGATCTGGCTTGATAAGGTTACCAAACTGCAGTACTAGAAATGAAAGAGTCTCACATAATGGATATTATTTAAGCTCCCAAGCTGTACGTGCCCTAAAGTTAGTGGACATACTGCTGAATCAGCACAGCTACTTCCTCTTGTATTATGAACTAGAATGAAGACATCTTTTTTTTTTGTTAATGCTTAAAACTATATTCAAAAACATGTACTTTGTACATAGATGCATTTTAGGGTTGGGTTTCTACTTGTAATGAAATACAACCTTGCATAACCATGTGCTACTAGAACTTTGCATAACATGCACTTATTAACACCACTTTAGCATGTAATACTAGAAGATAAAGCTTTACCTCTACATTTGACTTTATGTTGTAAGATAAAGCAGACGTTTTCTGCATTAAAGCCTATATCCTGGCTTCAAGTCTGTTGCAATGTTTGAGACTGTTAAGAAACAGTCCCTGTAGCTTTTTTGTAGAGTTTAAAAAGAGTTAGGTGATGCTTGCTTTAAATATTTTACTGTTGTTTACTGCTGCTAAAAACAGCTTCTCTGCTCTGCTGAACTTGTGGAATAAGGAACTCTTTCAGTGCTGGCAGTATTATTTCACTTTACTGGATCAAACTCAGTTAACATGACTGTGCATGGGCAAGCAGTGGCATTTGCTTTGATATACACTGCTGTCTTTACTAACGTGCTTGTTTTTAGCTTTGATAAGAATATCTAACAAAAGTGCCAGTGCAAACTATATGTCCTGGATAGTGTAAAGGTTGCACTGTCTGAGGAACCTAAGATCAACAGCTCCTAGGCACCCCCAACTAAACAAGTGGGAATGCCAAAGAAATCCATGCACTCAGTTTATCTTGAGAATAATAGGAAACATCATCCCAAAACACTGTGCTTGACAAGTTCAATGCAATAAAGACAAGATATTTTTAGTGTCAACATTTGTACTGAAAATGTATTATAACCTGGGATGTTTAGAATGAGAAATACCAAATCGAAATGACTTAAAATAAGAAAAAATAATGCTGATAATGTTCAAATTTGTTTCACTTGAATCTTGGCTGAGCATTCAATATCCTGTAATTGTGGGAATTACAGAGTTATAGGTGAAGTCAGGCAACGTTATTCCACATTCATTAAATAAGGGAAACCATGTCGTTTATGAGTCAGAGGCCCATATGGAGTATAGGAAATGGACCTTTTTACTAGTAAAAAGACATATGTCCTGCTAGTAATAGCAGCTTCACTAAACCTGACTGTCACCCTTCCAAGCTAGTGTATGAATGTTTAGCAGTGTGACATTATTTCACCAATCCTCTGCAATAACCACTTTATCAAATTCAGGGTTGTTAGGTAGATAGAGCCTATCCTGGCACTCACTGGGTGCAAGATATGAAAATTAATCCTGGACAGAACCAAGCTCTTTTGCAGAGAGCGGGGACATTCACTTACAAACAACCTGTCCACCTACAGGCAGACTGCAAAATCACATATCTTTCCATGGCATGTCTTGGGGGTGTGGAAGGAAACAGGAGCATCTTATGAAAACCCATTTGTACAACTCATTAAAATGGATATACTTTACTACCAACCACTCCCTAGACCACAGGCATAGATGAAATGTTATAAGCCATTTTCCTATGCAGTTATACAAAATAATGCAGCAATAATAATGGGAGAACACCAACTAAAAGAACCCTTAAGCAACTTCCAAATGGCAGTCTTAGTAAACTTTAAGTTTTTTCTTTAACACTATGTGGCAACCCCTAACCAGGAAAAGCCGAAAGACAAACAACAACAACTAAATGAACTCAATCAGCCAAACTCAAACTACTAGGCATAGAGTTTCAACTAGATATAAATCAACTGTCCAGAGAAAATTTCTATACTAGTTATTGGACCACCACCTCAATACTAGTTACTGGACCCCACCACAATACTAGTTATTGGACCTTCACCACAATTTAAGATAAAAGTGTAAAGTAACTGCAATTTTGTTATCAAAAAGGCAACATTATAAGATAGAACTATAGCCTTTTCTACTGACTGAACTATTAGTTAAAGAATGGACCTGTATCGCAGTATTTCTTCAGTGTAATATGGCTTTAAATATTTGGTAAATACCCTGCTTTCGCTACAAGGCAAATAGTATGCTTTCAGAACCAAATGGATACAGTTACATTGTGCATCATGGAATACAGTGGAGTTGAACTAGATGTTTGCAGCAAAGCACAAAACCTAGACATATTAAAAACAGAGCAGTAATTAACAGTAGTGTACCCCAGGAATTAGGGTAAAACCTCAATAAAGAAATGAAAATATCTTATGTTAAATTCAAACCACCTTACTAGGAAACCTTATAAATAAATTCTGTAAAGAACTCATAAACTTAGTGTGCAACTTTATGTCTACTCATGAGAAGTCAGCCTCACAAACATTATGATGCTAGTGAGGCCTTTGCATAACTTCTGCACCACATTTACGTGTTAATGTGAAAGTTTTAAGTATTTCCATTGCAAACATGTCTGAACACGTTTGTTTTTATGGCTAAGTATATTTTAACCACTGGCACTCTCTGGTAACAGTAATGGTCCTTACAAGGCATTGTTGAATCATACTAGTCCAATATCCTTTTTCCCAACATATAAAAATCTACACATTGACACACTTGAAAAAACTGACTGAGAAAGAATGACTCCTTCTTTGGAATCTGGAATGTTTTTTGAGAGTCTGTAAAATGACATAATCTCTCCTGTCACTGATGAACAACATCTATAGGCCAACAGATTAAGTAGACTTCCATGGAAATGTTTTCATCTACCTCAGAAACGCTTTGGCTGTTTATTTGACAAAAGCTTCTGCAAGAGATGCGTCTTTATGGCCTAAGTAAAACAGCACTGAAACATTTAATTTCTATATATGAAAGATCTTTGAAAGTATCTGTGAGTCAGTCTGTCTCTCTCTCTCTCTCTCTCTCACACCCTGTTACATTCATGGCTGGAGTTTCATGAGGATCTGATACTAGACTCATGTCTTTAAATCTTGTCATCAATATTATTACCATCAATGTCCCTGCTATAAAAATACTTCAGCAGAAGATATGGCCATTCGTTGATTTGGCACTCAGTATAATCACCTTATCTTTTGGCAGAAATCCAATGTGATATAAGTCTCTGAATTGCTAATAGTTTGATCATAATTATCTCATCATAATGCTTCCTTGTGACCAGGCCATTCCTGTACTCAGTGGAGGAACAGTCAAAATAAAATGACACAATGTTTTTAAAACCTAAGGGGTTGAATAAATCTAGAATTCACCTTTGTAGCACAAATACAGCAAAGAATACCCAGAACTCAGGCAATATAAAACACCTGTCATAAGGCAGTTTACCTCCTCACCAAAAGAGATCAGAATGTCTGGCAACTGTATATGGATACCTTTACTGAAATTCTCAGTGTCTGCTACTACATCTGTTTCAGTAACCAACATACAGGACTGTACACTACTTGAAATGATAGTTGCTTGTTAACTCCACCAGAAACAGATTTTGACTACAATATGTTACCAATAAACAATGAAATGATCTCATGTTCACAGGATGCTGTGAATGCATATGCAGAAAAGAAAAAAACAAAATGGGCAGATTTCTCAGTAAACAAAGGCATTATGTCAGAGCACTATAGAACAAGGTGAGACATCCTTTATAGAGCTGTAGATGTGATAATGGCTGCTAGCAATTTTAACCACTCATCTTGACAAATATTCTGCACAAAATCATGGAGACTCATAATAGAGCTTATCCAGAACGAGAAATTACACCCATTTTGTTAGATAAGGAACACTATAGTTTCTTTAGAGGATATTTTGATTTTTGATTTTTATTGCATTCTTTGAAGATGTAACAGCAGCACAGCAGCACTTCATGAAGGTCTGACAGTCCATGATATTCATCTGTTCCTACTTGCGAGGAAAGAAGAGAACGCCATTGCGGGAATTCGGATTTCAATAACAGAAATCCAAGGGCTGGTTCACAGAGACAGGCAGAAAGAAGGATCAATTCTAATGAAGGCGTTAGGATGGAACAGCATAGGACTAATTATTTGAATGCCAACAATATAAGAGGCCATGGTTCTGTGGATCTGGACTGGGGTAGGGACAATGATGTTATTTCTTGGATCAATAACAATAGAGCCTTTTTGAATTTTAATTCACAAAATTAGTCTACTGATGTTTTTAACATTAACAGTTGTAATACAAATGTGAATATGTTATATGACAAGATGATGAAATACAAAACGTTGTGTATAGATAACAACTACTTACAAGAATGTGTTAAGAGAGGGATAGTACCAAAGGGGTTACGTATATACAAATACCCCAACAATGTAGTAGAGGGTAGTGAATTCCATTTAGAACTCTTGGAAATTTTTAACAATTGTGGGTTGAATATACTTAGGACCATTATTAAAGAAAATGAAAGGGTAATGGAGAAACTGTTATCCGACATTGAGAGAACCAACCTACTAATTGTAAACGATTTGTTATTTACCATTGAGGATGAGAAGATGAAATACATTAACATGAAAGTTAAAATAGAGGACAAATGTAGGTTTTTGTATGAAAGAAAATTAAGAAACTGAAATGTGATATAAACGAATATAAAGACAAAATTAGTTATCCCAAACCTAAAACGAATGGATTTTATAAACAACAGTGGGGGCCACATAACTTGGAAGGTGGTTCCCTAGGTTATGAAAGTAACTTTAGAGGAAGAAGAGACAATGGAGAAAGTTTTAACCATCATAATGATAATAGGGAGAGAAGTTATGTCTTAGATGACCCCCCAAGAATTTTCTAAACCCAGGAGGTCTAAAAGAATTAGAGAACAGGGACCGGTTAGCTATTATCAAAGACAAGGGGATGTGTGCCCAAACAGGAGGCATTTTTGAGCCCAGATTTAAATGGGACAAGTTTTTTTAGAAGTAATACTGAAGTAAACAAGGAGAATATTGTTATAGAAGGTAGCAGATATTTGTACCATAACTTTAGTATTTACAACTATAGTGGGTTGGAGGTCACCAGGACACATTTTGATCTTTTTTGCAAGGGCCTCAAATTTGTTCCTAGTTACGCAGAGGATATTTCTAGAACCCTGATTGATTTGAAGTTATTCATACGTAAAAAGAATTTGGAGTTGATTATGGAACAGTACAAGGAAGGGAATAACCAGATTAGTTTTCAGAACAAAAAGAAAAAGAAAAGTAGTTATAATCCACCCCTTCATCCACAACTGTTGAATTTTGAAAGACAGGTAGAGAAAGAGCTTAGGGAAAGTATTAGGAGGAGAAGGAAACAATTTAATCTTACTAAAGATGAAAATTAGCTTCTCACTTCATTAAGAGACAACAAATATATTTGGGTAATGAAGCCCGATAAGGGTGTGGGGGGGGGGGTTATTATGGTCAACATTTTATACCCAGCCAAAATGCTGGAAATGCTTAATAATACAAACAGATATTCAAGAGTTTCTAGAAACAAAATTAACATGGCATATAGAAAAATAGACTTCATATTGAATGAACTAAAGGAAGAAGGTGGCATCAATCTGGATACGTATAATTGTTTATCCATAGACAAGCCCAAAGTATCATCTATATTTGGGATCCCGAAAGTCCATAAAAACTTAGAGGATCCACCATTTAGACCTATTGTGGCTGTCACGGGATCCAAAACATATCCAATAGCCAAATGTTTGGACAATAAGCTTAAAAATGTTTGGACAGGGTGAGTGAGTATCCTTAAAGACTCCTGGAACTTTTTAAGGAGTAATGATGATAATTTGTATAATAACAAGTTAATATTTGTTATCCAAGACCTGTTTAATGTGATACCTCACAGGGTTGGATTAGAATGGTTTGAAGAAGCATTGAGGTACAAAGAGGATCTTGACAATGATTCAATAGGGTTAATAATAGAGCTTATTGAGCTAGTGCTAACAAACAACTTTCTTTTCTTTAAGGGGGAATTTTTTAAACAGATTAGTGGAGTAGCCATGGGAGCAAGTTGTGTTCCCATATATGCCAATTTGGTACTTTCTAATTGGGAGGAGAAATATATTTTACATTCTAGTTTTTCTAAATACTGGAATTACTACCATAGATACCTGGACAACATAGTTATTTTTTGGTTGGGACTAGAAGAAGAATTGAACAAGTTTATTGAATATATAAATAGTACTACTGAGTTTTTAAAGTTCACCCACAGTATTTCTAAGGAGAGACTTGAGTATCTAGATGTGGCCCTGGAAAAGATAATTGAGGTTAAGTGATTCAAACCTAATGTCTTCAGAAAGAACACGTTCTCCAACTCCTACCTATTTTACTCGAGTGCATATCCATTTTGGCACAAGAGGGGTATAGTGAGAGGACAATTTATTAGGAGTTGCAGGAAGACTTTGGAAGATGTTGATTTCAAAATAGAAAGTAAAAAATTGAAAGAAATGTTTCTGGAAAGAGGATATCCCTTACCACTTATTGATGAGATTAGGGTTGAAATTGAGGAGGAAGGAAGGAAGGAAGGAAGGAAGGAAGGAAGGAAGAAATTCGCCCCTATTTTGGGTGAACGTCCACCAGTGACGAGGGGGGAATGGAAAGAAACAAAAGATTCCATTAATTGGAGTAGTAATTATGTGTTAAACTATAGTGCCAATACAGGATCTATTAGAAATATAGTTTCAAACAATTGGAATAGGTTTAGCCAGTATTCAGACCTGGAAACATTTTTTTAGATCCCTTAAAATTCACCTATAGGAAGGGGAGGAACATCAAAGAGTTACTAGAAACAAGAAGGAAGGGGTACAACAAGAGAAAAACAGGAACATACAAATGTGGGAGGTGCTCCCAGTGCCCACATGTTTTGCAGGGAGAAACATTAGTTCTGGATGAGAGAGGGGTAACACTTAAAACAAATGGGTTTGCAAACTGTGATACCATTGGAGTGGTATATATAGCTGTATGTAGCTCCTGCGGGGCATTTTGCATAGGGAAAACCACTAGAAAGTTTAAAAGAAGGATTTACGAACATCTTAATGACATTAAAAAAATGGAAGAAAATAATGCCCTTTACAGACATTTGACTACCTGCACTTCAGCTAAGTATGGGTTTTTTGTTATAGAGAAAACTGATATGGACCCACGGGGGGGGGGGGGGGGGGCCTTGGGAGACCACAATAGAATTTTGTGAATTATTTTGGTAGTTAAGACTGGAAGCCACTAACAAGCCAGGGCTTAATGACTACATTTCTTTAGTACCAGTCTTAAAACTTAGAGTAGCCAGATTATAACACTATAGTTGTTAAATGGAAATTTAAGGTAAATATTGTGTACATTTGTCCTCCATTTTTTTGTGTGTGTTGTGTGGTACTATCCGTCACAACGCACAAAGTATTGACACGATTTTTAAAGTAAGCATGGTATTTTTACTTAATACCGTTGTCTCAATAAGTTGTATTATCTGCTACAACGTACAAAGTATTGACATTATTTTTATAAGTAAACATGGTATTTCAATCATTTATTATTATTGTTTCAAAACTGAATGGTTATTTTTATTGACATCACTTTAAATTTTAGACTACAGGATTTATTAGGAGATTTTGATGTATATGTTTTTAAAAATATTTATTTAATTAGGTAATTGGAATAAAATACTGATTGGGTGATGCAAGGGAGGGGGAAGGATATATAACAAAGATTGCTCACTTAATGATATATCTGATGAAGTCTTGGACGTGACAGACGAAAATGCAGTATACAATATAAGCATTATTACATTAAAGAGAGCAACCTTCAGACTTTATGGTGTGGCATTTTCTTTAGGAATCGGATGTCAGTGTGCCTTTGTCGTTTGGTTAGAGTTTTGGATTGCACACTTTTCCAGGTTGTTTTGTTTTGAAATCTAGAATTCACCTTTGTTGCACAAATACAGCAAAGAATACCCAGAACTCAGGCAATATAAAGCACCTGTCATAAGGCAGTTTACCTCCTCACCAAAAGAGATCAGAATGTCTGGCAACTGAATATGGATGCCTTTACTGAAATTCTCAGTGTCTGCTACTACATCTGTTTCAGTAACCAACATACAGGACTGTACACTACTTGAAATGATAGTTGCTTGTTAACTCCACCAGAAACAGATTTTGACTACAATATGTTACCAATAAACAATGAAATGACCTCATGTTCAGAGGATGCTGTGAATGCATATAAAGAAAAGAAAAAACAAAATGGGCAAATTTCTCAGTAAACAAAGGCATATGTCCGAGCACTACAGAACAAGGTGAGACATCCTTTATAGAGCTGTAGATGTGATAATGACTGCTAGCAATTTTAACCACTCATCTTGACAAATATTCTGCACAAAATCATGGAGACTCATAATAGAGCTTATCCAGAATGAGAAATTACACCCATTTTGTTAGATAAGGAACACTATAGCTTCTTTAGAGGATATTTTGATTTTTGATTTTTATTGCATTCTTTGAAGATGTAACAGCAGCACAGCAGCACTTCATGAAGGTCTGACAGTCCATGATATTCATCTGTTTCTGCTTGCGAGGAAAGAAGAGAACGCCATTGCGGGAATTCGGATTTCAATAACAGAAATCCAAGGGCTGGTTCACAGAGACAGGCAGAAAGAAGGATCAATTCTAATGAAGGCGTTAGGATGGAACAGCATAGGACTAATTATTTGAATGCCAACAATATAAGAGGCAGTGGTTCTGTGGATCTGGACTGGGGTAGGGACAATGATGTTATTTCTTGGATCAATAACAATAGAGCCTTTTTGAATTTTAATTCACAAAATTAGTCTACTGATGTTTTTAACATTAACAGTTATAATACAAATGTGAATATGTTATATGACAAGATGATGAAATACAAAACTTTGTGTATAGATAACAACTACTTACAAGAATGTGTTAAGAGAGGGATAGTACCAAAGGGGTTACGTATATACAAATACCCCAACAATGTAGTAGAGGGTAGTGAATTCCATTTAGAACTCTTGGAAATTTTTAACAATTGTGGGTTGAATATACTTAGGACCATTATTAAAGAAAATGAAAGGGTAATGGAGAAACTGTTATCCGACATTGAGAGAACCAACCTACTAATTGTAAACGATTTGTTATTTACCATTGAGGATGAGAAGATGAAATACATTAACATGAAAGTTAAAATAGAGGACAAATGTAGGTTTTTGTATGAAAGAAAATTAAGAAACTGAAATGTGATATAAACGAATATAAAGACAAAATTAGTTATCCCAAACCTAAAACGAATGGATTTTATAAACAACAGTGGGGGCCACATAACTTGGAAGGTGGTTCCCTAGGTTATGAAAGTAACTTTAGAGGAAGAAGAGACAATGGAGAAAGTTTTAACCATCATAATGATAATAGGGAGAGAAGTTATGACTTAGATGACCCCCCCAAAAATTTTCTGAACCCAGGAGGTCTGAGAGAATTAGAGAACAGGGACCGGTTAGCTATTATCAAAGACAAGGGGATGTGTGCCCGAACAGGAGGCGTTTTTGAGCCCAGATTTAAATGGGACAAGTTTTTTTAGAAGTAATACTGAAGTAGACAAGGAAAATATTGTTATAGAAGGTAGCAGATATTTGTACCATAACTTTAGTATTTACAACTATAGTGGGTTGGAGGTCACCAGGACACATTTTGATCTTTTTTGCAAGGGCCTCAAATTTGTTCCTAGTTACGTAGAAGATATTTCTAGAACCCTGATTGATTTGAAGTTATTCATACGTAAAAAGAATTTGGAGTTGATTATGGAACAGTACAAGGAAGGGAATAACCAGATTAGTTTTCAGAACAAAAATAAAAAGAAAAGTAGTTATAATCCACCCCTTCATCCACAACTGTTGAATTTTGAAAGACAGGTAGAGAAAGAGCTTAGGGAAAGTATTAGGAGGAGAAGGAAACAATTTAATCTTACTAAAGATGAAAATTAGCTTCTCACTTCATTAAGAGACAACAAATATATTTGGGTAATGAAGCCCGATAAGGGTGTGTGGGGGGGGGGTTATTATGGTCAACATTTTATACCCAGCCAAAATGCTGGAAATGCTTAATAATACAAACAGATATTCAAGAGTTTCTAGAAACAAAATTAACATGGCATATAGAAAAATAGACTTCATATTGAATGAACTAAAGGAAGAAGGAGACATCAATCTGGATACGTATAATTTTTTATCCATAGACAAGCCCAAAGTATCATCTATATTTGGGATCCCGAAAGTCCTTAAAAACTTAGAGGATCCACCATTTAGACCTATTGTGGCTGTCACGGGATCCAAAACATATCCAATAGCCAAATTTTTGGACAATAAGCTTAAAAATGTTTGGACAGGGTGAGTGAGTATCCTTAAAGACTTCTGGAACTTTTTAAGGAGTATTAATGATAATTTGTATAATAACGAGTTAATATTTGTTATCCAAGACCTGTTTAATGTGATACCTCACAGGGTTAGATTAGAATGGTTTGAAGAAGCATTGAGGTACAAAGAGGATCTTGACAATGATTCAATAGGGTTAATAATAGAGCTTATTGAGCTAGTGCTAACAAACAACTTTCTTTTCTTCAAGGGAGAATTTTTTAAACAGATTAGTGGAGTAGCCATGGGAGCAAGTTGTGTTCCCATATATGCCAATTTGGTACTTTCTAATTGGGAGGAGAAATATATTTTACATTCTAGTTTTTCTAAATACTGGAATTACTACCATAGGTACCTGGACAACATAGTTATTTTTTGGTCGGGACTAGAAGAAGAATTGAACAAGTTTATTGAATATATAAATAGTACTACTGAGTTTTTAAAGTTCACCCACAGTATTTCTAAGGAGAGACTTGAGTATCTAGATGTGGCCCTGGAAAAGATAATTGAGGTTAAGTGATTCAAACCTAATGTCTTCAGAAAGAACACCTTCTCCAACTCCTACCTATTTTACTCGAGTGCATATCCATTTTGGCACAAGAGGGGTATAGTGAGAGGACAATTTATTAGGAGTTGCAGGAAGACTTTGGAAGATGTCGATTTCAAAATAGAAAGTAAAAAATTGAAAGAAATGTTTCTGGAAAGAGGATATCCCTTACCACTTATTGATGAGATTAGGGTTGAAATTGAGGAGGAAGGAAGGAAGGAAGGAAGGAAGGAAGGAAGGAAGGAAGGAAGGAAGAAATTTGCCCCTATTTTGGGTGAACGTCCACCAGTGATGAGGGGGGAACGGAAAGAAACAAAAGATTCCATTAATTGGAGTAGTAATTATGTGTTAAACTATAGTGCCAATACAGGATCTATTAGAAATATAGTTTCAAACAATTGGAATAGGTTTAGCCAGTATTCAGACCTGGAAACATTTTTTTAGATCCCTTAAAATTCACCTATAGGAAGGGGAGGAACATCAAAGAGTTACTAGAAACAAGAAGGAAGGGGTACAACAAGAGAAAAACAGGAACATACAAATGTGGGAGGTGCTCCCAGTGCCCACATGTTTTGCAGGGAGAAACATTAGTTCTGGATGAGAGAGGGGTAACACTTAAAACAAATGGGTTTGCAAACTGTGATACCATTGGAGTGGTATATATAGCTGTATGCAGCTCCTGCGGGGCATTTTACATAGGGAAAACCACTAGAAAGTTTAAAAGAAGGATTTACGAACATCTTAATGACATTAAAAAAATGGAAGAAAATAATGCCCTTTACAGACATTTGACTACCTGCACTTCAGCTAAGTATGGGTTTTTTGTTATAGAGAAAACTGATATGGACCCATGGGGGGGGGGGGGGCTTGGGAGACCACAGTACAATTTTGTGAATTATTTTGGTAGTTAAGACTGGAAGCCACTAACAAGCCAGGGCTTAATGACTACATTTCTTTAGTACCAGTCTTAAAACTTAGAGCAGCCAGATTATAACACTATAGTTGTTAAATGGAAATTTAAGGTAAAGATTGTGTACATTTGTCCTCCATTTTTTTGTGTGTGTTGTGTGGTACTATCCGTCACAACGCACAAAGTATTGACACGATTTTTAAAGTAAGCATGGTATTTTTACTTAATGCCATTGTCTCAATAAGTTGTATTATCTGCTACAACGTACAAAGTATTGACATTATTTTTATAAGTAAACATGGTATTTCAATCATTTATTATTGTTTCAAAACTGAAAGGTTATTTTTATTGACATCACTTTAAATTTTAGACTACAGGATTTATTAGGAGATTTTGATGTATATGTTTTTAAAAATATTTATTTAATTAGGTAATTGGAATAAAATACTGATTGGGTGATGCAAGGGAGGGGGAAGGATATATAACAAAGATTGCTCACTTAATGATATATCTGATGAAGTCTTGGACGTGACAGACGAAAATGCAGTATACAATATAAGCATTATTACATTAAAGAGAGCAACCTTCAGACTTTATGGTGTGGCATTTTCTTTAGGAATCGGATGTCAGTGTGCCTTTGTCGTTTGGTTAGAGTTTTGGATTGCACACTTTTCCAGGTTGTTTTGTTTTGAAATCTAGAATTCACCTTTGTTGCACAAATACAGCAAAGAATACCCAGAACTCAGGCAATATAAAGCACCTGTCATAAGGCAGTTTAATTCCTCACCAAAAGAGATCAGAATGTCTGGCAACTGAATATGGATGCCTTTACTGAAATTCTCAGTGTCTGCTACTACATCTGTTTCAGTAACCAACATACAGGACTGTACACTACTTGAAATGATAGTTGCTTGTTAACTCCACCAGAAACAGATTTTGACTACAATATGTTACCAATAAACAATGAAATGATCTCATGTTCACAGGATGCTGTGAATGCATATAAAGAAAAGAAAAAATAAAATGGGCAGATTTCTCAGTAAACAAAGGCATATGTCAGAGCACTATAGAACAAGGTGAGACATCCTTTATAGAGCTGTAGATGTGATAATGGCTGCTAGCAATTTTAACCACTCATCTTGACAAATATTCTGCACAAAATCATGGAGACTCATAATAGAGCTTATCCAGAACGAGAAATTACACCCATTTTGTGAGATAAGGAACACTATAGTTTCTTTAGAGGATATTTTGATTTTTGATTTTTATTGCATTCTTTGAAGATGTAACAGCAGCACTTCATGAAGGTCTGACAGTCCATGATATTCATCTAGACTTTGCTAAGTCACTCAGTGCTATTCTTCTTATGTGAATAATGATTAAAGGTATGCAGTTTGAATCTTGTTGAGCTCTGCATCCTCTACCCATAATCCCTCACTCCTCAGGACTACCTCAGATCGAGTTTGCCCCATACTACTTCAAACAGACGGTGCTCAAATTCCATGGGCAAAGGATATGAAGGTCCCCAAAATAGAAAGAAAAAATGGAAGATCTCATGGTCAAGAAATTCTTGAAAAAAAGGGTGGGGGTTAGAGGGAAGGAGGGTTAAACAAAATGGAAAGAGACAACACAGATCTATGATTATGATATGTACATAACTTTTGTATCTGATGATTTTTCCTTCTTGATTCTACCTGTGGGACCGAGTCCCTAGCCATGTAAACTTCATGGAGGTCTCATGGAAGGATATTGAGAAATACAGTGGAACCAAAGGATCCCTGGACTTAGACTGAATTCCCAGTTTGTAGTAGGATGCAAAGGTGTGAGAACTCACCCAGGTAGCAACTGCACAAATCTTGTCCAATGCAGCTCTGGAGGAAAAGCTGTAGAAATATTCATAGGTCTAGCAGAATGACCTTTTGGTTTACGCTGTAAGGGCTTTCCATTCAAACTACACCCAAATGAAATACAATCAGACAGCTGCTTGGAGACAGTAACCTTAGATGCTAGCATGCCCAGACAACTGATTAGACTTTCTGAAAGATTTTGTTCTATCCAAATAAAACTTCAGTTGTCTGTGAACATCAGGACAATGCAGCAAGTATTCCCTTTTTTGGAAAACACAGGGAAAACACAGGGAAATGGATGCAATGGTTCAAATTGTTCTATGTACCCAACTTAGGAAGAAAAGATGGGTTCAAGTATAGGGAAACACCCTCTTTATGAAAAACCAAGTACAGAGGCACTGATAAGAGGGCTTGCAATTCTGACAACCACTTGGCAGAAGTAACCACTACCAAGAATAAGGTCTTCCAAGATAAGAACTTTAAGTCAAATAGCAGAAAGCTTAAAGGGAAGAGCAGCAAATACTGAGGCATGAAGGGCAAATCCTACAGATGGGAAGGGGCCCTGAAAGGAGGACATAACAAAAAGGTATCCTTGAGGAAAGCCTTAGAAATTTCGAGAGCCGTCAAAGGCCTACTATCTCTACCAACATGGAAATTGAAAATGACTGTCGATTGCACCTCAATAGTAGAATAACTAGAGTCTGAGTAAAGCAAATCCACCAGGATGTCAAAAACAACCTCAATGGTGAGTGAAAAGGGATCCAAGCCCTTAGAGGTGGCTCATACACCTTACATATAGACAGCTTCTGAAAGGAAGACAAGCTATGCACCACTCTGTCAGAAAGCTTGGGATTTTGGGCCATCAAGGGAATCGGAGGAACCATGTTGCCATCTTTAGGGTCTGAATGTTGGGCAGTTCCAGGCCCGCTGGGTGAGAGATCAGATCTAGAATGGGATCCAAGACCCAAGGACAGTACTTTAGAAGAAGACATAGGAAGGGGAAAAATATCTAATGGGACCAAAAGGAGGTTATGAGGATTATAGTCGCCCTGCAACAAACTGCCTTCTGAAGAAGCTTTATTATCAGTGGAAATGGAGGATAGGCATAATGGAGACCAGGGCCAAGCATATAGATGAGTATCCCTGGGTGACTGTCCTTAAGAGGGGAGTAAGGGATGAATGCTGCTGCATGTGGTGTGTTAAGGGGTTGCCAACAGATTACAGCATACAGTGCCCCAGTGCTAAAAAATCTGAGCAGCCTCTCTCAGATTCAGGGATCACTTGTGCCGAAAAAGAATATTCCTGCTGAAGTTGTCTGCCAATATGTTGAATCTCCGCTGGATGTGCTTTGCAACCAGAAACCACTGAGATGAAATTGCCTATTGCTAAACTCTCATGGCCCCTCAACAAAGACGATATGAATGAGTCCCCCCTTGTTTGTTCAAACACCACACCGCAAAATTGTTGTTGGCCTGAACTGAAATCCCACCCTGAGGAAGAACATCCTGAAAACCCTGATACTGATGTGAAGACTGGTCGCAGTATCAGATCAGGTCCTTTGGGCCTTCCTTCCTTTGAAATGCTATCTCTACCCTAGAAGAGAGGTGTCCATGGTAACTGTGCCCAGAGGAGGAGGAGGAAGAACAAAATGGTCTGCTGGCAGACACCAAGGGAGACTCCAACCACTACCTGATCTGATCTAGACAGACCTCTGTCAGTGCAGCTGGGAACTCAATCAGATGCGTCAGATAAGACCACTGTACCACCAACATCCAAAGCAGAACCCTCAAATTGTACCTTGCAAGGGGAACTAAACAAATGGCAGCTGACGTGCCCCAAGAATCTGAGAACCAGATGAGCCAGGGGTTTCAGGCATGAGAGTATTAAAACAGCAAGTCCCCTCAGGGCTGACACTCTGGAGATTGCTAGCTTTGCAATCAGATAAACTCTGTCTATGTCACAACCTATAAACTCTGTCGAATGCACAGGAAGAAGACTCGATTTCTGATAGCTGACTTTGATTCTCATGATGGTGCATAGCTGGAGTAAGGCGTCCTCGGCTCTGATCAATGATGCACTTGTGGAAGCAGTTAAGAGCCAATTGCCAAAGTAAGGAAAGACCAGAAACACATACATCTTGAGCAAGGCTGGCACTACTGCTATACACTTGGTGAACACCTGGGGGAGCAGTGGTGAGCCCAAAGGGCAGTGGTCATAACTGATAGTAATTGGTTTCCAGCCGGAAGTGTAGAAACCCTTTTGATCATTTGATCACCTCACAATCATTATAATGATGATACGCATCCTTAAAGTTGATTGAGGACATTCAGTTATCCTGCCTCAACTGATGAAGTGGTTCAACCTACTCAAATCCAAAATTGGCCTGAGCTCCTTGTTCTTCTTTGGAACCAAAAAGAATCTTAAATAGACTCTGGATTTGTGATAGTCTGGTGGGACCTCTTGGATGTCTCAATTTTCTAACAATTTTAGGATTTCAATGGCCACAGCTTTTTTCTGATGGGGTGGCACACTTGGAAGATGTTTTGAATTTAAATATGGAGTATCTAAAAATGGAATTGTATAACCTCTAGATACAACCCTCAACACCCAAGCATCCGAGATGATGACCTTGCAAGATTCTGGGTGTACAGCCAAGCAGCCTGCAACTGTCTCTACAGACAGATAACTGGTATTTTGTATACCATCCCTGCAATGTGGACAAAGTCCATAGTGGTTAATCCCTTTATCATGGGGGGGAACCCTCAAAATGAACTTCTTGGAATGACTGCTGCACTTTCCTAAAAAAAGAAATGTTTTTCCACCTTCTGAATTCTCAAAAAGGTCCATTGAGGGTAGCAAAATGCACTTACAGTATATGGCAGACAGTGTCTTCCCCTCTTTCTCACTTTTGGTCAATTTGTCCTTAACTTTGAGCCCAAAAAGAGAGGGGAGCCATGGAAGGAGGCATTAATAAACGATGCATTGAAGCAGTACACAATGTTACACAGCCTCATCCAAGCATGGTAATACTGGTACCATTTGTTCAGGAAGTGCTGTCAGCATTAGGCAGCAGACACCTGTACATGTTGGGAATGTGCTGTAAAGAGGACATCTGAATCTCCAAGGTCTTCTGAAACTTTAGAGTCTGCTGAGTCTTAATCACCCTTGACAGTTCTGAGATGATGTCCTATTGAAGTCTCATCAAGTGGGCTAAATAGTTCAAAGTTCTTTGTGCAAAGGTGGTTATGCCATAAGAACACGTCCCCAGTCAGTCCAATGCACAAGATTCCCTATTTAGGGGGGGGGATGAATCGAGGCATTCTCTTCCAAAATCTCCATTTTAGTGGCTGCTGCCACCAAGATATTATCCACAGCCGGCATTTACTCCAGTGTTGCCAGTCCTTGGTGGTGTGAGAATCTTATCTGGCTTCTTAGGGAACAGTTCCACTATATCAGGCTCCTTTCCATACCCTCCAGGATACCAGGCCAATAAGGATATCTGGAGAGGGAACCACTCAGGACATGGATGGGCCCACTATGAAAGCTTCCAGAAAAAGTGACTCCTCAGGAGATGGGGCTTTGGTAGTCCATGTGCAGCTTCAAAAGGTCACACAAAAGAAGTGTCCTCATGGGAGATTTTTGGGGACCCCTCCCATTTCTTGAGGTTGGTGTCCTTGGTGTGTGACTCTTCGGGGGATTCTAGGTGCTTATTTTTGCACCTCCTCATGCCCAAAATATACCACCTTGGGGAATCTGTGGGGAAGAGCAGATATAGAATCTGAAGACACCAAGGGCACACCAGACCCAGCAGTCACTCCAGCCCACCTGGATGCTGAGTCCAGAGAAAAACTTTCCAGAGCAGAAACCCACAGTGGAAGGTAGGACCCCAAAACAGGAATCAAACCCGATAGAGATACCCCTGCCTTGATATCCCTGCTGCAGGGTACACTTGGCTCTGACTGGCCAAGCCATCAGATTTGACCCAAAGGGAGGGACAGCACCTGTCTCTGATGACCTTGTAGCTCACAGGCCAGAGGAAGGAAACCATTGTAATGAAGCCAAAGTGTGAATCAAGAGCCCAAAGCAGAGAGATGATTTCTAATTTAATTTGCTCCTGTAGAAAGGAATGCAGCAAATGTTTCAACTCGGTGGGTCCTAAAATCCCAAATGACTGGGATGACAGAAATGACAAAGCCACAGAAGTAGGCTCAGAGACCCACTTGTTAGACACGTGCTCCAATAGCCAGATCCAAACTGGAGAAAATCGTATCCAGGGTTGAGATGGGGAAGACTCCAATAAGGATGGGTTCCTATTAGAACAATGAAAATGCATTTTGTCGAATGCGTTTTCATCTACACATAAAGAATGAACAAGCAAAACAGCGAAGCAGCTGTTCAGCAAATTCTTTCCCTGAGAAGGAAGTCGCTTGACCGCTTTGTTGCTTTGCCGTGTTCTGCACTGTAGTGTGGTCCCTTGTCTGCTATAGTTCCCGAGCATGAATGTGCAACAGTTACTGACCTTAGGGTTAGGCTGCGGGTTAAGGTAAGTGCATATGTATGAAAGTGTTTACTTTTTTTTTTTGCGTTATATGTATGGTTGAGTTACATGTGTATGTGTTTTCAGCTGTTTACTTTTGTTTTGGGGGGGTAGAATTAAGGTTAAGGTAAGTATGTATATGTTTGGAACTGTTTACGTAAATGTGCAAGAGTTACTGACCTTAGGGTTAGGGTGTGGGTTAAGGTAAGTGCATATGTTTTAAAATGTTTACTTTTTTTTTCCGTTAGATGTATGGTTGGTTTACGTGCATATGTGTATTCAGTTGTTTACTGTTTTTTTTGGGGGGTACAATTAGAGTTAGGGTACATGTGTATGTGTTTGGAAGTGTTTAATGTTTTTTTTTTTTTTTGGTTGAAACAGTGATTTCTTTTCCTAGGAAAGAAATCACTGTTCTGTGGTTTCTCGATGAAATATCGTTCGCTGTTTTCAGCATCCGATGTTTCAATATAGACCCATAAGGACTCGTGGCATAGATGGAGGAAAGTGGGAAAGATTCTGCCTGATGGAGCACCCTTTGAAAGGAAGGGGATTGAAGCACTGAAGGTGGAAGACAAGAGTCTTCCCCGCAACAGGTGCCAAAGGTCACCAGCGCAAGAAAGGAGGTGATCTTAGACCCACATGGTGATGTACAGATAATGAATAAACAGGTTGGAAGGGGGAATAAATCAATATGGCATCCAGTGTGGCTAGATAATTAAAAGTAGGTCTAGACTAAAAACAAGGAAACAAGCAATGCATCGATTGCTCTCTAGTATCATCACTGTTAGATCTAGGTGTAACACAGAGCACAGAAGAAAACAGCAGTTAAATCTTCAGAGTTTTCATCCCTAGACTTTTGAATGCAAGAATATCAGTTTTTAGAATATCTCCTATTCCAGTTATGGTTACTTTAAGGCTAATGGAACAATTTTGCTGTCTCTGTCTCTCCTTACTATAACCTAATCACTTAGTACAGATGAGGTGCTCTGATCAATGCTATGAACTGAAAATATGTGGACCACAAACAACGTAACAAGCATCCTTTTCTCTTTATTTGTCCAACCTTTTTACTCGTGGTAGCAAAATGAAAACATTTTAGCTGAAAAGAAGGAGCTACATTTTTTTAATATTTATTGTTTTTTAGTAAAGTTTATGCACGTACCAGAATCTGTTCTTTTTATTTTATATTTGTGTAACCTGGATTGAAACAGCCTTACTAATCACCTATATAACAGATACATAAATAAAAACAAAAGATTAAGGCAACATTTGAAGTTGGTTAAGAACTTCTTATACCAAGGACAGTCGTGTCTACTACAAAGGCACAGTGGAGAAGACAGGCATTCACGTGAGAACTTTTTTTTTTACCTTTCTGATTACATATAAATAAAGAAATAAATAAAAAGCTCACAGCATCAGAGAAGGCTGCTGGGGCAATCAGAATATCTAAATTATTTATTCAGAGTATTCAAATGAATTATACAAATCATGCAAACACCGTGATTCAGAATGAATGACAGTTGTTTAACCTAGCAGCTTACTGTTGAAGCTCAGATGTAAATCATTTCATAGCTTTAACTTCTGAATCCAAAATATATTCCATTTTAAAAATAAATACTAACACCACCGTCTATACATCTCCTTGAATAATAATTTCTTTTGTAGTTACTATAAAGTAAAACTCTGAATCTTATTCTTTCAGATCAAAAATGCTAGGTAGAGGTGTAAGCTTTTGTGTGTTCCCATAACATTTAAGTGTTAAATTATTCGTAATGTAAGTGTCATAAGAAGTCAGCATATCACCTAGAAAAGTAGGTAGATTAGGACACTTCACTGTATGAGATCTGTAAGCAGAGAATAATGTACATTTAATTTCACATTCTTCCTGGTTGTTTTTAAAAAAGTTGCTGCATCATGATGGTACTACAGGTTCCTGTACAGTAGCATAACTTTGTAAACATTTTAAGTTAAATAATAACCTTTTGGTGAAAATTGAAATAGTTTTATTGAAAAACCTTTCAAAGCCAAGCAGTGCTCTTTATTTATTCATTCATTTTCCTCTAACCAATTAGTCCAGATCTTATGTCTGTACATAGTTAGCAAATTGCAAAGAAACAAACCTGTATGTGGTGCCAGCCAATCACAGAACACACACACACACACACACACACACACACACATACACACACACACACACACACACACACACACACACACACACACACACACACACACACACACACACCGTCATGGAAGGCTTACTATTCTTGATATGATTAAAGCACATTAATTAGATTTTTGAATAGGGCAGTTTTCTCCCATGTTAGATGGACTAAGTGGGGGAATGTCTGAGTCACTGAGGAGGTGAATAACACTCTCTGTTAAAGTCGTATCAAAGAAATAGAAAACATAAGTAAAGATGACTGTAATTTAATTGCAGTCATTACATTATACCCCACTGAAGCTAGCTGCCACAGTATAATGGTAGCAGAGAAACCATGTTGATGAGAATGCTTTAAATACTGGATATATAAACCAAGCATTCATTTATGTACAAAACACAATTTCCCATTGCTAAAATACTGGAAAATCTTAAAAACATGATTATATAAATTAGAGTGAATGGAGACAAAATTCAGGACAGACACTATACTGATATGACATATTCTGAACCAATGACATTCCCACCTAAAACATGAATCATCTTAACAGACCTAAAGAATTAATGGGCTCCTGTAGCAAATATGAACTGAAGAATGATATCCATAAAAGCAGGCACCATTTTGAAGAATATGTAGAAACACTCTTTTTCTTCATCTACTCTCTCCCCATAGCTGTGGCATCAATCCTTTGTGTGTATTGATACTATCTGCATTATACCAATACCACGGTTGGATTCCTAGATTGTTCACAGTCTGCAGTTCTCCACAAAGCTGGTTAGACAAAGGATGTGTAAGTCAGTTTTGATGTCTGAGACTGAAATAAGGAACAGGAAAGGGCCTAGCACAGAGTCCTGAGGTGTAGACCTGGTCACTGCACTCTAGATAGTGGTGAATTCACACACTTCAACATATTTATCTGTCACATATGTGATCCACTTGTCTACTCACTAGATAATGTAGGTGTTTATGGCCACCTGAGACAGTTTCTCTCTAATAGTGACTGTGGATTAGTGTCAAATGCCTTGGACAGGTCAGCTTACTCAGGATGATAGTGTTGTCATTATGCATGCCCTTGGTGACCTTCCTGAAGACATTGAACAGATGTAACAGACATTATGTAGCCTTAACAAATTAAACATGGGTTTGGTACACAGTTGGGATATTACTTGTGTCCTTTTAGAGAAGGTCCATGATGAATCATTGGCCTACCTCACAGATGAGGAGAGTCAGGATGGGTCTACAACTACATGCATCAGGTGATGTTCCCTCCAGTCAGAAGGATGCATGTTGATGTACACCTTTCTATGGGAACATAGGCTGTCTGGAGGTTGTGTTGAAGTACAATTCCAACTGTGTGCAATAGGTCAGGTTTTAAGTCACACTATAGGCAACTTGTGATGTTTTCAGGGACAATTTATTCTGTATTATTAGCTGTAGATAGCACACAGATGAGCTGCCCTTATGAGATAAAAAATTGAATAATGTTTGCATGCATATATTAGCTGATGGCCAGCGGTGACGGGTTGGGGTGAAATGTGAGACAAACTGTCAGCTAGTGGATTGTCTATTTTCTCTGTTTGGGTATGTCTGGTGGCATCCACATATGGATCTCTGCTTAATTGTGTATTCCTCTTAACAGTTCATATTTTTTTGAATAAATGATTTGTGAAAAGACCTCCAACTACAACCTTGGTCGTTCATCACATTCCACACACCGGTACTATTCACACTGTCATACGACTGTACCAATGTCATATACTTACATCATTTCCACAACATATCCCTATATGTGTTTCATGGAAAAGCTGTGTTTGAGTGGACTGATGCCATATAAGGGCAGATTACAGACCAGTTGTTTGTGGCTCATGTAGAACATTTCCTGACACCAACTGCTAATTGTCACACAATGGTGCTGTTGACCATCTGAATAATACCTGTGGATGCCAACACAACTGCACATAGAATAAGTTTATTTGGTTTCAACATTAAAAGATAATTGCGGGACTTGAACCATGATCTACCGAGGCTCTATATCTATGCAGTCTTTATCATACAATTATCTTAACATTAAATTTAATGTATTTATCCATATGACACATTTATGTTAAGTGGCATGCTGCAGAAATATTAAATATATATATATATATATATATATATATATATATATATATATATATATATATAAAGAAAAAAAATTATAAAATAAATTTTAACACACATTACAGATTTGTACATAACTCTGGATTTGAGCTGTCAGACTACTGAACCTACAAAGCACAGTAAGGGTGTCTTAACACTCTTTTCCACAGAAACAGCTTTGAAGCAGGAATGAAAATCATTGTGCCTATATGCAAGTCAATTTCTGCCACCATAATATTTTAAAGACATATAACACTTTTACACTCTGAGTTGTTTGCACATGTGATGCTTGCATATTTATTTATTTATTTGACATTTGCTAACCGGGATATTCCATCTGAGCAAAAGCCCTTTTTCAGTTGAGGCCTGGGTAGAAAAGCTCCACAGTACAAGTAAGCAAGAAAATTTACAAAACTGAAGATGAATACAGTGAAAAAATTATAATAAAACAGTTAAGCAAGTGTAGATAAAGCTCCACAGTACAATATAACAAGATGCATTATAACACTGAAGAAAAAACGTAGCAAAGAAATATACAATAAGACATTTGAATGAATTTACATAACACATTGGGGTATCTTCAGAGAGTAATTGCACAATACAGGGCAGTTAAGTGAGATATGGTAGTAGGGAAGGAAGGAATAGAGAGGATAGTAATAGAGATGGGGTGGGTTCATGTGGGATGATTATAGAGGCAAATCCATGTGTATTAAGGTACCTTTTAAGAGTTTTCTTGAATTTGTGGATGTAGGAAATGTTTCTAAGGTTCATGAAAAGCTTCTTCCATGCAAGAGATTCCGTCCAATACATTTTTTAGGTTTGTGAATTTGTAAGAGACATTGGTCAGAGCTTCTGCGGGATCGAGAGGGCTTATATAGGGACTTAAGTAAAGAAATGTTAAGGCAAAAGAAAGGCTTATTCAAAATAGCATGGATAATGAGAAGTTGAATGATCACATGACCATTTATGAGCATTGCTTGCAACAGTACAGCTTAGTCTTCTCTTTTATATTGTGTTCATTCTACTCTTATGTGTGTTGGACTCTCAGATATGCAGTCTATAGGGCATTTTATATCACTGTCCTTAAAATGTAAGACAATATTACATGACAGTGAAGTACAGTTTTCATTAAAGGCAGGAGAGTTTGCCTATTAGTGCACTGGAAATGAGAAATGTGTGTTGTTCACTTCCATTTCAAAGCTTGTTACGATTACTTCTACACTTTGTAAGTGTAACCTGACTGAAACACCCACTGCAGGTGGGGGTAGTCTCAGTTGTGCATTCCTTCTCCCAACTACTAATCATTCACAGCTGCAATCCATTAGCAACAAACACTGAGATAGTGCCTATGCTATGTTTACATCTGTGACATGAAGCCAAATGTGTGGGATACAGAAATGCTGTGAGTCCACACCTCATTTGCATATTCTATGTGCTTAGAGGCCTGAATCTACACCATAACAAGGTAAAAGTGCAGCTAGGGAACTTGAAGGTGAGAGGACGTGTGTATCTGTAGAATACAGAGGACTGATACTCCTTTTGATTTATCTGCACAGAAGGCTTCTGATGACCTGTAGGGATAACTTATTCCGTAGGATTGAATTATGTTGATTTAGAAAACTATGCCTACAGCAAGTCTTATTTGCTGATGTAGATTTATGTCCCTAGTGCTGGTGATTGTAGACCCACTGGTTTTGCAAATAAACAAGAGGCCAAATAGGATATGGTCTTTTATAGCTTAAAAGGCAAAACACAGGTCACCTGGGAACAGTCAGCTGGCTACCGAGTAAAAGGATAATCATGTTAAACTTTCAGGATAGTTGAAGGATTCAAGATTTACTTTTCTTGTTTGCATGTTTTTAGGGCCTTGTCAGTTGAGCAATAAGGTTGGATTTTTCCATACCAAAGGGGGCAATATTTTCAATGCAAGGTCTGATAACAGAAGAATACTGAGGTATGATGACTTCTTTGGTAGAAGGATTTCCTGACTATGGTGGAAGTATGTTGACAAAATGAGCAAGAGTTGTCCACATAGTATCCAGGTCTCTTAGGATCTTATCAACCTAAAGTGGATTTATAACATATGAGGTGAGGGCAGCTTTTATGCCAACCTTATTAAGCTGCACTTTTTGCATTTAGCTTCAGACTATTTTTGGTACACCATCTAAGTGCGTATTCTAGTCCTTGCTGTAGCTGTATAGTATTGTTTACTATCAGTGGATGTGCAGATAATAGTACCCAGCGTACAGTCATTAGCAATCTTGGTCAGCCATACTTCAAGTATACTGGCTTAGATGTATACAAAATGAATGTCAGTCAACAGTGGGCTCAAACTAATCCCTGTAGTACCCTACTAGTAATGATTTTACATTCAGAGAAGGTATATGGAACTATCCCTGCTTGGGAAAAAGTGTGTATGTATGTATATATATTTTTTCTAAGATTAGATCAGGCTTGGCAAGGTTACCAAACAGCAGTACTAGAAGTGAAAGACTTTCAGGTAATGGATATTATTTAAGGTCTCAAACTACACATGCTGTAAAGCATGGATGCACTTATTTTTTGCTAATGGTTAAAACTATATTCAAAAACATGCACTTTGCACACTGACATATTCTTGGTTAGGGTTTCTACTTGTAATGAAATACAACCTTGCATAACCTTGTACTACTACAACTTTGCATAACATGCCCTTATTAAAACCACTTTAGTATGCAATACTAGAATTTACTGCTTTACTTCTACATTTGACTTTGTGTTGTAAGTGATAAATCAGATGTTTTTGGTATTAAAGCCTATGTACTGACTACAAGTCTGTTGCAATGTTTGAAACTGTTAAGAAATAGTTCCAAACGCTTTTCTGTAGTGTTTACTGCTGCTAGAAACAGATTTTCTGTGAACTTGTGGAATAAGGAACTGTTTCTGTACTGACAACATTTTGTCACTTCACCAGATCCAACTCAGTTAACAAGTAGTGGCATTTGCTTTGACATACACTGCTGCCTTTACTAATGTGCTTGTTTTTAGCTTTGGTAGGAATATCTAAAGAAAGTACCAGTGCAAACTATATGTCCTGGATAGTGTAAAGGTTGCACTGTCTGAGGATCCTAAGATCAGCAGTTCCTAGGCACCCCCAACTAAACAAGTGGGAATGCCAAAGAAATCCATGCACACAATTATCTTGAGAATATAGGAAACATCATTCCAAAACACTGTGCATGACCAGCTCGCTGCAATAAAGACAAAATATTTTTAGTGCCAACGTTTGTACTGAAGATGTATTAAAACCTGGCATCTTCATCATGAGAAATACCAAATCAAAATGACTTAAAATAAGAAAAAAAATAATCGTAAAACAAAGTCAATAGAGCAAGTGACTAAGGAGTAAGTGCTCTGATGCTAAAAAACAAAGATAAACTCAAATCGAATGAGATGACTTTTTTTTCTGTTTAGTTTTTAAATAGATTAATTGTAGGAAGTGATGTCATATTTAGGTGGCTATATATTCTTTGTGTCCCCTTTTTTGTATGTATTAAAGGTCTGAGGGATCCCAACAGGGTGAAAGCGCTAACCTAACTCTGCACAATAAATCTTTCTTCATTTCAAACTTCGTCCATTGGATTTATTGGAGTTTACTATTTGGAATTGTTTTCATCTGAGTACTTTATTTACATCCACAGTCTTGGAGTGTCTCTGAGCTTTCGGTTTAAGAAAAAAATAATGCTGATAATTTTCAAATTTGTCTCACTTGAATCTTGGCTGAGCATTCAATATCCTGTAATTGTGGGAATTACAGAGTTATAGGTGAAGTCAAGCAACATTATTCCACATTCATTAAATAAGGGAAACCATGAGTTCAAGACTCATATGGAGTACAGGAGATGAGCCCTTTTAGTAGTAAAAAGACATAAGTCCTGCTAGTAGTAGCAGCTCCCTTACATGCCAATGTATATTTAGTAGCGTGACATCATTTCCACCCATTCTCTGCAATAACCACTTTATCCAGTTGAGGTTTGTTAGGTAGACAGATCCTATGCTGGCACATACTGGGTGCAAGATATGGAAATTAATCCTGGACAGAACCAAACTCTTTTGTAGAATGTAGGCACATTCACTTACATGCAACCTGTTCACATACTGTGGGTATAAAAAGTGTACACACCCCTGTTAAAATACTAGGTTTTTGTGATATAAAAAAATGAGACCACAATAAATCATATCAAAACTTTTCCCACCTTTAATGTGACCTACAACCTGTACAATTCAATTGAAAACCAAACAAATATTTTAGTGGAAAAAATATAAAAAAAAATCAAAAAAAGTAC
Organism: Protopterus annectens; assembly: GCF_019279795.1. NCBI lineage: Eukaryota > Metazoa > Chordata > Ceratodontiformes > Protopteridae > Protopterus > Protopterus annectens. The sequence goes on along the minus strand of NC_056741.1, from coordinate 1,025,344,956 downwards.
AATAAACTGGTTGTATATGTGTGCACACCCTTAAACTAATACTTTGTTGAAGCACCTTTTGCTTTAATTACAGCATTCAGTCTTCTTGGGTACACACCTGCCATCAATTAAAGAGACTGATTAACCCCAAATAAAGTTCACTTGTCCTAGTAGGATTTTCCTGACATTTACTTGGTTGCCTGCTACAGCAAAAGCCATGGTTCACAGAGAGCTTACAAAGCATCAAAGGGATCTCATTGTTGAAAGGTATCAGTCAGGAGAAGGGTACAAAAAAATTTTCCACAGCATTGGATATACCATTGAACACAGTGAAGACAGTCATCAAAAAGTGGAGAAAATATGGGACAACAGTGAAATTGCAAAGAACTGGAAGTCCCTTCAAAATTGATGAAAAGACAAGATGAAAACTGGTCAGGGAAGCTGCCAAAAGACCTACAGCAACACTGAAGGAGTTGCAGAAATTTCTGGTGAGTACTGGTTGTGTACTACATGTGACAACAATCTCCCATATTCTCCATATGTCTGGACTATGGGGTAGGGTTGCAAGACAGAAGCCTTTTCTTACACAGAAAAACATCCAGGGCTGGCTAAAATCAACAAAAGAATGGCTTCACCAGAAGAAAATTAAAGTTTTGGAATGGCCCAGCCAGAACCCAGACCTAAATCCAATAAAAAATCTGTGGGGTGACCTGAAGAGGGCTGTGCACAACAGATGCCCTCGCAATTTGACAGATTTGGAATGCTTTTGCAAGGAAGAATGGCACCTATTGCCAAGTCAAGATGTGCATGCTGATAGACTACTACCCAAGAAGACTGAATGCTGTAATTAAATCAAAAGATGCTTCAACAAAGTTTTAGTATTAGTTTAAGGGTGTGCACACTTATGCAACCAGCTTATTGTACGTTTTTTATTTTTTATATTTTTTCCCCCTAACAAATTTGTTTGTTTTTCAATTGAATTATACAGTTTATAGGTCACATTAAAGGTGGGAAAAGTTTTGAAATGATTTATTGTGATCTCATTTTTTATATCACAAAAACCTGGCATTTTAACAGGGGTGTGTACACTTTTTATATCCACTGTATGAGCAGGTTGCAAAATCTCATATCTTTCTATGGCATGTCCTAGGGGTGTGGAAGGAAACGGAAGTAGCTGATGAAAACCCATTTGTACAACTCATGTTTAAAGTGGGTATACTTTACTACCAACAGGCATACATGAAATGTTACAAGCTGTTTTCCTATGCAGTTATACAAAATAATGCAACAATAATAATGGGAGAACACCAACTAAAAGAACTCTTAAGCAACTTCCAAATAGCAGTCTTAGTACATTTTGTTTTTTTCTCTAACACTAAATTTACTCAGTCAGCCAAACTCAGACTACTAGGTCTACAGTCTCAACTGGATATAAATCAGCTGTCCAGAGAATGATTTCATACTGGTTATTGGACCTCCACCACAATTTAACATAGAAGTGTAAAGTAACTGAAATGTTGTTATCAAAAAGGCAGCATTACACGGTACCACTATAATCTTCTCTAATGACCGGACTATCAGTTTAAGAATGGACCTATATTGCAGTACTTCTTCAGTATAATATGGCTTTAAATATTTGGCAAATACCCTGCTTCCTCTATAAAGTAAATTGTATGCTTCCAGAACCAAATGGATAAAATCACATTGTGTATCATGGATTGCAGTGGAGTTGAACTAGATGTTTGCATCATAGCACAAAGCGTAGACACATTAAAACACACGGCAGTAATCAAGCAAAATGGTGTTAGTAGTTCACTCCAGCAATTAGGGAAAAAACTTAATAAGAAAATGAAAGTATTTAATGTTAAACAAATTCAAACCACCTTACTAGGAAGCCTTATAAGCAGCTTTTGAAAGAACTCATAAACTTAATGTGGAACTTGATGTCTACTCCTGGGAAGTCAGTCTCACATACATTATGGCACATTAACTGTTACAACTGAGGTCTTTGCATAACTTCTGCACAGCAGTTATGTGCTAATGTAAAACTTTTAGGTCCTTCCATAACAAATGTGTGAAAACATGTTTGTTTTTATGGCTAAGTATATTTTAACCACTGACACTCTCTGGTAACAGTAACTGCCCTTACAAAGCATTGTTGAATCATACTAGTCCATTATCCCCTTTCCCCATATATAACAAAATTACACACTGACACACTTGAAAAAACAGACTGAGAAACAATGACTCCTTCTTTGAAACATGGTTTTTGAGAGGCTAGAAAATAACATAATTTTTCCTGTCACTGATGAACAACATCCGTAGGCCAACGGATTAAGTAGACCTCAATGGAAATGTTTTCATCTACCTCAGAAATACTTTGGCTGTTTATCTGACAAAAGCTTCTGCAAGAGATGGGTCTTTATGGTCTAAGTAAAACAGTACTGAAACATTTAATTTCTATATCTGAAAGGTCTTTGAAAGTATCTGTGAGTCAGTCTGTCTCTCTCTTTCTCTCGCACTCTCTCTCTCTCTCACACCCTATTACGTTCATGGCTAGAGTTTCCCGAGGATCTGATACTAGACTCATGTCTTTAAATCTTGTCATCAATGTTATTGCCATCAATGTCCCTGCTATAAAAATACTTCAGCAGAAGATATGGCCATTCGTTGATTCGGCAATCAGTATAATCACCTTATCTTTTGGCGGAAATCCAATGTGATATAAGTCTCTGAATTGCTAATAGTTTGATCATAATTATCTCATCATAATGCTTCCTTGTGACCAGGCCATGCCTGTACTCAGTGGAGGAACAGTCAAAATAATAATGGCACAATGTTTTTAAAACCTAAGGGGTTGAATAAATCTAGAATTCACCTTTGTAGCACAAATACAACAAAGAATACTCAGAACTCGGGCAATATAAAGCACCTGTCATAAGGTAGTTTACCTCCTCACCAAAATATATCAGAATGTTTGGCAACTGTATATGGATACCTTTACTGAAATTCTCAGTCTGCTACTACATCTGTTTCAGTAACCAACATACAGGACTGTACACTACTTGAAATGATAGTTGCTTGTTAACTCCACCAGAAACAGATTTTGACTACAATATGTTACCAATAAACAATGAAATTATCTCATGTTCACAGGATGCTGTGAATGCATATAAAGAAAAGAAAAAACAAAATGGGCAGATTTCTCAGTAAACAAAGGCATATGTCAGAGCACTATAGAACAAGGTGAGACATCCTTTATAGAGCTGCAGATGTGATAACGGCTGCTAGCAATTTTAACCACTCATCTTGACAAATATTCTGCACAAAATCATGGAGACATAATAGATCTTATCCAGAATGAGAAATTACACACATTTTGTTAGATAAGGAATTCTATGGGTTTCTTTAGAGGATATTCTGATTTTTGAATTGTATAGCATTCTTTGAAGATGTAACAGCAGTACTTGATGAAGGTATGACAGTGCATGATATTCATCAAGACTTTGTTAAGGCACTCAGCGTTATTCTTCATATGTGCATAATGATTAAAAGTATGCAGTGTGAATCCTTATATACTTTAACAAGTAAAATGAAAGGCATGTATATACTACAATGTTAGATCTGTGTTGTCTCTTTCCATTTGGTTCATATTGTGAGTTATTGGATCTGACTTAGATCCGAGGGTGGCCACATTCCATAGACTTCAGTCTGTTGAGCTGTTCCTCTCCTACCCATAATCCCTCACTCCTAAGGACTACCTAAGATTGAGTTTGTCCCATACTTCTCCAAACTGATGATGCTCAAATTCCATGATCAAAAGATATGTAGGTCCCCAAAACAGAAGGGAAAAAGGGAAGATCTCACGGCCAAGAAAATTCTCCCAAAAAGAAAAGTGGGGGTCACAGGGAAGGAGGGTTGAACCAAATAGAAAGAGACAACACAGATCTATCATTATTATAAGTACATAACTTTTGTATCTGATGATTTTTCTTTCTGGATTGAAGCTGTGGGACAGTCCTCAGCCATGTAAACACCAGGGAGGTCTCATGGAAGGATATTGTTCAATACAGTGGAACCAGCACACACTGACATACCCTAAAGCCCCTAACCAACACACTTACACACACATACATACCCAAACTAACACCTAACCATTCACACAGCGCAACACCAGAAGCACTAATTCAAAATCTCCGTACTTCGGGATTTTGAATTTCGCACTTCTGGTGTTTCTGGATTTCAAGCCTTCGGTGTTATAATTTCGAAATACTGAAATTTGGGATTTCAGTATTTCAAAATTATGAAGGGAACCCCATTCCACACATGACTATGAACTTTCTCTATAACAACAAACTTTACAAATCTATCTACTTCTTGGCAAAATCTAGAACCACCTTAGTTTTTACTAGAATTGTCTGCTTTAAACCAAAACTATGTTATTATTCAAATACATTTAGTATTAATGTACTCTGTATTATATTTCTTGTACCAATGTTATTCTTCAATGCTTTAACTGTTAATGTACTGTACATGATATTTCAAGCGCCAATGTAATTTTTTTATTGTTTATGCTTTTCACCTATTTTATCCTTAAAATACTTTGTAATACATTTTTGTGGAGCTTTTCTCCCCAGGCCTCCACTGAACATGGGTTTCTGACCTAGTAGACTTTCCCAGTAAACAAATGCCAATAAATAAATAAATAAATAAATATCCATAGCTCTAGAAGAATGACCTTTTGGTGTACCCTGTAAGGGCTTTCCCTTCAAACTACATCCAAAAGAAGTATAATCAGACAGCTGCTTGGAGAGAATAACCATAGATGCTGGCATGCCCAACTGGGCTTTTGAAAAGGAAGCAGACAACTGATTGGACTTTCTGAAAGATTTTGTTCTATCCAAATAAAACCTCAGTTGTCTATGAACACAGAGTCAATGCAGCAAGTATTCCCCTTTGCTGGAAAACACAGGAAAAAAAAACACAGGGAAACGAATGGAATAGTTCAAATTGTTCTATGTACCCGACTTAGGAAGAAAAGATGGGTCCAAGCACAGGGAAACCCTCTCTTTATGAAAATTCAAGTACAGAGGCACTGATGAGAGGGCTTGCAGTTCTGACAACCACTTGGCAGAAGTAACCACTGCCAAGAATAAGGTCTTCCAAGATAACAACTTTAAGTCAAATAGCAGAAGGCTTAAAGGGAAGAACAGCCAATACCTGAGGCATAAAGGGCAAATTCCACAGAGGGGAAGAGTCCCTGAAAGGAGGACATAACAAAAAGGTAACCTTGAGGAAAGCCTTGGAAATTTTAAGAGATGCCAAAGGCATATTATCTCTACCAACATGGAAATTGAAAATGGCTGTCAATTGCACCTTAATAGTAGAATAACTAGAGTCTGAGTGAAGTAAATCCACCAGGAAGTCAAAAACAACCTCTATGGTGGCCAAAAAGGGATCCAATCCCTTAGAGATAGCTCATACACCTTATATGTAGACAGCTTCTGAAAGGAAGACAAGCTATGCACCACTCTGTCAGAAACCTTGGGATTTTCAGCCATTAAGGGAATTGGAGGAATCATTTCTGTCAGCTTTAGGGTCTGAAGATTGGGCAGGTCGAAGCCCATTGGGTGAGAGATCAGATCCAGAATGGTATCCAATACTTAAGGACTGTACTTCAGAAGAGGCCAAATGCAGGGAAAAAACATCTAACAGACCCAAAAGGAGGCAATGAGGATTACAGTCGCTCTGCAACAAGCCGCCTTCTGAAGAAGCTTTATTATTAGTGGAGATGGGGGATAGGCATAAAGGAGACCAAAGGGTCAAGCATACAAATGAGTATCCCTGGGTGACTGTCCTTGAGAAGGGACTATGGCATAAATGCTGCTGTACTTGGTGCTCTAAGGGGCTGTGAACAATTACAACACAGTGCTGAAAAAATCTGAGCAGCCACTCTCAGATTCAGGGATCCCTTGTGCTGGAAAAGAATATTCATGCTCAAATTTTCTGCTAATATGTTGAATCTCCCCAGGATGTGCATTGCAGTCAGAAACCACTGAGATAAAGTCATCCATTGCCAAACTCTCATGGCCTCCCAACAAAGAGAATATTAACGTGTTTCCCCCTTGTTTGTTCAAATACCACACCACAAAAGTGTTGTCGATCTGAACTGGAATCACACCCTGAGGGAGAACATCCTAAAAACCAGGTCATTTGGACCATCCTTCCTTTGGAATGGTCTCCCCACCCAAGAATAGAAGTGTCCATGCTAACTGTGCCCAGAGGAAGTGAAAGAACAAAACGGTCTGCTGGCAGACAACAAGGGAGACTCCAGCCATCACCTGATCTGATTTCAACAGACCTCTGTCAATGTAACTGGGAGCTCAATCAGGTGATAAGACCATTATACCACCAACATTCAAGGCAAAATCCTAATATTGTAAATATTGTACTTTACAAGGAGAACAAATCAAATGGTGGCTGGCATGTGCTCCAAGAGCCTGACAACCAATGAGCCAGTGGGTTTCAGGCATGACTGCATTAAAACGGCAAATCCCCAAATGGCTGACACTCTGGAGATTGTTAGCTTTGCAATCGGATAAACTGTGTGTCTCTCACAACCTATAAACTCTATTGACTGCACAGGAAGAAGACTGGATTTCTGATAGCTGACTGTGATTCCCATGATGCTGCATAGCTGGAGTAAGGTGTCCCAGGCTCTGATCAATGATGCCCTAGTGGAGGCAGTTAGGAGCCAGTCATCCAGGTACAGAAAGCCCTGCAACTCCTGCATCCTGAGCCAGGCTGCCACTACTGCAATACACTTGGTGAACACCTGGGAGAGCAGTGGTGAGCCCAAAGGGCAGTGCTCATAAAGTACAATGATTGGCTCCCAGCTGGAAGTGCAGAAACCTTTTTGATCACCTCACAATAATTATAATAATGATAGGCATCCTTAAAGTTGATTGAAGACATCCAGTAATCCTGCCTCAAGAGATGTAGAATGAACTGCACTATGACCATCTGGAATTGGGTCTGCCTGATGAAGTGATTCAGCCTAGTTAAATCCAAAACTGGCCTGAGGTCCTTGTTCTTCTTTGGAACCAAAAATAATCTTAAATAGAATCCGGATTTGTGATGGTCTGGTGGGACCTCTTAGATGACTCAATTTTCTAACAATTTTAGTATTTCAATGGCCACAGCTTTTCTCTGATGGGCTGGCACATTTTGGAGCTGTTCTGAATTTAAATTTGGAGTATCTAAAAATGGAATTGTGTAGCACCTTGATACAACTCTCAACTCCCAAGTATCCAAGGTGATGGCCTTCAAGCTTTTGGGTGCGCAGCCAAGCAGCCTACAACTGCCTCTAAAGACAGACAAGCTGGTCAGCCATTCAAAGCCAACTGAAAGGGCTTCTTAGAGAAACATCTGCAAAATCCTTGATTTTGCATACTACCCCTGCAGTGTGGATAAAGTCCATGTGGTTACCCTCCTACCATGGGAGGAACCCTAAGAAGGAGCTTACTGGAATGAATGCTGCACTTTCCTAAAAAAAAAAAAAAAAAAAAAAAAAAAAGAGAGAGAGATTTTTCCACCTTCTGGATTCCCAAAAACATCCATTGAGGGGTAGGAAAATGCACTCACATGGCAGACAGTGTCTTCCCCCTTGCTCTTTTCTGGTCTATGTGTTCTTAACTTTGGACCCAAAAACAAAGAGGAAGCATGGAAAGAGGCATTATAAATGATGCCTTGAAGCAGTGCACAAAGTTACTCAGGCTCATCCAAGCATGGCAACGCATGGGAATGCAAGTGTCAGTGGCTCAGGACATGCCATCAGCTGCCTGAGACAGCAGACTCTTGCACATGTTGGGAATGGACTGTAAACAGGGCATTTGAATCTACACAGACTCTCCCTCCACATCAAGCAGAGTACTTCATTATCCCACTTTAAGAGGAACCTGGTCTTCTTACATGCTGGAGTCTGCTGAGTCTTAATTAACCTTGACAGTTCTGAGGTGATGTCCTATTGAAGTCCCATTCTTCTTCTTCTTCTTTCAGCTTTTCCCAGTTAGGGGTTGCCACAGTGGATCATCTGTCCGCTCATGATTGGCAGTGGAGTTTTACGGTGTCAAGTTGCCAGCCCGGCGCCCAACCTTCCACAGAAGGCACACACACAAATGCTCCTAGGGCCAATTTAGAGTATCCAATCCAGCTACAGCATGTCTTTGGGATGTGGGAGGAAACCGGAGCACCCGGAGGAAACCCACGCAACCACAGGGAGGACATGCAGACTCTGCACAGAAGGCACCCCAGCCGAGAATCGAATCGGAGAATCTCTTGCTGTGAGGCAGCAACGCTAACAGCTGCACCACCATGGCCGCCCTCCTATTGAAGTCTCATTAAGTGGGCTAAATAGTTCAATGTCCTCAGTGCAAAGGTGGTTGAGACATAAGAGCGCTTCCCAGTCAGTTCAATGCCCAAGATTTCTTATTCAGTGGGGATTCAGTGAAAGCATCACACCTCTGTCCATCCCATCAGTAATCCAAGATATCCCCAGCACCTGCCCCTGACACCTTATCTCTAAGGAACAAGTCATTACCACCCTGTCAAAGGCTAAAAACACATCTTACATTGGACCTGATAACATCCCAGGCTGCATCCTGCATCAACTCAGGCAGGAACTCACAGCACCAATAGGCACCCTATTCAACCTAAGCCTGAGTACTGGTTTCATCCCAGCCGAGTGGAGAATGGTGACTGTCATCCCTCTGCACAAAGGTGGAGTGTCCACTGATCCAGGCAATTATAGACCTATCAGCCTAACTAGCCCGATTTGCAAGAACATGGACTGCATTATCATGGACCACATTAACAAGGACATTGACAACCTCCAAATGCTTGATCCACACAGTTTGGTTTTGTCAAAGGGAGATCATGCCTGTAAAATTTAGTCGACCTTTTTGAATCAGTCACCAAAGCCATGGACAAGGGGAAGATGGTGCACACTGCCTACCTTGACCTGGCCAAGGCCTTTGACACTATTCCCCATTCGGGCATTATAGATAAACTATCCCAGCCTGGCGTAAATCTGTATGTGACCAGATGGGTAGGTAAATGGCTCACTGATAGAACTCACTTACTCAAAATAGGGGAAGCTACCTCAAGTAGTAGACCCGTAGTGAGTGGCATACCACAGGGATTGGACTTGGGGCCCCTGCAGTTTGGGATATACTTTCCCGAGGTGCAAGCCAAAACCAGAGGTCTATGGGTGAGAAAGTTTGCAGATGACTGCAAGCTGGGCATTGTCATCAGCTCCCCTAGTGATGTAGACATACTACAAGAGGGTCTCGCCCAGACAAATGACTGGTGCCAGAAACACGGCCTCAAACTAAACACCAAAAAATACATCATCATCCCCCTCTTTAGGGAGAGTGACATCTCCATAAATGATCACATTAATAACAATATCCAAAGCAAGCAAGCAGTTGTGAGGGACCTGGGTACCCAAATTGACAGCAATCTAACTTTTGACCACCATGTTGCCTCCATTGTATGGAGAGCTTTCTATATGGCTCACTTCATTAGCAAGGGTATTTCTTCCAAGAACAATCAAGTCATAACTTCCCTTTATCCCTCCCTTATCAGGCCCATCATCGAGTATAATGCCCCTTTTGGCATGTACCTCATGAATCACATGCAACAGATGCAGAGACCACAGAGGTTACTGACTAGGAGAATCCAGGGCTTCAAAAATCTATCTTACATGGACAGGCTAAAAGCCCTGTCCCTCTCTTCCATCTCATACAGACTCTTCAGAGGTGATCTGTATCTGGCATACAGATCAATCTCTGACTCCACCATGATGAAATTGCTGCAAATCCACAAGCCAAACTCCACTCGCATGATCTGCATGCAAAACCTCATCTTGGTCTGTGACATCACTAAAACTTGCCGGCGGGACAGATTTGTTTTCCAGAGACTCTTGCATCTGTGGAATAGACTCCCTCTCCATGTCAAGCAGAGTACTTCATTATCCCTCTTTAAGAGGAACCTGGATAACTGGATGGCAAATAGAAAATATACCCCTGGGATTCCACCTGTATCCCTGCTGGGCAGGGGCAATGGTTGCTGACTTGTGGGAACATGGACTAATTTATTAGCTAGGCTTATAAGGGCCTCAGGGCCAGTAGCCTAATAACTTGCTATGATCCCATGATCCTATGCATCAAGGCGCTCTCTTACAAGATATCCTTTTTAGTGGTTGCTGCCACAATCTGACATCTTAGGGAGCATTTCCACTATATCAGGCTCCTTCCATGTCCTCCAGGACACCAGGCCAATAACAATATCTGCAGGGGGGACACATCCAGGACATGGATGGGCCCACCATGAAAGCTTCCAGAAAAACGTGACTCCTCATGAGATGGGGCTTTGGGGGAAATTTTTGTTGACCCCCCCTCTCATTTCTTGAGGTTGGTGTCTTTGGTGAGGAACTCCTCTAAGGAGTATTGGTGCTTTTTCTTGCACCTCCTCTTGCCTGAAACCTCCCATCCTGGGGAATCTGTGGGGTAAGCAGCAGAGGCTGAGGGCCCTAAAAAAAGGGCAGATTGGAGACCATTCAGGGTGAGCTACCCAGGACTTGTTGAATAATGCCCACAGGAGCAGACGCTGAAGGGGGGGCACTGGTTGAACCTGACCACTCCTTCTTCTGATGGGAGAACATCCTTTCCACAACACCAAAGGCTAAAGCCGATGTGGGCCTACCAGACCTAGAATCTGAAAACCCTGAGGACACATCAGACTCAGCAGACACTCCAGCCCACCCAGATGCTAAGACTAGAGCCAAACTATCCAGAGCAAAAACCCACAGTGGGAGGGATGACTCCAAAACAGGGATCGAATCTGACCCAGATATCCCTGCCTTGATATCCCTGCTTCAGAGTTCAGTTGGGTTTGACGTGGCTTGAGTCAAGGAAACCAAGGTAGGGCTCAGTGCTGAAATTGGCCAAGACATCAGATCTTACCCTAATGGAAGGAAGACATCCATCTCTGACAACCTTTGAGCTGACAGGCCTGAGGGAGGAAACCATTGTAATGGAGCCGAAGTGTCAAATCAAGGGCCCAAAGCAGAAGAGATGATTCCTAATTGCATGTGCTCCTGTAGAAAGGAATGCATCAACTGTTCCAACTTTGCAGTCCTAAAATCCCAACTGACTGAGATCACTGAACTGAAAAAGCCACCAAAGGAGGCTCAGAGACAGACTTATTTGACATGGGCTCCAACAACCAGATCAAAACTGGAGAAGATCGCATCCAGGGCTGAGATGGAGAAGACTTCAATAACAACACCGTGGGTTAGATGGAGGAAAGGTAGAAAATATTCTGCTTGATGGATCACCCTTTGAAAGGAAGGGCATTGGAACAATGATGGGGGAAGAGAGAGAGTGTTCCCATCAACTGGTACCAAAGGTGACCAGCCCAAGGAAGGAGGTGATCCTCCGCCCACAGGGCGATGCACAGATAATGGATAAACAGGCTGAAAGGGAGAATAAACCAATATGGCATTCAGTGTGGCTAGATAATTAAAAGTAGGTCTAGACTAAAAGCAAACAAGCAATGCATCGACTGCTCTCTTTAGTATCATGACTGTTGAATCTAAGTGTAACAAAGCACACAGTAGAAAACAGCAGTTTAATCTTCAGAGTTTTCATCCCTAGACTTTGAAATGTAAGAATGTCAGTTTTTTAGTTAATTCCTCATTCCATTTATGGTTACTTTAAGGCTAATGGAACAATTTTGCTGTCTCTGTCTCTCTTCACTATAACCTAATATACTTGGTACAGATGAAATACTCTGATCAAGGCTGTGAATTGAAAATATGTGGACTGAAAAGAATGTGATGTGCATCTTTTTCTCTTTATTTGTCCAAACTTTTTACTCATGGTAGCAAATCAAAAACATTTTAGCTGAAAAGAAGGAGCTGCATATTTTTTATTGTTTACTCTTTCTTAGTAAACTTTATGCACTTACCAGACTCTGTTCTTTTTATTTTATACTTATGTAACTACCTTGTAGATTGAAATAGCCTTACTAATCACCTATATGATAGATAAATACATAAAAACAAAAGATTAAGGCAACCTTTGAAGCAGGTTAATAACGTCTCCTACCAGGGACAGGCATGTCTACTGCAATGGTCCAGTGGAAAAGACAGGCATTTGCATGAGAAATAGAGACAGAGAGATGTTGTTATCTTTCTGATTATATATAGCTAACTAACCAAATAAATAAATAAATAAAAGACTCATAGCATCAGAGAAGTCTGCTGGAGCAATCAGAATATCTAAATAATTCACGCAGAGTATTCAAATGAATTATATGATTCATGCAAGCACTGTGATTCAGAATAAAAGTTATTAATGAATGACAATTGTTTAACATAGCAGCTTACTGTTGAACCTCAGATGTAAATCATTTCATAGCTTTAACTTCTGAATCCAAAATATATTCCATTTTAAAAATAAATGCTAACACCAACCTCTCTACATCTCCTTGAATGATAATTTCCTTTGTAGTCACTATAAAGCAAAACTCTGAATCTGATTCTTTCAGATCAAAAATGGTAGGTAGCGGTGTAAGATTTTGTATTCCCACAATATTTAAGTGTTAAATTATTCCTAATGTAAGTATCATAAGAAGTCAACCTATCATCTAGGAAGGTAGAAAGATTAGGGAAGAGATCTGTAAGCATGCAGAATAATGTAAATTTATTTTCACATTCCATTTCCTTCTTTTTAAACCAATCACTGCATCATGATGGTAGCACTTATTCCTGCACAGTAGCATAACTTTGTGCACATTTTATGTAGAATAACAACCTTTCAAAGCCAAACAGTGAACTTTACTTATTCATTCATTTTTCCCTAGCCAATTAGTCCAGAGCTGTACACAGCAAGCAAAAGGCAAAGAAACAAATCCTGTATGTGGTGCCAGCCCATCACAGAACACACACACACACACACACACACACACACACACACACACACACACACACACACACACACACACACACACACACACACACACACGCACACACACACACACACACAGCTTCATGGAAGGCTTACTATTCTTGATATGATTAAGGCACATTAATTTGATTTTTGAATAGGGCACATTTTTTTTCTCCCTTGTTAGGTGTACTGACTGGGGAAATGTCTGAATCATGGAGGATGTGAATAACATTTGCTGTTAAAGTCATATCAAAGAAATACAAAATATAAGTAAACATTTACAATAATTTACAATTCACAATAATTGTAATTTAATTGCAGCCATTACATTATACTACATTGACTTGTGATGGTGGTGCTGTGGTAGTGTTATCGCCTCACAGTAAGACGCTGTCCGGTTCGATTCTCAGCTAGAGCGTCTTCTGAGTGGAGACATGCGTGAATGGGAGTACCTTCGTTGAAGGTTGTGTGTCAGGGCTGGCAACTCGGCATGTAAAAATCAACTGCCAATCATTAGCAGACTGGAATTCTGCTGTGGCAACCCCTAACCGGGAAAAGCCGAAAGAGACAACAACAACATTATACTACACTGAAGCAAGCTGCCACAGTATGATAGTAACAGAGTAACAATTTTGACGAGAATGCTTTAAATGCTGGATATATAAACCAAACATTCATTTATGTACTAAACACGATTTCTCATTGCTGAAATACTAGAAAATCTTAAAAAACATGATGATATAAATCAGAGTGAATGGAGACAAAATTCAGGACAGGCACTATACTGGTATGATATGCTGAACCAGTGACACTCCCACCTAAAACATGAATCATCTTGACAGACCTAAATAATTAATTGGCTCCTGTATCAGATATGAACTGAAAAATGATATCCATAAAAGCAGACCCCATTTTGAAGAATATGTAGAAACACTTTTTTTTTCTTTGTGTACAGAAGTTTTCAGATACAGCGGGCTTTAGCCTGAAAATACATCTTGGCTGATGACAACTTACATTTATATCAGATATCCCTGCTAGATAACATGAAATAACTAATAAAGATTGCAAACTAGATGTATCTCTTGAAATAAGAAAGCAATACTATAAATACATTTACCAATCAGTGAAAAAGTATAGCAGTAACTTATGTTAAAATAAAATGTAAAAATTAGGGAGGCATTGCTAGGTTTGCAGTCCACAAGCTAAAATTAATTTGGCTAAGACTCAAACTCATTATTTCTGAAAGTGTATAGATATCAATTAGCAGGTTAGCAAACAAATAATAATTAATTAGTAAGTAGTGCTGTCAAAATTTGGACTTGGGAAATGTGCACTGCTGCCTTAGGCTGTGACTGATACCTGCCTTGACCAGATAATCTTCAGGCTATACGGCCGAGCAGAGTTGTGACCATTGACTACCCAGGATTCAACCCTCTTTGGTCACAGCTCAGTGCACTGAAGTACAGGCTTCCTAAACGTAATTTAATCTTGGCTTATACTGTTTCACACTCATATACATTCAATGTCCAGGACCACCAATTAATTCTTCTGTAGTACCCTTATCTTTTTCATTTTCTTTTTTCTGTAATACCACTCTGTCATCAGCCAGACGAATATGGGTCACAATTACTGGGCACTATTAAAATTAGCCATGTGTGTTATATTTGCAAATGGTAGTTCTAGCAAAACAGCCATTCTTCAAAGAATGGATACTAACATTTTCATGTCACCAGTTCTGTGTAATTACCCTTCTGCACTTCAAAAAACAGCAAACCACAAGCTTTTACAGCCGAATAATAAAATACTAAAAGTCATGCAGCATAGGCTGATTATTATATATATATATATATATATATATATATATATATATATATATATATATATATATGTATATATTATATGGTTCACTATCAAAATCTTGAAAGTTGATAGAAAATCCGTTTGGAACCTCAAACGGAAAGGCCGAATCACAAATTTCACTTCAGTAAAATGTTGAATCTGCTGAACAAATTCAACAGATTCGACAACTTCACTGAATATAAAACGTGATGTCCATATAGGAGTTCAGGTATGTGGAACTCCTATACTTCACATCACATCTTTGCAGGGGGGCAAGCCACCCTGCACCCCTCTGTGAGGTGCTGCGCCTCTCACACCCCCTGCTAACTATATATTCCAACTCCAAGATCACACTACATTGAGGAAAGGAATGAATGTTCCCAGTCCGCACTGTACAATTATCTGTAGCCCACAGATTGAGTTCATATCAGCGAATACACAGTGGCATTCGCTGATATGAACTATCGATGGTCGGCAACACAGCAATCGACCATCTGCTGTCTGATATCCCATCTGCAGAGAATCTGCTTTCTAGATTTTCATAGTAAACCATATATATATATATGTATATATCATACCATGATAATCAGTATAATTAATAAGGACAGCATTGCTGATAATTCATGTGGTGCCTGGTATAAAGCAACCCTGGGAGATATTCAGCTAGCTTTATTTATTTATGTATTTATTTATTTATGATTAAATTCCCCTTTCCCATTTGATTTAGCTTTCCTGTCTCTTTCTCTTCAAATAAGTCAAGATTCCTATCCATGCCATGTTGTTTACCTAGAAAATGCAAGTCCCTTCAAGGAAGAATGCTTCTGACAAGAATTAATATTTTAGGAAACACTAGCTTCTCACTACTGTGTGCGGATGTCTGTCTGTCAGTAGACAGCTTAATTCACAGTATCTTCATGACATCTCTGTTCAGAAACAATTTAATTCACAGCAATCTTGCTATAGCTCTGATGAGAAACAATTACATATTCTTTAATACTGTATATACTTTTCAGACTTACTGGCTCAGCTAATGAGAAATAAGTCAGCATACAATAATTTCAGTACTCTACTAATGGGACTCAGATGTTAGTTAATAAATCTAATCAGTGGAAGAAAAAAGGGGATTAGCGAGTTACAGGGATTGCCGATTTCATGTTCAGCATTATGCTACCATATTTAATTTATTGTTTTGACACTATCAAGTGGCAAACAAAGAAATGCTGACATTGAGTCTCTTACTACAAATAAAAAGCAGCATGGAACATGCTTAAGAGTAACTATATGTAAGAATTCATAAAGCAGTCAATACATATACCATACCATAATACATATTGCCTGTTCTATACTGTGCCCTTTAAATGACCACTTTCAAGAGATTCTGGAAATATGCAATGCTAGTTTCAAGATTCTTAAAACAATGAAATGGAACAACTGCCATATGGGTTACTATTTACTACATTTTAACTAATTTGTGCAGATTTGTTTACACCTTTTTCAAAGCTGAATTAAAATGTTACTGCATTATATGACTACACAGGAGGGTTCTTCTGTTGCATAATCAGTAGGTGTAGAGTATGGTTTGTTTGAGAAGCTCTAGGATTACACAATCATCTTCAAATGCAGGCATGCAAAGAGCCAAACAGCTTGGCTTGGCTATTGTCCAGATGACAGCATATTACTTCTGATCCAGATTATTTATGTATTATATTCTATGTAGGCCTTCTTCGGCTACAGACATTAAGTGCTGAAAGGACTATGTTACAATTGTTTCAAAATTATTAATTAATATGTGTTTGAGAGAGATGGCAGTAGAGTTTTTAACCAGATTATTTAATGAAATCTTGGAAAGTGAGAGAATGCCTGAGGAATGGAGAAAAAGTGCTTTGGTACCGATTTTTAAGAATAAGGGTGATGTGCAGAGCTGTAGCAACTACAGAGGGATTAAATTTATCAGTCACAGCATGAAGTTATGGGAAAGAGTAGTGGAAGCTAGGTTAAGAAGGGAGGTGATGATTAGTGATCAGCAGTATGGTTTCATGCCAGGAAAGAGCACTACAGATGGGATGTTTGCTCTGAGAGTGTTGATGGAGAAGTACAGAGAAGGTCAGAAGGAGTTGCATTGTGTCTTTGTAGACTTAGAGACAGCATATGGTGCCTAGAGAGGAGCTGTGGTATTGTATGAGGAAGTCAGGAGTAGCAGAGAAGTATGTAATAGTGGTCCAGCATATGTACGAGGGCAGTGTGACAGTGGTGAGGTCTGTGGTGGGAGTGATGGATGCATTTAAGGTGGAGGTGGGATTACATCAAGGCTGAGCTCTGAGCCCTTTCTTATTTGCAATGGTGATGGACAGGTTGACAGATGAGATCAGACAGGAGTCCCCGTGGACTGTGATGTTTGCAGATGACATTGTGATCTGTAGTGAGAGTAGGGGACAGGTTGAGGAGACGCTGGAGAGGTGGAGATATGCTCTAGAGAGGAAAGGAATGACGGTCAACAGGACTAAGACAGAATATATGTGTGTGAATGAGAGGGAGGATAGAGGAATGGTGAG
Source organism: Protopterus annectens (assembly GCF_019279795.1). Lineage (NCBI taxonomy): Eukaryota > Metazoa > Chordata > Ceratodontiformes > Protopteridae > Protopterus > Protopterus annectens. The sequence goes on along the minus strand of NC_056741.1, from coordinate 1,025,327,573 downwards.
GATGCAGGGAGTAGAGTTGGTGAAGATGGATGAGTTTAAATACTTGGGATCAAAAGTTCCGAGTAATGGCGAGTGTGGAAGAGAGCTGAAGAAGAGAGTACAGGCAAGATGGAGTGGATGGAGAAGATTGTCAAGAGTGTTTTGTGACAGGTGGGTACCAGTAAGAGTGAAAGGGAAGGTGTACAAGAGGGTAGTGAGACCAGCTATGTTATATGGAGACAGTAGCATTGACAAAAAGGCAGGAGTCAGAGCTGGACATGGCAGAGTTAAAGATGTTAAGATTTGCACTGGGTGTGATGAGGATGGACAGGATTAGGAATAAGTATATCAGAGGGTCACCTCAAGTTTGTACGGTTTGGAGACAAAGCCAGAGAGGCGAGATTGCATTGGTTTGGACATGTGCTGAGGAGGGATGCTGGGTATATTGGGAAAAGATTGCTAAGGATGGAGCCGCCAGGTAAGAGGAAAAGAGAAAAGCCTAAGATAAGGTTTATGGATGTCCAGTTGAAATTGCAAGAAATACTGTACTGTGTAGTACCTTAAACCTCAGATGGGGGGGGGGGTCTAACTACACCAAGGATGCGAAGGTGTATGTAGCAAAAGCTCTTAGGCTGGACATAGTTGTCTTTTGAAACTAATGAATGTATGATATAATCATGAGGCAGAATTACTGGTGTTGTTAAATCCCTCATGGAGAGTTAGCCTAGTTGGTAAGTGAGGCCTGTTTTATTGTTTAATCTCAGAGACAACTGCTCAGTAAAATTAACTCTCACTGGTCACCATTTTGACATGGTTGCTCAAATTTTGCTCACAATGGCACAGGTCGAGATATAGAAATGGGCTTACATAAGACAAGGGTCAATCAGGGTAGGAGAAGAGCTGAACTTCTTGTAACAATTCTACTTTACCAATGAGTAGGTAAGGGCAGCTACTGCTACATTTGGTATTTTGAGGAAATAGCACTTATTTTGTATGCATGTTGCTTTGCCGGGTGAAAGCAACTACAATTTCACTTTTTGGAGACCCACTTTCTAAAAATAAGACTAAAACCAAAGCAATCATTTGAATATAACATGGGTGAAGCCCCCATTCCAAAGAATGAGCTCTATGCCAGTTTATTTACTTGTTTCATTGGTACCATGGTCATCTGCTTTTGAGGGTATGAATGACAGTCTGACATGAAGAAGAGAAAAGGTATAGCATTTGTGGAGTGCCCTCAGATGTAGGGAGCCTGTAACTGTACTGCAGAAAAATGTAGTAAATAAAAAAACTATTTATTTATCACAACTATTTTTGTTTGGGAGACTTACATCTACCACTGACTGTAAGCCATTTCTTCTCAAATTACTCATTGGCTCATACATAGACCATGTAAATGGGGAAGGGGTATTTCATAGTTATCAAGGAAAAGCTTTTCTATTTATTGCTAACATTGGAGGACAACTGTCATACTCTCAGGAAGTGAGCATGTATTGATGATCTGTGTGGATCCTACCACGATCCTTGCACAGCAGTGCAGTTGCATTTGACATCCCCTCCTATCAATATTGTAGCATGTATTTCAGGAACCTCATCTCCAATATTTTGCTGCAGGTTGCCTCAATAGAAGTAAAATGCCACATCCTCCATCAGCCACTTGATCCACACGTCCTCAGGAAGCTCCTTTAATATGCATCTTCGCTATCTAAACTCATATATCTTGGATCACTGAATAATCCAGAATGATAACAGATATTAAAATATGCTTCACTTTGATCATTTGAACAGCTAATTTTACTATGATGCATTGTCCTGCTTCAGCTGTTTAAGTACTTTGTTCCACAAAGTGAGTTATTACAGTTGTAAGCTCATTTTATATATATGCATGGCTGTATGACAGGGTAAAAATCAGGTGCTTCATACTGCACATATATTAAGTGTGTTTGTAAATGCCTGTCTCATCTCTTTTTGGACAATGAATACTATACAGATGGAGAGGGTACTAGAGTAGGAAACCAAAACTAGAATTCCATGGAAAAATGGTTAACATGGGCATGCAGTTATACCTTCAATGGACATTACCTGCAGGCAGATATGCAGGGTTTCAGCATTATAGTTCACCAGTTCTGTGCAATTTTCCTTATATACATCAATACATAGATATAATCTTTTATGATTTTATAATGAAACTATTTACATAAAGACATTAGACATTACAGTTTAAAAATAAGTATACAAATGAATATGTGCTTGCATATAAAAATGTGAAGCAAAAATGTTTTGACCAGGTAGACGGCATTAGAAAAAACACAGTAACAGCTAGCTGACCTACCAGATAATTGTACTTTATCTATTTTTTTACTTTTATGATCAGTTAGCAATTACAAAACACAAACAGGCAGTGTTTATAGTTATTCACTCACTGTGTCTGGGCAGTAGGTTGTTTCTCTTTCATAGCTTTCATTGCTCCTGGGCTTCTTAAGTGTCCATCAGACAAACCAAGATGAAAGAGCAGACTGACAGAATAAACAGCTGAGTTGCTGAACTTCAAAGTAAGCAGTACCTTTACATGAATAAACTCCAGAGGGGCTGAACAAGAATGTGGCAACAAAAGGAAATATAAAACTAGCATAACCCTTTCAGGCAGATCCCCTCTTTCTGTATTTGGTAAGGAAGACTTGACTTTTTATTTTCTGCTGTATTAAAATATTAAATCTCAATAACTTACACTGAAGTAGAGTTGCCCATCCATCCATCCATCCATCCATCCATCCATCCATCCATCCATCCATCCATCCATCCATCGTTGACCAGATTTGTCACAACAGGTCAGTAGCCTCTTTCCAGAGTTTACCTGGTGGGTATTTATACTAAAAGGGGAAATTTGGCCATGGCATCAGGGAACCTTCCCTACTCATTGGAAGAATGAGTAGGACTGAATTTGATTTGGTGCTTCTCACTTCCATTCTGAGCACTTAGGCAGCATGGAGAAGCAAATGTGAAAAATGGAGACTGCTAATGTTACAAGAGCTAGCAGATGGACATTGTTGGAAAATTATTCTGTGTTGATGAACATGAAGGCAGTCAACCCTTGAAGCAGGGAGGGATGTGTGGATGTTTGCTGCACAGAGGAGAACAGAATGATGGAAAAATTAAAGAGGTTGAATTTCACAAAGGGATAGGCAGAGTGTTTTCAGGTTGAAGGCAGTCTAGTCTTTGGTATCATAGAAGGAAAAGGCTAAACATGTTGATCGATGAGCCGAAGATGGCAGTATCAAACCCTCACAGGACTAAGAGATGGAATTTCTGCAGAATTTGTTTGCTTTATACATGCAGGATAATAAGGATATTGTTATTACAACCCTTCAATCGGGAAGGTTATGGGATGAGTTATTACTAGACATAGCAGAGCAGAGCAGAGTGAACCAGAGGTAGGAATTTAAAAGCACTTACATGAGTGTATGGATCATGCAGTCCCTAACAGAACCAAGATGTTATCCTCCAAAAAAAGGAAGCCAATCTGGTGGTCCCCTGCCATAAACAAACTCTACAACAGATGAAACTGTTGCAAAAAAGAGTAAAATCCCAATGATTGGAGGAACTCCCTAGTCAGCCTCAGTAAGAAGCTGAGAGCCCTCAAAAAATCCTCCAAAGCTAGTTACGAAAACAAAATCTCCACTGATTCTTAAGACAACCACAAAGCATTCTATAACTATGTCAAGAATCTCAATGGCAACACTCAGATCTGCTCTGAGTTACAGCACAATGGCACTAAATATACAGAAACAACTGATATTACTAACATCCTGGCAGATAGGTTCAGTGCTAACTTTACCCCCTCTCACCCCCTACAAGGCCCATCTCTATACCGGAAGAATGCAAAGTTCCTGTGATCACGGCTGCACAGGTAAATACCACACTCTCCAAAGCCAAGAACACAGCATCCATGGGACCTGACAACATCCCAGGCTACATTCTACATGAACTTCAGAACTAACTGGCAGCCCACCTAAGTACCAAGTTCAATCATAGCCTCACCTCAGGCTTTGTGCCCACTGAATGGCCCACAGTGACGGATATCCCACTCCACAAAGGGGGAGCCACCACGGACCCTGGGAACTACCACCCAATTAGCCTGACGAGCCTTGCCTGCAAGGCTATGGAATGGAATGTATCATCATGGAACTTATAAACAATGACATTGGCAATCTCTAAAGTGTGGACCCCACCCAGTTTGGGTTTGTAAAAGGCAGATCATGTCTCCTAAATCTGGCAGACTTCTTTGAAGCGGTCACCAAAGCCGTGGATGAGAGTAAGGTGGTTCACACAGCCTATCTAGATCTCACCAAGACTTTTAACACCATCCCCCACTCTAGAATTATAGACAAACTCACTAAACTTGGTATAAATCCCTATGTCACAGGATTGGTTGCCAACTGGCTCACTGACAGAACCCACACTATGAAAGTAGCTGACTCCAAATCCTGCTTCAGACCAGTGACAAGTGGAGTACCACAGGGTTCAGTCCTGGGTCCTCTCCTGTTTGGTATCTACTTCTCTGAAGTACAGACTAACACAGAAGGTCTTTGGCTAACAAAGTTCACAGATGACTGCAAACTAGGAGCCATAATCAAAACTCCTAACGATGTGGACATCCTACAAAAGGGCCTCACTGAGACAGATGCCTGGTGTCAAAGCCATGGCGTCAAGCTCAATGCCAAAAAGTGCATTGTCATCCCTTTTGGTAAAAACTCTGTACCCATGAACTACCACATAGGCGGTAGTCTACTTAACAGCAAAAGTGTGATAAGAGACCTTGGGACACAGGTGGACAGTAGTCTCTCCTTTGATAATCACATCGCCACAGTAGTCAGGAAATCCTTCTATGTGGCACACCTCATCACAAAAGGTTTCTCATCCAGGAAAAAAGAGGTCATTGTTCCCCTTTACTCATCACTCATTAGACCCATTATAGAATACAGTGCCCCTTTTGGTATGTACCTTACAAGACATCTACAACAACTGGAAAGGCTGCGGCCTCAAACAGGTGCTCTTTGCAGACCATCTAAAAAAACTCCAGCTTTACTCCATCGCATATCGCCTACTCAGAGGCGATCTCTGCCTAACATACAAAGCTATGTCAACCCCAGAGCTGTTGGATATGCTACACCTAAAGAAATCCCAATCCTTCCGAGCTCCATGCTCTGGGGACCTAAACCTTGCCACCACAATAAACAGAACATGCTGGAGGGATAGATTCCTATTCCAGAGACTTCCCATACTCTGGAACCGGCTACCCATCTATATCAAATAAAGCTCCTCATTAGCACTCTTCAAGAAAAATCTTGATGATTGGATGGAAGATAGGAAATTCACCTCGGGGATCACTTCTGTGCTCTGATCGACAAGGGCACAGGAAAATAATTTTCTTGGGTGGCAAAAACCAGGGTACCTTTTTGGCTAGGCTTATATAGACCCTAGGGCCAATAGCCTAGTAGCTACCTATGAACCTACGAAAAGACTTGTCATGGGGAGAGATTATGGAGAAAATCCAAAGAGAAAAGTGAAGGATATAAAAAACATTGGGAGATCCACTTGGAGGTCTGATAGAAGAAGAAAAGGAAAGGAAAGGAAAGGAAAGGAGAAGGATGGAAGTTACAGAAAAAAAGAATTATGTTGTATGGATGCAAAACAGACATGATAAAGAAATAGACAGATATGAAATCTATCTTAAAGAGTTTCTATTCCATTAAGAAGAAAAGAGTCAAATACTATTAGACTTTTAGCAGTCAACGGTAATAGCTTAAAGAGTTTAGTTTGTAGAATTGGAGTACCTGAATGGTGTAATAAATGCATAATCAATGTTACAGTATTAGAATATGTGAGATGTTTGACAAGGGAAGAACAGAAGCAAACAGCAACATTATGGAAAAGAGGTATAATATGGAATTTGGGTGAAGAAACATGTTCAGGTGTAACAATTTTATACAGTAATGCAGTGATACTACAGAATTACCTCTTAGATAAGATAGAGTAACTATTAGATTTCTGATGGCATCCTAGAATTTGTAGACTTATATAAAACAGGACCATAAAGTGCTATAAGGGGAGGGTAAAAACTGTTTCAGGAAATAATTATATAATAGTGAATATGGATATTTATTTTATTATTTATTTAACATTTGTTGACCAGGAAAGTCCGACTAGGTTCCACAGATCCTGTTTTCAGCAGAGGCCCGGGGAGAAATGCTCCAGAAGCATGTCTTTAGAATGTGGGAGGAAACCGGAGTACCCGGAGGAAACCCACGCGAACGCAGGGAGAACATGCAAACTCCACACAGAAGGCACCCCAGCCAAGAATCAAACCGGAGAACCCCTTGCTGTGAGGCGACAGCATTAACCGCTGCACCACTGTGCCGGATATAATATTAACAAGTGACTTTAATTGCAATATTAGGAATCTAAGACACAAAGATAGAACATGCAAGAACATGAGAGTGATTATGAAATGTGGGGGACTAGTTTTGGAGAATACAAATAGATATACTTGCAGAGGAGGTAATATTAGAATGGAGACTGATTATTTTTGTTATCTACAATTTTAAGTAAGTAAAAGAAGAGGCAGTGGAAATTATTTTTTTAGACCACTTAGGAATTTGGATTGAAATAGATGAAAATGAAGAACAAATAAAAGTAGGAAACTGAATCTAAAGGATACTGTGACAAAGGGAGATACTAGCAGCATAGCTATCTGGAATTTTGTAAATAATTATATGTCATATGTGAATATCAACATGATGAATATAAGATGCTTGTGTTATAAATGTATTGAAACGATATGTCATGTGTATATCAAACTGCTTCAAGGTATTTGTAAAGTGCTGTTTGAAATGTAACCATAGTGTACCCTACTGGAAAAGAACAGACATGGACATGCACTATTGTAACTGTTTAAATGCATATATTTTAACAGTGGAAACTGGGATACAGGAGGTTAACCTCAATCTAGTAAATTTTAGAAAAATAGCTGAAATTCAATTACTTTATGGCTATACGATAAAAGATTATATCTTTCAGTTTCAATGCAACAAGGAGACACAATGTCTAAAACAAGGGAGCTTTCTGTATTGTCTCTAAGGTGAAATAATTACTAGTCTTGAAATGTAATGGAATGTAATTGTTTTATGACTTCCAGCACCTGCCAAAGATCTGAGGTATATGTATTTTTACAGGTAAGTGATAAATATTGCTAGCTTCCAGTAGTGGGTGTTTCAACTGGGATGGAGTCAGATGACAATAAATTATGTCATTCTGCAAGCTATCCCAGCAGTAATATTTGAGATAATAATTTGAGAAATCTCTGAGAGAGACACAGTATTCTGTATTCTGTTTTGGACCTGACAACATCAGCTAGAAGATCCATTCACCACAGCTGCCTTGCTCTTAAGTAAGTTAACTAAATAATAGTCATTCTCTTAGATTCAGTCAGATATTTTTTCCTTTATTTATTTGAGACTGTCCTGCAATGTTGTTTTAAATATTTCCTGTGGTTTTGAACTCTGGTGTCACTGTGAATATATACTGAGTATTTTATTGTTCCTTTATTTATTATTAAATATATTTAAACATTTCATTGTGGCTGATCTTTGTGAGACATATTTAAGTTTTGACAGTACTTGCATATTTATTTGGTAACTCTGTGGGCCACTCCTAATAGCCTTGCTCTTGGTCAAACTACCATTTGTATTAATATTAATATTACACAGTAAGATTGGAAATCCTTTGTTAAGGGCCTTAAAGTAGGTGATAAGGAGTTGGCTGGTGGCATTGATAACTACCTTATAGTCTGGGAAAAAGGAGGCATAGCTAGTAGACCTGTGCCGGCCTTTCTCAGGTGTGTGTGTGTGTGTGTGTGTGTGTGTGTGTGTGTGTGTGTGTGTGTGTAAATCAAACCTCAAATCATGTTTGTGTGTGTCAGCTACTTGGGCTAGGCAAGAAGCAGTGATTGGACAGAGAGGGTGCTGGAGGTCTTGGCTTGGCCACTCATCTGAGATCTCAACTCTATAGCTGTGCCAGTGGGGAGTCTTACTGGGGATCTGGAGAAAATGGAAGAAACCAGCCCTGGACTGACTGTGGTCTCTGTGTGCTCTTAAGGAAAATTGTACTTGATGCAGAGAGCTGCATCTGGAAATACTGTGTGGGTACCTGTCATCCTCCCAGTGTATATCCCCCACTGGTGCTAGTGTTGAGGATTGAGGCTCCTTGATTATTGGTCCAGTGGTGGGTCATCACAGATACAATAAAAGGTATGGTATTAGAAAGGAAAAAATGTATTAGAGTTATGGAAAGAACATCTGACTAAAAGGGAATTTTATAGTAATTGGTAGAATGGTGAAATGTGCTCAAACAGAAATATAAAAAATATACTTACAATGGGAATTTAAGATGACACCAACTGCTAATTGTCACACAATGGTGCTGCTGACCACCTCAATAATTCCATTGAATGGCAACACAACTGGACACAGAATAAGTTTATTTGGTTTCAACATTAAAAGATATTTGTGGGACTTGAACCATGATCTACATCATATATGGTTCATCGTGTTTACCATGTGTGCTACACATACTCTTGATTAACAGCTGTAATTTATGCAGTCTTTATTATACAAGTAACTTAATATTAAATTTAATGTATTTATCCATTTCACATGTGTGTGCTGTGGAAATATTTATATTATATAAAAAAAGAAAAAAAATTACAAAATACACTGTGATGGTTGAGACTATTAGGGCTAATTAAAGTTTTCCTGTGAAGTTATACCCTGCTAGTGAAATACAGGACATCCATTCTACTCATCCTCTCAGCACTGTTATACCCTCAGAGTGTCAAACAGATTCAGATATCTTCAGGGAAAGTGCTAAATACTTGGTTTCTTATTATAAGGTCTCCAAACATTTCAAACATAACAATTTGTCATCCAATTATGCAAATATGAATTAAATGATTAGTCCTGAAATAACATTACTGACACTGTCATTTGCTTTTATGTTATTTAAACTATTCTGTATAAACTTCAAGAGTTAAAACATTCAGGCAGTTCATAACTTTTTAATAGTTAAGAATATAGTTATCACCTGCTTTAGTGATAGCATACATTCCATTATTTGTTAGCAGGGGAGTTGAAAACTTCACCTATTGTCTGTGATCTATTTGGAGTGGATTTCACATATGTTCACTGACCTAAATAAAACTATCAAAGGCATTCCCCTTTTCCTACTGAAGAAACATCTATTAACAGTTCAAAAAAAATGTGAGAAAATAATATATAGTAGTTCATGAAAAAAATACAAAAGTAGGACTGATCACTGAAATTGCTACTCCTAGTGCCCTGCATACAGAGAGACAGAAATTATCATAAGATAACAGGAAGTTACTAGGCTAATGCCCCTAGGGCTCTTACACGCCTAGCCAAGTTCTACCCTTATATCCATGATCAGCACCTATTGCCCCTGTCCAAGAGGGACACAAAGCCATAAAATATCAGGATTTGCACTCAGAAATGAGAGCAATGTGGAAGTAAGACAGCCAGACAGTTCAAATAGTAATAGGATCAATGGGTGTAATAACAAAAAATCTACAGTTGTACTTTGATATGCTGCCAATACATGTAATGCCATATGAATTGCAGAATGAGTAAATTCTGTCCACATTGCAGATGCTGCAAAGAGCACTTTTGGCTGACATCAAGGACTGAAACAATACTAATTTCATATACTTTAATTATGTCCTGAGTTAGGAATGGGATCCATTTTCATCATGGTATTATTAGACTTGGAGAAATTAATCCATAAGGAACTATTTAGTACTGACCCTGACATCCAGGGCTGAGCTTTCACCCCTGTTATTTACATGTATTTACCAAATGGTTTTCAGTTCTTTTTCTTGTAGTTGCTCCTCCTCCTCCCTTTCCACTCCCATGACCAGTCCATGCTGATGCTTCATTCCTTCTCTGCAGCATTTGCCTGTCTCTGTACTCAGTATTTTCATATCATTCTGTGTCATCCTTTTAGCAGCTTCAATGCATCATATCTCTAACTGAAACTGTTAACGATGCAGTTAGGTGAATCTCTGGCTTCCATTGGTGGGAGTTGAGAGACATTACTGCTTTTGGCAACCATAAGTGAGGGTTGCATCAGCATGTTAATATGACATGTGGATGTCTGGCAGAAGCTCTGCTTTTTGATAATAAAAAGCAGAGATTTATTGTGCATTTGTACGTTTGATGCAGGCAGTTGGAGAAGTTCAGCATGATCTGTTGATTATAACTTTGTTATTTCTGGTGCTTGTTTATTTAATGATGCACATTCACAAAATGCTGGCTCCCCTACTCAGAGTATGCTATGATTCACATAATGGTGAATGGACATTGCTGCCAAAACCTTTTAGCACAGCTCCTTTTTGCCTGGTCTCTTCCAGGTAGACTAATGCACGCAGCTGCTTTGGGCCACATGAACATGCTTGTGAACTATGTAATGCTTTAGAATGTAGTTATTACTTTGTTCTTGTGCAGTCACAACCATCATTTAAGAATACTGCTCATGGATTGTTTTTTGATTCAGAAAAAAGGTTCCCCCAATTAATTATCCTAGTGAGATTATTAAGATTACTTCAGATTTCATTCATGATAACTGAGAGGCCAAAAATTAGTAGATCAAGGTACATGCACTGAGAATCCTAGTCCAAGGAACCTATTAATTATAGGAAAATGAACAGACCTGTAGGATGTCTGACATTATTAGTGGTGATTTAGAGGGTGCAGGATGTATTTTCACTCTCAATACCCCGTTGGTTTGCTAAATAAGTGAACCATTGGAAAGCCCTTAATTGAAAGGCTTGTGAGCACCTTGCATGATTTATCATGTCAGGTGGGTTTCTTTGATATACAGATATGAATCTCATTTTCATACCTTTGCACATGTCATAAAGAATGGAATTTGTAAACATACACGGTACGTTTGCATTCTGTGTGAACCCAAGTTGACCAGAGAGGAGCAGACCATTATGGTATTCTTGAAAATTCTCACACTAAGCTTCCTTTAAGATCTTTGGCTTTGAAGACATGATTAGCAGCTAGTTGGTAACGATTACTAGAAGTGGTTCTTTGAACCTAGATAGCAGTAAAATGACAACTTACATCCATGGGAAGGAGGCCTATAGGTATATTTCTGAGATGAGTAAGGGGTCTATGTACAAGGGTGAATGGCTTTTAATGAACTGGGTGGGGGGGGATCCCATATGCATCTTCAGGTATTTTTTATACTTGGCTGAGATTTGTTCTTCTGATATTAAATTGTATGAATAGTGGGTCATGCTTAGGGGTAGGAAAGGACTGGGCAAGGCATATTCTCTTGAGCTATAGATGTTGATGAATTCCTACCTAAACATTTCAGCAAGCAGGTGTAGTTCTGAGAATGTTTAGGGAACTCATCGGTATTTGGGAGTGTGTGATATTTATGTCTACCAGCTGAGGTATTTGTTTCATTTCAGATATTCGTGGATTACTTATGATGGCAGCCTTTTTGTACATGAGGCACAGGAACAACTGCATTTGTCATTTGGAAGTCTTCTTGACTCATTTGTTAGAAGTTTACGGCAGGCTGATGCCCTAACATGAACGCAGGACTGTCTCTCTCTCCCATCCTAATCTGACTTTTAGCTTGAGTCCTGCTCTATTTCCAATGTTATTTTTTATTTATTTAGCATTTCTTTTCCGGAATACTCCAATTGGGATGACTAGCAAACCACTTTTCAGCAGAGGCCTGGGGAAAAAAGCTCCACAGTTACATTATGATTAAACAGGTTTATAAATTAAACTTAATATATTATACATACATACATATGAGAAGGGAATAATCATGTTAGGATTGCATTACAATTTAACTGATTAAAGAAGATAGCATAAAATGGATTTTACAACTTACATATATTAAACACAACATGAAAAGAAAACAAAATGATGCTGTTAAAAGAAAAATTGAACACAACTATTTATAGAGTTTAAGATTTGTATGTGTGATGGGGGTGATGTTGGATTATAAAGACTGTAATCTGTGTAGTAGAAATAATAATATTTTAATGAAGACATAAAGGTAGTTTGTTTAGGAGAAGGATAGGTAGCTATTATAGAAGGTAAATAGTATGGAGAAAAAGAGGAAAGTTGATGGGTATAAATTAGTTAAAGAGGAATGTAGATAAATAAGAGGCTGGGATAAAGGTGGGTAAGTGGGGTAGTGATGAGGGAGTTGTGTGTAGTGAACAAAACTTGAGACTATGTTACTGCTGTACAGGGACATAGCCAGATGTGAGAAAGATATTATTTATGAAGTAGTTTAAAAGAAGCTAGGCTTGTGGGCTGCTTTATATGGAGTGAGATGGTATTCCACTTTTATGTTACATAGTTTGAATAGAGGGAATCGCCTGCCATGTTTTTTGATTTGGTGCTTAATAGCAGTGATTGAGAAATAGAATGTAATGTTCTTTTTGGAGAGTAGATATCAGTGTTTTTAAAGTGCCAGACATTTATCAGGTCGGTGTATTTAGAGTGTGAGTTGTGATTAATTGGGAGTAGGTTAGGTGGTTGGGTAAATCTAGCCACGTCATGTTTTAGGGCATGACAATGGTAAGAATAGGATGGGTATTTGATGGCAAATTTTGCAATTTTATTGTAACATGAACTTAATTTAGATAATAAATTAGATTTGAGGTTATTATAGAAGAAGCATAAAATAATGAAGGTAGCAGGTAAAAATGTGTTGTTTTCCTAGTGTTGCTTGTAAGGTAGTATTTGGAACTCTATAAAGTCTCAAGTTTTTGATGTTCTTTTATTAGATGAGATATATGGTGGTCATATTTCAGATTATCATCTATAATGACACCTAGTAATTTGGTTTGGGTAACTACTTCTAGTGGTTTGTTATTGCTAGAGGTAATGAAAATGGACTGCTTAAGCTCTGAGGTGTTTTTTGGGGTAAATACCATGAGTTTTGCTTTGCTAGGGTTGAGAAGCAGCTGTGGGGTTAATAACCATGATTCTATGGAAGAAAAAGAGTCCTGTGTAATTTCTTGCAGTGAAGAGAAGGTAGAGGAAGAGAAGATGAGGGTGGAGTAATCTGCATATTGAATAACTGAAATGTGTTTAGAGGCTGTGTGTAAAGAGTTGGTATATATATATATATATATATATATATATATATATTAAATGGTAGTGGACCAAGTATTGAACCCTGTGGTATGCTTATAGTTACTGGAAGTAAGAATGAGAGGGTTTTTTTTTGCCAGCTAACTGCTTGCTGTCTTTTAGACAGATAGTTATGAAACTAGGTTATGACGGTCTATGCAAGGTGAAGTTTGGAAAGTTCTGTCAGCAATTGTTGATGTAGGACAAAGTCAAAAGCTTTTAATAGGTCCAAAAAGATGGATGCAACATAGTGACCCTTATTCCTTTTTGCCTTGACGATATTTGAGAATCTCAGTACTTTGGTACCCCTGTTTCCCTCAGTCCCCTAGTACTTTCAAGTTACACCGGTGAATTATTTATTTACAAAGATTAGAGAGTATATTATATGAGGTAATCCTGTTAGACTGTATTCTTTCATTTATTTATTTATTTATTCATATTTATTAGTTTTGTTAGCAAGGTGCATGGATTGATCTAAGTGGTCTTTCTTCGCCATGACCGAGTCAAGTAACATGATTACAAAATTAATATTCTTTATAGTATCGCTGGCCATTTCAATTAAACCTGACTCAGTGTGCCACATCCAGAAAATAGGAACAAAATTGAAAATCTAGGAGAAGTGGAGGACAAGTCCCTCACACCTACTATATATGAAGTTTACTGGCTTTATTGTTTACCTATTGCATGGCAATCTAAGGTCACACAACCTTAGGTTATGCTAAAATGTTTCCACACTGAATTCATTCAACTAATGGGCTAAGTGAGACAGGTCTCACCATACATTACAGCAAAGACAGAAACAAAAACAGAAACCTTGCACAATACTTAAATGATAGTGATTTCCTAAAAATAAATACTTAGTTTATGTAGGGACATTAATATTTCTCCATGGGAAGAATTAATTTAAAGATTATTATGGGAATGATGGGGTGAGGGAGACGAAATCCCCTTTCCTTACTGAGAAATGTCTATAATGGTGTGTGTATAGGAGGCAACAATGAAAAAATAAAAACACAAGTACTGGAAGATAAACTCTTTATATAAAACACACGGCAAAGCTTTCAGCACTGAAGAAGGGTTTTTTACCTGAAAGCTTTGCCGTGTGTTTTATATAAAGAGTTTATCTTCCAGTACTTGTGTTTTTATAATGGTGTGTGACCACTTAATCTTATGGGGTTAGGTCTGTTTAGCTGAATAAAGTATTCTATCAGACAGTATACTTTAAGTGTCAAGCTTTTAAGGGACCGATAGCTTTACCTACAAGTCTCAAAGGAGGAGTATGTCTGCCATTTTATAATTTGTGGTATCAGCCATTAATCTACTAGGTATTTAAATCTCAAGGAAAGCAAAGGGGAATGGATGAAGTAAAGGTGAGCTTGGATATGTCACTCACCATTATTTCAGAAATAATTAAGTTTGAACCATAACCATGAGTACTAGAAGTGGTATTAATTATGCTATGGCTAATACATTCTTCTTTCTGGGAGTACAGTTCATGAAGCGTAGTACCTGCTCTATCCCATTTTACAGAATGGAAGTTCAGATTAAGTTTTGTGGAAAATGAATGTTAAACTTTTGCTATAGACGTCTAATAGCAATTTTGTCTAAAATGCACTCAAATAACCAGGATTTACATATGTTGTGTTTGTTTCAGAGAATTACTGCGTTCATTAATCTGATTCTTGGCATATATGCCATGTATGCTGTCATCCCTTGTGGAGGGAGATTTATTAAATATAATGTATTGATTTGGTCATTTGTTTGCCAACCAGGTAAGATAAATGGTCCTTCTTGTATGCATTACGGCTCAGTCCTGGTCACAATATATATGAAGAATTTAGAGTACCCGTAAACCAGCAGTTAGGGGTAGAAGGAGGAAATGAGAAGCCAGGAAAGCCCATGGGTATGTAGGGGGAGAACATGAACAGTCCATGTAGCCCTTAATGCATTAGTGGGTGCAGTAAGCCTTAGGTTGGGGTCTGGGTATGCTGTAATGAGATAAAGCTTATCAGTCCCGAGACTGTTTGGCATTTTACTCCTTATTTAGTGTCCAAGCAAATTCCTTTGCTGTAGAAAAAGGAATAATGTGTGTAAAAAAGGGTCTCTGTCATGTCATCAAATCTTCATTTTATTGAAACTCAAATGGATGAACCTATTTCTCTGAAAACTCATTTCATAGAAAACCTTCACCACAACAAATATGTATTTATTTATTTTTCTTTTACATTTGTTGACCGGGCTAGTCTAGCTGGATATATGTCCATTTTCAGTAGATGCCCAGGGAGAAAAGCTCCAATGGTTATAACAAGTTAAACAGAGATAGGCAATACAATACTAAAATGTGAAGACAGAGCTAGTTAATACACGATATACACAATATAGTCGGAGCAAAAACCAAAAGTATAATAGACAAATGTCTTATAAATTTTTTTTTTTTTTGTTACAATAGTCATACAGTATGTAAGAGATAACATATATCTATATAGATGTTATATAAAGGTAGACCTATCAAGGGTATAGGGAGCAGAGATTGTAAGAATTATGGAAGAAGAAAAGATAGAGAGGAAGAAGCAGAGTTAATCCAAGTTGTTGCAGGAGCATAGCCAGTGTTTATTGAGATGAATTTTCAGTTGTCTTTTAAAAAGTGGGAGAGAGGACAAAGATAAGATATCAGAGGGTAGTTTGTTCTACATTTTTCCAACAGAGTTGGAAAAGAGACAGTCAACTGCAGAGTTATTGGGTTTGGTTATATTAATCAGTAGTTTGTTGGAAAAGCGTAAATGTTTCAGGTTATTGTATGGTGTGATGAGGTTAGAGAGTATAAGTATTCTATTTGGTTGGTATAAGATCTTGTGAGCTATTAAGAACTGTTGAAGTATGAGTTGGTTTGGAAGTTCAAGCCAACCTAGTTGTCTTAGGTTCAGGCAGTGGTGAGTTCTAAATGGAGATCCTGTAGCAAATTTAGCAATATTATAGTAAGATGTTGATAGTTTCTTGAGGTTGTCTTTGGAGAGATTTGTGTATATGGGGGAAGCATATAGAAGAGTAGAGATGAGGTGAGATCTGGCTAAGGTGGTCCTTGCTTCAGGTGTAAGGAAGGGTTTGATTCTGTAAAGGGATCCGATTTTTTTATTCACTAATTTTATTGTGTTGTTGATGTGAGAGTCAAAGCTGAGATTATTGTCAATAGTTACTCCTAAGAGTTTAGTAGTTGAATCTGGAGAAATAAGAGTGCTATCAGTGGAAGTAAGAGTGAAGTTGAGTGGGGCAGATTTACGGGAAGGTGAGAACAATAACAATTTGGTTTTCTTAGGGTTAAGGAGTAGGCAACGGTCACAGAACCATTGTTCAACAGTGGTAAAAGCTTTTTGTGTGAGTGAGTGAGTTCAGTTTGTGAATTAGCAGTGCAGATTATAGTAGAATCATCTGCATATTGTATGCAGGTAGTGTTTGGGATAGCTGATTGGAGGTCATTAATAAAGATAAAAAATAGAAGGGGGCCTAGGATAGAGCCTTGAGGTACACCTAAAGAAATAGGAAGGAGATTAGATAGTGCATTTATCCTAAAACATGTTCTTACAGGGAGACAAAGCCACCCACCCTGTTACTTGTATATACTAACTCCATGGTTGCACCACACACTGTGAGTCAGTGCTGGAGATCAAACACAGACATCTACAGATCTGGGCATACATCATGATGCCGACCTTCACAACACACATACTCTGTTAGATTCACTTCTCTGGTAACTCTTATTATAGAAAATGACACCATTGCATACTTGTAATATACATCTACACTTTCCAGTGAAACGAGCTGTGAAGATTGGGTGAAGATAGGTGAAGGTTGCCAGCCTAGCCAGATAGAATTTTATAGATAATTCTGTCATTTGTAAATATTAATGTAAGCCACAGGCTTGTTGTCTTAAATGGAAAAAATGCTGTTACAAAAATGTAACAACAGTCCAATCTGCTAACCAAGTAAAATATGTTGTGACCCTTTGATCTAAAGTCGGCTCCAGCCAATCTAGATGAAGGAATTCTTACTATTGTTTTAAGGCCAGAGTTAATGACCAGAATTTGCATGCATAAATATCCTTTATTGCTCTGGTTTCTGCCCAGAGGTGAAGAATGTAAATGTAGTTTCTGTTGGCCTGGGAACCCAGGGAAGTGTGAAGAATGATGTAATGGGAACCCAGGGAAATGTGAAGAATGATATAATGTGAACCAGGAATGTGATTTTAAAAACAGGGAGAATCAGAGAGCATTAAGCATTTTTGTCTTGACCATCCAAATCATCAGCACTGTCTTGCTCTATATGTAAGTTATCTTAGACTTGTGTTTTCTCTTAGGAATAGCTAGAAACTAGAAATATTAGACTAAGTGTTTTTTGTGATGTCAGAACTGCACTACTGAATTATTTTAAGTATTTCTGTGTGATCTCTGAACTCTTGACTAGCACTGTGTAGTAAAACGTATTGTCTTGTGTTTTGACTATTTGTTATTAAATAATTTTAAACCCTTTCAACTATGGCTGTTTTTGTAGAGATAATTTAAGCTCTTTAGAGCACTTGCATGCCTTTGGTAAAATTGTACAAAGCCACTTCAATAGCTTTAGCCCTGGGTTATACTACCAATTGGATAATAATATTGCACAGCAATAATTGGACACCCTTTTAAGGGCCTTTGTGTAGCTGATAGATATTAGTGGGTGGTGACAGTTGGTACTACCGTATAGTCTGGGAAAAAGGGGCATAGCTGGAGAACCTGTGCCAGCCTTCTCCAGGGGTGTCTGTGTGGTTGTATAAACTCTTCTCAAAGTGTGTGTGTGTGTGTGTGTGTGTGTGTGTGTGTGTGTGTGTGTGTGTGTCTGTTACTTGGGCAGGGACACGAAACACTGGTTGGACAGTGAGGGTGCTGGAGGTTTTAGCTTGCCCACTAGGCTGAGATCTGGACCCTATAGCTGTGCCAGTGGGGAGTCTTATTGGGGACCTGGAGAGGAAGGGAGAGACCAGCTCCAGACTGACTGTGATCTCTGTGTGCTCTTAAGGGAAATTACACATTACTGTGTGTATTTGTTATCCTTTCCTCCGATATGAGATGCCCCTCACTGGTGTTAGTGGTGAGGATTGAGGCTCCTTGATTACTGGGCAAGGGCACGGGCATCACATATTAATTGGTGGCAGTGGTTGGATATCCACACCACATACTAATTGTTTGGCAAATACTAATTGGCTTGTAGTGGTGTGGGTAGAGTGAATTCCTGTAGCTTGTGTACAGTGAGCTCTGAAGGTGTTTTGTGCTCTAAATCAGCCGTGCACTGAATACTCAGAGTTCAGATCACAATTGTTTTATTTCTTTTGTTAGCTTAGTTAACCATGTTGAGCAGGCAGCATGTCAGCAAAGGAGTATGGAAAGCTGACAAGG
The DNA here is from genome assembly GCF_019279795.1 of Protopterus annectens. NCBI lineage: Eukaryota > Metazoa > Chordata > Ceratodontiformes > Protopteridae > Protopterus > Protopterus annectens. The sequence continues at coordinate 1,025,308,927 of NC_056741.1, read as the reverse complement.
AGCCAGCTGGCTGAGATGTGCCAGGCTAGGGGACTGGTACATGGAAACCTGACTAAGGCAGTCCTGATTGCAACCTTGGTTACAGCTGCATCAGAAAACAATAACCAGGAGGACAATCAGACTGGCAGAGGAGATATAATACCCTCGGAGAATGGACAGCTCAACCTTTCTGCAGAGGACTTAAAAATCCATCTGGTGCTAAAGAGACTTGAGTTGGAGGCCAGGCATTTGGAGATAGATGCAGCTGAGAGACTGGGGAGCTTACAGGCTGAGGAGAATGAGAAACTGCTATGCCTGGAAGCTGAGGAAAAGGAGCAGCAGAGAAATCATGAGAGGGAAATGCTGACTCTTCACCAGAGTCATGGAGGTAATGGAGAAGGGAGTAACTGGACCCCAGAAGCACAAAAGGTCAGTAAATTTCTTCTGCAGTTTAAAGAGGGGGATAATTTTAACAGTTTCATTCATATTGTTTGAGAAGGTATGCAAATAGTATGGTGTGGACCAACGGCCCTGGGTATGGTTCCTGACCCCCTTACTCCATGGTAACGCTGTAACTGCTTTGTCAAAAATGTCTGACGTTGCATGTTTTCATTATACTGCTGTTAAAAATCACTTGTTAGAATTGTTTAAGCTAACACCTGAAACGTATAGGAAAAAGTTTTGTAAGCATACACGCATGGCAGATGAAAGTGTGTGTGAATATGTTGCTGAAGTGAGCACTTATTTCCATAGGTGGGTGAGTGGATGTCAGGTCACCACTTTTGAATGTCTGGCAGACCTTTTGGTGAGGGAACAAGCCCTTAGCACTTTGCCTGAGGATATGAGGATCTGCTTGGCTGATAGACAATGTGCCACTTCAGATGAGTTGGGGAAGAAGGGAGACTTACACCTGGCAAGCAGGGGGCAGCCCTGCACAGGATAGGGACCCTCAGTACTGCTCATGTGTCTAAAGGAACCCATGGTGGGCAGCACAGACTGCCCCAACAGAAACTGCCAGTAGCAGTGGAAGCCACTAGTCCAGGTACACATCCAGGAGCTAGGGTTAAATGTTTTGAATGCAACCAGTGGGGCCATGTGGCATACAGGTGTCCACGGAGGCAAGGTGGGGAACAAAAGGAAAGACAAAATACCAATAGTAGGTTGTCTTGAGACAACAAGGGTACCAAACTACCATCCTGCAGATGTCCTGATAGGGAAGAATTTGGATGAGGCAGTACCATGTGTTTGTGCAGTTACACGCAGTCAGGCTAGGAGACAAGCATGTGGGTCTGGTAGCCTGGGGGAGACTCAGACAGACTACATACTTGTAGCCAGGACTGGTGAGGTGATTACTTCAGGGAGGGAGCTACCCTGTAGCAGTGAGACTGATGGTGAGCCACAGCTACTTGTGGGTAGTGATGTTCCCTTGGACAGAGTGACTGCAAAGGTAGAGGTGAGTAGTAGTACCCGGGCTGACAGTGAGGCACCACTGTCAGAGGATGCCAGGCTTCCTGTGGAAGGGGAGCTGGGAAGGGTTACAAGGAGAGAGTTGAGACAGACTCAGCTCTCAGACCCTACATTGCAAGGCCTGAGGCAGGTAGCTAGGGAGACACCTGATTCTCAAGGAAAGGGGGAATCTGTATACTGGGACAAAGGGTTACTGTACAGAGAGTGGACCCCTGAGGGAGGGCTAGAAGGTGAGAGAGTACAGCAGTTCATAGTGCCTAGAGCCTACCATCTGGCACTTCTAGCCATAGCCTATGATATTCCATTTGCAGGTCATATGGGCCCGATGATATTCCATTTACAGGTCATATGAGCATAACATGTACAAAGATGCATATTAAGCAGAACTTCTATTGGCCTGGAATTTCCAGAGATGTAACAGGGTACTGCAGGACCTGTGAGCAGTGCCAAAAGGTAGGCAAGGCAGGAGGCAAGGTGAGAGCTCCTTTGATGCCTTTGCCTGTGATTGAGGAGCCATTTCAGAGGGTAGCTATGGATATTGTGGGTCCTCTGAGTACCCCAAGTTCCACAGGGAAAAAGTATATCATCATGGTAGTGGATTATGCTACATGATACCCTGAGGCAGTGGCTTTGTCCTCTATTGAGGCAGAGAAGGTGGCAAATGCGTTGTTAGAGATTTTCAGCAGGGTAGGTTTCCCAAAAGAAATACTGACTGACAGAGATGCCAATTTCATGTCAGACCTGCTGGCTTGTCTGCGGAAGTCCTGTGGGGTGAAGCACATGAAGACCACCCCCTACCATCCCCAGACTAATGGTCTTGTTGAGAGGTTAAACTCTACAATCAAGTCCATGCTACGGGCATTTGCAGATCAGTTTAAGAGGGAGTGGGACAAATATTTGCCCCATCTGTTGTTTGCTTGCAGAGAGGTTCCCCAGGAATCCACAGGTTTTTCACCCTTTGAGTTGCTGTATGGGCATAGGGTGAGTGGACCTCTAGATTTAATTTGAGATGAGTGGGAAGGTAAGTGCAAGTCTCACAAGGAGTCTGTTATGGCATACGTCCTAAACCTCAGGACAAGGGTCAGGGAAGTCATGGTCTTGGCCCAGGAGAACCTGGCAGAAGCCCAACAACAGATAAAGGTGTGGTATGACAGGAATGCTCGAGCTAGAGAGTATGCTGTGGGGCAGCAGGTAATGGTTCTCATTCCTGTCAGACACAACAAGCTTCAAGCAGCTTGGGAGGGACCCTACAAGGTGGTAAGAAAGGTAAGTGATGTTAATTACATGGTGGAACTGCTAGGCAGAAGGCAGGGACAATAATTGTACCATGTTAACATGATGAATCCTTACCATGATAGGGAGGCCCTTGTGCTGAGCATTGGCAGTGGATTGCAGGAGGAGTCTGATGGAGATCTGGGGACTGCTCTCCTCAGTGTAAGAGGTAGCAATGTCCCAGCAGCTATCCTCTACCCAGGTTCGAGAAATCTAAGCAGTGTTGCAGGAATATGGGGACATGTTCACTGGGAAACCAGGGTGCACCCACCTGGAGCAGCACCAGGTGGATACAGGACCCCAAAGGCCTATTAGGCAGGCCCCTTATAGAGTGCCTGAGAGAGTCAAACAGACTCTGAGGGAGGAGGTACAGGAGATGTTGGAACTAGGGGTGATTCAAGAGTCCAGCAGTCCCTGGGCCTCCTCAGTGGTGCTGGTGCCAAAGAAGGATGTCAGCAAGAGGTTCTGTGTGGACTACAGGAAATTAAATAGTCACAGAGAGTCAGATGCTTACCCCATGCCTAGGACAGATGAGGCCCTAAACCAGCTGGGTGGCGCTAAGTATCTTACCACCATTAATGTTACCAAGGGTTACTGGCAGGTGCCCTTAACTCCCAGTGCTAGAGAGAAATCAGCCTTTGTGATGCCTTATGGCTTGTATGAGTTCACAAAGATGCCCTTTGGGATGAAGAATGCCCCAGCAACTTTCCAGAGGCTGGTAGATCATATCCTAGCAGGAGGAGGAGGGCTTGCCCTTGCTTACCTAGATGATATTGCCATCTACAGCCATTCCTGGCCAGAGCACCTTTGGCATGTCAGGGAGGTGCTGGGCAGACTACAGAGGGCAGGGTTGACCATTAAGTCGAGCAAATGCCAGGTGGGTATGGCAGAGATCTCCTACCTAGGACATAGAGTGGGGAGTGGTAAGATAAGGCGAGAACCTGCCAAAGTGGAAGCCATTCAGGCATGGCCTGCACCTCTTACTAAAACGCAGGTGAGGGCATTTTTACGGACAGCAGAGTACTACAGAAAGTTTGTCCCCAGTTATAGTACCATAGCTGCTCCCCTCACAGGCCTGACAAGGAAGAACAGGCCAGATAAGGTAGTGTGGACCCCAGCATATGAGCAGGCATTCCAGAACCTGGACCCCCTGTCTTAGCCAGTCCAGATTACAGCAAATGATTTGTTGTGCAGGTAGATGCTTTGAACCATGGGGTGGGGGCTGTACTTAGCCAGATTTCTTCAGAGGGTATGAGCACCCAGTGGTTTATCTCAGTCATAGGCTCCAACCCAGGGAGGAATGCTATGCAGCTGTAGAAAAGGAATGTCTAGCCATAGTGTGAGCACTGCAGAAACTTCAGCCCTATCTGTATGGAAGGAAATTCACTGTTATGACAGATCCCAACCCCCTAACATAGCTAAACAGAGCCAGCCAGCAAAATGCCAAGTTGCTAAGATGGAGCCTGGGGTTGCAATCATATGATATGTCCTTGCAGCACTGCAGTGGGATTAGCAATGCCAATGCAGATGGGCTTTCAAGACAGGGAGCGTGGTAAGGTATACTCAGATAGACCTCACTCCTTCAAGCAACGTTTCTCAAGGGTCACTTGAAAAACTAGTTTGAGTTCTCCAGGGGGGGGATATGTGAAGATTGGGTGAAGATAGGTGAAGGCTGCCAGCCTAGCCAGATAGAATTTTATAGATAATTATGTCATTTGTAAATATTAATGTAAGCTACAGGCTTGTTGTCTTAAATGGAAAAAATGCTGTACAAAAATGTAACAACAGTGCACTCTGCTGACCAAGTAAATTCTTGCTATTGTTTTAAGACCAGAGTTAATGACCAGAATTTGCATGCATAAATGTCCTTTATTGCTGTGGTTTCTGCCCAGAGGCGAAGAATGTAAATGTAGTTGCTGTTAGCTTGGGAACCAGGAAAGTGTGAAGAATGATGTAGTGGGAACCCAGGGAAGTGTGAAAAATGATGTAATGTGAACCGGGAATGTGATTTTAAAAACAGAGAGAATCAGAGAGCATTAAGCATTTTTGTCTTGACCATCCAACTAATCAGCACTGTCTTGCTCTATATGTAAGTTATCTTAGACTTGTGTTTGCTCTTAGAAATAGCTAGAAACTAGAAATATTAGACTGTGTTTTTCTGTGATGTCAGGACTGTACTACTGAATTATTTTAAGTATTTCTCTGTGATCTCTGAACTCTTGACTAGCACTGTGTAGTAAAAAGTATTGTCTTGTGTTTTGACTATTTGTTATTAAATAATTTTAAACCCTTTCAACTATGGCTGTTTTTGTAGAGATAATTTAAGCTCTTTAGAGTACTTGCATGCCTTTGGTAAAATTGTACAAAGCCACTTCAATAGCTTTAGCCCAGGGCTATACTATCAATTGGATAATAATATTGCACAGTAATAATTGGACACCCTTTTAAGGGCCTTTGAGTAGCTGATAAATATTAGTGGGTGGTGGCAGCTGGTACTACCGTATAGTCTGGGAAAAAGGGGCACAGCTGGAGAACCTATGCCAACCTTCCCCAGGAGTGTCTATGTGGTTGTATAAACTCTTCTCAAAGTGTGTGTGTGTGTGTGTGTGTGTGTGTGTGTGTGTGTGTGTGTGTCAGCTACTTGGGCAGGGACACAAAGCACTGGTTGGAAAGAGTGGGCCTAGAGGTTTTAGCTTGCCCACTAGGCTGAGATCTGGACCCTATAGCTGTGTCAGTGTGGAGTCTTACTGGGGATCTGGAGAGCAAGGGAGCTACCAGCCCCGGACCGACTGTGATCTCTGTGTGCTCTTAAGGGAAATTGCACTTTACTGTGTGCATTTGTTATCCTTTCCTCCTATATGAGACACTCCTTACTGGTGTTAGTGGTGAGGATTGAGGCTCCTTGATTGCTGGGCCATGGCATGGGCGTCAGATGAGTTTTATTGAAATGAGTTCAGCCTTTTAACTTATATGAAATGAAGACTCAATGAAAAGACAGGAACCCATGTAAAAAAGTTTCTCACTATAGCCAGGCAATAAAATGTGAGCTCTTATTGTGGTAAGATAAAATTGCAGTATATTACTGGTGGGATACGAAGTGCACTACTTAAGGCATGATGCTCCAGGAAGATTGCTCTTGCAAGCTGATGAGCAAGAACTTATGTGCCACTTGCATTTGAACCAAGCATTACCTATTGGTTTTACCTATGAAATCGTACTTTCCTAACAACTTTTAATACCAGACTGGATGGGTAGATGGTTGATTATAAATTTTTACCAAAGACAAGTCTACTTGATGGTAACATTGCTAGTATAGAACCAGCACTGGGTGATATGACTGAGCTTCTTGATATTTTCCTTGGCTGCAAGCCTGCTATGAGCCTAGAAGCTGATTAGAGACAAGGGTAAGAAAGTCTGTTGCAGCAAAGTACTGAGAGAGCGGGTGTACACTGCTTCCTCTGGTGATATAAGGCTACAGGGAGCCATTATACCAGAAATTGTTTTGGAAAGGAGACGTACAATCATTTGTTGATTGATGACATAGGCATTAAAGGAAAGGAATAAGCAGTGAGAAAGACCTGAAAAGAAATAAAAGTTTAGAGACATACAATTGATTAAGCACAAGGCCCATATGAAGAAGAGTAGTTTGAGTGATGGAATGAGAAACATTCCTGGCAGAGAACAGATATAGTGCAGAGTTAGGTGCGACACATTGATGATTACAGAAGGAGGGCTCAGATGGCCACACAATTATTGATGTGCAGGTAGATGTCATGTGCAAGTAATATAAGCAGCTAGAAGAAAATGGTAATGATGAAGAGCTGGGAGGACATAGCATTAATGAACAATGTTGTATGTGATTGGATGAAAGATGAAGTGTGTTGTCAGCCAGAAAAAACAGACAACATTAAAGTTAGGTGTTTGATCTTAAGTGGGAAGTTGACTGGCAATTGATGTAAGCTAAGGTTAAAACAGAATTCATGTACCATTCCATACTCTTTTATTCAGACAATGGGAGAGGGATGCCACACAGCCTTACTGCTTTATTAACCTAGGATAGCATGGCATTAACAAGGGAAGACAGATGATGCCAAGGAGTATGGGAAGAAGTGTAACAGTAAAACTCCTTCTCCAAGGATGATGACACAAAACAAGCAAAAAATGACTGACTTTAATAATTGGCTTAGTTTCTGGTGTCATTCTAAGAGGGTGCAATATTTGTCAGCATGGAAAGAGATGGTCAACAGACCATGCTGCTTTGGCAGGGATGGTCTGCACCTCTCCTCTCTAGGCTTTCGAATATTAGCTAAAACATTGTCTTCCCCCATGGTACCTTTTTCAGGCAATGCAAAATTGAAAGTACTCCCAACATAGCAAATCAAAAACAAGAAAATCTAAAGGTCTTACTGCTCAGTGCTAGGAGTCTAAACAAAGAAGTCTACTCCCTAGAAGCCTAGAGAATGCTGATGTCTGTGCAGTCACTTTGACATGGTTCAAAGCCGCAGAGAGCACACCAACAGTGCAAGGTTATAAAGCCTTCCACACATTTAGGCCAGCTACTTTACAGTCAGGGACTAAAGGTGGAGGTGCCTCAATTTACATCAAAAATAAATATACTTCAAGGCCGGTCAAACAGGACAATGCCCTTGAGCTGATCCATGTTCAAATCACCATAGGTAAAATCCAATACCACTTCCTTGCAAGCTATAGGTCCCCCTCTATGACCCAGGAAACCCATACCATGTATTTAAACTGATTAGAAACACTAACCATCCAACCCAATACCATATTCATAGGTGACTTTAATTATCCCACTATTAACTGGGAATCCTATACAACACCAAATGTACGTGCACATAGATTCCTGGATTTTGTAAACACAAACTGTCTAAACCAGACAGTCAATACACCAACCAGGGGTGCAATCATACTGGTTGTGGTCCTCACTAATATGGAAGACTGATGCATACCTCCTACTGTAATGCCTTCCCTGTTAAGGTCACACCACAAAATAGTCTTCTTTGAAATAAAAAAAAAAACCTGGACTCCCAGCTAAACCTGAAATATTCAGGAACTATTCTAATCTAACCTCCTGCTATTAAGTAAGAACCTGGCAAAATTGCAAGCCCTCATAAATGCTGAGAACACTTCTGCCTATGAAGAACTGTTCACAGAAACCCTGTACAAGCATGTTAATAGTTGCATAGAGGCAGCTGTACCCACCAGGAAGAAGTACATAACTAACTCAAAAAAACAAGCCACCCTGGTGGAATCACAAAATTGATGGGTTGTATAACACGAGTAAGAAAATCATGGCAAAAATTAGAAAGTGCAGCACCCAGCAGGATAAAAGCACTCTCAGCAAACTAAACAAACAACTCAGAGGACAAATAAAGTCTACCAAAGCCAAATTTGAGGTATGTTTGGCCTCCCAAGCCAAGGACAACTGCAAAGCATTCTTTAACTATGTCCGCAACTTCAAAGGCAATACACAATTGTGTGCAGAGCTCATTGTAAATGGAACCAGCTATACTGAGCCAGAAGATATAACAAACATCCTGGCTGATAAATTCATCTCCAACTTTACCGCTCTCTCCCCCTCAACCTTCCCTCAGAAAATATCATCAAATATAACTCCCCCTACTATCATTAGGGAAGAGATCCTTAATGCTCTCTCTAAGACCAAGAACACTGTATCAATGGGCCCAGTTAATATTGCAGGATGCCTTCTAAACAGCATGAAACATGACCTATCGGGGCATCTGGAATTACTATTTAACTGTAGCCTCCAAACAGGCTTTGTACCTCATGAATAGAGAAAAGCAACAGTCATCCCTCTGCACAAAGGTGGGCCATCTATAGACCCTGGAAACTACAGACCTATACATCTCACTAGTCTTATATATAAAGCCAATGAAAGAATTATCATGAAGATGATCAATAGAGATATAGTAAACCTCCAGACAATGGACCCAACTCAGTTTGGTTTTGTTAATGGCAGATCATGCCTACTCTACCTGGTGGACTTCTTTGAGAAGGTCACCAAAGCAATGGATGTGGGCAAAGTCATTCACACTGCCAACCTTGACCTGGCCAAGGCATTTGACACAATACTCCACTCAAGTATTGTTGACAAACACAAGAGGTTAGGTACAAACTCATTTGCCACCTGGTGGATAGCCAACTGGCTCACAGACAGGAACCAGGAAGTTAGAACTGGGGAGTCCACCTCTACAAAGAGGCCAGTCACAAGTGGAGTCCCTCAGGGATCAGTCCTTGGACTGCTCCTTTTTGGCATTTACTTCTCAGAAGTCAAGGCCAATGTCAGTGGTCTCTGGCTGACTAAATTTGCAAATGATTGTAAATTAGGAGCTGTCAATGAATCTCAAACTGACACAAATGTTCTCCAGGAGGGGCTGACGCAGACAAACAAATGGTGTCTAAATGCCAAGAAATGCATAATAGTATCCTTTGGGAAGTCACGCATCCCTGATAACTATCATATTGACAACACGCCTCATAGATTTGATCCAGTAGTCAGGGACTTAGGGACACACATAGATAGAAATCTAGACTTTGATCATCACGTGTCTACATTGGTGAGAAAATCATTCTATGTTGTGCAACTTATTAACAACGGTATAGCATCTAGGCCCAACAAAGTCATTGTTCCACTGTTGTCGGCATTCATCAGACCTAACATTGAGTACAATGCCCCCTTTGGTATGTATCTAACCAGGCATTTCCAACAATTGGAATGTCCACAGAGGTTCCTCACTAAAAGAATACTGAGCATAAGTAATATGCCCTATGCAGACCACCTCAAGGCCCTATCCCTGTATTCCACCTCCTACAGGCTTTTGAGTGGAGATCTGTGCCTGGCATGCAGGGCATTGTCAGACCCCACACTGATGGACCTCCTGCATATCCACAAAACAAACAGCACCAGAGTTACCCATTATAAAGACTTAAACCTTGCCTGTGAAATAAATAGGACCTGCCAGAGAGATAGGTATGTATCCCAGAGACTACCCCGTCTATGAAACAGGCTCCCCATCCATGTGAAGCAGAGTTCCTCCCTAACACAATTCAAGTGCAACTTGGACAATTGGATGGGAAACCAGAAATTCATCCCTGGTTTGGCACCTATATCTCTAATGGACAGAGGTAACCTGTAAATGGTTCATCTCCTAGGTCCATGCTTACACTTATCAAGGGCATCAGAACTTGTCAAAGATTTGGGATGCATGGCTAGGCTTAAAAAGGCCCTTGTGGTCATTAGCCTAGTAAACACCTATGAACAGAGCAGGTACACATTCTGATAATAAAATGTCACTTGTTGCCTTCCAAACCACATTTTGGTTAATATGAGTCAAAGCCAATGCTTCACTGGGCTTGTAAAAAGCAGAGCAACTACAGTGATTCATCTGTCAACAAACCTTTGTGCAGTTAACCCAGTAATGGTGTCTTAGAGTGCACATAAATGAGTGGAGTGTACGTTCCTTATTATATGTGGCATTGTGCATTCCAGCTTATCATAATGTATATAAAACATTATTTATCCTTTGTAGAAAAAAAAAAAGAGGTGCTTCTATAATAAAATTTACAATGGAGATACAATTACCTTTGGCCTCCCTGTTGCTCTGCTCTATTTAAGTGATCAGAATTCCTATAATTTAGTTTTTAGTAAAAAGGCATTCTGATAGTTTTTATGGAGTTGAACTAAAGAAGAACTACTTGAATTTCACTTGAAAAGAATTGTAATATTTTGTATAGAGCACAGAAATAGTGAGACACATGGTAATCTAATTAGTACAAAAGAGAGAGAGAAGTCAATACTAGAAAAGCATTCTTGCTTTGTCCCACAAAGGTTGAGTTAATTTATTTTATTTTGTTTCAAGCAAAGCAGGTTTACTTAGGCAACAATAAATTACACTTCCAATCACTGTAAGCACACCATGTACTTTATGTAAATTAAATATAGACTTTTTATTTTGTGTTGAAGTTTAAATAAGCTGCAATCAGTAACCATGTACTTTCCTGTAAGCATCACTTTCAATATATGTGCATGACATCTATTGATGGAAGTTTAAGACTTAAAAAAGCAAATACGTGCTTATTTTTGGTACAAAGGATGATTAGTTAAACAACAAATCATTATTTCTCAGACAAGGACTCCAGATTAAGTCACTCTGTATTATATCTTGCAAGGGTCAGCTTGAATAGTAATAGTTTTATGTCTAACTGGAAGACACAATTATCTAAAAAGCCTAACAAAGTGAAGCTTGTGAGCAACTGTAAGCGTAACTATCATTCAAAATTATTCAGAAACCCATTTGGAGTAATCATGTTATGTAGGCCTCAAATGGAATCAATATCAATCACGTTTTTTTCCCGGTTTGTTTATGGGGTTGGGCCGACATATCAGCAGTGATAATCACCTAGAATCAATGGTCATGCCACCAGGTGGCTAGCCCTGCTGTAACGAATCATCGTATTAACGATGCAGCAAAACTTGAATTTTTTTTCCAATCAGAAATCTTATTGCCTACAACATACTGCTTTCCTGATGTGGCACTTGATCAGGCACCAGTGTAAAAGGCTCTTAATGTCACATAATGCTGATTTGTTTTCTTTTTTTTCTTTTTAATAATTATGGTATGGGCTATGTAAGTGAGTGCATTCCATTTCCTGCCCTTTGATTCAGAACTTAGCATATTTGGCACCCATTTATGTTTTATTCTGTGAATGCTGTCAGTGGTGACAATTAGATAAAAGATCATTCATTGCATGAATATGATGAATTATTTTGTGTAACATGAAATAACTTATTTATTTATTTTGTAAAGTGGCAAGTAAATCTTTTAGTTTTGTACACGTGTGCTCTGGTTCTATATTGTCCTCTGTTCTTTGTCAAGTTTTTTTGTTGTCATATTTTTTCTTGATATCAAAGGTATTGGCAGTTTTGTACCATTGCATTTCTACCTTAATTTTGAATTTTAACTTCTGGCTTGGAAATTTTGAGATAGTTTGCATTGTTGTGGGAGCATTTCTATCAACAGGATATCCATCAATATGCAGATTATGAATACCATCTATTATAATCACCCTATAAAACTCTGTGGCACTTTGAGTTTGCATTTATTTTATTATTTGACAACCAGGTAAGTGAACTGGCACCTATTTTACTATTTTCAGCCATAACCTCTGCCAAAAGGTTAAGGATAAATACAAAATATGCAAAGAATAAGGTGTGTTGTTTGGCAAATATATTAATTTCTACACAGGAATGTTGTGACAGAATAGTTCAAAGGACAAGTTCCATCAGTCCTTGGGCACGTAGCAACACTTATACAGTGCACACCCCAACTACTTTACTTGACATTATTTATTTTCCAGTTTGAATTGGCCAGTTAGTCATTTATATATAGTATGTTTTGTTTAGAAGTACATTTTAATGTAAAATAGTTCATACTCTTATTTTCGCCAATTGCTGTGCAAGTTAACAACTTTTTAAGGAAGTTTGGTATAGAATTTTCAAGGGAGTAAGTTTAGAAACCTTTTTGAGAAGCTATTATGCTCTGTTGCATAATTCCAGTTTGTGAATGTCATTTTGCAGTCATTTTCATAAATCATGTTTTGAATCTGAACTGCATAAATTTAGTATTATACTTTGAGCTGTGGTCATCCATAGATACTATACTGAAAAGTTGAGGGAAAAATGTTAAATGTGTCTGAGTTATGAGCATTGACTGAAAACAATGTTCATTAGAATGAACAAGAAAATGGTAAAACCTTTGTTTAAATAACGTCATTGTACAATAAATCATGAGATAGCTAACCAAATACAATACAAAAAACAGAATAAATAAACAATAAATATCAGGTATCTGATTACCTTTTAACATACGTTTAGTATAATTTGACAATGTTTCTTATCAGAATTAAACTTCATTTGCCAAAATAACTCTTTCTGTCCGTATAGCATCATCATTTTCCAGTCTTCATTAATGGGGTTAACATGTACCTTTTCTAAAATTAAAAAGTAAATATTTGTTGAAGTTCTCATAATTCAAACAATAGTTTGTCAGAGAATTCTCCAAGTAGACTTCCTAATTGCATAATTATGTTGTTAGATTCTTTGCCTTAAAGTATTGATAGTTTTATCAACACAAAACTCAGGACTAGATAGGTAAGCAGCCAAACAAAACTACCTCTCATGTTCCACAACCAAAATGATCACTTGATATGCTAACATTACCTAAAACCATGTATTTTGTGTCATGAATACATTTACACTACTGGCAAGTGCCACATGTAAACATTCCATTTTGTTTGTTGGATGTGGGATTGTTTTTCCCATGCACCTTTAATATTCATACTTCTGTTAAACGCAAAAGCTAACATGCAACTTGAATCTCCTAATCATGTTAATACATCCCAATGTTTACTAATGAGCACCTTGATAACATTTTTGCCAGTTGAAAAATGAAATGACATAGACATTACAATTCACATGACTCAATCCATCATCTAGTTTCACCCTAAGATGCCTAACAAATTGGGAACAAAGTAGCCATTTCTTTTAATTTCTATTTCATTTAGAATAGAATAAAGCAATGGCTCAGGATGTTGCCTAGCCAAAACATTTTTTAACCTCAGTAATTTGTGCAGCAATATAATATTTTTAAAAACTCCTATCCAAAACATTTTTTAATCTCACTAATTTGTGCAGAAATATAATATTTTTAAAAACGAAATATGACAACTTAACCAGCTGACCCTTAACATTTGTTTTCATACTGGATGGATGGTTAGTATAATAATGTAAGCATGCACTGGTAAACATTGATTTTCTACAAGTAGTCAATTCAAATTAACAGAAGTCTATAGTTTAATGACTGTAGTATCCAAAAGGTAACTATTTTCAAAACATGCTGAATAATTAAAATTTTAAAATTATAAAGCAGTATCTCTGTTTGTTCAATTGCTCATTTTATAATTATCTCTATATCTGTATACATACACATAGATGCACATGCACGCACACACGCGCGCGCACACACACACACACACGCGCACACACACACACACACACGTAGGTAATTTAGTATAGCCAAACAACAATCAATTTTCACTAACTGGCAAGACTTGGAACTGTCAATCTATTACCCCTAACATAGTATTGTAGTTATAGTTCTTTTGAACTTATGCATCCAAAATGGCAATTTTATTTTTGACTTTCACTGAGCTACCAGTCTGTCCCAAAAGTGCATTTCCTAATAATATTCTATTGTTTGTGATTGTTGAGGTATTATAACCTTGAATCTAGTTCATGGCATGACCACAAAACTTAGATCTCTATTTAGTTACTCAGAACATTTTGTATATGTCGTCTTGTCATATTCTTAGAACAAAATGTATTTCCTACAATTTAGTGTTGAAGCACTTCTTTTAAAATTTTATGTAGCACCTTAGCTGTTTGTTATTTCCCTATGACTATAAGGCAAACATCTACCCATACCTCTCAACTGTCCAGATTTTTGTTGAATGTCCAGATTTTTGCCTCAAACTTTTAGTCCATTCCTCATAAAATTTGTGGCTTTCTGGGATGATCTGAGGAATGAAATAACTAAATTATGACATACATTTGAGTTTAAGACTTCACATCCTTTAGAAAATGCATTTTAACACAAACTCTGTTATTCTAACTACTTTCTAGGTTTACAAGAGCAATATTTAAAATCTGTCCCTAATGTTGGGCCTTTGTCCCCCCATTATGTCAGGCTTTGTCCAGATTTCTTGGGCTAAGAGGTTGAGCAGTATGCATCTACCACCCTGGCTATACTAGGCATGACCTACTGACTCTCTACCTGTTGAATTCACTTAGGATTCCTAATTCAATCTCCAATCTCTGTAGAAGGTACAGACTCTTGAAATAACACAAGGACAGATGCTAGAAAAAGTCTCATGTGGCGGCTGCTAGCTGAAGTCCTTGGCTTAGGCCATGATTACTTAATGCTGCACTGGAGTGAAATGTTCCTTAATATGCAACTCATCTGCACATTTGACAATAACTCTACATGATTTGGTTGAGAAAGCAGATCAAATAGATATGCACAGTGCTATGGTCTATGCTGTAATGTAAGTTCCATTGTAGATGTTTTTGATATGTTACAAACAATCTGCCCAAGGTGCATAAACCTGCCAAAACAATTCTCCCTCCACCATGCCCACAAATGTAAATCATGTGTTGTAGAGAATGTAAGCAAGCACTCACACACACACACACACACACACACACACACACACACACACGCACGCACGCACACACACACACACACACACACACACTCTCTCTCTGTCTCTCTCTCACACATACTCATATACACACACACGTACGTACACACACACACACACACACAGACACACACACACACACAGACACACACACACACACAGACACACACACACACACACACACACACACACACACACACACACACACACACAGACACACACACACAGACACACACACACACACACACACACACACACACACACACACACACACACACACACACACACACACTCTCTCTCTCTCACACATAATCAAATACACACACACACACACACACACACACACACACACACTGAAAGTCCTTTGCTGGATACCAACTATCTAAATGGAGAAGAAAACTTCAGTGAACAAAATGTTTGAGATCCAAAATTTCAGTTTTGCTCTTGTCTCTGTCTCTTTCCACTTACAGATTAATGTAGTTATTCTGTGAATTATTCTTATCCTTTTTATTATACATGTATTTCTTCTTAGAAAAACATGTTATTCTTTCATTTCATCTTATTAGCTTGTACGTTGTTTGGAGGCCACACTCTATATGATTTTGTCTAACACAGTATTAACTGCAATTACACTCGCATATAGTGTACTCTGACAAGGCATGCATACACTGTGGCAAGATATAATCAACTAATCCATCACACTATAGTAAACTGGAAAACCTAGCAATTATTCTTTTTAATCACCTAACATCATTTGAAGTCAAACAGAATAGTGCGTTTTGTTCATTTTGCTTGCTTTTAAGTTAACATTTTGAAAGCAAAAACTAAACTAAAAGAACGAGACAGTCATACTAACAAGTGTAGAAAAGGAAAACTCTGGCAGTGACCAGAACTAAAAAAAATAATGGTTTTGCATTTCAAAGGCTGACACAAAGGTCATTTTTGTCAGAGATCAAGTCTGCCAAAGATCAAGTTAATCATGATAGAACATATTTCTTCCCAAGTTTGAGGCACCAAATAAGCATTGTCATGATCTTTCTAACAAATTCTGGAAGAAAAAAATGTAAATTTCTTTTTGATCAGTGGTTACTTCCAGATGGGTAATTATCCTAGAAAACAACATGGATAAGGTACCAATCATCATAATTAGCATGTGTGAACTATCTATCATATTTACTGAGAATAATTTTATAACTGCAAAATGGCATTTTGTTGGTGCATAGTATATTTAACTATTTAAATGAGGGAAAAGGATTTGGCTTTGCCCAATGCTTTAGCTAAGTGAAAGAGACTAGTCACTTACTATAGCCCTCCTTATGGTAATTTATTACATCACTAAATGGCTACCTGAGCACAAAAGGAATGCAGAAGAAGCAGATTTGCTTATGTGTTCCTTGAGATGTCCAGCACTCTTTGTGGATGTCCTAATGTTATAGAATATGACATTTAACATATGACGCATGATACACTGCTGCTTATGAAACAGCACTAGCGAGCATAATCCACAGCTGATATACGTCTTTGTGATCTATGTTGTAAGCATTGTTCACATGGTTGCAGCTGGAATGACTCCTGGGTAATATACATCATAGAACCAAACATGTGAATCTGAATTGAAAACTCTAAGAACAATATAGCATCATAATTCCATGACAGTTTCATGTCCCATGGTTCTGTTTTAAGTAGAAACATTTTCCCAAGTATTTGTTGTAAGAATACTTCACTGGTGAATTATACTACAGGAATATCATCTGATTGTTTCTGCATGCTGGGTAAAAAAAAAGCAGCAAACTCAATAATGTCATTTCCAGATATATGAATTTACAGCTCACTGATTAGATCCATGATCTAGAATAATTTTATTACCATAGCTCAATTTCTCAGATATGATCTATTTTTTGTGAACTCAATCAGTTATTCTTAAACCCTTTACAGTCACAAACTCATCCAGAAGCAGTCAACACAGGAACACGTCAATCTCATAATTAAATAATAAAATGAACAAAATAAATTTTCAGAGTGGTCAGCATAAGTTCATTATATAACCATTCAATATTATCTAAATTAAGTTGCATAGCATTTTAACTTACTCAAGTATTCCACATGTGAGGTGCGTAACTTAAGCATTACTTACGTATGCAAGATCTGGCTTACAGGGAGTTGCAGAGAAAGCATGGAATTTTACTAGGGCTTTGTGTGGACAACAGTGGGTAGCAGGCCAAAGGTCTAAAACAACAGATAAGGAAAGGTAAGATTCAGAACCATTCATTGTTTTTATTCATTATTTTTAGAGAACTTTGTAACTATGAGAAGTGAGTTAGAAACAGGAGAAGGGGGGAAATATCCTGCATCCATTGACCAGATAGAGGGGCTGGTATAATTTTTAAATGAAAAGTTACAGAATATGAGGAATCTCAAAAGACTGCTGGCAGAGCTGCAGAAACCAGAGCCACAAATAGATGTGACTTTTCCATTTCCCATAACAGCAAGGCTTTCGATGAAAGCATAAGGTTATTATTTTTATACCTGAAGAACAGTTGGAAGAACTAATGCAAAACTGTCTGAAATCAGATATGTTTATGTGCAGATTAAATTGTATAATAAAGAATTAAAAACAGGTAAGAATATCTGTCTTCTCTGTGTAGCTACTTAATTCGTCAAAGATATAGAATGATGTTTCCAAGTGCTTGAGAGGGAGATGAATGTAAATTTTGTTTGTGCAGATTTGAAGCCAGGGGCTATTTGTATGGACTCCCCAGATGAAAAGTGAGATAACATATTCCATGTGGTGAAAGACAGTAGGTTTTTTTTTTGTCTTGATTTTCTGCAATTTCTAGTATAACATAACCTACTCGACCAAATATTAGTTGGTTAGGATTTCTGTAGCAATGCATTCAGTATGAAAGGGCAGAGTTAAGTGATTCAGCCTTCCCTCTAAATACTGAGAATTGATGTCAGCATTTGGAATACTATTAAGGAGACGGGTTGGCTAACTTCTGGCTATCCAACATATTTCTGATTTGGGCTTGTTAGTGTTAACAGCTTTTTGCAGGAAGAAATAAAATACATTCACACAACAAATGGCTGTGAGAACAGTAATATGTCAGCTGAATATGTGGCAACATTTTGGTGTGGTATAGCCTTCTGGTGGTCACTAATTAATGGTGAGAATGGTAAAGGCTCCAAGACAGATATGTGGACTACATCTAGATAAAACAGATGTATTTTAGATGTTACATTAGTTTAATAGGAGAAGAAAACTATACGCTTACTTAGTCTGCCCTTTTAAGTGCTTTCCCATCTATCCTTTATCCACCCATCCAGTGTTCCCTTGAATGCCTCTGTGGATATCTTCTCCACCATCTATTCTGGTAGTCTATTCTGTGAATCCCCAACCTCACCAAGAAAAAGTGCATTTGGAGACCAGAGGGTAGTTAGCCCCTACAATTTGCTACTCATGCGCTCTTCTACCCCCATCCTTCATCTTCAGAATGAACTCTTCACATCTTCCTGACACGGTCTATTGCATTAATACCAAATCCCCATATCATTTCTGGTTTCAAGTGAAAAGTGCTTTAGCTCTTCTAGACTTTAGTTGTATTCCTTCCCCTCATCTCATTTCGGTTAGCTTTTTCCCTGAATTCCTCCCAGCAAGTCTGAAATCCTTTTCTTTACATGATCTGCAGTAGTCAAGGCATCATTTGACCAAGGACCTGTATAACTGAAGCATTACTTCTTTGCTTCTGGAACATACCTCATTAAGGGACAGCATTCTATTTGCTGTTACCATTGTCTTGTTATTCTGTTCTTGTTGGTCCAATCAAGGATATATAAACCAACAAGGTGGTCAGTACAACAAGTGAAGTATTTCTTAGTTTGAAAAACATTTTCAATCAATAATTCAGAAAATCCACAAGATAAAAAGCCAGCAATTATAAATTGTGCCACCCCCTCCTCTGGTCCTGTAATACAGGAGCCTCAATCCTCACCACTGACATTGGTGAGAGATGTTCACTTGAAACATAAATAGATACACACAGTATTTCCAGATGCAGCTCTCTGCACCAAGTACAATACCATTAAGAACACACAGGCAACACACTCCTGTCCTGGGGATGGGTTTCCCTTTCTTTCACCAGGCCCAAAATAAGACTCCACACTGACAACAGCTGTAGAGTTGAATCCTCAGCTGAATGTTCCAAGCCAAGTTCTCCACCACCCTCTGTGAAACCAGTGCTGTATGTCCCTGCTCCAAGTAGCTGACACACACACACACACACACACACACACACACACACACACACACACACACACACACACACACACACACACACACACACACACACACACACACACACACACACACACACACACACACACACACACACACACACACATGCACCTGGGAAAGGCTGGCACAAATTTACCAGAAATGCCCCCTCTGTCCAGACTATAAGGTAGATACTGCCACCAGAACACTCCAAAGCCAGCTACCCTAAGGCTCTTACAAGGATACCCAATTATATTGAGTAAAATTAATACTACTACCAATGGCAGTGTATGACTAATGCAAGGCTTTCAGGAGAGGCCACAGTGTCACCAAACAAATATAAGTACTTTCAAAGGTTAAAATATTCTCTAAAAGTCCAGCCACAATGAAAAGTGTCAATACATTTAATAATAATAAAATAACATGAAAATACTAAATATCTATTTAAATAAACAGCAGAATTCCAGTCACGGGAAATAATTAAAAATAACACTGATGGATAGATTCACACAGATACAGAAAAACAGTCCTTAACCCAATCTCACTATATTTTCCTGACTGATCTAAGAATTATTATTCCTTGTTTACTTACTAAAGCAAGGCAAGATGAAGTGGGTCAGTGGCCTTCCTTCTTGTCAGGCTTTACAAACAGACTTCCCTGAAACTTCTGTCTCATCTAGCATTAAAACATAATTTCAGTGCTGGATTACAGGATGACATCACATACATGTGGTCATCTGACTTCTGGTTTTGACACTACCCTTTTTACTAGAAACTGAACCAGAATCTAGCACATATGTGCCATAATACACACACATAGAGGTTTGATAAGATGTGTTATAGCATCTGGAAGCTATAAAACCATTCCAAAAGCTTCCATCCTTCCAGGGTAGCAATTAGTTCACCACCAAGAGCAATACAGTAGGATTCCTAGTCCTGGTTTTCACAGACATTTTGTCCCTGACTGCAATCTTTATGGCCTAAACCAGGTAATTTAATTTCAGGCAATTTTTCAAAGTTAACTGGGCTGAGATTAACCTCCTCTCCTCCAGTACCCTCTATTACAATATATTAATTTCAGGAGTTACAATACAGTCTGATATGCAGCTGTATTTCTTTTCTGTCCACCAGGACCCACTGTTGGTGCATTTTTTAACACAAGCAACTTTACAAATACATTTTTAACACAAGCACCTGTACAAATCAGTTTGATATACAAATGGCATGTAATTCATTATAAATGCCAGTTAGGTATGCTGGCATATGCTATACATCTACTGCCCTACTTCTCCTGGCATAGCTGGCAATACCTCACATTATCACATAAACAATATGAGTGATCACATAAAATGCATTCTGGTTGGCAAAAACACAGACTGGTTTTGGTACTATTGCAAACAAATATTTGCAATCACAATCAAAAACATTCTGGTTTACAAAAACACAGACCGGTTTTGGTGTCAACTCCAACAGCTTTTTCTCTGTATATAGGATCAAGAAAGCTGCAGCTGAAAGATGGAACATCATCCTACCTTTGATTTTAATCAGAAGTATTTTTTAAGTAATCAATAAGGAAAAGAGATGAGTATTTTACAGCTCCAGAGTGAGTGATTGAGTAAATCCTGCAGTCCACTGTGGTGCTTCACATATGATTTGGCTATGTGTAGATTTTATGTTTTTCTGACATTTTAGTACTGTAGCTCAGGATAAAGAAAACCATATCTAATATTTTGATAAAGACATTCTAACAAAATGTGAAATTGATTTTTAAGCTACTAGAAAAAGTAATTATAGCTTTTATATAGCTGCTATTCCATGTGTGATATTTTCCAGATAAATGGAAACTTTATACATTGTAAGTTCATAATAAGAATGCCCACAGCATCCTCTGTTCTCCAAACAGATACCCTGCCACTAGCCATGGTACACCCTCTCAAAAAACTGTTCTAGGTACCAAGTGACCCCATCTGATGTGTGCTAGATTTGCCAGCATGATGACTGCCATGATCATAGGAACATGCATGCCTGGGAGTGGACTTCTCCACAAGAGATAGTGCTGCGGAAGTGCTAGCACAGTAAGAGAGGAATCTTGCATATACATGGCTATTTTGACTAACATCTGTAGATGTAGCAGATGACCAGCAACAGCGATCACCCCTTACCAATACCAGATGACCAAGAGAAGACATTGCATGGCCCAGTCTGTGATTAAGTCTATGCAAGGAATCACACATTCAAGATATGTGCACCCTGGATCACCCTCACTATCTTGGCTATTGCTGTGGTAGCACTAAACTGCATCTCCATTATGGTCCTTCACATACATTGAATTGCAGCTGTTGACACACCAACTTCAGGAGGAGGGCAGTAACTATACCTACAGTGAGCAGCATTACCATCTACTCCGTGTGGACCTCTCTGCCCATGAAAGATATTGGCAGATTCAGACATCTGATTACTAGGATCTAGCAAACCTCTATGATCTAGAGTCCCACCAACCTTACAAATATTGACACAGTTAAATAGGATCACATACCTGGGGCATATGCAGTTATAACTCTTCAGGGCTTGCCCAGTTCTTTCCTAACATCCTGTATCACACTCTGGAACCCGGGTAGGAGATTCTGCCTTTATATGTGGCCAGGAACTCCTGCATCTCTGCAAAATGTTGTTTAGTTGACAGTCCACCATCTGTTACCCTATGTTTCTGTGCCATGGTTGCTGCTCTGTAGATGATAGCATTGATCATATTCATAGATGGATTCCGTTGGTATGGTCAGCATCTGTTTAATCAACCACATTTTGTTGACTATGCAGGTAGTCGACAGTTTTGTGATACTGACAGTTCCTTGGAAGAGGAATATTATTTTCCTGGCAGATCGTTTGATCTCAGAATTAGTATAAATAATTTGCCAGGGGTATGGGAGGCACAGCCCACCACATGGGGGTGTTGTTTATGCTTTGATTTGAAGTAATATTTGTATGCACCAAGAAGCAAACTCGGTACATGTGTACTAAGAAGCTGATATTTTCTGTTTTCCATGTAGGGCTGTTTACCTTTACGATGTTGACATTCATGTTAGTTGACCAACTGAAGATACATCCCATATACACACAGCAGACAGGGCATTATTCATTATCCCTCAAGTTAGAATAATTTTTTGGAAATTTCTGTTTCCAGTCTACAAATGTGTAATATTTCCCTGATTTGTGTTTTCCTGGCACCTTCAGTATAACATCTCTATGGCTCAAGTTGTTAATGCAGTATTTAGTAAAATATCACTGAAGAGGTTAATGGGCTCAAATCCCTTGTAACCTGTTTTATGTTGTTTGCTTCTAGTCTACAAAAGTAGGCATGTGTTTCAGTAACACTATATGACTTCTGATATAGCCCATCTGTTAATGCACTGCTTGGTAAAATATCACTGATGAGAATAATGGGTTCAAATCCCATCATGGTTAAATATTTTATTTTTTCATGACGGTAACATTATAGTGCAGGTACAATGATAAAACTGATGATTTCAGGACTGCTGCACATCCTGTTACTTTACTGTATCCCATCTATCCTAATGTTCACATTTTCTAAGTTAAAGTGTTTCAGATTGCTGTCAGTGTGTATGTGTCATAGTCTCTTCCCCACTGTTTTCTCCATCTCTGTGCTGTTCAGTCACTCCCTTTGCAGCCTTTAGTCAGTGTCTGCTCTTTATGTTGCCCTACTACCCCCTCTGTACTCCACCCTTGGAAATCCTAGACTTTATTTCTTGCATAAGACATTTATCTGCATACCTGTTGCACTGAGTTACAACAATTTATCAGCACCTTATCATTACTATATGCGTGCTCACTTTCATGATGACTAACCTGGGCACTCATGCAAGGTCAATGTTCACCATAGCTGGTTTACTTTACTCTGTCCACAAGGTGGTCTAACGTACTTCCCACTGGTCCCAGCTGTGGTAGTGACAAGGAGCTGCTTATTGGACTTGACTACATGCATTGTAATTTAACTTTGGGGTTTATTGCATATGCAGTGTAAACAATGTTGACTTGCCGACAGTTGTGGACATGGCATTTTTAAATTCCCAGGAATGCCTCTTCCACTTCATATCCTACATGTATACATTTGCTCTCCTGCTTAAGTTTGCATTTCATTTCATCTTATTTTTAACTGATACCTTCCTTTGAAACAATATGCAAGGAATGCCATGCTCTGAGTCATGCTCTAATCTTGTTTTCCTTCTCTGTCTACTTTTCTTCATTTGCCCTTCTAAATATAACATTTCAAAAAATACCATGCTCTCCTTACTACATGCACTTTCCTGGTGGATTGGCCAAATTACCACTAGTCAGTATGAATCCCAGCTTGAGTTTCACCTGAAAATACTCCATAGGTCAAGTGGAACTAATCCTGTCAACAAAACACACATAAATAATTAAAAGAAGATACGTTGGTCTCCTCACCTATCTTCCACCTACTTTCTTATTTACTTTCTCAACTACAGCTGTTTTAGAAAAAGTATTTTATTTCTAATCAGTGGGGCGGCCATGGTGGTGCAGCAGTTAGCATTGCCACCTCACAGCAAGAGGTTATCTGGTTCGATTCTCGGCTGGGGTGCCTTCTGTGCAGAGTCTGCATGTCCTCCCAGTGGTCGCGTGGGTTTCCTCCGGGTGCTCCAGTTTCCTCCCAAAGACATGCAGTAGGTGGATTGGACACTCTAAATTGGCCCTAGGTGTGAGTGTGTGGGTGTGTGTGCATGTGTGTGCCTTCTGTGGAAGGTTGGGTGCCGGGCTGGCAACTCGACACTATAAAAAGTCCACTGCCAATCATGAGTGGACAGATGATCTGCTGTGGTGACCCCTAACCGGGAAAAGCCGAAAGAAGAAGAAAAATTGAATTTCTAATCAGTCAAATGCAGAAAAGGAAGAAGAGAAAATACAGTTTTGTTAGTAATACTCAATTAGCTAACTCACTGGGCAGCAATCCAAAGATTTATATAGGTCAAAACAAATAATAATAAAATAAAATAAAATAAAAAGTCTGTGTGCGAAACCTAGCATTGGACTCACTTTGGGTAACCTAACAGTGGCAGCCCCTGCTAGTTTAAAAGCTGTGAGCCCTGCCTGCTTTATCTGTTCTTTTTTTTTCCAGACATTCATAAGATAGAATCAGGTAATAAACTGGAGTATAAAGCATAATTTTGTGGCAATGGCTTCCAACTCACACTTTTAGTGTTATGGTGAGTACATTTGCTACATGTACATCACTTTTGCCATTGTTACAGGATTTAAAGGATCTACTAAAAAGTACCAATCAGTACTTTTAGCTTCCCTCTATAGGGTGACAGGTCAAAACAGTATACTTTGAAGACTAAGTTACAACTTCACAAAAGTATGAAACAAAAACTCCTTTGAAAAAGTTGCTGGTAGCTGCTGTTCTATTGGAGTGACACCAAATCTACTCAGAAAAACTGTTGTCGTATTTGTCACAGCAAAGACAATAGAAATGGACATTTGTAAAGGGTGTGCTTCACACCAGTCCTATCTTCCTTTAACTTTATAGGTAAGTAATAGAGACTCAGTCTGCAGACGAGTACATGCCTCACAGATATCCAGACAGTGACCAAATGTGAGAATCAGACTGTATTTTGTATCTGAGAGTTAAACACCTTAACCATTATGCCAACCCTCAAACATAAAGAGGAGAAAATAATGTATCTGACTGCCAGAGAAGTTTGGCATTATTAGTATGCAACCTCAAGACCCTGCGTACATCCATAAATTGTGAATCCTTTCCACCTTAGATTCAATAATAAGGATAGTGTTAATTCAACAGACATCTTCACATTAAACATAAGTAAATAATGATTGTCATCACTTCTGGAGTATTAAATAAAAAATAACAGTAACATTAACACTAAGTGCTTTTGTTTTGTAATATAACAGTGCAACTGCTACAGTCTGATAATACAAAAACTGCTATTAAAAATGTCACATTCATTCATATGCCCACACTTTGCAAATCAACTAAACATTACCTTAGAATATACCAATGCATAATAAAGTTATAACAATAAAACTCCACAGTTTAATGCATTAATGTTTTAGCTTTTAAATTACATTTGCAGCTTGATTCATATGTACTTACTAGGCAATTGATCTGTCTGGATCTTACGAAGCCTAGCCTTACATCCCCATGGTAGTTTTTAGCCATTATATTTTGTGTACAAATAATCCAGAGATGGGCAGAAGATGGATATGTTGGGTCATTTACATTTTACCCTATCTGTAATGGACAAAGGTACTAACTTGGGGGTGAAGTTGCAGTTAACAATCCATGTGTCCAAATTACATTTGAATAAAGTAAGAGAATTGCCAATACTTCATTTAAACAAGGAAATTCATTGGCATGTAACAACATTTACCAGCAGTATACCTATCAATCCATTTTATTTTCATTTTATTTTCACGGAATCTTCCCCTAATATCAAGTGCCACACTTTCTAATGCACAGCACATGTTTTTATAATATATTTAGCCAGTAAAATGTTTTATCTGGTATATAAATTTATATTTACAAATACCAAGGTGATGATTGGATGTCATATATAATCATCATTACAACTGAAGAACTCATTAAGATATCTGTGTAGTGTTGCAAGAGAGAGATGCTGTTCATGGCTGTAAGTACTTTTCACAACACTACTAAAATATCACAAGCTGTCTAGTATATATATTTATCATACACAATGACTACAAGCATAAGTCTCATGTCCATGTGTATTATTGCTTTGTTGGGACTTTCTGTTACAAGAATCATTGTCTAAAGCAGATGTTAAATTCTGATTTTTCCTTAACATAAATGTAACATTTATTTTACTATTACCCCTTTCACTTCTAAATGTGTGCTAAGTGTTATCCAGTTTCCCTTTTTATACTCATCATCCCAGATGGTAGTAAAGCACAATAGGATGGCTACAATCTTCTTTAGATTCTGACTCAGTAGGTGCTACATTATTATTTCAATCTGTTAGTGGAAAAGTGTTGCTATTTGTAATAATGTCAAGTGGAAATGTCTTAAAATATTCATGGTCTAAAAAATCTAACTATTCAATTGAATGAATTTGATTTTTATTTAGGAGTTCTAGCGAGTTATGCAGTCTTTGATATTCTCAGGGTACACACTTTTACAATGCAAAAATGAGTTACCGGCTGTGGGATTTTAGACATACTTGTCAACTTGTTATAAATGCTAATGTACATTTTTCAAATTTAAATTACTAAACAAATTACATTTTAAGCAAATATACTAAAAAAAGCTGTAGAAGTATTTAAATATTAAATAAGCAATGCTAATTCTGCAGTACCACCTCACCAGATAAAATAATATCATCTAAAATAATTAATAATATTATCTAAAATAATTACAGTGGACTACTACTTTAGCCCAGTATGGACTTTGTATGCAACATACTCTTTCCAGCAGGCTAATACTTACCTAGCATAGCTGGGGGCCATAGCACAGTCATCTCAAAGATGCTGAATTTATTTTATGTGTGATTCTTTCTTGAAGACCCTGTTATGCTGAGTGTACATCAGAGTATATAACTCTGAAATAGTTTTGGGCCAAAGTCTTCCAGGACACAGACTACAAATCTGCTATTGGTATGGTTCAAAACAGTGAAACTGAGCTTCTCTATCAGGAGATTTAAAACCCATGATAATGATAAAGGATATCTATGAAGAGGAGGTATTAAGTATGCTTCATAAATTTTCCGTAATACTGCTCTTCAATTTTTCCCTTAGACCTGCTAGTTCTCTCCTCTCTTGCACTTTTAGTAGCTTATTAGTCTAACACTTTACCATACCAGACTTCTTGTAGCAATTATTGTAGCACACAAAAGTGCTACCAGCACTAAATGTTCTACAAGGAAACAGCTCCAGTACTTATTATTAATGTCCACCCCTCCAGGCATGTCTAAAGGTCATTTCCCTGTGCTATCTCCTATTAACCTGGTGAACTTGGCATTCATGAGGCAATGTAGCAACTACCTCATGTACACCGACAACCCTCTCCTCTTACCTCTCAATACTTAGACTTGCGAGAGATGCACTTATATATCCAAATTGGGATCCACGCACTCTCCAGCCAAGACCGGAATAGCTGATCAAGAGGAGAAGGTCTACACTTGCACCACACCACATGGAACACATAGCCCTCCAGAACACACACCAGCACTGCCTTCACATAAAAACACAAACCACACACACGGAGGCTCTCAATAAAAATCTACCCAAACAGCAGAGACCTCCAAGGCAGAAATGCACTCGACCACCACAACACAGTACTGATCACGAGACACATAACTCTTCTAAACAGTGTGCCACTCAACCAAAGCCCCTAAGGCAAAACAGCATGCCCAGCACACTAATCATAGGTGACTTGATAGTGAGGCACACTGATGTCCCACTCACTAGGTTGAATAAGGAGAAAGTAACAGTCAGCTGCCCGTTGGGTGCCAGGATCTGCCACATAATGCACACACTCAGATCTCTCAACAACAGGTACAAATATGACTCTGTCATTGTACATGTGGGTGTGAATGACCTGAGACGTACCTCCCTGGACTACATGAAAAGAGACATGGAGGAGCTCTTGGATTATGTAGCTCCATCGGATATGACCCTAGCCCTGAGCAGCATCCTACCATCACCCAGAATGATACCACAGTACAAGCTGAAAATGATTGATTTCAACAATTGGCTAAGTTTCTGATGTCATTCTAAGGGGATCCAGTATCTGTCTGCCTGGGATGACATGATTGACAGACCTCGATGCTTTGCCAGAGATGGCCTGCATCTGTCACCCCTGGGCTTCCGGATACTGGCCAAGGCTCTTGCCACCCCTATAGTGCCTTTTTTAGGCAGTGTTCCAAAGACCAAATCACCACCATAACAGCTACAAAAATATGCAATCTGAGGGTCATGCTGCTCAATGCTAGAAGTCTAATTCTCAAAATGCACTCACTCAAAGCACTCCTTAAAATGGAGAACATCGACATTTGTGCTGTAACAGAGACCTGGTTCAAGGCAGCAGAAAGTACCCCTGCACTACCAGACTATAACTCATTCCACACCTTTTGGTCCCAGAACTTGGACCAAAGCTCCAAAGGCGGTGGTGTTTCCATATTCATAAAGGATGCACACACCTCCAGACTGGTAGACCAACAAAAAGCATCATAGATACTTCAGGTGTAGCTAACACTGGGTAAGACAGCGATTCAGGTTGTAGCCTGTTATAGATCCCCAACCATATCCCAAGACTCACACTTCACGTCCCTAAGCATCCTGGAGAATATTAGGGTCCAACCTAACACTCTCATACTGGGTGACTTCAGCTACCCCTCCATTAAATGGGAAAACTATTCACGTACCAATACACTTGCCCAACGTTTCCTGGAATTCATTAATTCCAATGCCCTGGACCAGCTCATTCTTACCCCCACTAGAGGTAGCAACATCCTTGACCTGGTCATTACTAACATGGGCTACTGTTGCTCTACACCAGTAGTCAACTCCTCCCTGGTTAGATCTGACCACAAACTAATCACCTTGGAAATCCACACCCCCCCTCCCCACAAAGGTAACCACCATGAAAAACTTCTCCAAAGCTAACTTTGGGCTCCTAAAAACAGAGGTGGCTAACTTCACATCACCCATGCAAATGGAGAATAGTTGCATGACCACCGAATCATACACCAATGCACTGTACAAACACATACATAAATGCATGGATCCCGCCATACCCAATAGAACCAAGACGCTCTCCTCCAAAAAAAGAAGCCATTCTGGTGGTCCCCTGCCATAAACAAACTCTACAACAGAAGGAGGAAACTGATGTGGAATAAGGTGAAGTCCAAAGACTGGAAAAACTCCCTTATCAGCCTCAACAAAAAGTTGAGATCTCTCATCAAATCCTCTAAAGGTAGCTATGAAAACAGAATTGCAGCAGATAGAAAAGACAACCACAAGGCCTTCTATAGTTATGTAAAGAATCTCCACGGCAATACCAAGATTTGCTCTGAGCTACTTCACAATGGTACCTCCTATACTGAGCCAACAGATATTATTAATATACTAGCCGACAGATTCAGTGCCAACTTTACCCCTCCCCCCCAAAGGACCAATCACAATACCAGTAGATTGCCAGACACCCAGTATTACTGCTGCACAGGTTAAAACAGCACTGTCCAAGGCCAATAATACAGCTTCTGTGGGACCTGACAATATCCCTGGCTGTGTTCTACATGAACTACAGAATGAACTGGCACCTCACCTGTGTGCTCTGTTCAATCACAGCCTCACCTCAGGCTTTGTCCTTACCGAATGGCGCACTGCTATAGTCAAACCTCTCCACAAATGAGGAGCAACTACAGACCCTGGGCACTATCACCCCATTAGCCTGAGAAGTCTGAAATGCAAAGCTATGAAATGCATCATCATGGAACTAATAAATAAAAAGATATAGGGAATCTCCAAACTCTGGATCCCACACAGTTTAGTTTTGTGAAGGGTAGATCATGCCTGCTCAACTTGGCCGACTTCTTTGAGTCAGTCCCCAGAACTGTGGATGAAGGCAAGGTGGTTCATGCAGCCTACCTTGATCTGGCCAAGGCCTTTGATACCATTCCCCACTCAGGAATCATAGAAAAACTCACTAAGCAAGGCATCAACCCCTATATCACTAGGTGGGTTGCAAACTGGATCACAGATAGAACCCACAGTGTGAAAGTAGTTGACTCCAAGTCAGACTGATGACCAGTCATGAGTGGTGTCCCACAGATATCGGTCCTGGGTCCTCTCCTGTTTGGTGTCAACTTCTCAGAAGTCCAGGCCAACACGAAGGGACTCTGGCTGAGAAATTTCACAGACGATTGCAAGTTGGGAGCCATTATTAACTCCGCAAGTGATGTTGACATCCTACAGAAAGGCCTCACTGAGACCAACGACTGGTGTCAGAACCATGGCCTTAAGCTCAATGCCAAAAAATGTGTCGTCATCCCCTTTGGGAAAAACCCAGCTCCTGTGAATTACATCGATGGTAGTCCACTGAACACAGAAGGTGTTATAAGAGATCTGGGAACACAGGTTGACAGCAACCTCTCTTTTGACCACCACATTGCCACTGTGGTCAGAAAGTCCTTCTATGGGGCACATCTCATTACTAAGGGTTTTGCATCCAGGAAGAAAGAGGTCATTATCTCCCTCTACTCTTCCCTCATTAGGCCAATCATCAAGTACAATGCCCCATTTGGCATGTACCTCACTAAACACCTGCAACAACTGGAGAGGCCACAAAAGTACCTCACAAAGAGGATCCTAAGCCTTAAATACTTGTCCTATACGGACAGACTCAAAAAACTCCAACTATTCTCTGTCTCATATTGCCTACTTACAGGCAATCTTTGCTTGACTTACAAAGTCATGTTTGACTCAGCTCTGTTAGAAATACTACATCTAAAGAAATCCAAATCCCTCCACACCATAATTCACCCCGGGGATCACTCCAGTTGCTCTACTCGACAGAGGCACTGGGAACTAAGGTCGGGTGGCATGATGCCAGGATAATCCTATGGACTAGGCTTGTAAAGGCTCTAGGGCCATTAGCCTAGTACACACCTATGAACCTATGAACCTATACCTGTAAAGTAAATGGGAAAAAAAGACTAGCTAAAACCACAGAAATCTGAATCTCAATGAAGCAAAAGGTCAGATTTGAGATAAATTAAGTTTATAAAGTACTGTAGAAGCTGGGAAAGTGTACAACTTTAAGATATAGAAACACTCTTTGAAAATTATAAAGAAAGCCTCTCTCATTTCCTCAGGTATGGTCCTGTATTGCTGTGTGATTCTGTCTTTTTAAGGATGCCAATTACTTTGGAAGAGAGCAGAGCAGTATTAGGAATCAAGCTGAGGCTATCCGACCTGAACTGTAAGATACAGCTCCCTGAATTTTGGATGTGCTAGGTTTCCTTCTTTGACAGAACCCATCATCATGTACAGGACAAAGATGAGCCAGTGTTGTCTTGGCCATCATGGTGTTACTAGGATTACTCTTTCTTTATGGCATTAGAGACAGCTCGTTCAGAATGCAAATTTTTGAAAGCTTGGTTGAAGAGTTCTACAGCAGAATATTATTTCATTTGGAAGTTCAGGTGGGATACAAATAAATCCATTTTTTTAGGAACCCTCCTGTTTTGTGATCAAAGTAATCACTTCCTTAATGGGCACTATTTTTGAAACAGGGCAATCTGTCTTTTCCATGAGGCCATTAGATTGCTTTTCTATGCAGGAAGACAGATGATCTAAAGACAGGAAGACAGATGATCTGAAGACTCAGTTTCATTTCAGTAGTGTTGGAGTTAATCTCACTTCATGATGAAGACAGTTCCACAAAGTGAATGCTCTGATAAAAAAAGGTTTCTTAACAGATGAGTTGAAATTATCAGTGTGTGCCATCTAGTGGTTATCTCTAGTTGATCACTGGCGGGTTATAAATTTAATCTCAAGGGTACTAGATAAAATATCATTATAATAATTCATTTACAGAAGGATCACATCTCTTTTAATCAACTTATATCATCAGGGAACAAGTTCAACCAAGTTCATCTTTAAATAATGCACTGCAGATCTTCTTTGTAAAAATGACCTGCTCTTTTTCAGCCTTCCTCTTACACTCCTAATACTATACACATAAAAAATGCCTAATACTTGATGTGGGGCCTATTCAAGGCCTTATGCATAGGACAAAATCATGACAAATACATATCTAAGTGAAACGATATGCAGCATTCCCTGCATAACAATAAAATACTGTGTTATTATTGGGTTAGTTTCATAGATGAAAGTCCACTCGACCATAACCCACAGGTCTATTATGTAATTATTAGTAGAAAGTATGTGACTGTTTATAGAATATTGATAATATCTTATCATGACCCATCTTTTTGATTGTTGAAGTAGATGAACCAACACGAGACAAATTTACACAAGAAGTGCGAAAAGCAATATTTAGTTGCTTCTAGTTCTAGAACATACCACTTAGCACCATTCAAAAGTTCCTATACCGTGTTAAGGCCGAGAGGCCACTTAGGAGCATGGATTCCCTGAGTAGTACTCCATATACTTTATCCACAGCCCAAGACCCCAAATTCTTCAGCCCAAGAGCCCAAATTCTTCATTAAGCACTCTGATCTTCTAGACTATCATATATATATATATATATATATATATATATATATATATATATATATATATATATATATAAAGGTATAGCACTTTAATGATGTGCAACTTTTAGAGTAATATATGTTGCAATACAGAATTTCCCATTTTGCAAAAATGCCATATTATTACATCTGTGAGTTGTTGTTATTTCTATATAGTTCAACATTAAACATGGTTTGTAAAATAGGATCATTAAATATTTTACAGGCTAAATTCAGTCTTCCCTGAATATATCTATAAGAAAATGAGAATAAATTTAAATGTTTACATCTTCTGTAAGAATCTAGAATACTTAAAGACACATTTTTTGGTAAATGTCTTTGAACCTTTCTAAGGATTTTTAATAGACCTTTCAATAACTATCCAAAACACTACACATCAAAAGCTTAGTTTATACTGTTTAAGTAATAAAATTAAGCTTGTGTAGTTCAAAAAAATAAGAACTGCAAAGGACTAGACTGAAGTCTTCTATGGGACAGTTGTGAGTTGAGGAGTTTTCGAGCACAACACACCCAAAAAAGAAATGAGACATTTGGGGCAACTAATACATTTTAACTAGCAGAATACATCGCCATGTAGTTCTAAAAGCCACTTCCCCTGCTAAGCTTGACAGGCTGCTATAGAGTACTAGAGTGAGTTAACCAAGCAGAGCTGGTAACTCATCCATCTCTGGATCCTTTAAGAATGTCAATCATGATGGACTTCTGGTGCTAAGGTATCTCTCAGTACAGTTTAAATAAGTTAGGAGTGATATATGAAATTACTCAAAGCAAAGCTATAGGCTAAAATGAAAGTCTGCTATGCATGTATGCATGCATCTAGATAGATATCTAGAAAAATAAAAAATAGATATAAATGGGTTTTGTGTGTATTGTGTGTAAGTATGTGTGTTGTCTGGGAGGAGAGTGAATGTTACTGTAGTCATGGCATTTTAGAAGGTACTTCTGCCATGATGTTTCTCCTCTCGTTCTTTTAAATTAATTCAGTCACAAATACTGCAAAGGAAGCAAATGAAAGAGATAATATATTTTACTGGGTGGATGAAGTTTTACTTGTCTATACACATTTAATTTTTTCCTTTTAATAAATGAGCCATTTGGACAGCCTCATGCTGGTCAAGGAGTGTAGCCAAGTATAGTCCTTACTATCCAAGGATTAACAACGCCCACCCTAGACAGCGCATGTTTTGGATATCATACCTTTTCATGAATGAGAAAAAAAGAGGTCATTTAATAAAATAATTTAGTAAATGATAGTAAATGCCTTTAATTTAAAATGTTGGACAAAATAACTGAACTATGTTAAAAAGTGTAGACAGTGACGTGTATAGTGTATTCCTGGTTATACCTATCCAGTGGATCTGCTCTCCATGACACTGATGGCGCTGTTATCCAAGTTATGTGGAATATGAATCATTAAATATTTCTGTTGAAAACATGGATTAATTAAAATATCTTAGGATGAAGACACAGCCTCTTCAATGATGGATCTCAAAATGAGATGCTTAATTGGATAATGAGATATTTAGAGAAATGTGAACATTTTATCAATATGTATAAATAGTACATGAGCAGCATTTCATATCTCTTTAGCTGGACCTGACAGAGCTTAAGTGTCAGTTCAGTTGTATTGCCTATCATGTAAACTTTAAGATGAAATCTTTCAATAGTTTGTGTACAGTATGGTTTTGCAATTAACATAATTATGAACAGACAATATTTGATGCCTGAAGGCATCTCTAGGATGATTCTTGGTGAAACATCTGGAGACACCACTAGAATTTAATGAGTTAAGATCATAAACTGAGCAAAGTGATAATTATTGTATCTAAATAGAACAATAAAGCAGGTAGATAAGAGTAAGGATATTTCCAAGAACTGCAGTGTGAGGACCAACCTCTCAACTGTAAAGATTTTCAGAGAATGCCCAGATTTTTGGCTCATATTCTTGGTTTGTTCTTCATAAAATTTGTGTTTTTCTAGCAAATCAATGGGATGATCTGATAAATGAAGTCACTGAATAATGACATACATTTCAGTTAAAGACATCAACTCCTTCAGAAAATGAATGTTAAAATAAACTCTGTTACTCTAGCAACTTTTTATGTTTATAAGAGCAGTATTTTAAAATATGTCTGTATTTTTGGGCCTTTGTTCCCCTGTTTTATCAGGCTTTGTCCAGATTTCTTGCACTAAGATGTTGAGCAATATGGTGAGGACATATAAGACTCTTGTTGAGCTTACTGAGTTGAAACACATAATTTCACCTGCTGACACCCATTAAGTGGCAGGAGTAAATAACGTGCAGCACTTTTCAAACTCTGAAATAACGAAATGTAGAAGGTTGGTGCAGCTGTGAGCTAATTTTACTGTTTGTTTTTACATCCTCTTCTCCTAAGGGTTGCATGCTGTTTTATTTTCATAAAGAGAAGCTAAGGCACTATTGTAATACTCTGTATAAAAATGACTAAATGTAATTAATAACTCCGTAGAGTCTGTAACTAGTCAAACATCAAAAACAACCTCATAAACGTAACATATGCCAGTACATTCAGTGTTGGCCTACATCAATCAGCAAGGCAATTTTATTAGAAATCCTAGCATCCAGTAATGACATTGCCTTGCAAACTCAAATCTTCCCTTCCACTAATTATAGTCCTTATATAAACTCAAAATATTCTACATTACATTGTTGAAGTAGGTGCTATGTGTACCACACTGGAACAGCAGCTGTTAAACAAATGCATATCCAAAGTAAACTATCCAATGCATATATACATAATAAGAAAAGTTTCACTGTCCACCCACCTTCCTACACCCACCAAGTGACTTTTATCCTCCACAATATTGATAATATTTGTATTCAATTCCCCTGTGTCATCTGCTGTGGTTCTGAACATAACAGTACAAAGTATACAGATCTCTCTTTTGTGTACAGGGACACATTCCTGGCTATGTCCCAGATAATTCAGCACTGATTTGTGGCCTGGAAGTTGAGCAACCAGTGAGGAAGGACTATGGAAGTTATTGTTTGACATTGTCTCACCCGTCACAGTGGGAAAGGATTGTAAGCTTCCTAGTGCAGGTCTGAATCCTGAGGGGGCAGACTGTAAAATGATACCCAGTGTGATAACTAGGGACATGGGGATGCAAGCCTACAAATGACAGCATCACTCTCCAGCTAAGCATTGTGGGCATGTTGTAGCACGTACTCCATATATTAGTCTAGAGTAACTGGATCTGTGTTATGTCTGACAGCCAAAAGGAAGAGGGATACAAATCAGAAGAAAATCTCCTATCTCTCTACAGAATGATAGCCTATGGTCCACAAATGATTTCTTCCATGTTTAGCACCCTTTGATGATGGAAAACAGAAGAAAAATGAGGCAATGTTGATTGGAGCTTAATGGTCATGGAGAAATCATACAACCAAAAAATGGCATACAGAAAAGTGCACTAAGCATGATCACAAAATGAAGGTGTTTTTGAGGCATAAACACACAATAAATAAAATCACTAACTACTGATCCATTTACTTATCATCCACCCAATATCATTCGCCCTTTAATAGAGAAAAAAAATAAATATTTCTCTAAAACTGAACAGCGGAAATATACTCAGAAAACTATTATTTTCGTACAGGCTTTATTAGACTTCTACAAGGAAATTTTGAACCTAGAGCCATATACAAATAAGAAACAAAAACACTCAGTCAGCATACTCTTTCCATAAATATTGCTGATATTAATAAAAACATTAAAAATCTAATTATTTATTCAGAAAATCTCTCATAGTCCTTTTCTGGAAGGGTATAACTGTATCTAGTGAGTTAACATCCAAAATAATGAACATAAAATCAGATATCCATGTAAATTCCCTTAATTATAAGACCAACTGCTTATCTCTTAAAAATACCCCTGGTTAATCTATTAAAAGTTTAATATGTATTCCTGTTACAATGGGTCAAACAAGTGAGCTATACAACTATCTGTGAATTTTAAGGAGTGCCTCTTTTACTATTCTGGACCTTCTGCTAAATTTAAGCGAATAAAAAAATAATTAAGGAGGTCATAAATGCTATATATTGCAATACATTCTACTTTTAAAGAATCAACATCTTTTATATATATATATATATATATATATATATATATATATATATATATATGGATCTACTACAGTAGATCGACTTACCATAATGCCAAAGACCAGAAAGTTGAAACGGAAATACCTGAACAGCACAACAACGAAAACGCACATGATCAACACTCAAAACCACAATAATGTAGTGAATGCAACTGAAACAGGTAAGTATATAAAACCACTGAACAGTTTTTACAGGCGGGCAAGCCCCTCTACACCCCTCATGTGGGGGGCTATGCCCCCTGCAACTTAAATATAGCAACTCCAAGATTGCTCTACAGTGGTGGCAAGGGTGCTAGTTTTTAAATAGTGTACTTACCTGTTTCAGTTGCATTCACTACATTATTGCGGTTTTGGTTGTCAATCATGTGCATTTTCATTGTTGTGCAGTATGTATTTCCATCTCAGCTTTCTGGTCTTCAACATTATGGTAAGTTGATCTACTGTAGTAGATATATATATATATATAAATATATATATATATATATATATATATATATATATATATATATATATATATATATATATATGTGTGTGTGTGTGTGTGTGTGTGTGTAGATATATATATATATATATATATATATATATATTTATGTATGTGTATATATATATATATATATATATATATATATATATATATTTATGTATGTGTATATATATATATATATATATATATATGTATGTGTATATATATATATATATATATATATATATATATATATATATATATATATATATATATATATATATATATATATATATATAGGGGTCTACTTTTGTTCATTGAAAATACAGCCTATCGAATCTCAAGAAGCTAACTCCGCTTTAGCGAAAGTGCAGTTTCACGAAAAGGCACTTTTGCAAAAGGTACATTAATGAATTAGGTGTGATGGTTCAGGGTCCAGTGGAACAACAGGTAAGGCGTTATTTACTTGTTATCTACACTTCCAATGGGAGTGGAAGGTGTAGAGCATTTGTGGCTTGGTTATGTAGATCATGGTACACTGTGGATAAAGAAATGTACCCCACTGTAGTGCGATCTCGAAGTTAGTATATGTAATTAGTGGGGGTGTAGGATGTAGGGGAGCTTGCTCCCCTGCAGAAATGTGTTGTTAATATTTATTTTTGTGTTTCTGTGCTTCAGTAATGTGGTGCATTTTGCGAAAGTGGATTTTTGTGAAACTGAACTTTCACTGTAACGGAGTCGGCTTCTTGAGATTCCATAGGGTGTACTTTCGACAAATGAAACTAGACCCATATATATATATATATATATATATATATATATATATATATATATATAATATTATATTTTATATATATATATATATATATATATATATATATATATATATGTGTGTGTGTGTATATATATATATATATATATATATATATATATATATATATATATATATATATATATATATATATATATATATATTTATATTCATGCTCCATTTGAAGATATTTATGTCAGGTGCAGTCTTGTTCCATTTTCTTCCTGCTCTAAAATTAAAAAGATTAATTTCTAAAATATGTATTCCTCGATGTGTAATTAACAATAAATTATTTCTTGCTGGTAATGAATGGAAATTAAAGTTAAATCCAGCCTGTGTGGTAGTAGCCTATCTTGTGTGGATTTATAAACTCAAATCAGATCAGCTCTTGTTATATGGCAAAAGATTGAAAATAAGTTGTATTGTCTTCATAACCAGATTTCATTTTACCAGATACATGTTTAGCAAATGATTTATGGATACTCTGTAACTTATTAATAACATCAACTAAGTAAAAGAAGAGACCAAATTCATTTTCAAGAACAGGATAATTATGTGGATACTCTACAAAAGGGCCTTACAGAAACAGATGCTTGGTGCCAGAGCCATGGGCTCTAGCTCAATGCCAAGAAATGTATATTTATCCCCTTTGGGAAAAAACATGTACCTGTGAATTATCACATAGGTTGCAGTTCACTAAACACCAAAAGTGTGATAAGAGACTTAGGGACACAGGTGGACAGTGGTCTCACCTTCAATAACCACAATGCCACAACAGTCAGGAAATCCTTCTATGTGGCACACCTCATCACTAAGGGCTTTTCATCCAGAAAAAAGGAGGTCATTGTCCCACTGCACTCATCCCTCATTAGACCCATTATAGAATACAACGCCCTATTTGGTATGTACCTCTCAAGACATCTGCAACAACTGAAAAGGCTGCAGAAATATCTCACTAAAAGAATCACAGGCCTAAAGCAGATGCCCTATGCTGACTGCCTTAAAAAACTCCAGCTACACTCAATCGCATATTGTCTACTCCGAGGCAATCTCTGCTTAACATACAAGGCCATGTCAAACCCAGAGCTGTTGGACATGCTACACTTAAAGAAATCCCAATCCCTCAGAGCCACATGCTCCAGGGATCTAAATCTTGTCATTACAATAAACATAACATGCTGGAGGGATAGTTTCCTGACCCAGAGACTCCCCAGACTCTGAAATAGACTGCCCATACATGTCAAGCAGAGCGCCTCTTTGGCCCTTTTCAAAAGGACCCTTGATGATTGGATGGGAGAAAGGAAATTCATCCCGGGGATCACGTCAGTCACCCTGCTAGACGGGTCCAGGGAAGTAAATAGTATGTGAAGAAATAGCCAGGGAATTGTTATGGCTAGGCTTGTATAGGTCCTAGGGGCGATAGCCTAGTACCATCCTATGAACCTATGAATAGTGGGATTAGAATCAAAGGGTTTCTGTATGAGATAGTTCTGTAAATAGACTTTGGAATATCATGCAATTTCATAATTTGTTTTTTAACATGCATTCTCTGTGTATAATCAGATATTATACCATGACACCCCATTAATATTCCAAAACGTGCACGCTGATTGGCCAGCGTACACGTTGTAAATCGACTTATACTAATGGAAAAAGGTCCGGTCGCCTGGACTTTTTCCATTAGTATAAGTCTCTTTTAAAACACTGTCTCGCTATGTTAAAAGAGTTTAACATAGCGACACAGGTTTAAAAACAGCAACGGAGATCTCCGTTGCTTTTTTTAAAGCTGTCTCACTATGTTAAACTCCTTTAACATAGCGACACAGTGTGTAAAAAGCAACGGAGATCTTCCTTTCTCCGTTGCTTTTTTTTTAAACCTGTCTCGCTATGTTAAATGGGTTTAACATAGCGAGACAGCTTTAAAATAAGCAATGGGGATCTCCGTTGCTGTTTTTAAACCTGTGTCGCTATGTTAACCTGTTTATACTTGAAGTCCACAATCGTGGTTTGTTTTTACAGGAAGAACTGGCTTTGATCCAGTCAGGTACAGCAAAGTTTATGCAGTCACTTAAATGTTTGTACAGGACATTCGCATACACTTCTGCATAGTGATCATTGATGTCTATGCTTGTCGGTGGTATGAAGCTATACCATCTCTTAGTAGCTTGTAGTTAGCTTTGGTAATTTTTGTTCAGGTGAGGGTGTCAGTTCCAGTAGTTTCTTCAAATGAGACTAATTTGTGGTCTGACCTAACCAGGGAGGGCATCATACATGGGAAAATATGCTGCCCCCCCCCCCCATGTTGGTGAGTATTATGTCCAAAACATATCTGTTCCAGAGCATTTGTGTTAACAAAGTCCAGGAACCTATGGGTGAGCAGGTTTTTGCTTATGTATGTCCCCCAGTTTATGGAAGGACAGTTGTAATCTCCCATGACTAAGATGTCAGGCTGTATGGGAAGGGATTCCAGTAAATTGAGGTAGGCAGTGTGCTTATCCTGGTTCATGGTGGGGGATCTATCGCTTGCAATGATGTGGTATGGTACTTACATACATACATACATACAAATGTTTCAAGCACGGGCATTAAAGCCCTTCTAGCTTGCCAATATGCCAAAAACGCTTGTTTTACTTGTACATTCTCAGTAGTTAATTGGACATGGTGTAGTTCCAGAGAGTCATGCTGTTTGACCATTCTCAAAGTGTATTTGGTTTTAATGAAGGTGGTTACACCTCCACCTTTGGTTCCTTCACGCTCATTGTGAGGTCTGAATGTGTGGAAGGCATTTTAGCCTTGCACGGCCAAGGTGTTCTCAGCCCCCTTGAACCATGTCTTGGTAAGTGCACAGATGTCATCATTCACCAAGGTGAGGAGTGCTTTCTGGGAGTGCAGTTCCATGTTTAAAGTCCTAGCAGTAAGCAGCATGACCCTGATTTTGTCTCAATTAGATTTTGTTAGATTGGAAAATTTGTTGTTTTGACATTGCCTAAAAAACCCACTATGGGGGAGGGAAGGGGCTTTGCCCTTATCCAAAGCCTAGGGGGGGGGGGGACAGGTGCAGACTCTAGCAAAGCTATGAGGTCTGTCTACCATATCCTCCCAGGCTGACAATAACTGGATCCCCCTGACTGACACCAGAAGCTAAGCCAATTGTTGAAGTCCTTCATTTTTTGTTTATACTGTGGCATCATCTTGAGTGAGGGAAGGGTAATGCTTAGGGCTAGGGATATACTTGTCTGGGACACATAATCAGAGAATTCCATTATGTCTGTTTTTATATAGTCCAAAGAGGAATGTCTCAAGTCATTCACTCCAACGTTGACTATGACAGAGTCATTATAGTATCTGTTGCTGAATGACATGAGTGCAGACATGATTTGTTGGATCCTGGCACCTGATATGCAGTTGACCATGAGCTTCTCTTTGTCCAGTCTGGTGAGGGGGACATATGTGTGTCTCAAAATGGAGTCATCTATGACCAAGACATTTGATGTGTTTTGCCTTAGGGGTTTTATTTTTTGAGACACATGTGTGTGTGTGTGTGTGTGTGTGTGTGTGTGTGTTGATATGTGCAGTGGTTTCTTTTTGCTTAGTGGTGAGTGTGGGTGGTGTGCATTTGAGAGTTCTATGTTCTTTTGGTTGGCTTTTAGTGAGTACCTCCACATATGTGGGTTTATGTGTTGTGACCTTATTTTGTGTGAGAGGTGAGGTTTGCGTGAGAGGTGAAGCATATGTGCTGATAACCTGTTTGATGTCTAGTTT
This sequence comes from Protopterus annectens, assembly GCF_019279795.1. Classification (NCBI taxonomy): domain Eukaryota; kingdom Metazoa; phylum Chordata; order Ceratodontiformes; family Protopteridae; genus Protopterus; species Protopterus annectens. The sequence continues at coordinate 1,025,267,171 of NC_056741.1, read as the reverse complement.
GTTTTTACATGAGAGAATTGACTCCAGTTCCACAGTGTATTTACATCTCTCACATAAGGTGTTAGTTTGCTTTAGAAGATTATTTTGTGTATCGATTGAACAGGAACAGTCTTTGCTCCCATTCCAAATGTTTGGAGAATGCCCAGGCTCTTATTTGGGGTCTCTGATTTTTATACTATATATTAACTGTCTTACCATTTCACTTGGTTTCCACCTCAGTCTTCTTTATGTAGATGTCAAGGTAATTTCCATCATCTGGGATTCTCCTTTAAAATTAAAATCTCTAAACAATCTAGCATACCTTCACACAAGCATATATGACTTAAAATTTATCTTTAAAATATAAAAATAATGCCTATTAGCACCAAAAGATTTTTTAAATTACTAGTCTCCCCCCTCAGGACAGAAGTGCTCTTCAGCATTTGAATTCTGCTTGCTGCACACTGGGGCAACTCTGCAGTCCGTGGCTACCTCCCCACCCATACAGTGTAAGAAGGAATGAGTACTGCAAAGCTAAAACAAGGATATACCTTTTGTGCCTGCAGAGCAGGGTCAGTCCACCCAGCCATCCTAAATGTATATGTTATGATAGTGCAGCTTTAATATTAGCAGTGTAACTTAGTAGTTCTCAGCGTGCTAATAATACTGACTGTTTCAGCCTTGTGTGCCCCCCCCCCAGCTTGTGCAGTAATTCTAACTGTCCACTAGACAGTATACACTTAACTCAGATCCTTCCTATTCTCTGTGATTAAAAATAACCCTTGAGCAGCAGTTTCAGTGCTGTTTGCCTTAATTTTATATCACTTGAGCCCCACCTGTCTATTTGCATCTGTATAGATGCCCCTTCATTGCTAATGTATCTTCCTATTCTAATCTGTGCACAAACTGGCAACTACTAATAAGAAAGTCAATGTGAAGACACACTCCCAACCTTAAACTCTGCTTTCTCAACTTTCCTTCACTTTACCAGTAGAATTTGTATAATTACCCCCCCCCCGCCCCAGGTCTTCACTGATAGTTTTCCATTGCTTGTCTTTCTGGTTTTGTATGGTTTCTGATAATCTATCTCCATCCTTCCTTAAGATAGCTGCATCCAAGAAGCCTATGTCCCCTCACTGTGGAAGAAAGCTTTTGTCACCCCTCTCCACAAGGGCGGCAATAACACAGACACTACTAACTTCCGTCCTATAGCTATTCTCTCACCTCTTTCTAAAATCCTCAAAAAATGCATTCATCACCAACTCTTGCCATACCTAACAAACAATCATCTTCTTACCCCAACACAACATAGTTTCAGGCCTGGCCACAGCACTACCACTGCTCTTCTGTCCTTCCTTGTCACCATTAATCGTCTTTGCGAAAATCATATCCACCCTTTACTTAGATCTCACCAAAGCCTTTAACACTGTCTCACATCCTCTGCTCTTATCTCAACTTTCCTCCCTCAATTTCTCTTCTTCCTCCATTGCCTGGTTTACAAGCTATCTCTCCAATAGACAACAAGCTGTTAAATGGAAAAATTCCACTTCATCCTTTCTCAACAATCCCTCCGGCATCCCCCAAGGCTCTATTCTCGGCACCTTACTTTTCAATATTTTCATTAATAACTTTTAGAAATCCATAGATAATGCTACACTGATCCAATATGCTGATGATTCCACAATCATCTGCACAGCAAACTCTCCCTCCAAACTCCTTCAAAAAACCCAAACAGCCTTCTCCAATACCGAAACGTGGATGCTAAACAGCCATCTCGCTCTCAATGCTAACAAAACAAAAATCATGATATTCTCTCCATCGAGAAATTTCACCATAGACAAAAGTTCCTTCAAAATAAAAAGCCACAATAACACTCAAATCGATATCTTTTGGTCGCACTCGCTAAAGACTAACAGCGTTGTGCGTGTGAGTCCATTTCAATTTAGAAGTTCAATTGCTAGTGGGTCCAATTCAATTTGAAGTACAATTGTGTCTGTGTCCATTTCAATCAGAACTACAATTGCCTCTTGGCCCAGAACTGTTTGAATTTTTTTTTTGGTTTGTTTGTCTTAACAACTATATTCTGTAAATTGATTGTTATGACAATTGTTAAACTGTCGCTCATTCTGCATATCATTGAATTGCTTAGTATCATACTGTTGTATTGTCGCACATTCTGCAATTAATCTGAGCTGTGCACTTGCGACTGACTACTGTAACCTTTGTTGAAACCGCCCTATGTACTAGGCTTATCGCGTTCATTCCGTGCTACCTTGACTATAATGTTTGTTCAGCAGGATAGCGTCTAGCTTTAAAGAATCTAATTTAGCCGAATACAAAGATCTTTATTTACTACCCTGTCTGTAGAGTTTGCTTGCTGGGTGGCGTAGTGCTTGTAATAGATTAAACCAGCTGCACACACAGTAACTTTAGTGCTGTGCACAAATAGAGGATTCCACACTTTTACGTGAACTGCTCTGTTCTAACGGATTTCCTAATACCCAATACTTGTTTACTGACATTATTTATGGATTGACCGGAATACACTATTTCTTTTTTGCCGCGAACACTAACCTAGCGTTCTACATGTGGCAACTTAACCGGCGACTCCTTTGCCACGGAGTTATTAAAGTCTAGGGTATAAGAAAGCTCCTAACTCACAGAGTATTTTTTTTCTCCTTTCCTTTACTGCCTAAGTAGATAAATAACCTTTATGTTGACTGCAATTTATTTTTACATATATTAGCTCCAAATGATGTAGTGCTAGAGCCATAGCTTTAAACAGCCTCTAGTGTTACAGAGCCGAGAAACACCATTGGAGCTACTCTTTCCCTTTAGTTAGAACGTAGCTAGCTTACCACATAATCACTGTGTATCTTCTTTACTCCCTCTACAGTGGGTACATTACTTGAAGTAGTTGCATATTTATCTTAGTTTAAAGCTTACATTACATTTAAAGACCAGTAGCTTTATCTCTACCCTGCTGCACCCTCTTTAAGAGTCAGTACTGGCTAAGTTATGAACTGGAATTAACTATATGCTTCATTCTTAATATGTAAAGAACTAGCATTAACTATATGTTAAAGTGTTACTATTTTGTAATTTCTTAGACATACCTGCTAAAAGTTTACATTGTTATGAGTTCTGCTGCACAAATAGAATACTGTATTTTTTCCTACTGAAACTTCACATGATTCTGAGACTAAGTAAACGTTTTGTTTTTGCATATGCTGTCTAGCTACTGTACTATTTTCCTCACTACCTGTTTCTCTCTCTCTCCATTTGTACCAGCCTTCAAGGTCCTACATGTCCCTGCACCTAACCTACTGAATGTAATCTGCCTATTGCCCAAGGAATTAATACCGAGCAAAGAATTCCACTACCGGCTCCCTGGGTGACCTCCATGAAAAGAAAGTGAAAGTATGTGGTCCCTACTTAAAAGACTGTAGCCATAACATTGTGTTTTATATACTGCTAGGTTAGGCAAGACCCCAGTCAGGGCAAACAGCAGCCAAACTACCCCCCTCTTCTAGCATTGCTCTTACCCCTACTCTTATATTTTAGCCATTTATTCCTTTCCCCTTTTCTTCCCCACTCTTGTTCTTTTTCTTAGACTCCTAGTACTCACAAACTCATCTCCCTTTCTCCCTCAACTAGGTACCACCGTAGCTGACTTACATACTTGTAATTAGGTAGCTGACCACTAGGTGGCGACTTTACACCAGATTTCTTGCCTTTTTAGTCTACACATTTCTCTTCCATATCTCCTTACATAGGCTCACTGACCTTTCCACACCCTCCTTGCTCTATCAACCCAAGTCCCTTGCTTCTCTTGTCCCACTGGCTTTCCAATCTTCTCTGTCTTAAGGCATCTTACATCACAGACTACTCCTCAAATATACTACTTCCATTCTTTCTAAGCCTCTTATGTCTCTTCCATACCTCTTACCTTCTGACTCACCTGCACTCTCCTTACTTCACTGATTGCCTCTCTTGACAACATACGCCTCTGTCTCAACCCCCTCCGTTCACCCTATGGGCTCACTCTGCTCCCCTACCCTGCCCCCAAATTCCAACCACCCCCAACGCCTCTACATTTATTCCTAACTTACCCTCCTACCACATCTATCATCCAATCTCAGCCCTCTCATTTACTACCCCTCCCCCATTCTATTATCCAATCACAGTCCTCTTATAACTACCCCTCCCCAATTCTTTCATCAAATAATACTCCTCCTCTTACTTCCCCACCCACTACTACTCCTCCCACTCCAATTCCTACACCTCTATACACTTAGTTTTCCCCTGTCATTGTCCTCTAGTTTAACTCTATCCATCCATTTCTGCACCTTCCCTTATCAACTAGCATATTAAATTCCTTTCTCTACCTCATTAATTACCCCACCCATTTCTAAACATGCCTTCCCAAATTCCCTTCACTATCCAACTCTCCTGCTTCCTTCTCTTCTTACTAATACCTCTGTACCTTGTTACTGCTCACTCTCATAAAGCTCCCGAATTCCTACCTCCTACTCAAACTATCCCTAACACCCAACTTCAATCCTCCCTACTCTCTCACTTCCACACCATATCCTCCTCCCTTATCCTTCCCAACCCACTGCACCTTTTCCATCTCAAGCTATTCCCTATCTCTATAAAAACTCTCTCTCTTAAATTTCTGCTAACCCCTGATAAATACTTACCACACAAACACCAAAGGCCAAAACTTATCACCTGTAATGTCCTAGCCTTATCTGGAGACATTCATCCTAACCCTGGCCCCTGCCTCAGCACAGACTACTCCATCCCTCCAACCTCTTCTTCTCCCACTATTAATAAGACTTCCTCCCCTTTCCCTTCTCCACCCACTACCCCTCTTAGCACTCTTAATATCTTCACTATCAATGCCCAGAGCCTTAACAACAAATTTCACCAGGTCCAAGCTTGGATTAATCACAACCAACCTGACATCTTAGCCATATCCGAAACTTGGCTAAAACCCCATATTGCTGACTCAGAAATCTTACCTCCTGGTTACCACATCCTCAGAAGTGACAGTTTAAATAAAAAAGGTGGAGGCTCTGCTCTAATCTACTCCAATCTTCTCTCCCTAATTCCTCTTCAAATCCATACCCCTCAATTCAAAAATTCTGAAATCACAACAGGCCTTCTCAGATTGAATAAACATAAAAACATCTGCATAATTTCCATATACATCTCCCCTGGCAACAATATCTCCACCCTTGAAGATGTTCTTCACTGGGCCTCAACTGAAATAAAATATGAAACCTTTATTCTAGGTGATGTCAATATTGAATGGAATAAAATCAACATGCCTTCTCCTTCACTATCTATTAACCTTTATAACTTCACTCAAGTAATCCATTCAACAACTCACCCTAATAAAAACCATCCTCCAGGTTCCATCATAGATTGGATACTAGTCTCCCATCCATACAAAATCATTCTCTCTGGCACCATCCCTGACAACTTCAGTGACCATTTCCCTGCCTTCATCCATCGATCAACAAGCTCCATCCAACATCAACATGTCTACATTCAAACTTGTAACCTTAGCAACTTCAACCCTTAAATTTTTTCTAACATCTTTAAACAAATTAACTGGCAAATCTTAAACACTCTCCCTCTCGACAACGCTGCAGAACATTTTAACTCTATCTTCCTAAATACTCTTAACTCCCTAGCCCCTCTAAGAAACAAACGAATCAAAGCCAATTCTGCTCCCTGGCTTTCCAAAGAAACTAAACAAATTATGCATCACAGAGACAAATACTGGAAGCTTTACCAGAAAAGTAAACTGTCCTCTGCCTTGCTCCAATACACACAACTCTGCAACCAAGTAAAAAAACTTATTACCAAGGACAAAAAAACTACTATAATAAACTTCAGTCTAACAACAACAAGAACCCTAAACAATTCCGGAAATCAGTTAACTCCTTTCTCCATCCTGGATCTAGGAATAACCCCTGCCCTGATCCTAGTTTAACTGACAGTGAACTGTGCTCCCATTTCAACACCTTCTTTACTGAATCCATAGCTAAGCTAGCCAAAACATTCCCAAATAAGAATCCACCTAACTCACATCACACAACACCCAACAACCCAAATAACAATTCCCTAAATTTCCATCTCAAACCTGTATCCACCATTTTTATAAAAAAGCTTTTATCCAAATTAAAGACTTGCTCAAATGCTCCAGACAACATACCCTCCTCCTTCCTCAAATGTGCAGCTGAAGGTATTGCTCTCCCAATCAGTATACTGATTAATAAATGAATCATATGTACCCAAACTCTGGCATTCAGCCTACATTCTTCCTCTGCACAAAGGAGGCAAAAACACCTCTATTTCTAACTTTCACCCCATTGCCCTCCTCTCACCAATATCTAAAATTCTAGAAAAATGTGTCCACCACCAACTTTTGCCTTACCTAATTCAGAATCACCTTCTATCTCCCACCCAGCATGGCATCCGTCCTGGCCACAGTACCATAACTGCCCTACTATCCTTCCTAGAAACTGTCAATCTAGCTCGAGACTCTGGACTCTTTGTATCCACAGTACTGCTAGATCTTTCTAAAGCCTTCGACACCATCTCCGATACACACCTTCTCCTTCATCTTGCCAACTTTAATCTCTCCCCTAATACTCTATCCTGGTCTCCAACTACCTATCTGACAGATCTCAAGCTGTCAAATGGAAGAACTCCTCCTCTTCCTTCTTGCCTACACCTACTGGCATTCCTCAAGGATCCATCCTTGGACCCATGCTTTTCAACATCTTTATAAATAACCTTCACACCGTCGTCCCTGACACAACAGTCATCCAATACGCTGATGACTCTACCTTGGTCTGTGCCACCCCCAACATTCCTGAACTACTGACTAAAACTCAAATAGCATTTTCCACTACAGAGAACTGGATGCACCAAAACTACCTTTCCCTCAACTCCAATAAATCTAAAATGATAAGTTTCCTCCCCTCCAAGGTTTTCTCCTTTGACAAAAACACTTTCAATGTCCTAAGCCAATCAAACACTGCTATAGAAGTAGTCCCCTCTGCAACCTCCTTGGCATTACCTTAGACGAACACCTCAAATTCGATCTTCACATTCAACATAACATAAAGAAAACCCACCAAAAGCTAGGTATGCTATATAGGAACAATCAATTTATTTCCAACTCCTCTAGGCACACCCTAGCAATCACCTACCTCCTACCTTCTCTTCTATATGGAGCCCCTATCCTAACCAATCTGTCCACTTCCAACACCTCTAAACTTGAAGCTGGCTATAATAAGATCTCCAAATTTGCCACTAAATCCAAAACATCAACTCACCACTGCCTCTGCCTTCAATCTCTGAATTTGTTAGAACTCCCTAACCACCTAGACTATCTCCAACTAACCTGCGCTCACAAATTAATATTCTCCCCTGATAAATGCCCAGCCTTAAAGAACATTCTTCCCCCTTACATCCCAAACAGATCTCTGAGATCTGAACACCAAAACCTAATCTTCATTCATAAACCCAAACGTCCCGCCGGCCAGCTTCTACTCTCCTTCTCTCTAGGTAAAAAATGGAACTCTCTCCCTCCTTCTCTTAGGACTATACCTAACATTGAATCATTCAAAAAACAACTCTTCCTACTCCTATCTTCCAAATGGAAATGCTCCTGCTTTCCCCCTACACAACTCTTCCCACTAAGCTCTCCATCCTCCTGCTCTACTATACTCTTAAGTTTATTCTAATTTCTTGTAGAGCTTCAAGCTTGCAAATATTGTGAACTTCCTAAGAGTAAAAAAAAAAAAAAAAAAAAAAAATGTGTTTTGCTTTTTTAAATTGTCTCATGATGTATATTACGCTTGCTATTTTTTTTGAACGTATGAATCGTACTCTTGTATTTCATCTCAATCATTATGTAACCTTTTTTCTATTTTGTAACCTTTATTGTACTGTATTGCACATGGAGCTTTTCTCCCCGGGCCTCCACTGAAAATGGGCACTTCTTGGCCCAGTGGACTTCCCCGGTAATCAAACTGAAAATAAATAAATAAATAAATACATAAATAAATAAATATTGTACCTCACACCAAACTACTCAGAGTCACTATTGATAAATATTTAAAATTCAATATCCACATCCAAAATAATATAAAAAAACACACCAAAAACTAGGTTTGCTATACAGACAAAATCGCTATCTAACCGCTTCCACCAGATATACTCTAGCCTCCTCCTATCTGCTCCCCTCTCTTATGTATGGTGCCCCTCTACTTACTCATCTCCAACTTAGCCTAAAAAACAAACTGGAAGCCTGCTGTAACAATGTCTGAAAATTTGCTACAGGGTCCAAATACTCTACCCATCACTACCATTCTCTCCACTCCCTAAACTGACTTGAGCTTCCTAATTTCCTGAAATTCATACAGCTCACCACTGCTAACAAACTCATATTCCAACCATCTATCTGCCCCTCTCTTTTGTCTATCTTAACCCCTTACCTCCCCAATCATACTCTTATATTTGAAAACCAAAACCTCCTTAAAATCTATAAACCCCTGGCCAATTGCTTCTATCATACTCCTTAGATAAACTATGGAATTCTCTCGCTCCCCTCCCTCCGCTGTACTCACAACCACTCTAATTTCAAATCTCTCCTCCATTCTTAGCTTACCTCAAACTAGGACTGTTCCTGCTCTCTTCCCACCTAAATTACACTGTTATCTCTTTCAAACCTCCCTTCACTAACATTATTGTTAGAACAAACACCAAACTTGTATAAATACTTTATGACTTGTACTTTTAATTATATTATCTATATTACTTTTGACTTTATCTTTATTTTAACATTTGTGTTCTTTAAATGTATACTCCCTGATTTTGTATTTGCATTTTAAATTGTATATTTATGCTTTTGTATACTGTATATTGCATACTTTATTTATGTTATATTCTGTTAACTGCTTTTAGAGCTTTTCTCCCCGGTCCTCCACTGAAAATGGGCTCTGCTTGGCTCAGTGGACTTCCCCAGTCATCAAACTGGAAATAAAAATAAATACATAATAAAAGTGACTTAATAAATTTATAAGACTTTTGGGCATTGTAGGACCAAAGTGCAGCGCAGTGGACAAGGTTCAAGTTTACAAATACCTTGATGTCTGGCTGGACCCGTCACTAACTTTCAGCACTGATATATATATATATATACACTGTTGGGATCGTCGTTGCATACCTGCCACAGAAATAATAACTTGTTGACAACATAGGCCTGTGTATCCTGTTTGGAGAGGACCCCTTCTGCTGTTGTGTGCATTTATCTACTCATTGATGCTATTTCCACCTGCAGCCAAAGACTCGAAATCTTGCCAAACAAAAACTACAAATTTATAACATAAATACATAGAAGGTAACACCAAAGCCTTAATATTGGTGAGAATAGGTGACTATACATCACCATAATGGGAACTGTCCTCTTTTAAATTCTACAGCTGGTACTAATAGCTCTTGACTTTTGCAGCTCATTGACACACAATTCATTGAAATACAGCTCAGCATCTCTGAAGCTGCACAGTTATCTAGCACTATCATTTGCAGCTCCACATAACGACTTAGTTCACTCAGTTACAGTCTTCGCCATGAGTGGTTCCCTGCTGTAGAAATTGGGCTGTGTACTGCTCTGCTTTTTTAAAACACATCTTAAGCTTTTTCTTCTGGCAAAAGCAAAATGCTGTAGCAAAGATGCTTATCATACCTTCCATCTGCTTAGATTTTCACAGAATGTCCAGATTTTTGCCTCATATTTTTGGTCTGTTCCTCATAAAATTTGTGATTTTCTGGATTTTAGTAGCAAATCAGTGAGAACTGAAATCACCAAATAATGACAGGCATTTTTTAGAATTCATAACCTTCAGAAAATGCATGGTAACACAAAACCTTTTATTTAACTAACTTTCCATATTTATAGCAGCAATATTTACAAGTTGTCCCTGTTTTTTGGGCTTTGTCCCCCATATTTCCTTAAAGTGTATTGGTCATATTCTAAAGTATGTGCTAAATAACAGATCATTTACTTATTTTGTTGGTAAGGCTATTCCTCCCTGAAATGTTTTCTCAGAGCTGAAAAAAACTGTCATGACATCATAAAAGACTGGACCTTCAATGCCCAACTACCTAAATGAATGTATAAACTTCTGTTTTTCTGTGTTAAATGCAACAGAACTAGTTTCTTTCATCATGGAAATGCAAGTTCTCAATTAGTGCTTGCAGATGTAGGACCTCACATTGAATATTAACACTTAAAGATGCAGTGTTGAAACTACAATATAAATAAGATTCAGCACCTCCAAAGAAGTAAAGTAGTTTAACTTACCCATAATGCTTTTCATTTGTATGTAAAGCCTCACTCAATACCAACCATTGTGTGTGGTTATGCAGAAAAACAAAAAAGTCAAACAGCACCCTATAATCTTTATTTATTTTTTTTGCAAAATCACTTGCAACTTTATCATGTGGGGTAGAGCAGTAAAATATAGTTCCTTTAAAATAAAACTGCTTCTAGACATTGCCAATACAGTTTAATGAAGAGCAACAATGCTTACTTGACTCCGCAGGTACATGCTGGATAGAGATCTCAATGGTTTCAAAACTATAAACTGTGTTTTGTTTATTGACAGTATTATGCACACATTTCTTTGTTAAACAAGCATAATACAATTACTCTGGAGTTCTTTATATCATTATGATTATCTCTTAACCGAAAAGGGACACTTACAGTTAAGCCCAACTACATGTAAAATAAAATATTATAAAATTGTCTGTGTTTGGAAATATCTCATATAACAACACTGTCTATGCAAGTAGCATGTGTTTGAGATGAAATGCATATATTTTTCTGTTAAAGATGAGTGTGTGAAATTAGATCACAAAAAATATTCAACATTATACTAAATTAAGCATAAAGCCATGATATCCCGTTGTCTATGAACGTGTAAAAATAATTCACATACTTAGGGTTGCATATAAAATGCATAAGCAGCAGTTACTGTTTTATAATTAATTATTTAGTGCTATGTCAGCTCATTGAAGCATAGCTTTCTTGCACCTTATGCAGTGACATTTGAGCTATGTATTTCAGTTAGCATGAAATCTGATGAGACACCCTAATACCTGTATTGTTTTAACACAGGTAATACTACAACATTACATTGTTACGCATTTGCTATCACCTACATTTTTATTTACATTTTTGTATGGATTTCATTCAGTATTTCTTCTTTTGATTTAGATCTGAATATTTGTTTCTTTTCTGCCTCTTTCTTTGATGTGTTTGTGCCTTTATTCTGACTTTTATTACAACTGAACCAAGATTAGTAAAATGATGCACTACTTGCATTGATCCTTTTAAGTGAAACTTATACAGGTTATATGCAAGATGACACTAATATCACAAAATTAATTATCACAGAATTTCATGTCTAGTGTCTGGCCTGTCATACCTCTCCTAGCATATTGCTACATTTAACTTTACAACACGCTTGCTGTTGACAGCACGTCTGTCTGCTTTTCTCTCCCTTATCCAGATGCTGACTGTTGCTGCTCTGCACACTAATTCTTAAACTGCAAATCCCACTGGTTGCCTTGAAAAGCTTACAGTGTAACCTCCTTCACAAAATCAGCCCAGAATTGGCTGTCACGGACAGACAGACACACACACACACACACACACACACACACACACACACACACACACACACACACACACACATTTTTCCCCTTCACAACTAAATAGTATATTGTATTGCAGTATGGCTACACTAGATACTATTTTGTCCTTTTGTCCTGTTGTCTTAGTGATAACTGTTTCTTGAGATATCACTTCTTTCTAGCTTTGGCAGAGGCTTTGTCAAAGGCAGATCATGCCTTCTAAACTTGGTTGACTTTCGAAACAGTCACCAAAGCCATTGATGAGGGAAAGGCAGTCCATACAGCCTACCTCGATCTGGCGAAGGCCTTTGATACAATACCCCACTCGGGTATCATTGAAAAACTCATCAGCTTAAATGTTAACCCATACATCACAAGATGGGTTGCAAACTGGCTGAGTGACAGAACCCACAGGGTCAGAGTTGCTGGCGCCATGTCAGACTCAAAGCCTGTCACAAGTGGTGTACCACAGGGCTCAGTCCTGGGCCCACTCTTGTTTGGCATCTACTTTTCCAAGTACAAGCAAACACAGGAGGGTTATGGCTGACAAAGTTTGCAGATGACTGCAAACTGGGCCATAGTAGAAAACACATCTGACACAGATATCCTTCAGAAGGGTCTCACAGAAGCGGATAACTGGTGCCAGAGCCATGGCCTAAAGTTAAATGCCAAAAATGCATAGTCATACCCTTCGGGAAAAACAAGGTTACCCTAGCTACCAAATAGGTGGCAATCCACTGAGTACAGAAGAAGTTATCAGGGACCTGGGGACCCAGGTTGATAGTAGTCTGTCATTCGACACCCATGTAGCTAAAGTAGTTAGGAAGACCTTCTACATTGCCCACCTTATCATGAAGGGATTCTCATCTAGATCAAGGGAGGTCATAGTCTCCCTATACTCATCACTCATCAGACCAATGATCGGGTACAATGCCCCATGCGGAATGTATCTGGCCCGACAGTTGCAGCAGCTGGAGAGGCCACAAAGTTCCTCACCAAAAGGATAAAGGGTCTCAAACATCTGTCCTATGCTGCCCGACTGAAAGAACTCCAGCTCTATTCAGTCGCTTACCGCTTGCTCAGAGGCGACCTTTGCCTAACATACAAGGCCATGTCAAACCCAGATTTGATGAATATGCTTCACCTCAAAAAATCTAGATCCGTCAGAGCCACAAGGCGGGAGACTTAGACCTCGACACGGCTATTAATAGGGCGTGCTGGAGGGATAGATTCATCACCCAAAGACTCCCTATGCTGTGGAATAAAATCCCGGTATATGTGAGGCAGAGCACCTCGCTGGCCTTGTTCAAGAGAAATCTTGACCAATGGATGGGAGATCGCAGATATACCCCAGGGATTACCTCAGTGTCACTGCTCAACAGAGGCACAGCAAAATAATGGGTATAGTTCCCCATACTAAAGGGGTGGCGTAAGCCACAAAACTATGGGCTAGGCTTGTAAATGCCCTCGGGCAGATAGCCTAGTATGAACCTATGAACCTATGAACCTATGAACCTATGAGCTAGCCAGCCCTCTTGTGAAGTGCCTAATGGCCTTAGAACAAGTGAGTTGATGCTGAATGTAATACTTGGTTCAGTGTACAGTATATGTGCTTGTCTTGTACAGCTCTTTCATCTTACATTACACACCTACATGTTAAATTGCTGCTGCTCATCACTCTTGCATACCATTTCTTAGTTCACACAAACCATTTAATGTAGACTCCTTAATTTTAACTAATAACAAAGTGTAACAAAAACAAAATGTAGGATGAACATCATTTATCATGTTTCTTTTTTTGAATCGTATCCATTAGGAAGACTGGAATCACCTGAAAATTCTGTTGAGTCTATAGATGCATTTCAAATCTTGCAAAAAACTATCAAGGACCACTCGAGAATCCTGTGCATTTAAGATGGGGTAGAATTTTTAAATTTGTAGTTACATACCATGCTGTCAGGTAAACCAAAGGCTGTCATGTTCCTCGGATGCAAACTTTACCAGATGTAAGGTCATTTGTTTCAAATTACACTTGCTATGGAACAAGTTCCTTTATCAGTTCAATAATACTATACCTATCAGGCCTCAAATGGCACATGAAACAGTACCTAGAGTTAAAAGTCGAGCAGCTCCTGCTAAGAATAATCCTGTCTCAGTGGTGTCACACAGCAGCTTGCATGTTAACTTCCTTGTCAGGATTTACACAAGCCCACTGAACTTAATTTGATGCACTGTAACACTACACACAACACTTTGCAGTTTATCTTACAATCTGCTGACATAATCTTTGGTTCATCTTGACTGAGTGACATGTCTACTGTGACTTCATCTGACATTGTATGCTAAATGTTGTCGCTCCATCTTTTGCCTTCCTGTACAAAGCTTTTCCTTCCTTAATTGTAATTAAGGAATATAGTTTCAGTAATCTGGCTCCCAACACAGCACCCTCCCCCTCAAAATATTAGCAATAGTAACAAAAAAAGCAAAATACAAAATTTTCCTTGTTTTAATAATATTTTACAAACTGTATCAGACCTCTCAACCACTCTGGGACAAATTTCAACAGAATCAGGGACAAGTCAAGGGAAAATCAGGATTATCAGGGACACTTTTAAAATATTAGTGCTATTAACTTGAAACATTGACGGCATCAGAGCATATAAATTAATACACATTTTCTGAAGTAAAAGAAGTCTATAACTCTTAATTATTGTCATTATTCATTAAGTGTAATTCACCACCTTTCCTCCAAAAGTCACTAGTTTTAGGAGGGATTAAGAGGGACAGAGCTAAATTTTGAGTCAAAATCAGGGATGTCCCTGAAAATCAGGGACAGTTGAGAGGTATGATGTATTAAATTACTCTGCAAACCATTTGAGTGATTTGTTTTATATAAAATAAATATCCTCAACTTGTCATAACAGAAATCTTCTAGTTATAAACCTTATGACAAAAAAAAATATGGAATTCAGATAAAGTTGGTAAACCAGTAATTTTATATATTGGTTTATGGAAGCTAAGGCATCTTTGACCTAAACAACAAGCATATCTTTGCATAAACACATTGCCTTTATTGAAAGTCTTTGGAGTAAGTGGAGGTAAACTGCAAGGAGAACTCTAGCACTACAGTTCTCTTCAACCCGGCATTAATATTTCATGCAAGGCAAAGTAAGGTGGTCTATGAGCAAAAATAAGTGTTTTTAATGGCAACCTGCATAACAACTATGTGGCTGGGAGTCAGACAAGGACTTTCTGGCTGCATAAGACTAAATAGCAAGCAGCCAATGATGTCACATGGCCCTTTGCTGCTCAGATATGCAAATTGGCCAGCATACTGCTGGTAATCCAATAAAACTACTGCATACTAAAGAAGTGGAGCTGCATTATGAGCAGATGTAACATTAGATCTGTTCAATAGTCAAATGGTAAAGGCTTAAATGACTGCTAACTCTTCTTTTCCACAACCACACCTGGACATGCAGAAGGAATTGAAAACAAGAGAACACACTAGCACACATATATACAGTCCATAAAATTGCAGCTGCACAGTGTAGTAGTTCACAGAGTATATACATCCTAATGCCAGGAAAGGTGTGTTGCCTCCTGAAACACACCTTCATGTTGGCACATCACTCCCTGGCCACTGAGATACAAAGTAGGAGGAACTTAGTAAAATGGTAGACCTTTTAACATTAAAGGAAATAATAATAATAATAATAATAATAATAATAATAATAATAATAATAATAATAATAATAATAATAATGCTTATAATACAACTCTAACTCTCACTCCTTAACCTATACCTTCCACTGTCAAAGCAGGTCAGAGTGGCACCACTGGAGGTCATATATCGACGCCTGCAATGCTCATCAGAATTGGGTAGCACCACTCACCATTTCTGTAAGTTTGTGCCAGGCCACCACCTTGTACAACAGATCATCATAATAGTCCAGCAGGTGCTCCTCAAAGTCCTAGTGGAGGTAGAACAAGAAAATCTTGCTCATCCTTGGATACCAGGAAGGTGCTCTGCTCTTTCCAGCTCCTGAGGAAGCCATGCTCATTCACACAAGTTGAACTGAGAAGGAAAATGGTAGCTCCATGTGTAAGGATACATGTATGGATGTCACATGATATGCATTATAGTGCAACAATGGGGAGTTGCCAAAACCCTGTCATGTGCAGAGCCATGTCGCCATGAGTAGCAGAGGGTCTTTGCAGAAGGATAGGTTGTGTATTTGTCCCTGTCCCTTGGATGAGTATAGCAGTACCTTCAGTGTGGGTTGCACATCCTTATTAACAAAACTGCTACTCTAATAGACCCTTATTAGCATGCTATAAAGCACTTTAGAATTACCCATTCTAAAGACTTAACCCTTACCTGTGGAATAAATAGGACCTGCTGGAGAGACAGATCTGTATCCCAGAAACTACCCTTTCCCTGGAACAGGCTTCTCATTCATGTGAAGCAGAGTTCCAGACTAACTCAATTCAAATGTAACCTGGAAAATTGGATGGGGAGCAGGAAATTCATCCCTGGTTTGGCACCTATGTCTCTAATGGACACAGACATCATGTAAATGTTTCCTCTCCCCAGCCCCTGCTTATACTTATCAGGGGTATTATAACTTGTCAGAGATTTGGGGTTTATGGCTAGGCTTAAAAGGCCATAATGGTCATTAGAGTAGTACATACCTATGAACCTATGGTGCCATTTTGTGTAAGAATGCTTGAAGATGAGGAATTATGGAATTAGGACTGTTTAGAAGACAAGATGTCACATAAAGTGGTGTATGTTAATTGGGGAACACAGTGTAGTGTCATGACACTAATGTCCAGCTGTGGGGGGCACATTGCGGTCAATGTTCACCTAAGGAAACCATGTGACATAGGATACTATGGTCCCTGTACACAGGTTGAGGAATGGCAATGTATTTTCATGAGGAAGGGAAACAGGGTGTTCAGAGTTCTACAGGTGCTCATTATGATATGATAGGGATGGGTATTTTGACAAAATGCTCTAAGCTGCAATGTGTATAGGAAAGTGAAGAACTGTCACAGCACTACAGTGGTCAGCCAGCTGGTTGTAAGTTGGAGGATAGGGGCAGCACTCATACATACATGAGATCTACAGGATACCATGCACTCACAGTGACTGGCATGTGCAATCCACCGATGTACACATCTTGCCATGGGCCCACAACAGAGGCAATAGCTGGTAGGTGTCCATGATATGGAGGTGTTACTGCAGACACTGTGCATAAATTAGCATACACTTCCTGTGTAAAGGTAGTGTGGTTTAGGTTTATTGGGACAATTGATTCATGACATCAGTGATGTGGACAACCATAATAGGTCTTTGCAGCAGGTGAGATGAAGGGGAACTGACATGATATTGCATGGGAAAAAAGAAGGCATGGGTTACTGCGTAGGACATGACTACCATAGGAAGTGAAGCACAAAGCTAGAAGCAGTTCACAGATCTGAAGAATTCCTTGTGTCCCAGTCTGGAAAGAGTGAACCTCATATCTGGTTGTGGCTTAGATATGGGATCTGGGCTGGCGACAACTGCATGATTATGAGTTGGGATTAATCGACTTATTAATAACTAATACATGTTCATATTATACAGTGTAGTACATATATGACACAGAGTATTCAGCCCGATACCTCTGCATAACTGTCATCCAGGTACCTTACAGTTTCAACTGCAACATACTTGTCAAGAAGGAATGTATGTGCTCTTCAGCTATTCACAGCTTTTTTGTTTCTTATTGTTTCAATTTGTGGTTTGCAGTCTGCAGTCCTCCATCATTACACTTGCCATGGTGGGAGTAGTGTTTGAGTATTGCCACAGGAATCTTGTCTTTATGCTTTCATAGGTTCTATGCCTAACAATGCGGGCAATGCCACATATGGCACTGTCACTATGAATAACATAGGAGGGCTCACACACAGCTGCTGCATAAAAGCCCCATGTGGAGGGACAGGCTCAGCCCACAACCTCAACATTGTTTGGCAGACATCCTGTAACTGTGAACCCCACACAGGTTACATGCAAGTTCCCAGCCCACACAATATCTGCAAGTTGGACTTTCAATGATGTCAGTATGAACCCATAGGAGAAAGTTGGGGTGGCTTGTGCCACTGACCTGACTCCAGGCCTGCTCTTGACCTTGGTATTAAGCAATTGATGTACACATCAGTGATCCAGGACAGACAGCTGCATGGTCCATGGGAAGATATGCAAACCTGCATGGTATGTGGCAGTGTCTGCACAATGACATGGAGTAGACAGTACTATTCAGGTCACTAGTGGCTAACATTGGTGATTTTCCATGTGGCACATGATAATTACTCTTTGATTTACCTGAGTAAGCCATGCTGTCTATGGGAGAATCTGAATGAGAGGTGGCCAGTAATAGATCATTCCTGAGACAGCATTATTGCTTGCTGTGGCCACAGAGGCCACTAATCTTGAGCATGGCCATTCTCTTGTTAATGACCAGTGATGCTTTTCAGGTTGCACATCTGGAATACCTCTCCAGATCATCACTCACTCTCATAGTCCTACACCTTCTATATCCTCTGTGGAGAGACTGAACATCACTCCTGTTTATGGCCATCATTTGAGTCATGGAAGCCATATATCTGTTAGCTCCCAATAGGGTATACCCTGTCAGGATGTACACACATCCATGCATACTGCTGAAGTTCTACTCCATTTTTGCCATCGACTGAATGAAGCCCAGAGGCTGTAGGTCACCACAGAGCTCATTTTCAATGTAGAAATTTATATGTAAATGTAGATTTGTATTAGAATTCTTTGTAGACAAAGCAGCACCACTCTGTCACTAGAACGTATGATCCCTAACTGCCTATATCCTGTTACCAATTGCTTGGTTACCACATTCACCTTCCACGATCCTCACCCATACGGTACTTCTGTTGTTGCCTGACACTAAGCCACCAGTTGTATATCTCTTAATGTCTTAAAGTTAGAATTTTTGACACAGCCAAAAATAATGGAGGACAAAAGCTCACAAGCAAGGACAGGCATTAGATATTGCTGTCCTAAATTTAGAAAGTTGCGAGAATATCAGGTTTTGCACTAACATGCATTTCCTGAAGGATATATAGACTGACATTAAAATACTTGTCATTATTTAGAGACTTAACTGCTCAGTGACTTACCAAATTTTAGGAAGAACAGATCAAAAATATGAGGCAACAATTTGGACATTCTGTGAATTTCTGGACATTTAAAAGGTATGCCCCAGCTGTGGAAGTGATTATGAGAATGCCCTACTCAAACCCTAACATACATTGGTAAGGCAAAGTCCGATGCACACAGTATGGAGTCCATACAATTCCTCCCATAGCCTGGTTGTGATACTGCAAACTCCATTTTATTCTGTATTGTCCATATTATGGGCCATAGTTGTGAACCAGCTGCCATCTCCTTGACAGTGGCATGATGTATTGCACTTATCTTTGTCTTGCATGTGGTTATATTGCTTCCTGTTCATCCTCAGACTGGCCACTTTGCTCCTTAGCTGCTACTCCTACAGGTATGGTGTTTACTGCTAAGATGTCTACATGCTGCTTTAGTTATTTCAACAGAGCCATGTTATGCAACATGGCAGACAAAGCAAAAATGAGTTTACACATCCCTCATAAATAATGCATTGCCTCAGTGGATACATGAAGGCAGCCGAAGCATCCTTTCTGATAGTCAAAAATGCCCAATGCGTTCTATGTTTCTGCATGTGCAGTGTTATATGCCATCAAAGCCATGGTCTGGCATTTTCAAACAAGGGTCATCAGCCATGTCTTCAGTGCATATTTGACATCATCTGCAATATACAGCAGTCACACTGTCATACGTTGTCTAGAGTATATGTTGATTTGTCAATATGTTAAAGTAAAGACACTGATGTGATCAATGCCGGCATTTAGAAAATCAGCATAATGAAAAAATAAAACAGATTGCATCAGGAAGTAGACATTTCTTTTATGATCTGATCAATACCCCCCGACTCCACACTCACACACTCACACACTCACACACTCACACACTCACACACTCACACACTCACACACTCACACACTCACACACTCACACACACACATTCAGAAGTAATTTGTCTAAATAGTAGTAGTAGTAGTGTTATTGAAAGGGTTTCCTTAATGGTATGGTGTAGGGTTAGGGCTAGCAGCCATTAGTATGGTGAAGAGGGAGGCAAACCGCCCCCACCATTCTTATACCTGTTGACCATAACACTATGCCCAACACTAACTTTGCAGCTTATGTTTGAAAAACCTTTCCATAAAACTGCTACTACACAAGACCGCTAGGAGACATTTACGTGCACCTATCTACAGCTTCTTTTTTCTATTTTTACACATGGGTTGAGGTGTTACTTTAACAGTGTCAATCATCTACAGCTAAGGGTCACACTGATGGGTGGCTAGCCCTGCCATGGCTGTTCGTTCGTACCACACACTCACACATATGGCCAATTTAGAGTGTCCAGTCCACCTACTGCATGTCTTTGGAATGTGGAAGGAAACCCGAACACCTGGATAAACACAGGGAGGACATGCAGACTCCAAACAGAGGCTACTTCAGCTGAGAATCGAATTGGTGAACCTCCTTCTGTGAGGCGACAAGGTTATCTGCTGCACCACTGTGCTACCCCACATATGTACTACACTAAATCTTTCCCCTTACTTAACCATTAGTCTAATCCTAACTTGCCAACACTTGCATAAACTTTCCTGCCACCAAATGCTGAAACCTTCATAATATCTGAAACTTTCTGCATTAGTTTTCCAAACCCACATGTACCTTACTCATAAGCATTCAGTGTTCTATTCGTCCAATATTTTAAATTTCAATGAATGGAAAACTCTATTGCACATCATAGTTATTTACTTCATTGATAAACAACTGATACATCACAGAGAACAACAGTGATTTGCTACATGTTTTTATGGCAATTGTATCTATGGTTGCCTTGTTTTCATGGTAACTGTATATACTGGTGCTATACCCAGTTGTGTACACATACCAACTAGATGACTCCAGAGAATCTCCCACACACAAGCAGTTGGTATAGCTCATACCTATGCCATATGTGTGAATCATCTGAAGTGCCACGGTGGAGCACAGATATGTTATAGCTAATGTCCTGGGCATTGCACACCACTTGGCAGTTGACGGAGTAGAAACCATCTTTTCTGAAGTATCTGACATCCTGTGGACCAGCTAACTAGCTGGGACCTTGATGGCAATGTGTGTGAAACCAAGGATCAAAAGCCCTCAGAAAAATGGGCTGTTTTATAAAATGCCTGCATGGTTCTCTCCTTGGCAGTTCTTGGGAACCATATATACTCCTCCATATGGTGCAGAATAATGTCTAGGAAGTGGCATAGGATACATGATGCTGATACTTGTGTTATTCTTAGTGTATCCCACATATGTCACTGAATTCTACCTGTAGTTGGGATGGTTAAAGCTACACATATCCTAATTCCACTAGGATCAGCTAACCATGCATTCCCCCTGATTCTGCTTGGTAGGAGCATCATTTGACAAGCTCTTGTATGGCCTTTCCTATGCACATGGAAAAAGCATTCCATTATCTGCTGGTCAGTCTTGTGTTAGTGGGTAAGGTGCCAGTGATGCCATCTATGGTGTGGAGGGCCATGGCATTCCACTGCATAGTCAGTGGCTGTGAGAGTGGCCACTAACTTTCTGTTCAGCTAGAGCTGCTCCTTTTGCAGATATTTTAGATTGCCTGCACATAACTCTTTGTGTTCAAAATATGGCTGCACCATGACGATGTGCATCTGTTACACATCTCTGAACTGCTCCATTATGTTTGATGATATAATTTACATAGTCACTCTGCAGTATTTGCATGCCGAACCTTAT
Organism: Protopterus annectens; assembly: GCF_019279795.1. Classification (NCBI taxonomy): domain Eukaryota; kingdom Metazoa; phylum Chordata; order Ceratodontiformes; family Protopteridae; genus Protopterus; species Protopterus annectens. The sequence goes on along the minus strand of NC_056741.1, from coordinate 1,025,245,528 downwards.
TTTAATATTATTATGCACTCATTTGCATGCACTGCATGCCACACTTTCTTTGTCTGAACATATCCACATCATTTCAGTGTCTGAATCATCTTCTCAATGCACATTTCTGCCTCCTGCATTATTTTGTCCTGTTTTCTACTCTCACTTAGAACATGCAAAAAGAAAAGTATGACTTTAAGTCAAATGTAGCTGCAAGCCAAATGGATTTATGCGAACAGAAATGAACTGCATAGGTTACCACTCCATGAATGAGGAAATGACACATGACTATGGAGGATGTACAATGAATATACACGCCCAACAGACCTCTCAGCTGTCCCTTCTTTGGAAGAATGTTTATATTTTCAGGCCTGATTTACATTTGCACAATATGGATAAATTTGTGGCGGTATGTCTCTATTTTCAAGCTTAATTTACCCCTTCACATAATTTTCCGAATCCCTTTCATTACACATGATTTTTAGAGCTGTACAGCATAGTAAAAAACACACTACATGACCAACATATGAGTGCCACCAATAATTTAAAGGAGGACACATATCCTACATCCTACATATCCCTTTTTCAGAAGCAAAAGTAAATGACCTTGTATAGTAGAATTTTGCAATACAGTTCATTAAAGACTGAAGATTTTACACCATCTCTTTGATAATGTGCTTATATTTTTCCATAATTTTTCCACTCTGCTTTTTAAATGTGTCTATGATTACTGTCCCACATTTCTAATAATAACAGGAAGAGTTAAATGTTGTTTGATATTCAGATGTTATACTTTTATTTATTTACATTTGTTGATCGGGAGTGTCCGACTGGACGTAGGTCCATTTTCAGCGGAGGCCCGGGGAGAAAAGCTCCACAGTTAAAATATACAGACAGTAGTTAAATTGGATTTACATAGCAATTAACAATTTGATCAACATAGCAATTAACAATTACAAACATAGTTACAGATGAAGAACATAGTGCATCAGTAGACAACTAGAATATCATCCACAAAGTACATAACAGACATTAACAATTGTTACAATAAGAAGTTCCTGCTGTATAATAAGTAGTTAGGCTTATGCACATCCGAGCTTGCTATAACCAAGGTAGTTAGTGGGGTGGAATGAAAGGTAGTGGGTGGATGGGGTGGGTGATAATAGAGGGGGAGTTGCAAGGGCATAGCCAGCATATTTTTAGGTGCACTTTTAATAAAGTTTTGAAGTGTTTGTGCATGATGGTATGGAGGTAATTGTGGGTGGGAGGGAGTTCCATAATTTGGCTATGGCGCAAGCGAATAGTGCTTCTCCAGCAGAGTTATTGGCTTTAGTGATCTGTAAGTGATTTTTGTTGCTGGATCTTAGTGGTCTGGTGGTGCGATATGGTTGGAGTAGATTCTGGAGGGATGGGACTTTTACTGGATGGTTTACTAATTTGTGGGCGAGTGTGAGTTGATACCATTGAAGGAGGTGAGGGAGTTCAAGCCAGCCCAGTTCAGCAAGTGAGAGACAGTGGTGACTATGTTAGGATGCCCCTGTGGTGAAGTTGGCAATTTTGTTGTAGCAGGTCTTGAGCTTGTTTAGATCGCATTGCCTTAGTTTGGTATATTATGGAGAGGCATAAAGTAGGGTAGAGATAAGGTGGGAATTTGCTACTGAAATCTTTGCTGCTTTGGTGAGAAGTTGCTTATTTCTGTATAACGCTCCTAGTTTTTTGTGAACTTTTTTTATGGTCATGGATATGTGAATGTCAAATTTTAGTTTATTGTCTATTTCCACTCCTAGCAATTTGGTGTGTTTTGTTGGGTGTATAGTGGTGATGTCTTTTGCTGTGATGTTAAATTGAGAGTTGTTTTGAGTATCTTTGGTGGGTTGGAAGATGAGTAGTTTAGTTTTGTTTGGGTTGAGTATTAACTGGGCATTGGATAACCAAGTTTCAACAGAGGAAAAGGCTTCCTGTGTGACTTTTTTGCAGTTTGGATAGGGACTGGGCTCAGCAGATGATGCTTGAGTCATCTGCGTATTGTATGAGTGTGCCATGTTTGGTGGCAGAGGCTAGATTATTAGCGAAAATAGAGAAGAGTAGGGGCCCAAGGATGGATCCTTGGGGAACCCCTATAGAGACAGGTAGTTGGGGAGATATGTCATTCTGCCATACAACGGATTGTTGGCAGTCAGACAGGTAACTCTGAAACCAGTTGGTGACTGATTGATAGAAGGATAGGTTATTTGGGACAGAGATGAATTGTTTGTGTGGGACCATGTCAAATGCTTTAGATAGGTCTAGGAAAGTAGCAGAGGAGAGATAGCCATTGCTTTTATGCTGAAGGATAGTGTTTGTAAAGGAGAGTAAGGCAGTGGTGGTGCTACAGTTTGGTCAAAAACCATGCTGAGTATTGGAAAGGAGGTTGTTAGTAAGGAGGTAGTCTAAGACCTGAGAGTGAATGCATCTCTCTAGTATTTTGGAGAGTGGAGAGAGAATAGCTATGGGTGGTAATTGGTTACTTCTGTGGAGGGGCCATCTTTGTGGAGGGGAATTATATGGGATACATTCCATAGTGTGGGAATGTAACTTTCTGACAGAGATTGGTTAATCAAGATGGATACTGGGTAGGTTAGAGCATCAGCTGCGATTTGTAGGCATTCACTTGGGAGGTTGTCCGCTGCTAATTTGGTGGGCTTAAGTTTAGTTAAGAGTTTTTTATGTTGGAGGTAGGAACAGGAGAAAAAGAGAAGACAGTGGGGAGATTACTAGCTGAAGGTGTGGGTTGGAGGGGAGGGGGGGTTGTGTTGTCTAGCTAGTGATAGTATGATTTGTGTGAAGTGTGTGTTGAATGAGGTAGCAATATTTTCTGAGGAGTGAGGGATGTTAGGAGGAGGGGTACTGTCTTTACCTGGTTGGAGGATGGAGTTTATGGAGGACCAGAATTGTTTGGGGTTGTGTTGGGAGGAGTCTAGGGCAGAGTGGTAGTATTGGAATTTGTCCTGTTTTATTAGCTTTTTGACTCTGTTGCATAGTTCTAGGAATTTCTGTCTAGTTGAGGGGGTTTTGGTTTTGCGCCAGTGCTCCCAGGCTTTATCCCTGTTTTTCATTTCTAACTTAATGGTTTTCTGTAGCCATGGGGAGGGTTGTGCTTTGGTTCTGGAAAGTCTTATGGGGGCGTGGTAATTAAGGATGCTTAGGAAGGTAGTATTAAAAAATTAAACTGCATCATCAAGACTGAGGTACTTTAGAGGATGCCGGTTACATTATTTGAGGGATGAGGTGAATGTGAGTGGGTTAAAGTTTAGTTTTTTATGTATTTGCTGGTAGATGACAGGCTTAACTTGGTATAGGTGTTTTTTGAGTAGGAATTTTGGGGAGTGATCACTGAGGCTATCCGATAAGCAGCCTGCTATATATGACTGGGGGCACTTACTGACTAGTATCCAGTCCAGGGTAATGTGCTTGCTGGAGTTTTTATTTATCCTGGTTGGCGACTGGACTAGTTGGGTGAAGCCATGAAGGTTTGGATGATGGGTTGGATGGTTGCCAGAACAGGATTGCCAGTCAATATTGAAATCACCTAAAATTATAGTTTCTTGGGGGGAGATGGTGGGTAGTCCAGCTGAGGAGGTTTTCTAGTGGAGAGATGTTTTGACCAGGTGGGAAGTAGCATCCAATTATGTTGATGGTTTTATTTTGGTTTATTTTGAGGTTAGTATATATTATTTCTTCATTGCCTATTTGTGGAGCTGATGATTTTAAGATCTGGATGTTTAGATGCTGTTTAAATATTATAGCTATACCACCTCCCTTCTTGTTTAGTCTGTCTACTCTTAGTATGCTATAACCGGTAGGGAGTATTTGCTCACTGGTAATGTGAGGTTTTAGCCAGGTTTCTGTCAGGTTGACTATATCTGGGGAGTACAAGTCTATGGTGGCATGGAGTTCATGGACCTTGTTGGATATACTTCTAATATTTAGGCTTAGTAGAAGGAGGTCACTTGGCTTTCTATTGGCTGTGATTTGGGAGAAGTTGTGATTTCTAGTCTGATAATGAGGAGTAGGGTTGGAGATGGCAGGGCCAGGGTTGGGGTGGATGTCTCCACTTAGGGCTAGATTAGTTTTCTCAGTTTTTGAATGTGTTTGTTTATGAGGGAAACTTTATGATTGTGCTCTGTGGGTAATAGGTATGGTGGGAGGGTTACTATGTTAAGTTGTAGTGACGTTTTTTGTTTGAGTAATATAGTTGATAGAATATTTGGGGGGTGCATAGGGATGGTTCTTGAGTTGGTGGGAGGGGAGCTGAGTGAGGGTGAGACATGAGTGGTGGTGTGAGTGTAGTACAGTGGTAGTGGTTGAGTGGGGGAATGATGGAGTACTAACTAGATGTCCAGATTTTGGGCTGGATGTACATACTTTTAAGGGTTTTTCATATCTATTTTCAATGTCATCAGGTTGAGAGGTACACCAAACACTTATGCATGACTGTGCCCTTAACCAGGCATTCTGAGCAGCACTCTTCTAAATAACCAACTGCTGTGACGTGTAGCTTGTCCCTCTATCCATGGCTTTTGGCACCTTTTTAGAGTCCCATCAGAGGGAGATAAAGCATATGATCTTACAAAGCATAAGTCCTGCAACATAAATAAGCTTGTATTTGCACACTTTGAAATATGTTTTTTTTCTTAACAATGTGACGGATATCTGATATATGCTACTGTAAAAATCAGTGACAAGACTGTGGCATGTTGAGTGTCACATATTATGACAATACATAAAAAGATTCAGGAATACCACAGGATAAAGGTAAGCCAGTGTGGTTGCCACCAACCCCCACCAGCCCAGAGAAAAACAGGGTATATCATAAATATTACCATATGCCTAGCCCATGTGATCTAAATTCAATGAACAACTATTTGCATGAAAAATGTGTGTGTGTGTGTGTGTGTGTGTGCATCTATGTATGTATTAAAACTGCCAAACTGACAACTGCACCCAGCAAAGATGAAAACAGAACAAGCAACAACATGATAGCACACATTTCGTAAAGCTTAGATACCCATGTTTCATCACTTGCAAAGGATATCATTTGCTGCTTAGACAACAGTAGCATGTTCAGTGTGATCACAGACTACAAACCACACTGTTAACTGCCATAACCCACTCAGTCAGACAGAGGATTGCTTGAGTATGTAAGTTTTATTACAGTGCATAGGTTTACTACTAATGTGTGAACCTAAAGATCAATGAATACAGTGTCATGCCTGGAATGAGGTTGATTTATTTTAGGAGCCACTAACCCTGTTGACTGACCATGGGCTCACACTGAAGGAAGAATTCAACTTGAGGACTGTGTGTCCATGAAGCAATGTTATCCAAAACTATGGATGGTTGTCTGTAAGCTTACAGTGCCCTCTCTAATACTGGTGTAGCAGCCACAAATTGTAGTATATGGAACAGTTGTCTACAGAATCTGTACCAGACCAGTGTGTTGAAAGTACGTTTAAGGTATGTAGTTCATAAAACCAATACCTACTATGGTCCATATAGCACCACAACACGGTCATGTATTCAGCATATATACACATTCACTTCTGAATGCTGCTCATAGTCATATTGTGCCAACACACCTTCATTTCAACTATGATGCCATGGAAGACAAAGTGATGGGGAACAGGAAATTTATCCCTGGTATAGCACCTATATCTCTAATGGACACAGGCAACCTGTAAATGGTACATTTCCCAGGCCCTAGCATGTAAATGTTTCACCTCCCAAAGTCCTGCTTACACTTAGCAAGGGTATCAGAACTTGTCAGAGATTTAGCATGCATGGCTAGGCTTAAAAAGACCCTTGTGGTCATTAGCCTAGTGAACACCTATGAAATTATGAATCCACAAAGTAAGATGTGATGTCTGTACTTTTTCCTTTCAGTAGTTCAGACTGTAACTCAATTGTAAGATGTAGTTAAGATATGCATAATCTTCAACAAAAGATGTGCCATGGAATTGTATTTATAAGCCGTTCTAATAGAGAAAAGATAAACTTATTTGCTTTTTTATATAATGTAGAGAAAATATGTACAAAATCCATTGGTTTATTTTGCCATAAAAGCAGTAACAGTGTAAAAAAAATGTAAGAGATGCTTCTGGCTCATGGAAAAATTGTTTGCAATTAACTGCAGGAGATGACATAAAATGGGGCAGTCAGGAAATCTGAGGAAACTCCGACCTAAGAGCCAGGTGGAACAATTACAAGCAATATGTGAAATCTTATATCTCCTTCATTTTCCTGGGTATGAGGAAAACCTATAGTAATTACTCTGGTTCAATTTGGAAATGAAATAAACTAAAACAGTTTAAGCAGAAAATTGTAATAAGTCAATTCTGCTCTAGATCTTGTTGTGTCACAATCTATGCAAGTTTTTGTTCTGTAATAAGCTTGTTCAGCTTGCTTGTAATTTAGCTTCAGGTGAAGCTTCAATATTCTTTCAGCTAGAGTCAGCTAGGTTATTTCAGATATATCCTTAAGTATTCTTTATAATTATCTTTCTGTTCTTCTGTGGAAATGAATACACTTCTGCATTTTGATCATTTATTAGTGCCATATAATACCTTTATCTTCCAGGTTGAGTTTTTTTTATTATTTCTTCATTTTTGTGATATTGTGGTTGGACATTTATGTATGTAGTTTTAATTATTTGAGGAGTGTGTATTCTTTAGCACTGTAATTTGTAAATCTGATGCATCCACCACCAAAAGGAGGCTACTTAGCAAAATACCAGTAGCGTATTTCTTGACTACTGATCAATAGTGGTAAAGTAGTTGATGTAACCATAGCCCAATAATATAGGGTGGTGGCAAATCTACTTTGTCAGGATTAAATTGGCTATGAATTACAGAATGCTACCAGGCTTCCCTGTGAATTTTGTGTGTTTGTGTGCACTTAAGTAAACTAAGAGATACTGAAATTCATAGAGGAATAGTGAGAAAAGAACCTTGGGTAATACTCCGCTCAGTAAGTGGTCAGTGTGGAATCCTAGTCTTGGTTTGGAAGTTGGAAGTCCGCACCCATGGCAACTGCTTAGATTACCTGTTTGCTTTTGAGGTCAAGTTACATTGGTTGAATAAGTTAGTGAATAATATTTATGTGTTAGGTGCAAGAGGTGTGACGCAAGATACCATCCAGGCGCAAGAGGTGTGACGCAAGATACCATCCAGGTGCAAGAGGTGTGACGCAAGATACCATCCAGGTGCAAGAGGTGTGACGCAAGATACCATCCAGGTGCAAGAGGTGTGACGCAAGATACCATCCAGGTGCAAGAGGTGTGACGCAAGATACCATCCAGGTGCAAGAGGTGTGACGCAAGATACCATCCAGGTGCAAGAGGTGTGACTCAATATACCATCCCTCTTATGGGCAGAGTAGCATATCTAGTTAGCATAGCCCTTGTTCCTCCCATATCTTGGTACCAAGTGATAGGTTTCTGTAAGGTTCCCCACATTAGCACCTGAATAACATTTATTGGCAGCTGTGAAATTCAAACCCCACCTGTGGTACATGGCCATTATAGCAAGGATCAGTACAACATGTGAAAGCTGCAATTAGTGTTTTGCCTACACCCATTGTACAACATGAGGCAATATAAGTGACAGACATCATCAGTGTCAGTCACTATGAACTTGATGATCATGTACACTGCTGGCTAGTCATCATCATACCTACAGATTAGTTGGCTCTATCTTGACATAACTTATTGTATATGTAGCCTGTAAAAGAGTCAAAGCTACAGCTTCCCAATCTGAAGCCACTTTCTATCTCTTTGAGGATGACAGACTATACCCATGGCACAGAGGGTTCAGTCTTGTAGCGGATACACCACTAATAGGTGTAACGGTATCTTGGAAGACCTATGAGAAAACAAAATGAAAAAAAAAAAAAACAAGCAACTAATCCACAGTGCAGGAAAATGTGAACATACCAGGCCTTGGTATGCATACTCAAAATAAAAAAGGTCAGCCAAATAAAGATTTTGAGTACAAAAAAAGAACTAAATAAAAAGCAATGAATTCAAAGACTCTAAACATCAGAATTGTAGCTTGCTATGCATACTGTCATACTTCATTAAGCTACTATATACATTCTTTAAGTAAACAGTTGTAGTTTCTAAAATGAATGCTGGGACTGCACTAATGTCCCATCAGTATCTGCTTATCAGGTCCCTGTACAACGGTTACAACTGTGGCCTATATAGGGTTTGTACTGAGCATTGGACTGGGTAAAATATACTGAGATGTTTACAACATAACATATACAAACAGCCTTGTACAATCATAGATGATTATTCTGCCTATAGACAGTTGTTTTCTAAGGAATACTAAGGTTAAATTTTAAGGCTACAAAGAGACAGATATGTGTGGCGCTAAAGTAAGGAGCAGTCTCTTCTTTAAGGACAGAGTGAGGGCTTCTGATGTTCTTGTTTTGCTGCAATCTTCCTGGAGACGAATATTCCTTCTCTTTCTTTCTCTGTGGTCTTCATTTCACTGTCCCACCTGTGGCATTTGTATACCAAATTATGCTGGTCAGCTAAAATGGTGACAACCAATGCTTCTCCCCACCGACAGTATCCCAGCTCCTCATGCCTGCTTCTGCTTATCAGCTTTATCCTTCTACTGTTGACATGTTGATGAGCACCTCATTTCCCTTCTCCTTTGAGACACTTAAGTTTCACCTATTTTACATCTAAGCCCTTGTATGGGAACAGAGAATACAGCTGATGTACTCATGTATGGGTAAGCTACCCTGTAACAGCAGCTGCTGCCATGTTTATTACATGGTGTGGCACCCTCCCACACACACACACATAGCCTTTACCAGTATCTGTAGTATCTGTAGTAATCCTGCTACAAAACTGTATTCTACGTTGTACGTAGTAAAACAAGCATATGCAAAACCACTAACTATAAATCCACTAGAAACACAAAAAAATTCTCTCGTGAGGTCCTCAATACTTTACTCTGTAACTGTGACTGGACCCCCCCCTCCTAAAAACCTTCCCACTTGACCAAGCTGTAGCATATTTCAACAAAATATTTCTACAACACCTAGACACTATCGCTCCATTGAGCAAAAGCATGGTTAGAACCTCTACAAACCCCTGGCTCAGTAAAGAAACCAAACAAATCCTCAAGTCCAGAGATACTGCCTGGCTTTACCATCAAAAAAACAAAGAAACACAAAGCCTAACTAAGTACCAAGAACTGCGCAACCATGTAAAAAAATGAATTAGGCTGGACAAAAAATCCTCTACATGACATTACAAACTAAATACCAACACAACCCCCAAAACGTTTGGAAAAATGTAAACCAGCTACTAAAATCTACCCAAAAGGCTACCCCCAAACCAACCACCCCTGACACTAAAGTTCCCATCGAAACACAATTCAGCTCCCATTTTGTGAACTCAGTTCTATCCTTAGTATCACAGGAGAGTTCCAACCTCACTATCCCACCCAACCCTTATAACACTAATGCAAGGTTTACCCTCAAAACAGTTTCCACCATTTCTATTAAAAGCATGCTCTCCAAACTAAAAACCTCATCAACAGCAGCCTACCTACTTCCCAGCTATTTCTTGAACCTCACAGTAGATGCTATTGCTATCCCAATCTCCACTCTCATAAACAGATCAATTGTTGAAATCTATGTGCCCATACATGAAGGTGGGACCTCCACTGAACTTAATAACTACAGACCCATTGCTTTACTCTCCCTCCTGGCCAAAATCCTACAAAAATGCATCCATACCCAGGTGCTAAAATATTTCTTAGACAGCAACATCCTGTCACCTACTCAACATGGTTTCAGACTTGCCCATAGTACCACCACAGCCCTCTTCTGCTTCACAGACACAGTAAATTGTCTCAAAAATGAAGGCCTGCAGGTGTCAACTCTTTTTTGGATATGTTCAAAGCATTTGACACAGTCTTGCACCAAATCCTGCTAAACAAACGAAACCAATATCACCTATCAAATTCCACTCTTACCTGGTTCCAAAGCTACTTAACTGAAAGGTAATAAGCTGTGAAATGGAAAAATTCTCTCTCTCATCAGCTGCCCATAACTATAGGAGTCCCACAGAGTTCTGTCTTAGGACCACTATTATTCACAATCTTCACAAACGACCTCCATGCAGATGATACTACCTTAATCTGTGCTGCACAAAACATTACCATCCTCCTGCAAACAACTCAACTAGCATTCTCTGATGTTGAAAACTACCTTACCAAAGCCCAGTTATCCTCAATCCAAAGAAAACTCAGCTTATGATTATAACTCAGCTTATGATTATAACCAGTTCTAACAAAAACACTGATAACAGTCAATTCATTATCTACTCCACAAATGCTATTCCAATCGCTCCAGTGGCACAGGCTAAGCTATTGGGAATAACCATAGACTCCCACCTAAAATTTGATAGTCGTCTCAACATAACTATTAAAAAAGTACATGCCAAGCTGGGATCACTCTACCGTATCAAACCATTTCTTATACACAGCACAAGATCAGCCATTGCTCGCTCCCAATTTCTATCCACCCTACTCTATGCATCTCCCATTCTGACTAATCTCAACAAAACTGAGCTAAGAAAAATGGAAGCCTGCTATAACAGAATTGCCCAGTTTGCTGCAAATTGCTCATATAGAAATTATCACTGTACTGCTTTGAGACAGCTCCACTGGCTTGAACTGCCCAACCACCTAACCTACAATCAGCACTGCCTATGTCATTCTATCTATTACCTCCCCAATATGTGTCCTGCCCTCAAAAACCTAGTACAACATCACTCAGCCAAAAGGCATCTTAGATCATTAAGCAAACTCCTACTAGAAGTGAACAACAGCTACAATAACTTTGGAGACACACTGTATAGTAGTTCAGTGGCTAAGAAAATGGAACTCTCTCCCCACTAGCATATAAAACACATTGTCTAAAGCCTCCTTTAAAAACCTCATTAGGTAACATCTCAAGCAAAGTTGGCAGTCCCATGATTGCTCCCCAGGTTAGTGAAAGTGGATAAGGAACACATACTAAACCTAGAGTACTTGATAATAGTTTTCACTCTTACTCACAAACACTGGCTAATCTACAATGTATGTACTGTACCTGTGTACTATGTATACATTCTACCTATGTTCCAAATTTCAGCTGTACACCACAAATCTATTAATTACCTTTATTTTTAAATTAATATTTTCTTGTTTGTTCTCTCCACTGTAACTGTTAATGTGCTGCATACCACTGTAAAAAATGTCTACTGTAATTTGTTTGTATACTGATCATGTCTAAATATCTAAATGTATCTGTAATTTTTCTATGTGGAGCTTTTCTCCCTGGGCCTCTGCTGAAAAAGGGCCTTTTCAGCTCAGTCAGTTAACAAATGTAAAATAAAATAAATAAAAATAAAATAAAATAAAATAAAATTGGAGCTCCATGACATTGTTATACCTTTATTGGTCTGTTACAGATGTTACAATATAGATACCACAGTTGCTGAGCTAACATGAGCCCTTCAGCAGGATTTAATGTTGTTTAATGCTAGGTACAGTGCATTGACACTCACCTGTGTCTAGAAAGAAAGACAAATGTAAATTGTTTTCTTATCATTAACTAAAAGAGACATTAAAAAAATGGGAACATCTTTGTTTGCAGCTTGGATACTTAAGCACTGCACAGAAGTGTGGCAGGGTGTGTGTGTGTTTGCTGGTGTGTGATTGCACATAATCTTTTTTTTTGGGGGGGGTGCTGTGTCGGTTGCTGTTTTTGTGTGTTAGCCTGAAACCATAGATAACAAGGTTCATGGCCCACCAGAAAAGTGAAGGTCTTTCCCATATGGTACATTAGACCCAGTCTTCATTAAGAGAGAAAAAAAAATCAGGATTGCCATCCAGTGTGGCACTAATGGAAACAAAAATTACAATAAATACAAATGTGCTATAAGATTACTTAGAACTGGAGAAAGTGATTCTCTCTCTCTTAGCATAAAATCAATGTGAGATAGATGCATTAGTAAAAAATATAGCAGTAATATCCAAGTTATAGTCCAATTTTACAAAAAAGCAGTCAATGGCAAGTAAATACAGTAACAGCTTAGCAAGTGTAACCAACTAAACATAAAACCATAAAAATGTATGAACAATTAATATGCTATACAGTACTGTGCTTTATATACCACTCAATCAATCAATCAATCAATCAATCAATCAATCAATCAATCAAGCTCAGGCAATCAGAATTCACATATAAGGGAATTAAAGACAGAAATGAAAACCCAGAAAGCTGCAACCTTTCTGCAGGTGTCTCATTGCTTATCCATGTTCACTAAGCAGGACAAAAATGATGCCTACAAGATGCCTTAAGGAGAAAATCAGAAATAAAGCTGATTTAATCATAGCTGTAAAGTGAGCTTAGTTATTTTACTTTCAGTTGCAATTCCTATATTTTCAATTCTGTCTAGATTTTGAGATCATCTGGTGATGCACTGAGTTGTTTGGCTGTGTGCTCTTTGCTCAGAGCAACTCCCAGACTGTCTCCAGTGTCAGTGACATGAGTCTTAGCTGTACCTTAGACAGCAATCATGTCATCTTTGGTTTGGCATAAAAAAATACTTTTCCTTTGAACTCTTCAGCTGTGGCATTGACATCTTCTCCTTCTTCTTAAAGCACATTTTTGAATATTCTTGAACTCATCAGCTGTGGCATTGACATCTCCTACTTCTCAAAGCCCATCTTTGCCTATTTCCTAGTTAATTTAACTAAAAAACAAAAAGAACAGCTATGCATTATCTGGTGACAAAATTGTTTGCAGGCAATGAAAGTTCAGTATGCAATATCTAATCACTGCCTACCAATACTATCATCATCATCATCTTCTTTCGGCTGTTCCTGCTAGGGGTCGACACAGCGGATCATCTGTTTACATTTCTTCCTGTCCTCTGCATCTTGCTCTGTCACACCAACCACCTGCATGTCCTCTCTCACCACATCCATAAACCTTATTTTAGGCCTTCCTCTTTTCCTGTTACCTGGTAGCTTCGTCCTTAGCATCTTTTTCCCAATATACTCAGCATCCCTCCTCAGCACATGTCCAAACCAACGTAACCTTGCCTCTTTGGCTTCATCTCCAAACCTTCCAACCTGGGCTGACCCTCTAATATACTTATTCCTAATCCTGTCCACCCTCGTCACACCCAGTGCAAATCTTAACATCTTTAACTGTGCCACATCCAGCTCAAACTCCTGCCTTTTTGTCAATGCCACTGTCTCCAACCCAATACTATGTGGAGAACAAATGTAAAAATTACATGTGTGAGCATATGTGATGAACCGGAATATGGTCTCTCAATATGTACTGCTGAAAAGCAGACCAGTTTATATGTGAGAAGTGATTGGCCTTTAGTGTGTATGGTTATTATGCACTATGGCCTTGGGTAATAACCAGAACCTGCCACATCCAAAAAAGATTTACATCATCGATCTGTAGATCAGAGTTATTATTCATGGCTTCTGGAATTTAGCCTACCTTAAACTGAGTACAGTGCCTTTCAGCACAGTTTTACTAACAGTAATTGAAACTTGTCCAGAATTATTTACCATACAAACACATACAAATTCACAAAATATATTTTTTTTGCAAGGGATAAATGATAACTCTCCAGTATCAAGAACTTCTCCCATAATTTGCAGTAAAGTTGTCAATAGCCAGACTACTCTTTCAAATCAAGAACACAAATTAGTACTTACCCTTAGGATACACCAGCCTTCAAACATCTGAATGGTAGCACTTAGATGTAAGCAGAATCTATTTGATAGGTGGATACCAAACTGTTAACATTGGTGGGTTAATGCACAGACTTTTAAGTTTATAAACAAGGAAATCACCAGACACAAGCATTTAAACCAGAACAGTAAAAGGCTTTATCTGAAATTAATAAAATAAAGAATTTCTCATGAAAGGTTAATATGCAAGTATCAATAATCTTGCACAAGAAACTTTAAATATTTTGGAATAGATAGATATATATTAACTGCAAGCTTGTAAAGCCTTAAATTGTATCTGACAATGTAAAACCACAGTCAAATGGACAGTTAGAGATGGATTAATTTTGTAAGTTACAGGGCTAGGAGAAGCAGGTCATGCTTTATAATATCAAGAATAAGAGAAATATCTTGGTGGTTAGCCCATTTATAAAATTAGGAATGAAAAACTGGGGATTCCCCAAGTCTTATTAGCCACTAGAATAGCTTTCTCTGATGTAGATATGTATATGGGGTATACTGATCGGATATCTTAAGCAGTATATATGATACATTCATCCATCTTATCCTGTTTTACATGTTAGATTCGTGTTATGACAAATTCACGTAAAGGAGGGTATAGGATTCCATTAAGAATAGACTCTTTTCCTGGTCATAATTTTCCAGACAGTATCTCAGTGTTAAGTCAGAGATGGGAGAGTATCTAGATTGGCGATGTCATGTGATACTTAAATTATAGTTGTTTATTGGCGATGGTGTGTAGCTCACTTCATGGAACTGCACTTCAACACTTCACAACTGATTGTGGTGCACCGAGGATCAAAGTCAACATATCAACTGAAAGGTTATGGATTTGTCCCAGAAAAGACTGATTGCTCTCTGCAGGTAAGAGGGCAGCAGATACACGAGGAGAAACAATTTAAGTATAAATGAAAGCTGTGGGGTTCAGGAGTATGTCTAGTGGATGGGAATAGCGGCAGACAGTGTAGGCTCCATACAGTTCTATGATGGTGAAGAGTGGGCTGAAACACCAATGCTCATGATTCGCAGCTACCTGGGTATGCAGTATTATTTGTTTTGTACATGTATGCAACATGCTATTCCTTTTATGCATGCATATACTTTGCAGACTCATTAAAATCCACTAGAAAATGTATATTACATCTACAATGGACATTTTTTTAATGTGACAATTGCAGTGTAATAACATTTTTGTGCAGGAATTCTGGAGAAAGCCAAAATAATGTATGTGTGTGTGTGCGTGTGTGTGTGTGTGTGAGTGGGGGGGGGGGGCAAAGTCCTAAAATAAAGGAGAAATTTTAAACATTGCTTTTATATTAGCATGCATTCTCTGAAGAATATGAAGTCTGTAATTCAAATTTTCCGTTATTTAATAATTTCAATCCTCAGTGATTTGACATAAAACTATACATTTTATGACAGACCAAAAATATGAGGCAAAACTTGGGCATTATGTGAAATTCTGTACAGTTGGGATGTATTTGTAATGAAATTATAGTGTACCTGGATTGACAAAAAGAGGGAAAATAAGGCATTATTCATATGCTTCTGTATATGTACAATGGATTCAAATCTAGAGCTGTTAGAGAAATGCTTTGCAGCTGTTATAACTCCTGTCAGGGAAATGCATTGTAAACTTAAGATGAAGTGCAATCTGTCTAAGGGATACAACAGCAATCAAAACACAAAGAGTTCACTTATACAAGGAAATGATTATAGTTGTCATATTTTTATGTTGTGGAATACAATTATTGTTAAAGCAGGGGAGCCAGAACTCATCTTACTTGAATTCTCTCAGATTATTAAATTCTCATCAAAACAATTTCAAACTGCATCAGTTTAGCATAATGAGAAATGTTCAGTATAGCAGTAAAACAAATATTACTTTGGCATTATTAAGGATTTTATCACATCCTAGGCATGATTCATAAGCAAAATAAGGCTTGTAAACTGAATTGTTGATGCCTCATATTTACAGATGGCAAGACAGACACAAGATCCCAAGCTCCACATTAACTAATGTTCTGTCAGTATTTTTACGTGTGTGCATGTGTCTGTGTGTGTGTCTGTGTGTGTGTGTGTGTGTGTGTGTGTGTGTGTGTGTGTGTGTGTGTGTGTGTGTGTGTGTGTGTGTGCGCCCGTGTGTCTGTGTGTATGTATTTGTGAGTGCGTTGTCAAATGTTTTAAACTGTAAAAGTAGAACACTGACCTGTAATGACCTGGATAATAAATTGAAATGTTCAGAAAACTGAACACTGACAAAGAATGGGATTCATAGAAAAATCGCACTGCAACACCTATTATTGCACACTAATCAGCTGATCTGTGCTGTATTGCTAAGCACCAGTTCATAGTCATTTAAATTTCTTATAGAACAGCATTTCATTACCAGGGAGAAGGCATCCCAAACTACTGTGGCGACATTATGGTCAAATGATAAGGAATCATCAACAAGACTGCCTATATCCTTTACAACAGTGTCTGATTAAAGGGGTATGTCATCTATATGGTATAAGAAAAAGCTTTCTTTGTTGAAACATTGCTACATTGTTTTCACATATAATTTGAGGTATTGCCCTTAACACCAATATTTTATTTTGTATTTTGAAATTGCTAACGGGTACAGCACTGATCCCATTGGACCTATTTTATTCTTAGCTTTAGGTAAACACAAAAAAAGGCATGACATTATACAGATTGAATGACAAAATGCATTATATACATGCATTATATACAAAGTAGAAATCAGAGTTGGCATGTCAAAATAATCACAATGAAAAGAAGTGTCTGTTCAAAGAATGTAGTGGGAAGAACTTAAATGACCAGGGAGATAACAGTTGCAGTTTCCTAGAGTTTGAAATGTGCTTTTATTTCAGATTGGAAAAATGGGTAAGAGGAATGATCTTTAAGGAAAGAAGAGCGAGAGACTTAACAGTTTGAGACCAATGACTAAGAAAGCATGATCTATACATTGGAGCCTATTTGGAGCGTTTGGAGAACAGGACATGAGTGGTTAAGATTTCTAAGGCTGCATGTTGGTGTATCTCTGAATATTCTGGAGCCTAGTGGTGGGGCACTGTAATTCTTAATAAATTTAAAGGCTTGAGAAGCAAGTAGAAATCATCACAATGTTTCACAGGTAGGCAGTTAGCTTTTTCAGTGGTGGTATTGTTCATTTCTTAGGCAGAGAGTGATTAATCTGCATATGGGGTATGTTAACATGGTCAAACCCATGCTGGAGCAATGATGAGTCAATGGAAGATTGTCTCAAACTTATATAACCATAGGCCAGGAGTAATGGCCTGAAGGTCTGAGAAATATATCTAAAATTGAAGAGGGTCCGACACTTTGCTCTGTGGGAAGTGCAGCAAAGCCATTTAGCTTGGGATCCAGAGTCTACTACTCAGCAGAAGAGACTAGAAATGGTGTGAGACTTGTAGTGAGGGAAACTCTTTAGAAGACAGTGGGGGATGTCATCAGAATTAGTGAAATATTCATGCTAATCAGTATTCATAATTTCAGCCTATGCCCCCAAGCAGGGTTGTGATAGTCAGGGAAAAAGTTCATTCAGGCATCAGCTGCAGGACCTATTAGATAAAGCAGGACAATACGAGTTGGTGTTGGTAACAGGGAATGTTAATGTACATATAGGGACAGACAGAACAGGATATCAGGACTGTCTGGGTCTTCATGGGTGGGGCAGCAGACATAAAGATGTAGAGGTTATTCTAGAATTCTGTCTGCAAGTGGCTTGAAAGTGGCCAATACATGGTTCAGCAAGAGACACAGTCAGAAGATAATATACAAGAGTGGCCAGCGTGCAGCTCAAGTAGGCTTTCTCCTAGTAGGAAAGGTTACATAGCATAAACTGCTAGTTGTCACAATCAGCTGCAATTAGTGGATTTGTTTGTTTTTCAATTGAATTGTACAGGTTATAGGTCACATTAAAGGTGGGAAGTGTTTTGAAATGATTTATTGTGGTCTCATTTTTTTATATCACAAAAACCTGGTATTTTAACAGGGGTGTGTAAACTTTTTATACCCACTGTACTTCTTCCCTGTGGAACTTGGTGTACTCAGAGGCCCCACAATATCCATAGCTAACCACAGAAATGGTTCCTCAATCACAGGCAAAGGCATCAAAGGAACTTTGACTTTGTCTCCTGCCTTGCTTACCTTTTGGCACTGCTCACAGGCCCTGCAGTACCCTGTTACATCCCTTTCAGGGGCAGCCACAGTGTCACCAAATAATTATAGTACTCCCAAAAGTTAAAATATTCTCTAAATGACCAGCCACAATGAAAAGTTTAAATATATTTAATAATAAATGATAAAAGAACACAAAAATACTAAATATCTATTTGCAATAAACACCAGTTTCAGTCACAGGAACTACTAAAAATAACACAGATGGAAAGGTTCACACAGATACAGAAAAAATCAATACTTAACTAATATCACTATATTTTCTTTACTAACTATAGAATTACTGTTCCCTAGTTCACTTACTAGAGCAAGGCAAGATGAATGTGGGTAAGTGGTCCTTCTGTTTTGGTTCACAAATAGACTGCCCTGAGACTTCTGTCTCATTTAGTATTAAAACATCAGTTCAGTGTTGGATTACAGAATGATATCCCATACATCTGAGCATCTGACTTCTGGCTCCCACACTACCCCCTTTAGGAGAAACTGAACCAGAATCTAGCAGATATGTGTCATAATGCACACCCATAGAGTTTTGCTAAGATATGTTACAGCATCTGGAAGCTATAAAACCATTTCAAAAATTTCCACCCTTCCAGGGTAGCAATTAGTTCACCTAGAAGGACAAACCAGTAGGATTCTTAGTCCTGGTTTTCACAGACATTTTGTCTCTAGCTGCAATCAGAACTGTAAGATGCAATTTTTATTGCCTAAACCAGGAAATTTAATTTCAGACAATTTTTCAAAGTTAGATGGACTGAGATTAACCTCTTCTCTTCCAGTATCCTTTGTTACAACATATTCATTTCAACAGTTGCAGTACAGTCTTAGATACAGGTATATTTCTTTTCTGTCCAGCAGGACCCACTGTTGGTACATGTTTAACACATACAGATTTACAGATGATTTTCAACATAATCACCTGTACAAATCAGTTTGATACACAAATGGCATATAATTCTTTACATAACTCCAGCTGGCTATGTTACACATACACTGCCCTACTTCTCCTGGCATAGTTGACAATACCTCACATTATTATAATGATGATGACGATGATGATGATGATGATGATGATGCATTCCATGCAGAGGCCTAATATGGGAAAGATGTCACATGCCTGCAATATTACTTAAGTTCCTAGAGTTGAGGGGAGAAATTCTATTTTTTAATGGATTTGAGTTCAGCTATTTATGTATTTATTTGGTTGACATTTGTTTACTGGGATAGTCCAACTATGTCACAGAACCCATTTTCAGCAGAGGCCTGGAGAGAAAAGCTCTACATATAGATATATCAGAAAGTCAAACACATTTAAATTTTTACAGGGTACAGTTAATTTAAGTGTGCAACATACAATGTGCCCTACATCTTTATAATGTACAGCTACATAAAACTTTGAAAAATATACACATGTAGTTAATCTAATAGTTTTTAGTACAATAGTTTTACGGAGAATATGAGCAGTAATCATGGCACTCAGTTATAATATAGTGAGATTTATTGAAGTTAGAGAATCAGAAATTAAGTTTCCTGTTAGCAGCATGGTTTGGAGGGGATGAGTCTAGGCTTGTTGCATATATGTATGTATATATATATATATATATATATATATATATATATATATATATATATATATATATATAAATAAGTAAATGTCATGTTCATTGTGAGTGTAGTTAGGCCACAGTTGGTTTGCAAGTGAGAGTAAGGTATATAAGTTTTAAAGGTGCAGAAATAGTGGGAGTTGACAGAGATTGGGGGGACAGAAAGAGAGTAAGTGATAGGAGTTTGTAGTTAAATTGGGAATTTAAGGGGACAGAAAGAGAGGAAAAGAGAAGGGGGACAGGTTTTGTAGCTAAGGTAAAAGTGCGGACACGTTGGGAGTTGACAGAGATTGGGGTGAAACATAATGAAAATAAGTGATATGATTTTGTAGGTAAAATAGGAAGTTTGGGGAGACAGAAAGAGGGAAGAAAGAGAGGGGAGATTAGCCTGGAGTAGTACACATGCAGAGCCATGTGTTATTCTGGTGTTGTTTTAAAGAGGCTTGGAAGAGTGCTAGGCCTGGGATTGATCTAAAGGCTAGAGAGAGGGAATGCCATAATTTTGAGATGGAGTAGGAATACAAGCAGTGGCCTGTTTTTTTTGAGGGTCTGGAGATTGTTGGCAGGTTTTTGTCCTTTGATCTTAGTGATCTGTTAGCTATACAGGGTTTAACTAGCTTGTTTAGATTGGGACAGGCTGTGGGTACATAAATTCGGTTGTGCATGACCGATAGCTGTATATATGTGAGTTGGTTAGCGAGTTCCAGCCAGTTGAGTTCACGTAGTGGTTTACAGTAGTGTGCTTGGAATTTGGTATTTGTGGCAAACTTTGCAATCTTA
Source organism: Protopterus annectens (assembly GCF_019279795.1). Classification (NCBI taxonomy): domain Eukaryota; kingdom Metazoa; phylum Chordata; order Ceratodontiformes; family Protopteridae; genus Protopterus; species Protopterus annectens. The sequence continues at coordinate 1,025,225,133 of NC_056741.1, read as the reverse complement.
TTATAGTATTGTTCCAATATGGATTTGGAGGAGTTTTGAAGATTGGTGAGTATAGGATTGCCGAAGAACAGGGAGAGGAGCAGGAAAGTTTTAGCCAGGGCAGTCTTGATAGTAGTAGTTAGGAATTGCCTATTTCTATATGAGTCTTAATTTTGGGTTTGTTTTCTTTATGTCTTGTTGGACATGGGGGTCAAAGGTAAGTTTATTATTGATTATGACACCTAGTAATTTTCTTTCCTGTACTCTTTCAATTACTGTGTTATCAGCTGAGTATATGTTAGATTGGTCAGAGCTAAGGGTGGTGTTTTGGGATGAAAGACTATGAGTTTATTTTTGTGGGGATTAAGAAAAGTTGAGCATTTGTGAGCCATGATTCAATGGCAGTAAAGGATTTTCGAGTGTTCGAGATTAGTTCTGGTTGGGTGGGTGAGGTACAGATAATAGTGGAATTGTTTGCTTATTGAATGAGGATTCCTGGGAAAAAAAGAAGTGTGTTAAGTTGTTTTTGAATATATTAAATACTAGGGGACTTAAGATGGTATCTTGAGGCACTCCTGTAGGGTTATGAAGAAAGGGGGAAAGGTGGTTGGATCATTTTAGAGCTTGCTTCTGATCTCGTAAGTAGCTTTGAAACAACTGACCTGTCTTATGGGAGCAGCCTAGTTTGGGTAGTGTGTCTATGAGTAGGGGGTGAAAGACCATGTCAAATGCTTTAGAGAGGTCAGGGAATACTGGAGAAACAAAGTTTCCTTCCTCTGTGGTTCTATTCATGGTATCTGTAATGGATATTAATGCTGTGGATGTACTATGTTCTGGTCAGAAGCAGTGTTGAGTTTGAGTAAGTAGATTATTCTGCAATAGATAGGTCATTAATTGCTGGTGGATACACCTTTTGAGGATTTTGGATACAGGTGATAAGATGGATATGGGGCAAAAGTCGGAAGTTTCGGTGGAGCTTACTCCTTTGTGCATAGGGGTGGCATGAGATAATTTCCAAATGGTAGAAACTAGAGATTCAGATAGAGATCTATTTATTAGGACTGTGATAGAATAGGCAACTGAGTTGGCAGCAAGTTTTACGTATTGTGGAGATAGTTCATCAGCTGATGTAAAGCATGGTTTTAGTTTGATTAGTTTTTTTTACAGTTGCTATAGGTTGTTGTTGTTGTGTTGTGTCTTTCGGCTTTTCCCGGTTAGGGGTCACCACACCACTAATGATTGGCAGTAGATTTTTACATGCCGAGTTGCCAGCCCTGACACACAACCTTCAATGAAGGTACGCCCATTCATGCATGTCTCCACACAGAAGATGCTCTAGCTGAGAATCGAACAGGGCAACGTCTTACTGTGAGGTGACAACGCTACCACAGCACCACCACAGTTGCTATAGGTATGGGTTGAAATAAAAAGGAGGTCTGGTTGTCTATGTGTTGGTTCTGTGTGCTATTGTAGGCTGGGTTTGGGCTAGCTGATTAGAAGTTATAGGTGTTTGAGGTTGGGAGAGAGTGAGGGGGTCCTGTGTTGGAAGTGTTTGCAAGTAGGTCAGTGACTGAATTTATAAAATGTTTGTTAAATTCTTTGGCAATAAGACAAGGAGGGGTGCTGGGTGTTGGGAAATGTTCTTTGTTTGTACCTGGGTTTAGAAGGGTAGATACTGAGTGCCAGAGTTTTTTTGGGTTATATTTGTGTTGAAGATACAGATGTGAGTAGTATGATATTTTTTTGGTTTTGTTTACTAGTTTGGTCATGTTGTTGCATAGTGTTTTGAAATGGATAAGATTTTATGGTGTTTTATTTTGTTTCCAAGTTTTCCAGGCTTGGTCTCTTTGTTTCATCAGGTTAATACAGTCTTTGGTAATCCATGGGGTTATCTTGTTAATTTATTCTTTTTGTCTCTGGAAGGGCTAGGCTGTTAAATAATTTTAGAAAGGTGCTATTAAAGTAAAGGACCGCATCATTCAGAGGTAGCAGTTTTAGGAGTATCCAGTTGATTTTTATGAGTATATCACTGAATTTTTGTTGACTGAAATTGGATGACTTCCTGACTGTTTTCAGAATGTGTGTTTTTATATGGTTGGCATTGGATCTAATAGCAAATGTGGGAAGATAGTCACTAAGTGAAAGACAGAGTGTGTCTGTGGAGGAGAAGTTGGTTGGGTGAGCTATTAGGATCCAGTCAAGTGTAAATTGGTGAGTGAAATCCTTGTTGTACCTAGTTGGGCTGTTGGTAAACACTATTATTGGGGGTGTTGGCTGGAATGGAATTTCAGATGATGTTGACATCATCTAGGATCATTGTCTCATGGTTGATTTTCTGGGACTTCCAGGATAGTATATCTTGCAGGACTGGTGGATTGTTTCCTGGTGGTATATATATATATATATATATATATATATATATATATATATATATATATATATATATAATAGTATAATACAAATTATTTTACTTTTATTAAGGTTCAGGAAGGATATTAGTGTCTCTGCACTGGAAAAGGTGGGCATATTGTTTGAGTAGGGTGTAATGTTGAATGCAGAGGGGTATAGAAGGGCTATCCCTCCACTTTTCTTTTGGAGATTATCTAATATAGGAATGGCAAAATTGAGAGGTGTTATTTCAGTATCTTTTATTTTGGGATTTAACCATGTTTCAGTCAGAGCTAGCATGTCAGGTTTGTTTTGATATATCCAGGCATGTAGTGGGGTTATTTTGTTGCATATACTCCTCAGGTTCAGTGTTATTATGTTTAGGTTTTTAAGGTTGATTTTAGAATCAGCATTTGTAGCTGGATCTGGGTTTGGGTGTATATCTCCACTTTGAAGCAGAAAGGAGATTAGATATGTGTAAAGTGTGATATAATTTGATTTTGGTTTTGGAGACAGTTGTATAAAGGGGGGTTAATGGGCACAACTAATGTTTAGTTGAGGACTGGAGATATATGAAAGGGTATAGTGGAACAGCTGAGGAGAGTTATTTGAGAAATTACTATGATTAAGAGGGTGACTGGTTATTGAGCTTACTGTTGTGTAACTGCTTGTTGAGATTTTAGATGGTAGCATTGGGAAGAGGTGAAGAATTACTAGAATGAGATTACAAAGGAAAGATATAACATTTTGGAAGAAGGGAAACATAAAAGTGTGTAGTGAACTTTTATCTAGGATGGACTGGGACAGTACTGTTTGTGATAGGATTAGGACTTGTATGTGATGTAGTAGTCTAGGAGAAAGTCTGTTTAATTAGTTACTTGCTGGTTATTGGTGGGAGGAAGTAAGTACTGTGAGGTGGTATATGATGGGTTGCTTGGTTTGTGGGTGGAGCATGTATAAGTATAAGGCAGGTGTAGTGGAGGGTGGGTGGAAATTGGGGATAGGGTAGAGGAGCGGAATGAGCCCGAGCAAAGTGAGGGCAAATGGAGATTATTGGACCTGGTCCCTGGTCACAGCTGTCTTCAGAAACAGTCTGCAAGCTACTAAAACTAAGTGTTATGCTATTACATAGGTCACTTAAAGCTGCTTAAACTGAGTATAAAATAAAAGGAGTGAGGACAAAAAATATAATACTTACTGTTAGACTGTAACTGGTGTTTGACATCCATAGAAATAATGCTGATAGCTGAACTCAGATAATTTATAGTTTCAGGGCAAGGAGGGTGGCTGAAAGCTGATGATAACTGATGGCAAAGTTTCTAAAAAATAGCTGCTATAGCTAAGATAGGTTAGCTGTAGGAAGAATAGAGTAATATGAGGAGGTGTGGGGGATACCAGAACGTCTAGGTGATGTGCAGTGGGAGAGTATGGTTCACACAAATTATTGTTATAAAACATTTCAGTGTGGAACATACATTAATTAAATGTTTAGGGCAGTAGCTGTGTCAAGATGCAGCTCTGTTCTTGTGGTCACAAACCTTCCTATCACATAGTCAGGGAGCTTGCTGGAGTTAAAAGTGTTAACTGGCTTAAGACCTGTAGCTAGTATAAGTTGACAAAATAAGAACTAACATCCCACAATCAACAGTCACACATTACCAGCACATGTACAGGTAGCCTAACTAAAGAGAGGATTAGAACCAAACTAAATATGAATGGCTTTGTTGAGAAGTTGGGCTGTGTTTATGTTTTGTGTGGTAATTACACACATTTTCAAACAAACTCCATGTCTTCAGATCTAACTGATGTTTGCCTAATAAATAGCTAACATTTCTACACGTGTACAAATAAAGAAAATGGCAAGAGACACCCCCTGCTTCTGGGTCTATGATAAATGGAATGTAATGACTATGGTGTTTGTATTTCTGATTCAGGATAAATAAAAAGCTTCCCCTGCCTCTATGTAATCAGTGGTCAGCAATGTTTTCCCCATAATGCCCCATACAATTCCCATTTCTACCAAGTCAAAGTCTTTCTCAAAGCCTATAAAGCATTTATCTCTGTAAAACTATTGTTGTTTAAGGATTCATTTTTATGATTTGTAATTGATTTCTCTTTTCAGAAAGGCAGCTTGCACTGGGTGGATCATGTATGACATTGTTGACTGCAATGTTATGGCCAACATTTTAGCATATATTTCTACAATAATGAGAAATAAATACATGCATATCTGGTTATGTTGGAGGGATTTTTGTTGTGTTCAGTTAATACTTCATCTGGAGTAAGCTGAAACATTTTTTTCTCACCTGGTTGAAAAAGTCAGCCTTGTGTGGTATAAACTGGCCATTCACTTTACTGTGTATTTTGGTACATTTATGATGGTCTAAAGATAAAATTGTAAATCTGCAGCACTGCTACTAATAATGATGGCCACTGCAAATGGGATTTGACAGTTTGCACCAAACAAAAATTGCAAAATATCTATGCATTTATCACTGCAAATAAATAAAATGCATGTGTTTGTATTCAGGTATTATATATATATATATATATATATATATATATATATATATGTGTGTGTGTGTGTGTGTGTGCGTATATATATATATATATATATATATATATATATATATATACATATATACATATACAGATATATATATATATATATATATATATATATATATATATGTATCTGTATATGTATATATGTATATATATATATATATATATATATATATATATATATTTGTAACACTATTGGCACAAAAGTACAAACAACTATGTATGTTTATACACATTTCTAACTATATTTATATATGAGGACAGTTTATTTTATTGAGACAGCTTTTGTCAAGTCTCACTTCTTCATTGTAAAATGTTTATTAAAAACCCATTGAGTGATCCCAGTTTATCAAGCTTTGGCATGAGGCAGATGAGATTTGCCCCCTCTCCCTTGAAGGACACACAGTAGCACTTAGAAGTTGGTGTGACTGTATTGGGATGATAAATAGTGTATGATGATTTGAGAAGTGACAATGTGTGACTCAACAATAGATAACGTAATCATATATGATTATAAATTAAGTGACTCTAACCTTAAAAACCTAAAGAAGATGTGTACATTTGCCCTGGGGTATAAGCCCAAAACATCCACATTCAAAATAGGATGGATCTACTTTAACTGCTTGAGTCCTGGCTGGTCACAGACCAAATTATTGTAGCTGGGTTCTCACATATCAGACAGCTAGCATGGATTACCAATGCTGCTCGAACCTGACTACATGTCCAAGTGATGTGCAGCAGTCACAGATAGGGAGGAACATGTAGTGGAGTCTGAGTGAAATAAGTACAGCAGCTGTGGGGAGATAGTGGAGCTGCCCCTTGAACATTTAGCTGAGTTCAAGCAAAGCAAATGCTGCTGCAGGGAGGGAGGAGGAGTTTATAAGTTAGGTTTTTCATGCCTGGGGGAGATTTAACATTAGGCAGTAACAGGAAATTTTGGGCTTAAGGTCTCAGAGTAGGGCTTGAGCTTAGCAAGAGAGAGTTTTGGGTTTAGGGTGCAATCAGGGAATTTAGATTTATGGAGCAAGGTTTTTGGCTAGGCTTAGTGAGCAACTAGCAATGTAAAGGATAGGAAGCAACTCTGATTAGAGTTAGGGAGTGACTAGGAGTTTAGCAGTAGGGTTAACAAGTCAGGTTTAAGTTATAGTTAGGGAATCGGGTGGGACCTTAGGGATAATTTAGGATTTTGTGCATGCTAAGTATGATGTTAATAGCATTGAGCTAATGGGAGACTGGGCACTTGTCAATTCATGGAAGTGATGGTAAACATGTCATCTGAAAGTTAATGGCATGGTGACACCTGAAGGAGACCCAAACAACCTACATACTAAAGAACCAAAGATTACAGTTACAGGGCCTGGCGTCTTAGGTCCTTTCAGCTCACTCTGAGATTACTGCCTTGTTATACTAGCTTATTCTTAGTAACTGTAATTTAAATAAACTACTATTGTACTCACACATATACAATAATTTCTAAGGAAGGCTGGTAGCATCTACCATTACTACAGCCTATTTTCTCTCAGCATAAGAGTAGCTCACTGCCATCATCTGGAACTAAATCCAGCATGTACAAGATTAGCAGTTAATGTTCCACTCTTAAAAACATATAAACCATATGAAGCCAAACATTGATAGTAATATTAGCTGAACAGTCTTGCTTTCTTTTATAAGTGGATGCTACAGTCCTGTACCAAAATATATCAATAGATTACCACTCTCTTGGGTCTATATTAGAACACCGAATGTTCAAAATTTCAAGTGTTCTAATATCGACCCGTTTTCAGTGAACGTTGCAAATATCGAAGAAACAGAAAACCAAATTTTCTCCTAGGGAAAAAATTTGGATGTCCATTTCTGTTGCTTCGGTATTTTCAGTGCTGTGGTAGAAAGTTATGGGTTGGGTTCAGGTAAGTGTGTGATTGTGTGGACGTGAGGGTTATGGTGGGTTAGGTGAGTTAGGGTTAGGGCGCGGGTCAGGTAAGTGTGCGATTGTGTGGACATGAGGGTTAGGGCGGGGTAGGGGAGTTAGGGTTAGGGCAAGGGTGAGGTGACTGTGCGATAGTGATGGACCTTAGGGTTAGGGTTTTGGTTAAGGTAAGTGGATAGTTAGTGGTGAATGTATAGTTTAGTGTAGGGTTAGGTGTAAGAGTTTAGGTATATGTGTGTGGATTGCTGTTTGTTTGGTGTGCTTGTGTTGTGTGTATGTGTTTTGGAACAGCAAATTTTTTCCCTAGGAAAAAATTTGCTGTTCTGAATGTTCGATGTTTTCAATTTTTGATTCCTAGGGTTCGATATTAGAACACTCGACATTTTGAATGTTCAATGTTCTAATATAGACCCATTCTCTTAATTAATAGATAAGTAAATAAATGCATAGTCAGCAACAAGTTTTTTAAAATTATGCAAATATAATTCTTTACTAAAATATAGCAATATGTTTTAGCAAAGAACTATACAGACAAAAGGAAACATCTAACACAAAACATAAAGGTTGCATAAAAAAAAAAATCTGCCCATCCATCCAAGATTTTTCTTGCCAACTCTAACTAGAATAATTATTGGTCATTGTGTACTACTATCTAAAACTATAAACTACAACAACCACGCAAAATAGAACAAACTCAATACAGCGGCTTATCTAGGACATCACACACAATTGTTGGCAAAATGTATTATTTGAGACTGACCTTCAAAACAAAGGGTGAGTTTTCATAACAAGGGGGTCATATCATCTGCACTATGTAAGTATGTCTTAGATGGGTCAGACCTATGACGTATACAGTTATCACAAACTTTCCCAGTAAAACTCCTTTTGCCTGCATCAGATTAAGGGGTCCTTGCTTTCTTCCCAGAAAATTCTGCCTGCTGACTTGTCAGTAAACTTCAAACGCAGACAATGAATTTTCTGAAAAATTCCATGATGTGATGGTTTGACCATTCATTTTTTGTATTCAGCTTTGGTCTGTTTTAGAATGTATTTTTGCTTTTAGGTACCATCCTCCATTCAGACATTTCTTAAAAACATTTACTTGCCCCTCATAGAAAAAAAAGCACATAGTCTACATGTTGCATTTAGTTACATGTGGTCAAACTCTAATCAGTCATGAGAATAGTACTAGGAACAAAGTCCCAAAATGCAGATCTTGGAATGAATCATGCACTAAATGAGATTATGTTTTGTTAGCTGTATTTCACACTGGGTGTTTTCTCCTTTCTCAGATATTGTGCAGCTGGGGAGTTGCAGTATATAAATATGAAATGGACTGTTGGAGGCAAAGATTTCTATCGAGAAGGTGCAACTGTGGGAGCAGGAAGCTTGTCCTTGCAAAAAGGGCTGTGTGTCATTTATTCCTGAATTTTCATTGGGTGTATTTCCAGGACTTTTGCAGTGGGTGGTTTGGTTGGTGGCATATCTCCTGTAAGAGCTCTTAGTGCATCCACTAATTACAACACAAAATACAAAAATGTACATGTCCCATGACATCATCTTCATATTGTATGTTTGTTACACTTTCAAGAAAACACAGTTGAACATGTTTATATCCTTTCTTATACTATAGAGAAAAAATTGCAAGAGGTAAAAGTTAATGTTGTACTCAGGCTTGTGATACTGGCTGCTGGGCTCCAGCCACTCTATTTTGTGTGATTTTTAATTAATTTAATATTATTTTTAATGTAAAATACTAAGAAAAAATGAACAAGTAGTTTACAGCAGCTGCATTCCCTCTGCCACAAAACTTCACCACAGCTCTTACTGTGCATGAACAAAATGCCAAGTAAAGCAGCAATAGAGAAATAATTTATTTAAAGTGAGCACCAGGGCTGTTTTTGAAATCAGCCCTGATTATAAGCAGGCATGTGCCAAAATATACCTAATCTTCATTGTGGCTTTAACAGTGTCACTTTAGGATGGTCTAGACTGACAGGAGATGCATCCTGTCACATGATTGCAATGTGTGTATGTGTGAGGCTGCTGCCACATATAGGAGAGAAAACATCCAGGAAACACAAGTAAAGGAGTTCCCATTTGCTTTCAACAGCTACTAGTTATTTTTGCTGAGGCTGATGAACTATGAGAGAAGAATCAATGAAATCAAGTCTTTTGTTTCAGGTAAGTGCACTCAGCTGAGCCAAAACAAGCATGATACCTAGAGGTTCCTATAATGTTTGGAAGAAAATGCACTGGTGTACTGACAATAATGATTACAATTTACAGATTTTTTTATGTTATTAAAAAAATGATGTTCTGCACATGCATACCTATCAACTGTCTGATTTTGCAGAATGTCTCTGATTTTTTCATATTTTGTCTGTATTTTTTTAAATCTATTGTATTTGGCACTTCTGTGAGAGCTGGAGTCACTAAATGACATATATTTGAGTTTCTGACTTAACAGCCTTAAAAAACTGCATGTTAATACAAAGCCTATTATTCTCGCAACTTCTTAAGAAAATAAAGCAGTATTTGTCACTGATTTTGGTCCTGTGTCCCCTGATTTTTAACTTTCCCTTTGATTCTTCAGCTAAGATACTGAGAGGTATTTGAGGCAGGAAGATGCCGTGGGGTGCACATTATATTCTGACATTTGTGTGCTGGCAGTTCGACATTTAAGGTGTATGGACACAGTCCTATAAGTGTCTGTCATTGATGGTTACTTCTGTGTGTGATGGTGGGTATAGATGCTTTCATTTGTTCCTGATTTCACAGAATGCCTTTGAGTTTTCTTTTGCCTTATATTTTGGTTTGTTCCTCATAAAGTTTGTGGATTTTTTGGCAAATCAATGACAACTTTATTCCCTAAATAATAATGACAGACATTTGAGTTTCATACTTAATAGCCTTCAAAAAGCATGTTAATGTAATGTCTGTTATTCTAGCACATTTATGAGTCTATACATGCAGGAGCTGTCCCTTATTTTAGTCATTTGTCCACCATTATTTTTAGCTTTTATCTTGTTTCTTTAGTTAAGAAGTTGTGGGGTATGGAAGGGTGCAGTCAGTTACACATTGTATACTAAGAGGCAATGAACTGAAAGGATAAAGTCACATGTAGCAGTTATTTAAGCATTTAATCATTCATTCATTTGAAGCAGTTAAATGTCTGAGGTCATGGTGTACAGTCAGTTTTATTCAAGTGACTCAAGTTGATGGTCACTGTGTGTGTGTGTGTGTGTGTGTGTGTGTGTGTGTGTGTGTGTGTGTGTGTGTGTGTGTGTGTGTGTGTTTATGTATATACATAAAATGCATGTATCTATGTATGTGAGGAGAGTGTAGATGATCTCAGCTGTCTGATTTTACTGAATGTCTCTGATTCATTTTTATATCACATTTTGGCCTGTTCCCCATGTAGTTTCCTTTGTCTGCCATTACTATTAGCTTTCTCCTTTATTCATGAATAAGAGGTTGAGGCATAGTTGGGGGGAGGGCATTGCACTGTATTCTGACAACAGTGATCGCAGATTTGATCACAGTCTAACATCTGATGGTGTATAGCTACAGTCATAGAAGTGGCTGTCATTAATGGTCATATCTGTGTGTTTATGTAGGAGGTTAAAATAAATTTCTATCACAAATCATTTTTATTTTTTATATTCTGATATCTGTGGTATAAACAGCTAATAAATTTGACTTTAATTGGTGGGTACATGGGGTTGCTTGTGGATGATAATGATTGACACTGTTGTCATTTGTTCAAGTTAAGTAGTGATTATTCTGGTTTTACAGTAGCGTGCATCTGTGTGAAGCCAGCTGAAAGATATTACTCTGTCTATTTTAAGGCAGTCAGATATATGTGGTGTGTACATTCAGTAATAAACTGGCTGCAGCTGATGGGCATGGAAACTCTGTTTGATGAAAATGACAGTGTGTATGGGGAATGAGTCACATTGTATTTAAAAGTAGCAGGTTGGCCATATTTATTAATTTCCCATCACATTCAAACATTAGCAGTGTACTCAGTAAGGAGTGTCACATCAAGTAGTATGACCATCTAACAGTGCTTGGTTCTCTGGCTGTGATTTTGGCTATGATTTCTTCTATATGAAATCTACGTGTACTCCCTCTCTCTGTGTAAGTTTTATCCATGTGCTTCAGTGTCTTCTCCCAGACTCCCAGCTGTATAATATATATACCTGGCCATTTGTGATTTTACTTTGATCCCAATCTAATACCAGAAGGGCACACAAAAGGTAACTGTATCTTTCTTGGAAGGATAGAAAGGCAAGCATTATTCCCAAATAGGATACTTCTACATTTATCATCTCAGTTTCTTGTAAAACCACTATTTTGCTAGCTTTGGACATTGAGCTTTAGACACAACTTATTTTTCTTGAAAGACAAAATAAATCTAAACGTCTTTCCTTATCATAATTTTTGATTCATCTATCATTAAATCAAAGGGTATGAAATAAAATCTCTAAGATGCAGCTTACAACATCTAGAACCGTAATGACTTCTGGTCTAGGCCCCCAGACCCTCTACTTAATTCTGTTACTCCTTCCACACTTTATTAGAGTAGAGTATTGATCAGTTAGGCTGTGTTAAATGCATAAGGGTGTGCTAGAAAGTAAGCCAAAGAAAGAAAAAGCAAGACAATTGTAATGTATCCAGATTATGTCGGGCCAGGATGAGGGGAAAATATGGGAGAGGTACAGGTGAAGTGCAGGTGCAACAAGGAGATCCATGAAGTCATTTGTCTACGGATCCATTTCACCCAAGGCTGGCCTTGTCGATTGTAGTCAGATATTTGAGGTGACTAGAGTCAGTAAACTAGTTGTAATAAGCAGGTACATACTGAGCGGGTCTGTAGGTGAAAGTGAATGATGGATCGGTTAGCTGATTGTAGGCAATGGTCATTGACTTTCTGTACTAGAGCTCCACCCCATTCCAGTTAACCCTGCACATGTAGTTGTTTCCAACAGCCCCCTCGCTTTGAGGTCACCTGACACTTCTGGTTGAACTGTTTAATACAACAATATATTGCTGCTAGTCTAATTCCGTGGAAAATTTGTTGAAGATAATATATACCTCTGACATGTAAAAACATATTCCAGTCTCTGTAACTATAGACCTTATACTTGGTAACACTGCGTAGGCGATGGGACTGTCATTGCAGAAAGCAGCAATCAGTTCCTAGGTGAAAGCATGAAAAAAGTTATTTCCCTGTACTGACTTCACTTTAAAGAAATGCAAATAACACTTGTCAAGCCTGAAAAAAACGATTGCTCAAAGCTGCATGATAGATGGATACTCACTGATCCATTAATTCTGCAATTAGTAGCTTAATGAAGATCAGAGTTATGGAAAGAACATGACTAGTCTTGCAGTGACTGAGGGCAAGGCAGAGAAACTAATCATGGAGCAGAGCACTGTTGAGTGCACAAACTCACATATCATTTCCCCATGCTGGCAATTTACAGAATTAGGATGTATGATGAACCTGGAGCACAAAGCAAAATCCCAGACTGACAAAGCAATGACATTCAGACTTGAGAGAGAAGTATAACAGCCCAAAAGTGAATTAGAGAATTGTTGTGAGGCAGTAACACCTACTACAGTGCCACTGTGTTACTCAGGGAGACATAATTAGTGATACTTGAGCTTGTTACCTTTCACCAAGTTAGTACATCAATTAGAAAGACTCATGTAATCTACACTACTATAAAATGCTTATAAGAAATCAAAGTAGTAGATTATGGTTCACAACAACAGGAGTCAATAACAGTAAGCAATTGTGGTCCAGTACAGAAGCTATCTACACTCAGTCTTTCAAGGGGTGTACATGTAAGTCACAAAGCAATACAAGAAATGATGATCCCCTGACCTGAGATCACAGAAATGTCATGAAGTGACAGGTGACAGTACACTGAGAGAGAGGTGGCTAAACAAAGCTGCCTTGTGCTTACTGTAGCCTCCTGAGTTACCATATTAGTTACTCATGGCGGCCCTGTTCAGAGCCCTCTTTTGGAATTACTAAGCATTATTAAGCAGAGCTAGAGGACAGGTCCCAAGCATTAACTGACTTTCTGAATTCACCCTCATTCTTCATTACAACAACATTAATAAAATCTTACAATTGCCTCAAATGATGTGGATGTTTTTATCTGCAGTTTTACAGTAGCATTGATTGAGAAGTATGATGATGTTTTTTTCAAAATTTATTTGAGAAAATGAAACTATAACAATATTTACAGAGATGCACTGAACATTTATATTCTTATATGGAAGTGGAATTACTTGCTTTTATTCCTTCATTTCAAGTATTTAGAAAAGAAGAAATTAAATATCAATACTTTATGTATTTAGATTATTTATAAGGAAGTCAAGATATTTTGTCAGAAACAATATAACTGCAAACATTGTAACAACAACATCCCTAAAATAACTAAACAGAGAGTAGTTGGCTAGTTCTGTTTCGGTCAAGCATGAGATCTATAATGGTTAAAAGTAAGTGTTGAGTAATAGTGCAAGTCAAAACAGAAACACATACAAAATATATATATAGATTAGTACTAGGCTAACTGCCCTTGCAAGCCATTTTAAGCCTAGACAATTATCCTTTGTGAGACTTGAACCCTGCACCTTGTGTTTGTAAGGTAAACAACTTAACCATCAGGCCACCCTCCCAACCCTTTGGGAAGTTCTGACAGCTTAATAGAAGTCTTCTTATTTTGCTTTTGCAGTGGCAGAAGTAATCTGCCTGTCCTGCAGGAAACACTATTAGATGTGCAATATTTACTGAATGTCTGGATTAACCTACCAATGGACAGAATGTACTAGGAAATGGTACTGCCATGAGAGCCCATCTCCATGGATGATGGTACCACCATGACAACTCATCTTCATGGCTGATGGTACCACCCTGACAGCCCATCTCCATGGCTGATGGTACTGCTGTGACAGCCTGTCTTCATGGCTGTTTAATTAATAATAAAGCACAAATAAGAACTAGATGTCCTTATGAATATAAGATTGTAATGAATACTGTGTAAGCTGTACAACACTCACCACTATGGCAGAGCTCATTACAAGGCAGAAATACAGGGGAAGCTGCAGATACTACTCTAAGAATTTATTTAATTTAAAATGATATGCATTGATTTTGTTGATACAGCTAGTGCTTACATTATTTGTACTATTACCGTGGGATCTACCACACATCCAAAAGACAGCATGACAGCAATACCAGGAGTATTTAGCTTCTTTGCTACCCTTTTCCCTGACTCACTTGATTTCAAACTTCTCTTATCTATAGCCACATGTGTCACTGGTATAAAGACAGCTTATAGCATATAATTACCAGATCCATTAATTAACCTAAAGATGGTTATTTCCTTAATATGACAGTAGTGTAATGAGTTTAACATTTCTCACTTAAAAATGTCTGCTTTCTGTACTTAACAATAGTGCACATTTAATGTTCTCTTTTGCTCTGTTAGTGAAATGCTTGCATATGAGGAATTTTACTTTTTCTGTCTGACAGTATCTAAGATGTCCTTGAAAATCAAGGATGACTAAACAGACACAAAATTTGGACATAGTCCCAAATGTCCGCTCACAGAAATTGTTTGCCACATTCTGCAGTATTACAGCTGCTGCTAAGAATAGAAAGCGGACATGCAAACACTGTTGTGCTAAAATAACATTGCTGCAAGCCAAGTTCAGAGACAGGAACAGGGTTAAACAAAAAATCTGCAGAATTATGTGGCTTGAATCAGAGAATCAGTGCACAGTGCTGGAATAATAGAACTATAATGGCTTGTCAAATATGAGTCATTTGCAAAAAGTGACAGATCCTTTAACTCCTTTATGAGTATTATGGAGGGGGTGATGAGAAATTGTTAGAGCTGTGTGTCCATCTTCTGAATCTGAGCTATATGATATGTGACTAGAAGGACCTGCTTCTCCTGTCTAGTCCACTTAAATGATTCATGTTATTTGCAGCCATCTTCACACCCTGCCAGTTTTCTTATAGACAATACACAGAATCTTGCATAGACATAACACAGAAACCTGAAATTTCTAAAACTTGTCACCTTTTCCACTTCTTGTTGGGCTCTATTTGCATTCATGATTATTTTAATGAAGTGTTGTCCCAAATATTCTACATCAGGTTCTAATTTTTTGAAATACATGGCTTCCTCATGGAGGTGTAATTTTTCACAGGAAATTTACCCTTTGCCTGAACAATTTACCCTTTGCAAAGTATTTGCAGAACTTTAAGTGCTACCTTCTTTTGCCTCTTGTAGGATATATGCTGAGCCAACATAATCTCAGTTTTTGTGGGTTTTACTGTATTTTAACCTAGATAGACAATTTCAGTACATTCTGTCATATCTGGAGAAAATTATATGGTTGCAAACCTGCCTGCTTTCACTACTGGTTAAACTATTTCCTGCACTTCAGTTAATGGCCACTTGTCCCCTGCTTTATTAAGGACCTTGTTACCTAAAGGTCAGCACATACCACCTTTTCTTTTTAATGATTTATCTCCCACCTACATTATACTTAGTTCATGAGTCTGGTGGTACAGATAAGTTATTATATATGTATAAAGCATTTAGGAGCTACCTCTGTTTATTAGTAGTACAGAGGGCAGTCCTGGGGTAAATTTTGTTTCCCTTATTACATCTAAGTTGTACTTGAAAATGGAAAGGGATGAACTTTGTTTCATGTGGATGGAAATTCTGTTTCACAGCAGTAGTACCCTCTGTGAAATACACCTTTCCATCCAAAAATTCTTTTGATATTGCAGAAGAGGTTTAGATCCCTACACTGAGTATTTCTGATGCCATTTGACTTGATGTGCAGTAAGTCCGTCAGTATTGTTTGAAAGATGCCTTGTATGTCAGACACAGATTACCTCTTAACAGTTTGTAGGATACTGAATATAGTGACAGGGCTTTGAATTGGTCCATGTAGGACACGTGGTTTATGACTTGTATACTTTTAACAAGGTATCTCTGTGGATGCTCCAGTTGTTGCATGTGCCTGGACAGATACATGCCAAAGAGGGCATTATATCCAATGACTGGTCTAATGCAGGCTGAGATAAGGTGGACAATGACATCCCTAGATCCACAATCCCTTTGTTTATAAGCTGTTCAATATAGAAGGACCTTCTTACAATAGAGCCACGTTGGTTGAAAATTAGGCCAACAATAATATAAGTTACAAGTCTAGCTGATTTACCATATTAAATCATTTTGAATCTAAAGCAGTTTTTCAATGGAAAATGTATTTACAATTAGGTTAGAAATACTGGATAAATATATATTTCAAAGTAAATAAACTATATAAGAAAAAGAAAAATTGCTGTCCAGGACCAAGAAGGCACAGGTCCCCAATTGGAAGCAATCTCTCCTTAGCCTGAACAAGCGAATAAGAGCACTAATGAAATCCTCTAAAGCAAACTTTGAGTCCAAACTGGCCACGTCTACTAGAGACAATCATAAGGCCTTCTTTACATATGTCTGCAGTCTCAAAGTAAGCATCCAGATCTATTCAGAACTGGTGGTCAAGGGCACCACATACACAAATGCTGTAGATATAGCCAACCTACTGGCTGACAGATTCAGTGAAAATGTCATCCCTCTGCCCCCCATCAGTAAATCAGGACTTCCCCAGTACGTGCCCCCACCCCTTATCTCTAGGAAACAGGTCATCACTGCCCTCTCAAAGGAAAAAATACAGCCTTCATGGGACCCAATAACATCCCAGGCTGCATCCTACATGAACTCAGGCATGAACTTGCAGCACCATTATGCACCCTATTCAACCAAAGCCTGAGTACCAGCTTTATCCTTGCTGAGTGGAGGACAGCCACTGTCATCCCTTTACACAAAGGAGGAGCATCCATTGATCCAGGAAATTATAGACTCATCAGCCTAACTAGCCGGATCTGCAAGGCCATGGAATGGATTATCATGGACCCCATTATCAGGGACATTCACAACCTCCAAACACTCAACCCCACACTGTTTGGCTTTGTCAAGGGGAGGTCATGTCTGCTAAATCTGGTTGACTTCTTTGAGACAGTCACCAAAGCCATGGATGAGGGGAAGATGGTACACACCACCTACCTTGACCTGGCCAAAGCCTTTGACACTATTCCCCTCTCAGGCATAATAGATAAACTCTCTCAGCTAGGCATCAATCCACATGTTACCAGATGGGTAGCAAACTGGCTCATAGATAGAACCCACCTAATCAAAATAGGGGAAGCCAAATCAAGCAGTAGACCTGTAATGAGCTGCGTACCCCAGGGAACAGTACTGGGGCCTCTGTTATTTGGGAAATACTTCTCTGAGGTGCAGGGCAAAACCAGTGGGTTATGGTTGACAAGATTTGCAGATGGCTGCAAGCTAGGAGCTGTCATCAATTTCCCCAAGTGATGTGGAAGTCCTCCAAGAGGATCTCACCCAAACAAATGACTGGTGCCAGAAACATGGCCTTAAGCTGAATGCCAAAAATGCATCATCATTCCCCTTGGGGAGAGTGATGTCCCCACATATTATCACATTAATAACAATGTCCTAAGCACGTAATCAATCGTGAGGGATTTGGACAGCCCGGATGATAGCAACCTGACTTTTGACCATCATATTGCTTCTGTTGTACGTAAAGTTTTCTATATGGCCCATCTCATAAGTAAGGGTATCTCATTCAGTGACAAAGAGGTCATAAAATCCCTGTATTCTTCCCTTATAAGGCCAATTATCAAGTACAATGTCCCCTTTGGCATATACCTCACAAAGCACATGTAGCAGCTGGAGAGACCACAGAGATTCCTCACCAGGAGAATCCAGGGCCTCAAATATCTGTCATACACTGATAGGCTAAAAACCCTGTCTCTCTACTCAGTTTCATAAAGAGTCCTCAGAAGTGACCTCTGTCTGGCATACAAAGCAATCTCAGACCCCACTTTGATGGGACTGTTGTATATCTGCAAGTCAAGCTCCACTCGAGTAACCTACATATGCGACCACAACCTGGTCTGTGACATCAATAAGACTTGTTGATGGGACAGATTTGTGTCCCAGACACTCCCCCATCTGTGGAATAGACTTCCTGTCCACATCAAGCAGAGTACCTCAGTATCCCTTTTTAAGCACAACCTGGATAACTGGATGGGAAACAGAAAATACACCCCTGGGATTCTACTTGTGTCCCTGCTGGACAGGGGCTTTGGGTGCTGACTTGTCTAAACATGGGCTGAACTCTTGTCTAGGCTTATAAAGGCCTCAGGGCCAATAGCCTAGTATATTCCTATGATCCTATGAAAGTTCTGAAGCTGAAACAAAATGTGTAGGTGAAAGTTCCATTCTATAACTACAAACATATACTGAAAATATTAATTGCTAAACAAGATGGTCCTATCATAAAACTATCATTGAGTAATACAGGAGAGACTCACTTTCAAAGAACAAAATGTTAATAGAGGTAAGTATACTATTTAGAGGGATGACATGGCCATTGTTAGGAATTACAAGTCACCATGCTTCATGAACTTGCAAATGAATACCCATTACAGTTAGCTAATAAATTGTCCCATATTCTTGTGTACCTCCATAATATTTTGAAATATATGACTCTGCAAGTCCAGACAAGACTTAAAGAATTAATTTCAGGCTTTCATTAAAAACATTTCTACCTTTTAAGACAATTTTCAGTTGCAAAACGTTTAAAGAAAGACAAGAATCAGAGTAAGTAGTTCCCTTTGAAGCTTTGTCCATAGTAATCCCTAAAAGACAATGGCAGCATTTACATTCTTCAGTGGTAGCAATAATGACACAGTCTTTAAACATTTCATTATACAAGATCAATTATTCAAACTAATACACAATCCTAAAAATGTCAACTAAATTTGCATTGAATTGTCATTAGAAATGTAACAAAGTGGTAAAGAGACTTTCTAAATCATTGTGAGATTATGAGGGGATAATTAAGCATTGTGAACTAACAAGTTGTTGATGTATCATCTTTGAATAAGTGAAAGTTATTGCCTCTTAAAGGATTATTTACTGTGCTTTATGTAATTGCTATAGTTATTTCTATGTAGGTAAAACTGACCGTAAGTTAAAGAAACAAATTTATGAACATCTACATGATATAAAATTGAAAATGGATACTAATGCCCTCAGTAAACACATTTTGGAAAATGAGGGGCATTCTTTTAATTTTATGATTATTGACAATATTAGAACAGAACTCCGTGGTGGTGCCTGGTCTCTACTTTTAGAGAAGAGGGAACTATACTAGCAGCTGTGACTTGATGCATCCAGCTGGCCAGGTTTAAATGAGCATATTTCAATAAGTTCCCTCTTAAAACTGAAGGCATTAGAAAGATAATTTATATAATTTACATATTTTACACAAAATAATTTATATTTGTTTCATATACACAAAAGTACATTTATATATATATATTTTTAGGATGCTTGTATTTAATTTACATGTTTTTATTGTATTTTTACATAGAAACACTGGTTTTAGTGTTTTTCTTTAAAGGGGTGTGTCATTTATTCTAAATGGACTAATTGATATGACTTTTTTTTAACTTCCACTATAAATTCTATTTGAATTGTGTAATTAACTATATGATGAAGTTCTGAAGATTTCAGGATGAAAGCACTTATCGTATTTATTCAATAAATTATTGTTTGGACCTACTGGATTTGATGTTCTGTGACTGCACATTGAGAGAGGCATAGCCTGCTGCTTGGCTTGAGATATTTGTTGTTTTGGTCAGTTTACTTGTTTGTATTTTCTGTATTACTAAAATATATTACATCTTCCTGTTGGGTCACAGATAAGTCAAGATCATCCATCTGAATCACATCATAGTGTAACTACAAGGAAACAATCATTAGGTGACAACAGTATTACATTAATATGTACCTGCTATAATATTCAGATAACTGGCATTGTAGTAATCCATTTCATGCATAGCTGTTAAAAAATTGCATAATACATTGCAAATAAAAAGAAGCAAGTAAAATATCTTGTCCACACGTTACTAACTCAGCTTGTTTTGCTGCATGTTAAAACCAAGATGGCACCACACATAGATTTAGAATAAGACCAGCACAGTACTTATCACCTTATCAAACAACACAAGTAGTGACCACAATAATAGTTATGTTTGCTATAGTTAATCATTTTGAAATATAATAAGAGATTCAAAGTACTTTTTTACCCATTTGAACTATACCCCCAAACTGCGGTGAAGAAATATCAAATGGATAATCCTGAATAAGATATTGGCAGGTTATTGACCTTGAAATGTTTTTTTTTAATTGAATGTTCCTGGTGATTGAGCTCACTTGGAGTCTGTAAAAGGGTGGTAAATTAATCCTATGTTGATGGCTGCTGGTCTTCTCTCAATAAAGTACTGAGACCAAAACCCAGATCCTTTATTAATGAGATTGCAATGAAGTAGATAGGTCAATGATCAAAACCAAGGCAAAAGCAAGACACATCCAATTGATTTTTGTCTCAGATTTACAGAAGAAGCAGGTTATCTGTATTTGAAGTAACATCATGCATAAACATTACTGGCCCATTTGCCAGCAACATTCAGCCAAATACAAGTGTTTATGTAACCACTGACAGCATGTGGTCACATATATTACAAACTGGGAAACACTGGTTGAAATAACCTTTTATAATAAACCAACATGGAGTAGACAAATGCACCAAGATTCAATTTCAGTTGTTAGATGTCCATAAGGTTTGAAATGACCAATAATAGGAATATATTCAGACCAGAGAACATTTTGAATAAATGCCATTGCTACTACGAGACACATTCCTGGATGTATACAATTAAAAAAAACATCCAACAGTAATCATGTCTACATATAGATTAAGCATAT
Organism: Protopterus annectens; assembly: GCF_019279795.1. Classification (NCBI taxonomy): domain Eukaryota; kingdom Metazoa; phylum Chordata; order Ceratodontiformes; family Protopteridae; genus Protopterus; species Protopterus annectens. Next base: position 1,025,204,325 of record NC_056741.1, on the reverse strand, counting down.
TTAAGGAAGTGGGCACCATCTTTATAGACTTTTGTGACACAAAGTCTTTACAAAATGCTCCTATGGATTAAAAAAGCCATAATGTCAATTACTGGCACACAAATATGTCAACAGATGGAGGAACGTGTAGCATTGTAATTGCCACCTGAGCAGAAGGCAGCTATGTAGTACAGGAGGTGACATAATCACCAATGTGTTTGTCATCATCTTATTAACTGGAATAATTATATGAGTGTAATAAAATATAGATTGAATTTGAGAAACTGCAGTCATGTATTGGTGTGATAATGTCCTAATTCAGTATGTATACCCATGTTGATGTTAGTATATAAACAGCTTACAGTTCTTACTTTCTAAATCATAAATATACTATTTGCAGTACTATTTCCATATCAGGTGTTAACATTTTATATTAGACAGAATTAAAATGATTAGACATCAGGGTTAGCCACTTGATGGTAGAAACATTAGCTCTAAGAAATGTGGTCACTTTGAATAATGTTGTTGTGAATCCCTAACTCCATGTAAAAAAGAGAAAAAAGGATGTTGATGAAAATGATATATGAATGTTGTTCATACTTGTGGTCTTTATAATTTATGCCCTTCCAGGAGAAAGTTATGGTTGTGGAATAAAACATCTTGAAACAAATCTCTTTCTAATGAGTGGTTGAATGTTTGGAGATATTTTCTCTCTCATATTCTAGACTAATCTGAAGTTTACATCTATTCCATAAAACAATTTTCTGTTTTTCTGTTGGCATTCTAACTTTAAATGTGGCTGCTGTACTTAAGTTAATGTAGACTGCAGGTAGTGGAAGGCCAGGAAGGTACGGAGTTCACAGTGACTTATGTGTCTTGCCCACAGTGTAAGTGGTTACATGAAAATGGACTAGCAACTTGAGCAATGGTTTCATAAATGATTTGGTTTAGTTTTTTTTCTGAGTATAATCTTCCTTAATGCTATGAATGATTTTATTATCACAGTGAGACCTATCTGTAAGGACATGGTTATAGCTTTTAACATTTCAGCGGCCCAACTTAAAGTTCAATTTAGCAGCAATTTGGTTATGACTGTCCTCTATATTTGATATCCTTGATTTGACTGTTCATATTTGACTTCCTTGACTTGAGTTTTCAATTAATATAATTTTAAACTCTTTAAACATAGTTTACAAGTCATAAGTAGAAATACTTAATGGAACAATATCTATTTTTCAGATTTGTTGCAATCAAATCAGACAACTTGTGGGCTAACTCTTAAAGTCCTTAAACTGCTAAAGATGAAATGTATTCTGTGCTTGAAGGATGCACTTATATAATCATGAGTGTTTCAACCAGTATAGAGTAAATTACTACCCGCCCCCTGTGATGCTCGTGCACTGGCCCAGCAATCAAGGAGCCTCAATCCTTAACACTAACACCAGTGAGCGGTCTCCATATAGGGAAAGGATAATAAATACACACACAGTAAAGTACACTTTCCCTTAAGAGCACACAGAGATCACAGTCAGTCTGGGGCTGGTTGCTCCCTTTCTCTCCAGGTCCCCAATAAGACTCCCCACTGGCACAGCTGTAGGATCCATATCTCAGCCTAGTGGGCAAGCTAAAACCTCCAGCACCCTCTCTGTCCAACAAGTGCTTTGTGTCCCTGCCCAAGTAGCTGACACGCACACACTTTGAGATAAGAGTTAATACAACCAGAAAGACACTCCTGGTGAAGGCTGGCACAGGTTCTCCAGCTGTGCCTCTTTTCTGCCCAGTCTAAAAGGTAGTACCAGCTGCCACCACCCACTAATATCAGCTACTCAAAGGCCCTTCTGAAAGGGTGTCCAAGTATTACTGTGCAATATTGTTATCCAAATAGTAAGTGTGACTGAACAGTCAAGGCTTATTAGGGTGACTTGGTACAGTATCATTATATATATATGCAATGTACTCTTAGAGCTTAAATTAACTCTACATAAGGCAGCCACAGTTGAAAGGTTTAAAAATATTTAATAATAAATAATAAAAACACAAGACAATACTTCTTACTACACAGTGCTAGTCAAGAGTTCAGAGATCACAGAAAAATACTTAAAATACTACGGTAGAAAAGTTCTGACATGACAGAAAAACACTTAGTCTAATCTTCCTAATTTCTATCTATTTCTAAGAGAAAACACAGTTCTAAATAACTTACTTATAGAGCAAAGCAGTACTAGAGATGTTGGATGTTCTCAAGACAAAAATGCTCTGAGCTCTCTGATTCTCTCTCTTTAAAATGATAACACAGAGCTGGTTCACATGACATCATTCTTCACACTTCTCTGGTGTTCCCAGGCTAACAGAAACTACATTTACATTTTTTACACCTGGTTAGAAACCAGAGCAATAAAGGACATTTATACATGCAAATTCTAGCCATTAACTCTGGTCTTAAAACAATAGGCAGGATGCCTCCCTCTAGACATATCGGCTCCAAATTTTGACATCAAAGACAATCATAAAATGCTTGACTTAGCTTTCTTACAGCAGAGTGCACTGTTGCTACATTTTTGCAGTTCAATACAGTTCAATATCCAATGCAGTCTTTTCACATTTAAGAGAACAAGCCTGTGGCTTACATTAATATTTACAAATGACAGAATTATCTACAAAATTCTATCTGGTTAGGCTGGCAGCCTTCACCTATCTTCACACCCCCCCACATGCACATTATATAAAATAATCATCTCATGAGTGATTCACCACAATATGTTTGTGGATTTTTCAACTAGAGAAAATAATGAGGATATTGGTGGGTCCATGGTTTTGCTTCTGTGAAACTCAGCCATTGTTATCACACTTTTTTGGCCCTATTTTGTGTTCACTAAATGTAACCTGTAATAAGTTAGCAACACGAAGGAACCAAGCATTTCTGATATTGAAGTCAGAGTCCACATGCAAAGCCACTTACCACACAATTATGGCAGACACCAATTGTCAGCACTTAGAACAATTTATTCAGGTGATACGAGTTTGAAAGACACAAATCATGCAGCTTAGTTGTTGAGCTTTATACCAAACTCTTAAGCAATACCAGAAGAATGAAAGTGAAAAAATGTTTAGTCTGGATGCAATGTGTATTTAACTACAGGTCAGCATGTTACTATTCAAGCCAGTCTTCCAACCTAACGTTTGAATAGACAAATGATACAAGAACTGGTGAGACCACAACACTAATTTTAACACAATGTTATGTAGTTTGAGTTACTACCTGCCCCTCTTTATGCAGAACAGCCCCTATATGGGCAATTGTGTCCTGTGAAAAATCATGGAAATGATAAATGTTTTGAGATTTGTAGACAAAATTTATTTACTTCTTAAGTTTCATGTAATAGTTGTATAAAACAATTACGTTTTATCTAAAACACCTAAGTAAGACATGGGACAGTAGAAACGACTCAAATTCATAGATTACTATTAGGTTAACTGCCCTTGGGGGTCATTTTAAGCCTAGCCAGTTACCCCATGTGAGTATTAAACCCTGTGCCTTGTGTCTGTAAGGTAAACTCCTTAACCATTATGCCAACCTCCCATCCTCTCATTTCATTAAAAGTGAGCTTTAATTTGGGGTATAAAATGAATTCTTGTCCTTTTCCACTGGTTGTGGGTACAGGTTGTCTTGCAGGTTTCCATAAAAATGTCCCACTATTGGTATTTGAAAAGGTGGTTGCCTTTATACAGTCTAATGTTGTTGATCAGAATATGGGATCAGATAAACATTGTCCATGCTTAAATCTGTAGAAAAATGTTTTCTTAGCCTTTGCAGGGTAGAGAAGTACCCAGATCAGTATGCTATACACTACTTCCATCTTGTGAACCTCCCACAAATCTATGTAAATTGTTTCCTATTTAACTTTAGAATAAGTGTGAGCATTATGTAACAGCATAGATATTACTATCTTAACTGTATCTTATAATAATCACAGAGAAATCAGACCCCAGGATTTAAGAAAATCCATGTAGGCACCGTGTAGGGCCTACACGGAATGTATCCATGTACATGTCCACGGCCCCCCCTCGGTAGCACGTCATGCATATTAATGATGGAGCACTGCTGAAGGAGAGCATAAGAACAGAGATATTTAATCCATGTAGGGAGAAGTGTAGAGGCTACCCATGGTTGTGGATGCGTACAGGGTAATGCTCCCTGTACTGCTCCCTGTTACTGTTGAAATGCTGTGAATTGTCAAATGTGTAATATTTTACTTTAATTTCTTTTTTTTTTGTATGTTTCCATGGCATGGAGCACAGCAATGCCAAGCCGTGCTCACATTTAGACAGCTGACACCTGCCAGACATAAAAAAAATAGAAAGTGGATGCCATTAATTATCACATTTATGTATTTTTTTATTTAGTGTTTTTTTTTTTTTTTTTTATTGCTGTTTGAGCATAGCAGCGCTCATACACACATAGCCAACAGTTACTAGACATCTAAAAATAGAAACTAGATGCAATTAATTATTTATATCTGGGTCTATTTAAGCACGTTTGTGAGGTGCACCATAGTGTTTAGCAACGCTAATAGGTAGCCCAGTAGTATATGTGGATATCATAATATTCAAGTGGCTAATTGGGTAGAGATACAGCCTAATGCTTAGTAGGTCCTGGGTCTGAGTCTGTAGCAGTGATAAGATGTTTGTAATTTAATTGTTTAAATATGTTTAATTTTAAAAACAAATATTTGAAATATAGCACTGCTGCACTGTGCTGAACACTGCTTAAACATGATAATGGCTACTTTTGTTTGCAAGTGCTAAGCTTAGCTAAAACTGCGGTTGTGTGAGTTTTCATGTGGGTTAGCTCTGCTTAGCTGGTTTGCATGATGCTAAGCAACACGATGCTTTTTTGAATGTTGCTCAGTAACATGTAAAGGCAGGAAAACAGCCTATATTAGGTGCAATAGGCAGGAATTCTGCAACAGTCTTTGGAGTCTGATCAACTAGTTATCTGGCAGGTGGTGCTGGTGAAGGTGTGTGCTTTTGGGCACAGAGATGGGATATTCAAGAGTCCAGGGTCTTTGTTGGGATCCTGGTAAAAAATCATGAATCCAGGCTGCTGCAGTGTGGTTTCCAGGGCTCGGAGTGTAAGGCAGAGGCCTGGGACTGGTTGGCCAGGGAACTCACCAGTGTTACTGGTATCCCCTGCACAGGTGAGCAGTGTCATTACCATTATGATGACCTGAAGAGGAGAAAGAGGAGCACCCTGGACAACTGGGTCCATGAAGCCAGAACTGGGAATGCCCCACAAATATGTAAGAATGTTTTCCACTGTTTTACCAATATGCAAGCTGAATGTCTGCAAAACTGGTATGCATAATGGTGTGCTTCTCTCCCAACAGCTACAGCTGAGAGGACTCACAATGTCGAGTAACATGTCAGGTGCCTAGCCAGGTTGCACCATGAGTGTGGTATGTACTGATTTATTATGCTAACTATAGTGCAATAAGCAAGAAAGAGTCAAGCATTTACTGGAATAAAGTATACATAATAAAAACTGTAGTGCAATAAATGGGCAAGTAGAACTGTAGTGCAAGAAATGGGCAATTAGAGCTATAGTGCAATAAATGAACAATAACAACTATATTGCAATAAACCATAAACAATACCAACAACAGTAAGCAAAATGGCTTACAGCAGGATTGTGTTATCATAACCGTTACAGTACAGCTGTATGCATTGCATGTCTATGGTAAGGTTGCTGCAGTCAAGTGCAACACTGCGATAGCTGTAGAATGCTAAACTAATGGCCTGCAAACTGCATTGTTTAACTCATAGTACAGTCCAAGGCTGTCTCCAGCCCAATATCAGTCATATAATGCTCTCTGTTCCTCTTACTTCAGGCAATAATGGTATATGGGTGAGGCAGCCCACTCTATGGGCAGATATTGCGTGGACTTCACAGACATTTATCAGCAATACCAATAAAGTGTTAAGCAGCATTGTTGATTCCTACAGAAATCTGTTTTAATAAATGCAGTATTGCTGTATTCTATGCATGTGTGTTCTACTGTCACTGTAGTCAAGTATAGCACTGTAATAGTTCTGGAATGCATAATGAATTCAGTCACATAATGTTGTCTTTTTCCCCCACTCCCAGAACAAAAGATATTTGGGTGAGGCAGCCCATGTTATGAACAGATATGATTGTAGTTACATTTCACAGACATTTATCAGCAATACCAATAAAGTGTTAAGCAGCACTGTTGATTCCTACAGAAATCCGTTTCAATAAATGCAGTATTGCTGTATTCTATGCATGTGCATGTTCTATTGTCACTGCAGTCAAGTATAGAACTGTAAAAGTTCTATAATACAAACTGAATTCAGTCACATAATGCTGTCTGTTTCTCCCACTCCAGGAGCAAATGGTATATGGTTGAGGTAGCCCATGTTATGAGCAGATATGATTGTGATAACATTTCACAGATACTTATCAGGAATACCAATAAAGTGTTAAACAGCATTATTGATTCCTAAATACATCTCTCTACATATTCCCAGAATGGCTTTATGTTTGTACTATGCTGCTGCAGTCAATGTTACATATTTTGCAGATGTCCTCTGCAGTCACAGTTATTGGTTCTATTCCCATACCTGCCAACTAAGGCATGATGGATGTCTAGTGTATGTACTGTACACAAGCATGCCTCTCAAGTGTAACAATTTCACGTAATGTAATTATTTCACGTATTGTAATTGCATAATAATGTAATTATTTATAACATTTAAAGGGTATTTTTATGTAATTACCCTTGTGTTTTATTTTAGTCCAGTGTGTCAACTTTGTTATAATCTTTTATTGATTTTTTGGTTCTCTATATTTAATCCTTGGACACAGATTTTCAATATCTAACAGTCATTCATATGAGGTCCGTTTATTGTTTTCTGTTTTATGGTTTTAAATGGACTGAGAGGAACTTTTTAGAACAGGGACCTTTAAATAAATTAAACTGTGCTTATTAATTACTGTCATGTGACATGTTTAAATGTATTTAACTGTTTTAATTTGGTCACTGGATGTTTTGCTACCTTGATAAAGCTCGGTAATAACCAAGCGAAAGCGCTTGGGATTATTTGACATCTATTATTCAACAAAAACCTTTTTATTCTCTTTACACTTCTAAGTGATTATTCTGGCTCCTGTGTTGCCGGGCAAGCTTTTTTGTGATTTTCCTGTCTATTCCCATACCTGCCAACTAAGGCATGATGGATGTCTAGTTTATGTACTGTACACAAGCATGCCTCTCAAGTGTAACAATGTCACGTAATGTAATTAAAACTCCCTAATCCATATGTCACAGGATTACCAGAAAAAATATTACCTGGAATGCAATGTACTACCAAATCTGCTTACAGTACACCTTGGTAGTTATAGAGGTCCACATCATTTGAAAGTGTTCTCTGTAGTTGTGTACCTGCATTTGTTATTGCTTGTCCCATACTGACCCATGCTAACAGCTTGAGAGGTATGTATATAATACATCAACTATAGGAGAACTGTAGTCACTGTACTCAAAACTGACACTACATGCCTGTAGAGTATTTATTATGAATGTTTTCAGTGATATAGAGTGCATTGTCAGTAATGGATTATTTCTCTCTGTCTCTCCCCATCCCTTATCTTCATTTATGCATTATTATTATTTATTATTATGATTTAATATTAACATATTTTGTTTAACTGTTTTATTGGTCTTATGGTTTAATTCTTACTGTCATGCTGTTAACATACTGACTGCAATGTTATTTTCTGTGTGTTATACATAATATACATTAATACATATTTGGATTAATTCAAATTATGTTCCATTCTGTTAATACTAACAGTGGTTTGGTTATTACTAACTGCAACTTATTGCTATACCTCATTTACCACAGCACATCAAAGTAGGCCAGTTCTGGCTGATCTGCCTACTTTGCCTCAACTGGCCATGGCACCAGGTCCCAGCATATCTGGGACCCAAGCCGGTGGTGCCCCCTCTGCTGTGGCTGCACTACCGGCTGCATTGGGTAGTACCACTCCACAGGATGGGGCGCCCTTCTGGGAGCGGAGGTGGTGGGGGTGCTGTCACTTGGGATGAGCTGCCAGTCTTGGTGCAGAGGATAGTCTACCGTGGGTTTGATTGCTGCCTGTGTCAGATTGAGGGCATGCTGGCTGACCTAGTGCCCAGCCTTAGGCACTGCAACCCCTGGGGCAGTGGAGGAGCAGTGCCGACAGTCCCATGAATGGGGATGTGAGTCATACTGCTGCCATCTGGAGACACATGAGACTTGGATTCTGGAACACCCTCCCTATCCAAGGTGTTCACCCCCTCATGTGTCACACACCACCCTGCCTGCTCTCTTGTCTGTCTCATCTGTCTGCAAATGCATCCTCACCTGCCCAACTTACCTCACCCACATGTACCTATGTCCCTTCCCCAACATTCCACTCTCACCTTAAAAAAATGGGCACCAGTCCCCCAAAAAACTATCGCCCCACACATAGCTCTTTATTTTGCACACCTGTCCACTAGGCACATATAATTTGGTCCAATTGGCTTGACAACGCTGTTATGTTGTCCTCACCTCTCTTTCTGGGGTTGAGAGTTCAAAGTCATGCACAAATTCTGTCAAAGTGCACAGTTGTTGCTGTATATGAAATGGATAGCTATAGTTCTTTCCTACACCCTTCCTACACATCCTGTATTCCCCCTGCTTGCACTTCATTTCACCACTTTCCTATCTCCCCATTTTTTCTTTATATTTTTTAGTGTGCTGCTTCAAGATGCGCTATATCATGCAGCTTTGCTAAGCTCAGCTAAATGGAGTTATATTGACTATATGTGTTTTTAAAATTGTAATATGCACTTACAAAATAAACACCTGTTCCATATATTAAACCCACGACCATTGCACCTGGGGACCACTGCATTAACCTGCCATGCCACACAACACTTAATTAAAACAGGTGGTTTAAACAAAACATAGTAATTGTCAGTTGCAGTCATTAAGTGTGTTTCAGCAGAGCTGCATGCTGCACCACTCCTTGCAAACTTGATTAAATATTAATGGAAAAAATGGGAGTAGATCTTGGACTCTGGTGCAATAGTGCACCACTAGATAGCAAAATACATAATAATGGATGTAAGTGAGGCCTGTAATAGTAGGTAAATGTGCCTTTCAGTAGCACTGAAAAAAAATACACCTGCTAAGGCATTGATGCAAAATACATGTTCAACTGGGACCCTGGTACACAAATACACCATATAAAGCCATGCACATACTGATGGATATAGAAACTGTATGTCACAGTCTGTATGTGAGTACATATATCTTGCAAATACACCTGCTGTAGCAATGACTCAGTAGCTCAGTCTGTTAATTGCCTTGCAAACAGTACATTTTACCACACACAGTCCTGGGTACAAATCCAGTGGGGTGTAGAAGTGAATGTACAGTATTGTGAGGGCAGCAATTACAGACTAAATCATGCACTTTTTATCCACACAATCCATTTAAAATGACATGCCTGCTTTTCACTGATGGAAGTCACAGGCCTGGAGGTAGGAACACACTTCACATATCCCTATAGCAAAACTATAACTAAGTGTCACGTCATGCATTAATATGCATTCACACAGAATGTCAACTCAGGTACTGCAAATGAGGGCCACTAATAACAGAGTGCACCCCAAAATCGTTCCAAAGTCACTGTGCAGATTATCACAGCTGTACAGCTAACATACACATTCAAAGTCCCTACTTGTAACAAGGCCTACCCTCATGCACACTGCAAATTACTAGCAGACTGTAATACATGGCCTGGCATTTGCCCAAATGGTGGGCATATTCTTATATTTATACCCCATCTTACTCAGGAACACACCAAACATGTTGTCTAGTACTCTATTAGTGATACTGTTAACTAATATACATACCTTAAATGCATTCCTTAATTGAAGTGGAAAGGGTAGCCTCACTCTGGCTCTGCCTCTACAACAAGGCTGACACAGCTCCCACAGTAACTTGTTCAGCTTGTTATCCTCCAAAGTGTTCACACTCTCTGCCTATGTCTATTACCTGCAGCAGCAGCTCCAGCCTGTACCACACACATCTCTATGTAAAGGTTTCTGCTACAGACTTAGCCTCTGTGATGATGTAGTCTCCTCACCCCAGTAATGTCCAGCACAACATAGGTTCATAGGTTCATAGGTTCGTACTAGGCTATCTGCCCTAGGGCATTTATAAGCCTAGCCAGAGTGTATGTGGCTTACACCACCCCTTAACATATCAGAAAGGGGCCTTAATCTCCATGAAGGCCTTGTATATTTTGTATGAGACTTTCCTCACACAGAGCCCGCCTTTGTGAAAACTTTATTACCACCACCTATCAACAGAGGAGTACTGCACTCCATCAGGTATGTAACTGATTTTGTGTACAATAGGATGCAGAGGCTCTGTGTACTAGAACACGTGAGAGACATACAAAATAAGAAAGACACTAGTGCACTTTACACACACAGTAAGGTATGTCAAAACTTTAAAAACCTTTCTATTTTTTGTTATAGACAGGGTGCCTGGAGAAGAGAAAGGTGGTGATGCCAAAACCCTACTTGAAGTTAGAGAGTGTTTGTGGCAATTTAGATTAGATGCAACAAGAACACCAGGAATAAATGAATGTATTTCAATATCTAGTATTCTTAAACACAAGGCACATTTCATTTAATTTCATGTTAATATATTTACGCATCTAACTAGTATTTTGAAAAACAAACGATCCTTTAACTTTTTAACTTTTTAACATTTTTAACATTTTCAGTATGGTAATTTCAAACATTTTTAAGTTATTATTATTATATAATAATCTTAAGTTTTATTAGATTAATGTTTAAAACATGATGTTTGTTATTTTCATTGCTGCTTTCATGTGTTAACTCATTTTTACACTAACAAACAGGATAATGTATTTGTTGATGAATTAATTATCAGTTGATTGACTTTGTTCTACTATTGGTTTAGAATTAATTGGCTACTAATTGTTAACTGACAGTAGATTTAAAAATGTAAGTTGTGTATGATAAGTGGACTCTGAAGAAGCCCAGTAGATGATGTCGGGTGAAAGCGCTTAGTCCTACTTTGCTGGATTTATGGTGAATAAAGTTTTTAAACAGACCGAATGAAGGGTTTCCCTTGCTATTGTGGTTTGTTAACTTACAAGGATTGATAGGGGTGCTTGTAGGAGGCCTGCTGTCCCTCTACCACCTGTTGGAGGTGTCACGTCATGGGTCACGCTGCACATGTTTCAGGCCATCATGGAGGCATAGGCATGTTCTGAATGGAACACCCGATGTACTCTTAGGGTTATGGATGCAGCACAGTCTGACATCCATGACTGCCTCCACTGCATTGGGGACACCCTGGATCGGTTGACTGATGCAGTGGACAGAAGGTGGGCTGAGACAGTGTCTATCTTGGAATGCACATTGTCTGTGCTGGAACATGTGGGTCGAGTTGAGTGTCAGACTCGTAGACATAGGTCAGCAACCCCAAATGCTGAGACTCCACGTGGCCATGCACAATCATGCTCCCATAGTGGCAGCACATACTGTACTACAGAGGGGGGGTGTGCTGTCCACACCAAAACATGGCAGGCTATGGGCTCATTGTCCTGGCTGTTCCAATGGGGACATGATCCCAACAGACAGCAGTCACTGTTAAGTACTAGCACCGCTTCTGACCTTGGACTTGGAGGTGCAAGTGCAACTCCTGGCAGAGCCATTTCCCATGTTCGAGGTCAGAGATGGTGAACTGTTAACTCTAACATGTATGGTCCAGAACTGTCCAGCACACACACATGTAAAGCTAGCATTGTGCTTGATGGTGTACTTGCATACACTCACAAACCACTGTCAAATGAAGGTCACCTACACGGCACCTTCCCATGGTCAATCTTACCTGCTTCCCTTCCTGGCTAACACAGATGCTGTCACCCTTTTGGGTCAGCCTAGGCCTCATGCACCCCACACAGCATCCTGTGCAAGTGATGATACCTGTGCCACATCCCTGACATCCTGGCCATACACACTGAGCCGAGTGGAGGAGGGGCAATGTCTACAACTCTGATCTGAGATATATAACAATAAGTATCTTGTTTTTTTGGCTTATTTATATTGGTTATTGCTTCTAGCAATTTATATAAAGCACTTTTTACTGCCTGCTGCATACTTTTTACTGTATTTTATTGCTATTTTCTTTACTTGTTAAGCACCTATTTGTTTGTTCCGATTTCCTGCCAAGGAGTGCATCATATAATTGATTTGTTTGCAGTTAAAAGCATTCTGTAGAGTCACCTTGCTCCTTTATCAGTTTAAAAACTTTCATTTTGTGGCTCACTTCTGTGATAAACATTTCTGTAGTGTTTACTGTCTAAAAGAGTGTAGGCTACTAGCTTTAGTATTGGTCCTCACCTTCCCTCCCTGTTGGTGTCTTGCTGTTATACTTGGTGGCTTTGCAGTTGCCTGCCCCTATTTTAAATTTGATTTGGGAAACTCTTCCCAGTCTAGTGTCATTAGCTCATTCTACCTAATACAGAGAGAACATCTGAGAAGGTCAACCCACTTAGTTTCTTTTCTTCTGTTCCTCCTTTCTCCCTTTCTTACAAAAAAATAAATAAAAATTTGCCTGAATCTCCTTGTGTTCTGACTGTGTTTCTCAAACATTTTAGAAATATAGAGTATATTTTAGTGCATTTATTAAAACTGTATTTGCCTTAATATTGCTACAACTCAAGTGCTCTAGGTTGCACTGCATCTGAATTGTTTTAGTCTGTTTTAGCTGCTTTTCTATATATATATAGACTTTTCTGTATATGTAGACTAGCTACTTATTCTACTGTATTACTGCCTCTTAAATCGTTTTTCAGTTGTGCCCTTGCCTTGCTTCAGTCAAAAAGTTTTAAATTGCTAATTTTGTAGTGTTTTAATTGCATTTACTGTTTAGGGCTACACACTCAAGTGCGTTAGCCTTTTCTGTGTTTATTTACTGTATTATTACATTGTTTAGCCTGTTCTAACCAAAACAAACAAGCAAAAAAAAAACTACTATCTTGTTTGCTCGTTTCCAGCCTTTCCTAGCTAGTATAGTCCAGATCCCAGGCTTTTCTGGTTTCAGGACATTATTTTCTGTGTTCAGAGCTACCCAGACCTTGCTGTGGTAGAGGAAAGTCCTACTGCTTACCAGTGAGAGTGCTGAGCATTGTACTGCCTGTCTAACACTAGAGGAGTGGTTTTCAGCTATGAAATTGTAATTTTATTAGCCATTCTGGTCTGATTTCTATCCCTTTCAACTTTCTGGCTTAAAAACACGTGTGTTTGTGCATTTTTTCGCATCGTGCAGCACAGCGGGGCTATGGTTAAACTATTCCAGGTGCCAGAAAGTCTGCTCTTTAACTTTTCCCTTAGAACTAGCTGGTTTCTCAGTTGTTGTTGGTGTGTCTTTTGGCTTTTCCCGGTTAGGGGTCACCACAGTAGAACTCCATCCGCTAATGATTGTCAATAGATTTTTACGTGCCGAGTTGCCAGTCCTGACACACAACCTTCAACGAAGGTACGCCCATTCACGCATGTCTCCAGACAGAAGATGCTCTAGCTGAGAATCGAACGGGACAACGTCTTACTGTGAGGCGACAGCGCTACCGCAGCACCACCACCGCAACTAGAACACTAAAATCTGAACCCATGTGACTATCACTTGCTCTAGAACCTGCTGGAAAGCACTAGGAAGCCTTAAACTGATACAAGAACTTAACTCTCCTTCTTAATAAGGCAAAATTAATTGTAGGCACTAAACAGCCTATAATTGCAAAGTACCTTGCAAAGGTAAGGGAAAACAGCTCTTTTACCTTACAAAAAAAACACCTAAACAGGCATGTCCAAGGGTCATCTTCCAGTGATTTCTCCTGTCCACCTGGTGAATCTGGGCATACTGGGGCAATGCAGCAACTGCCTCATGTACACAGACAACCCTCTCCTGCTACCACCCAACACTACAACCTGTGAGAGATGCACTTACATAACCAAACTGGAAGCAAATCTCTCTCCAGCCAAGATTGTGCTAGACAGTCAAGAGGAGAAGGTTAACACCTGCACTACACCTCAAGCAACACATAGCCTGTCAAAACCCACACATAACAACACTAAACCCACATATGCTGAGGCCCTTAACATTAACTTGCCTAAGCAACAAGGACCTCCGAAGCTGAAACACAAACAAACACCAGTCACAACCAAAGTGACCCATAGCTCACAACACCAGTGTGCCTCCCAATAACAGCCCCTAAGGCAAGACAACATACCCAACACTTTAGTCATAGGTAACTCTATAATCAGGCACAATGATGTCCTACTCACCAGGCTGAGCAAGGAGAAAATTACAGTCAGCTGCCTGTCAGGTGCCAGGATCTGCCACATAACGCAGGCACTCAAGCCACTTCACAACAAGTACAAATACGAGTCTGTCTTTTTCCATATTGGAGTGAATGACTTGAGACGTACCTCCCTGGACTACATGAAAAGAGACATGGAAGAGCTCTCGGATCATGTGGCCCAGGCAGATATGACCCTAGCCCTGAGTAGCATCCTGCCTTCACCCTGAATGATACCACAGTATAAGAACAAAATGATTGACTTCAAAAATTGGCTAAGTTTTGGAGTCATTCAAAGGGGATCCAGTATCTGTCTGCCTGGGATGACATGATCGACAAACCATGATGCTTTGCCAGAGATGGTCTGCACCTGCCACCCCTAGGATTCAGGTTACTGGCTAAAGATCTTGCCACCCCTATAGTGCCTTTTTTAGGCAAGGTTCAAAGGACAAAACCACCACCGTAACAGATACAAGAATGCAAAATCTGAAGATAATGCTACTCAATGCTAGAAGTCTAAACCTCAAAATGCACTCTCTCGAGGCACTCCTAAAAATGGAAAACATCGATATCTGTACAGTAACTAAGACCTGGTTCAAGATTCCAGAGAGCATCCCTGCAATACCAGGCTACAACTCTTACCACACTTTTCAGCCACCAAACCAAGACTGAAACACTAAAGGTGGAGGAGTATCCATATTCACCAAGGATATTCACACCTCCAGGCTAGTTGCCTAACACAATTCATCTGAAATTCTCCAGGTGCAACTAACACTAGGTAAGACTGCAATCCAAATTGTAGCTTGCTACAGATCCCACACCATGCCCCAAGTTTCTCACTACACCTTTCTAAATATACTGGAAAATATTAAGATACAACCAAACACCCTAATACTAGGTGATTTCAACTATCCTGCCATTAACTGGGAAAACTACTTGGGTACCAACACCTTTTCCAAATGGTTCTTGGAATTCATAAATTCCAATGCCCTGGATCAACTAATCCATTGTCCCACCAGGGGCTCCAATATCCTAGACCTGGTCATTACCAACATGGGAGATAGATGCTCCACACCAGTGGTCACTCCCTTATTGTTCAGGTCTGACCATAAGCAAATCACCCTTGACATCCATATCCCACTCCCACCCCCCCCCCACCCCAGTAAGGAAACCTCTGTAAAAAAACTTCTCCAAAGCCAACTTCATGCTACTTAAGTCAGAAGTGATAAACTTCATGGCACCCATGCAGACGGGAGCTAAAAGTTCAACTGCTGAATCCTACACTAAGGCACTGTACAAGCACATCCACTCATGCCTGAATCGTGCCATCCAAAATAGAACCAAGACGCTCTCCTCCAAAAAAGGAAGCCAATCTGGTGGTCCCCTGCCATAAACATACTATACAACAGAAGGAAGAAACTGTTGCAGAAAAGAGGAAAATCCCAGGATGCAAAAAACTCCCTTACCAGCCTCAGTAAGAAGCTGAGATCCCTCATAAAATCCTCCAAAGCTAGTTATGAAATAAAATTGCCAAAGATTCCAAAGACAACCACAAGGCATTCTATAGTTATGTCAAGAATCTAAATGGCAATGCTCAGATCTGCTCTGAGCTACAACCGAATGGCATTAAATATACTGATCCCAAGGATATTGCCAATATCCTGGAAGATTGATTTAGTGCCAACTTCACCACCCTCTCACCCCCTAAAGGGCCCATCTCAATCCCAAAAGATTGTCAAATTCCGGTAATCACAGCCACAGAAGTAGAAACCGCACTCTCCAAAGATAAGAATATATGGGACCAGATGACATCCCGGGCTGTGTACTACATGAACTACAAAATGAACTGGCACCTCACCTAAGTGTCATGTTTAATCATAGCCTCACATCAGGCTTTGTGCCCACTGAGTGGCGCACAGCTACAGTTATCCCACTCCACAAAGGGGGATCCACCTTGGATCCTGAGAACTTCCTTCCCATCAGTCTGATGAGTCTGATCTGCCAGGGCTTGGAACGCATTATTATGGAACTTATAAGCAAAGACATTGGCAACCTTCAAACAGTGGACCCCACCCAGTTTGGGTTTGTGAAGGGCCGATCTTGTCTTCTGAACCTGATTGACTTCTTCAAATTAGTCTCCAGAGCTGTGGACGAAGGTAAGGCTGTCTGCACAACCTATCTGGACCTTGCCAAGGTCTTTGACACCATCCCCCACTCTGGAATCATAGATAAACTTACTAAGCTGGGTATAAATCCCTACATCACTCGATGGGTTGCCAACTGGCTTACTGACAGAACTCAGATTGTAAATGTAGTCGACTCCAACTCCAGACAAGTGACAAGTGGAGTACCTCAGGGTTCAGTCCTAGGACCACTCTTGTTTGGCATCTACTTCTCTGAAGTACAGGCCAACACTAAGGGACTCTGGCTAACAAAGTTTGCAGATGACTGCAAACTGGCAACCATTATTGAATGCCCAAATGATGTGGATATTCTACAAAAGGGCCTTACAGAAACAGATGCTTGGTGCCAGAGCCATGGGCTGAAGCTTAATGCCAAGAAATGTACAGTTATCCCCTCTGGGAAAAACCATGTACCCATGAATTACCAGTACACTAAACACCATAAGTGTGATGAGAGACTTAGGGACACAGGTGGACAGTGGTCTCACCTTTGATAACCACATCACCACAACAGTCAGGAAATTCTTCTTTGTGGCACACCTCATCACGAAGGGTTTTTCATCCAGAAAAAAGTGGTCATTGTCCCACTGTACTCATCCCTCATTAGACCCATTATAGAGTACAACACCCTGTTTGGTATGTACCTTACAAGACATCTGCAACAGCTGGAAAGGCAGCAGAAATACCTCACTAAAAGAATCACAGGCCTAAAGCAGATGCCCTATGCTGACCGTGTAAAAAAACTCCAGCTATACTCTGTGGCATATCGTTTACTCAGAGGTGATCTCTGCTTAACATACAAGGCCATGTCAAACCATGAGCTGTTGGACATGCTCCACTTAAAGAAATCCCAATCCCTCAGAGCCACACACTCCAGGGGATCTTAACCTTGTCATCACAATGAACAAAACATGCTGGAGGGATAAGTTCCTGACCCAGAGACTCCCCATACTCTGGAATTGACTACCCATACATGTCAAGCAGAGCGCCTCCTTGGCCCTCTTCAAAAGGAACCTTGACAATTGGATGGGAGATAAATTTATCCCGGGAATCACATCAGTCGCTCTGCTAGACAGGGGTCCAGGGAAGTAAATATTGTGGGAAGAAATATACGGGGAATTGTTTGTCTAGGCTTCTATAGGCCCTAGGGCCGATAGCCTAGTACCAACCTATGAACCTATGAACCTGTGCCACATCCCTGACATCCTGGCCATCAATGCAGGGAAAAGAAGCTATGTGTCTGATGCACAGGGTGAACTTGTGTAATGCAGTGTGGTTTTTCCATGCCACATGTAGTGGCTAATGACAGATACTGTATGCTGGCATTTGTCACAAGTACGCCACATACTTTTGTGTACCTTGGATTGTATGATGTTGTAATGGCTGTATAGTTACACAATGAAAGGTGTGTCATGGACATGTTTATGTTTCTGTTTCATGAGTCTGTTGGGATAACCTATGGATACACAGTGGCAATAAAGCAGCAGAGGATGGCATGTCAGCATAGCACAAATATGTCTTCAGCAAGGTACAGCACTATAACTGCATGGTTCCATAGGTTCATCTGTGTATAACAGGCTAACAAGGACAATGGTAGCATTCAGCATACTCGTGCATCCCTAATCTCTGAACAGGTCTGCTACCCTTGATAAATGTCATCCAGGTTTTGGGAACACACAAATCTACAAGCAGTCCTGATGAAGATGGCCCATCTACAAATATCCTGTGTCCAGTGCAGACAGTTGCCTGACACCAGTTATGAATGGTGTCTTCTGCATCCCATTTTGTAACCAGTACATGCTGTGTCACAGCAGATGTATGGTTCACATGCATGGGGGGCCTGTTTCATGTAAGTTGTACTGTCTGTGTTACATACCTGTCTTCCCAGCATGTACTATGTAAACCACAGTAATGATGTAGGCATGTAGAACAGGTGACACATGTGTTAGTCCTGTCATGGATATGCAGGAGGTACACAGCGGGATCTGATACCTCCCTGTATGTAGCCATACACATCCCCTCCAAAGCATTTAGGACACAGACTAACCATGTACGTTCGTGACTTGGACTCCATAGGACAGGTTATCAACACTGAGTATTGGTGTACCATGGGGATCTGTGGGGCTGCTACAGGTGTATGCCATGCCTGTGTAGTGAAATAGCAAGGGGGCCATTGCACACAATGATAGGTGTGATGATGGACACATTCAGTATAGCAGTGACTGTCTGGGATGTACATCCCAAACTTGTCAGTATAGGTTGTACAACAGTGAATGCACCCCCACATCTTACCAACCAGTGAGAGTCAAAGGCTACATTACTGTCTGTGTCCATAACCTTATGTGTAATGGCTCAACTGTGTGCAGTCTGCGGCCACTACAATAATTTGCAGGCATGGATGATTTCCCACAGGATAATATTGTGCAGTCATTGGCAGTTAGTCTTTGCCAGTGGCTAAGAGTACAACTGACTTGTGTCTTACATCATTCCTGGATAACTGTTGGTTCTGTGTGGGATTCTGTGACAGCTCCCAATATGTAATCACCTGCTAATGTACTCAGTCAGAGTTCACTGACAGTGGCTATGACTGCAGAGAGGGAATATGTAGATGAGGTATGCCAATAATGGAGGATGGTGAACTATACTGGTGACTGGCATCATTACAATGTAGGTCTCCCAATGCTATCTTCCCAGAGTATGACTGTAAGACACTTGCCTATCCACCAGCTAACATAACACTCTGTACATTATGTACACAGTTTCCAGCAAGGCCTGCTGGCTTAATATTGCCATACACTTTGTCATGCCATGGTTGGTGGAGTGAGACATATGTCCGACATCCATTGCATAGTGTAACAGTCAATGGGCCCTGCTGGTTACAGTCGGTAGGCATCATCTGGCCTGGAGAAGAAGTTACAGTGTTTGGTCCACTGTCAGTAGATGTAGAACAGTGTAAGTGCTCAGATCCATGCTAACTCCTATCATGGCATTTCAGATGACATGACTCAGAGATCTGGGGACACTGCTTGGCACTACATGCTAGTTGTCCTCTGTGCAAGTAAGTATTGCAGTTAGTTCCAGCATGTTGCAAGAAGAGATTCATGCAAGGTGTCTGTACAGAACACAGACAAACAAGTTAGGGAAATGTAATATGTACACACTGTGTCACTTAGTTGTGCTGTGGTTCACTTGTCCAAAGAATGATCCAAGTCCTTACCTACAATGCCCTGTGGCAGTGCCTTGACATCCCCACATGGGAATCAACATAGTGCATCATGTATTTACCAATATGGGTGACCAGTACAGACCACCCAACATAAGATACTCCCTGGTGGGATCTGGACACAGATCAGTCTCCTTTTACCTGCCAGCATGTAGCCCCCTTGCAGACAATGCAGACATATATGTCAAGACAGCTATTTATTACCTCCTGTGGGATGGTTGACATAGCATGACTGCACCTCCCCTTCAGATGGGACAGAAAAGTATGCATAACTCTACACCAATGCATTGTCTGCAGCAATACAACTGCATAAACTCTGCTGTACATGACAGGGACACAGGCTCATCATAGCTCAGAAAACCTGACTGGTGTACAACTGCCATTAGCAGGCTGTACACTAACAGGTGGACAATGCTGTGTGACAGTTGAGGTGAAGGTGTCCCCCCAACATGGGGGCACTACCTCCTCAGCTAAAAGAAGCACATAGTGTTGTTCTGATGTTGTGTAGACATGGTAAGTGACAAAAGTAGCCACCCACACAAAGCAGAGCCACAACACACATTGTAGTTACATGTGTGACCTCAAAGGACAGGCCCAGATTGTTGATTACCTCATACGTCATGATGCCACATATGATGGGTCTGTACTCATACCTAATCTGTACACCCACACAGTCTGCATCAACTACACTCCCTTGTCCCCACCATGTAACATATGACATTCCTACAACCTGTCCCATAACACAGAGCAGTCCATAACTGGTCTCTCATTGAAAGTTACACAGCATCTATTGCACATGCTAACATCCAGGCTGCATCTCATATGTTATTTGACAAGGATGACTAACACCACTGGGAATACCGATACTACTGGTTGCACAACCGCTGAGTGGACTGTGGCAACTGTTCTACCCTTGCATAGAGGTGGTGCATCCACTGACCAACATAACCATATACCTCTTTGTCTGAGTATCCATATCTGTATAAATGTAGGAGTGATCATCACTGAGCTGATCAACACACATATATGTGTTCTATGCACAGTTGACTGTACACAATTTGGAAGTGTAATGGGGGAGCATGACTGTTACACGTGGTGGACATTTCTGAGACAGTCACCATGGACATGGGTGAGGGTACATCTGGGCGTACAACCCCCTAGATTGAGCCAAGCCATTTGACTATATCCCTCACTCAGGAAACATTTACAAAGTGCCCACTTAAGCATCCATGATACCGTCATTGTAGGGATCACTGACTGACCCATTGCTGGCACACATATGCAACATAGGGACATCCACCTCCAATAGCTGATCTGTAAGCAGCAATGCTCAACAGGGTACAGTCCTGGGTCCTCTACTGCTTGGAATCCATTCAACCACAATACACATGACTATTGGCTGAGTATGGCTAATAATGTTGGCTGATGCCTGCAAATTGTGAACACTCATAGAGTCTCTGTGGTATGTCACTATACTGCAAGAGGGTATTGCGAACACATGCTTGTTGACATACTAATGGCCATAAATTCCAAGCAAATATATATGTAGTAAAATTTCCATCAGTTAGACCTATGTACCTAAGTAGTACATCAGTGGCAACATGTGAAATACATACTCAGGTGTGAAAGAACTGTGCATACAGACATGGCCACACATGTTTATATCATTGTGCCTCAGATCACCATGTTTCTACAGTGTTATGGCAGGAATCATATGACATAGCTGAGGCCACAGTCACCATTAGGTGACATACTCGTAACCTCCATGTACTCTTCCCTCAGCATGCCAATATCTGAGTGGAATGGCCATTTGGTGATGTACCTTTCCGAGCAATACTGGCAATTGCACACAACAGTATGGTCCCTCACAAGGACACTTCACTTCTTCCATATGTGTTCAGTGGGGATTGTCTGCAATGAGTGTCATTGTCAACTGTGGCATATAGACTACTTAGAGGTAATCTGTGCCTTGCATATGGGGCAATGTGCAACCCTGCTTGAGTGCATGTGGTACCTATCTGTAGGAGGCATAGTAGATGTATAACTCACTGTAAGGACATTAACCTTGTCGTATGTGATGTTAGTACTACATGCTTGTGAGAGAGATTTGTCTAGCAAACTTAAACACACCCTTGAAACAGAACCCTGCCTAATGGCACACAGACCACTTCAGTGCACCTCAGCACATGTCACCTGTCTTATTGGTTGGGCAACCATCATCTCAACACAGGGCATCTGTTTGTGTCGCTCTTGGACTGGGGCAATATGTGCTGATCCTGTAGCTATAGGTATAAAAATGTCTATGATTGTGAGGGCTATATGGCCACTATGCTAATAAAGTTTAAATGTAATATGGTTCCAGAATATGATGTAAAATGCTCCAACAGGCTCACACACAAACATGGCTACATTGAGGCTAGCACCACTTCCAATTTCTGTGTACAGGACATGCCAAGGCACACACGTAGTGCAAGTTGGCTGTATGTAGATGAGAACACTTACCTATGTAATAGTACACACTATAGATCACAGTACGTGATGCCCGCAACACATCTCATGTGTGCTAGTACTATCAGCTTAGGACATATTATGCTTGATGACATCAGCAGGCTTTGTTGTGGTCAGTCCTTTGGGGGGCCACATCACACACTACAAATAAAATACTACATGACCCTACCTATTTCTAAGTTACCAAGGTGATCATATTTATGCCATCTGGACCTACACACACACCAAGTAGCCTGGAGTGAGAGTAGAACCCACACCTACATACGATATTACACACTATAGGTCATATATTTATTGCACACACCACAGCTTACATCTAATACGACACTGTCAGCTGGTAGTCTTAAGGTGGATAACATCAGGCATTGTAGAAGAGAGCAGTTTGGAAGCCAGTAGCACGTTATAGGGCCAAAAAGTGCATAACCATTACAGGTTGATATCCCATGAGGGCATGGCAGTTGTTTTGTAGGGGTACACACACACACACACACACACACACACACACACACACACACACACACACACGCACACCAAGTAGCCTCGAGTGAGATTAGAACCCTTACCTTTCTAGTCTTATTCACTGCATCTCACAGTACTTATCATGTTTGCCACAGGTTGAGTCTGTGCAGGCACAGTACTTGTGCATTACACAAACTAGGCTTGTGTTGAACAGCATCTGTGGTCTACAGAGTGATATTGCTTGGTTCTGTTATCGATATCTAGTATCCTAGCAGTGGGATAACTGTTATTATCCTAGCTATAGGTGTACAGTTACCAGTATGGCCAAATGTGGCTGCTTTCAGTTAGATAGGCAATCATGTGGTCAGGAACAATGTGCCCTGTCCATGCATACATTGACAACATTATACATTACACCACCTGCCCACCTACGTCTCTCTATGTGGTGATATCCAGCAGGCACAGGAGTCTGTAGGTAAGTAGATTGTGTACTGCTGAACCCTTAGTTTGCACCATTTCAGCAACAGTATGGATGTGTGGTGGTACAGATTTGCTCACCATTATTAAGGTGTGTAGGACAATATAGACATCCACACACATATTTATGTAATTAACCAGGGATATATATATATATATATATATATATATATATATATATATATATATATATATATATAAATGTAGCTGTGTGTGTGTGTATGATATGTATATGTGTTATGTAGATAAGTGGGGACAGTCTATGTACCAGTGTGATATATATAGCTATATGTATCAGTATATATCTATCTGACACTACATAGTGATAGATACACTATGTGTGTGAGAGAGAGAGATAGTGACAGATGGATATGTATACGTATATGTCTATAAGAATACACATATCTATATATGACAGGTCATTCTGATGACAGGGCAACAGAATTACACTAATTTTAACTGTGTTTGGGCATACCCAGTGAGACTGTCAGTACTTGCACAGTGACTGCAGGCCACTACCTGTACTCCAGTCCAGGATTTTGTGTGTTACATACCTCTCAACTGTCCAAAGTTTTGCAGAATGTCCAGAGTTTTGGCTCATAGTTTTGGTCTGTTCCTCATAAAGTTTGTGATTTTCTGGCAAATCACTTGGAATGACTGAGGATCAAAGTCACTTAATAATGACATACATTTGCATTTCTGACTTCAAATCCTTCAGAAAAATGTCTGTTGAAACAAACCCTGTTATTCTAGCAATTATTTTAAGTTTATGAGAGCAGTATTTAAAATATGCCCCTATTTGTGGGCCTTTGTCCCTTTTGTCAGGCTTTATCCAGATTTCTTACACTAAGAGGTTGAGATGTATGTTACAGACACTGACACTGTCCCTGTTTCTGCAGTACTGAACTTCACTCAAAATGTCCATGGCATTCCCCAGCTGTCTGCTGCACTTAATATGTGACTGAGGTTCATAATGTTACACCGCACACACAATGACAGTATGTGAAAACACCAACATAATAATACCTCACGTGCAAAAGATGTGAATATTTCCACATTAGGACCATCAACACCATCACCCATGCTAACTTCCCTAATCCACTGAGCCACACAGGCTGCCAGACAGAGAGGAGTCAGTCATCATGCAATCAACAATGTACATTGTTATTTCTTCTTTATGTGGGACATACAATGTGTGTTAGAGTACCATGTTACAGCCTGGAGATTGATTGGTCTGTTGATATACTATTGCTGACTAACTGTTAAAGCAGATATATGGGAACACTGCTGTGTTGGGGGTGGGGGAACAACAGCACATGATCTGCTGGGATAGACAGTAGTCCAAATATCATGTGACACTACTGTTTAACATCCTCATTGAGTGATGTAGTGAATATTATAACCATGAGTCCTAGTTATTATTAGGGGACACATACTATTGGACTGTGTATCTGTAGTCCCATGTGGATGTTACAGATTTCCAAATAGTCCACTATATTTTCTTGCATAAATGCAGCAGATCCAGACATACAGTAATGTATTATTTAACCTGACAAGTAGTGTGTAGGTTAGAGACTGACCTTGCAAATGCAGCAGTTGACAGAACTGTAGTTCATGGCTGACTATGTGATGCAAGCAGCACATAGCCAATACATGAATAGGTACAGGTTGTGTGGTTGCTTGGCATCAACAATTTTACTATATGTATGTGAGTAGGAGTAAGGTGTCAGTCCCTAGGGCCCTAGGTTGTCAGTGAATGTGCTATGCATTGTCTCTTAGCCAAAGACAGGGCATACTGGGCACAACTATGTTTGCCTACAGGGACATCTTTGGGGTTCTTCCTCCAAGTCCTCCTGTAAGTGTGGCTGTGGTGACCTAGGCACTGGTGTGGGTCTGTGTATCCCTTCCTTTGCTGATCCTGCTGCAGCTATTTTCACAAGATCATATTGTGTAGTATGGCACATACTGTGAATATTTGTGCACATGTGGCTGGAGTGTACTGCAGGGCTCCACCAGATATATTGAGGCACCAGAACAGTGACTTCAGAAGCCCAAACACATGCCATATGATGTTCCTAGTTTGTGCATGTATCTCATTATGGTGTTTTCCCTGAGTGTATGTGCATTTCTGTTGGGTGTCATCATCCCTGGTTCCAGTGCGTAGCCAGCATCCTCCAGTAAATGGCCATGTGGGATGTCCCCCCTAGCAAACATCTGGTCCAGCTGTGATATGTGCCAGATATGGGAGTCATGATAACTGCCAGGGCTGCCAGCACACACACTCATGATAGTCCCCTGGGCATTGCACATGACATGGCATGTGATGGAGTGATAGCCCTTGCGGTTGACATAGATTCTACCCTGCTCACCCGGTGGTGATGATGTATACATGACTGCAATCTGTGGCACCCAGTACCTCAGGGTAGTGTGATACATGGTAGAAGTGTTGCATATTGCTG
This sequence comes from Protopterus annectens, assembly GCF_019279795.1. Lineage (NCBI taxonomy): Eukaryota > Metazoa > Chordata > Ceratodontiformes > Protopteridae > Protopterus > Protopterus annectens. Next base: position 1,025,178,585 of record NC_056741.1, on the reverse strand, counting down.
GCCCTTGCCCTGGATGCTGATGCCTGTGAGACCATCATCATGTTCCTAGTTGGTCTTTGAAATGTACCTGTAGCTAATATACTAAGGGCTACGATACCTTTGTTTCCACTGGTATGGGTTCCCCTCTGTTGGTTCTTGGTCTGAGTTGAAGGTGGCAGAGTTCAGTGAGTTCTTGTAGTATGTCCCTGTCCACCCTGTAGCTCTCTACAATCTCTAGCTCATGTAGCCTCTGGAAGGTTACCCTGGGCCTGAACACTCTTCTCCTTCTCTATCTAGTCCTATTGTCAGCAGCATCATTGACTTCAGCATCTAGCACATACGGATGTAGCAGACCTGCATTCTTTCAGTTAAAATTCCCAATCTGTACTCCAATGGTGCTGAGTATGGGGGAATAATCAGATTGTAAGGTGACTGCATACTTTATAGTGCTCTGCTGTAGGTGCTGACTCTGTGATTGCCTACCTATGATGCATTGCACCTGTCTAGTATATCATTAACATCATTTAATAGCCCTAGTTTAAGTTAAACAGGGGGCAAAACTAATTAATATTTCATTGCCTTTTAGATACACTCAGCACTGTGGCATGGCATGCAAACACATGCCCTGTAGGTAAACAAAGCACTTAGTACTCCCACCACTCAGGATTTCCACACTCAGCATAGTGGTGCGCAGCACAAACATGGTAAAACATGCTCCGCATAAGTAAACAAAGCTTAGAAGTTAGTGCACACACCCCCCTGAAAGCACACGCTCAGCATGGCAGCATGCCATGCAAACAGGCACAGCTAAGCTGAAAGAAGCTTAGAAGTTATTGGTCACACCCTCCCCTGATGTCATCTACCTTCTCTGTACACATCAACATTGTTCTCTGCCTACATGGAGGGGATATGCAGACACGATTTCCCCTTTATTCTATTCAGTAACTCCATCTCATTTGCATAGGGATCTGTGCTCACAGCCTGGAAACTACATGCTGCAAAGCCCTACCAAGTTAACAATGCACCATTGCAGATACTCCACACAGGGTCCTATAATACATTTCTGTCACATAATAAATTAATTTTTTTTTTTTTTATAAAGCATGTTTGTGCACTGTGGCACACTGTGCAAACATGACCAGATTATTACAAAAAAATAATTTATCTTATTGCCTTTCATTTTTTAGACACAGGGTAGATAGCTGCTTGCTGGATTACTCTAACTGCCTCATTTGCATGAGATTCACCTGCTTATGAGGTGATTTGCATGCCACAGAAGTTTCTGTGTTGGTGAGCTCATGTGAGCCGCTCAGCAGTGCTTACTGAATCTAAAAATGTTTGCGGCCATGATAGGAGCATGGCACGATGCCTACAGGGAAAAAAAAATGTGTAGACTTTGTTAAATTCCCCTCAAGAGAGTGAGCAGAAGAATCAAGTTTATCATGCAAATATGCCTAGTCATAGTAATTAGATGCACTCAGATACAATTAATAATATGAATAAAGAAAATAATGAGCCTGAACTAATGGGAAGGGAAATAACCCATTTTAGGTCCACACTCTGAAGTATAAATGCAACTGAAGTGTATCACCTGTAACAACGATGACTCATAAGTGAAAAGATTTATTTACCCAGTCCTTCTAATGTAGCGAAGTCAGTTAACTTGTTTTAAATTGCTGAATAGCAGAACAGTTTATGCTCAGACAAAGGTTATGCACTGAGCTTACAACATATGCCACAACACTGACGATACCACAAGTACACAATACTCTGCTGCAGCATGTAGGCCATGCATATTTTGCTGAGAAACTGTACAACATAATATGAGAACTGAGTATTTGTGGAGCTCACCGAAGAACTCTGGCATGACTTGCCAAGTGTTCCAGTAGCATGTAAACACAATGAAAGCACCTCCACACGGCCCAAGAAGGCACCAGATATCATAGTAATACCACTGACTACATATTTCTACAAATAAACAATATAGCGTACCGCAAAGAAATAGCCTAAAATACCTTCCTTTGTATATAACAGGAGCTGCAGGGGAAACAAAGTCATAGGCAGGTATAGACAAATATTGTACCAGTGCAGCAGAACTACAACTTCTTAAAAATAAAATATTTTTTTCCCTATATCTCTCTAGGATGAGGCTGTAACTAGGCAGTTATGATCAGTTCTTTAACCCAATTAACAAATTCTAATAAATTAATAAAATTTTTATATACTTTGCGTAAGACAATTATTCCTGCCCATATGCAGTCATAACCAGCACCATTACATCCTGCTTGTAGACATCTGCAGCCAGAGTTCGGCACACCTAAATGATGTAACCAATAAATGCAAAACATCTGGCTGAACATCTATGTATCACTTTCCACAGTATACTGTACACCATCTAGTATTTCTGTTTAATCATCTGGACTGCCATTCTGGGCATTTGAAGCTTGTGCATTACATTGTTATAACGGGTCTATATTATAACATCGAAGTTCTCTAACATCGAATGTTATAATATCGAACCCGTAATGTTGAACGCTGAAAACAGCGAAGGTGCAGGTCATTGAATTCTTTCCCAGGGAAAGAATTTGGTGGGCTGTTGCAGCGGCTTGGCTGTTTTCAGCGTTCAATATGCTGGAGCATTACAGGTCAGGTTCAGGTAAGTGTGCAATTGTGTGTAGGTTAGGGGGCGGGTTAGGGAGTGGGTCAGGTAAGTGTGCGGTTGTGTGGACGTTAGTATTAGGGCGCAGGTTCAGGTAAGTGTGTGATTGTGTGTAGGTTAGGGTTAGGGGCGGGTTAGGTGAGTTAGGGTTAGGGCGCCGGTGAGGTGAGTGTGCGATAGTGATGGACCTTAGGGTTAGGGTTGGGTTAAGGTAAGTGGATAGCTAATACTGTATGTAAAGTTTAGTTTAGGTGTAGGATTTTAAGTGTATGTATGTGGATGGCTGTTTTTTGTGTATGTTTGTGCTGTGTGTATGTTTCTCGGAATAGCAAATTTTTTCCCTGGGAAAAAATTCGCTATTCTGACTGTTCGATGTTTTCACACTTCGGTGTTTAGGGTTGGATATAATAACATTTGATGTTAGAGAACTTCAATGTTATGATATAGACCCGTTATAACACATTGTTTCTCTCTCTGAGCTACATGCCCTTGACACACCATGCAGACTTTACCTACAAACCTTTCAGATTATGTGTGTTTGAGAGTCATCATTCTGCAAACATTCTGAAAACACAAATAATGCTAATATGTCACTATAAAGACACTAATATCTACCGACTGACCCTGACCCTAACCCTAACCCTAAGGTCTGTCACTATCGCACACTCACCTGACCCGCGCCCTAACCCTAACTCACTTAAACCGCCCCTAACCCCAATATTTGTCACTATTGCATACATGCCTAACCTGCGCCCTAACCCTAACTCACTTAAACCGCCCCTAACCCTAACATAAAACCAACCGCACACTTACCTGAACCCAACGCATGACCTAACACCACAGGGCTAACAATAGCAAAGCCGCAATGACGTCAGTATGTCCATTTTGTGTTTTCAGGATTTTGAGTTTCAGGATTTTGGGTTTTCGGGATTTTGAATTTTCAGGCTTTTGGTTTCAGGATTTTGATTTTCAAGCTTATAGTGTTTCAGGCTTCTGACAGGGAACCATATATATATATATTCACAAACACCCGTAGTAGAGAATAAGTTGCCCAAAAATGAGTAAAGACCAAAACAGAAGGCAGAATGCAAACAATTGTAGGCACGTTCAAGAAATTTCAGATAAAAATATACGTAAATAAAAACTTGTTTATTCCATAAAAAGTGAGCGCTTTTGCGGTGTAACCCACACCGCTTCATCAGACAAATAAAAGCTCATCACACGAAGTTTAAATAGTGTATCACAATCCATTCAATTAATCAATTATCAAACAGGAAGTAAAACATTTAAAAACCAACTCACACTAACATTTTATAATAAAATGTATCAAACAGACCCATTAATGCTAAACAGTCATATATAAGGTAAATTTACGAATAGGTGTGGCTATGGGTACCCCCTGTGCAAACACATATGCTAATTTAGTAATGCATCACTGGGAACTGAACCATGTTTTTCAACATATTTTATTTAATAAAGCTTTAGTCTATAGGCGTTTCGTGGATGACATCTTAATAGTATAGGATGGTTCTATGGATGAATTTCTTTCCTTTAAAGCACATTTAGAAACTACAACTACCTTTCTTAGATTTTCAATTGAAACATCATATTTATCAGTAAATTTCCTTGATGTTAGTTTAAATATTAGGAATGGGACATTGGTATCTACACTATATAAGAAAAAATGCTGGAGGAACACAATTTTAAAATATGATAGTATGCAACTGAGGCATATTTTTAAAGGAATACTAAGAAGTCAATTTACTAGATTAAGTAAAATCTATATTGATAAAAAAGATTTAAAAAGAGAGGCAGATAATATGGTAGACATGTTTCTAGAAAGAGGCTATGATTATGATTTAATAATGAATGTTAGAAATAGTATTCTGTTTCAAGATAATTTAGAACCTAATGATAAAAAAGGCAATAATCTTCTCCCTGCCTTTAAAAGTGATACACATAATTATAAGGAGAAAGTATCTTTTATCACAACTTACACTAATGACTTTCAGAATATCAGAAAAATACTACTAAATAACTGGAAAGTCCTTCTGATAGATGAACCTACATCAAAGGTAGTAGGTAGTAACCCACATATAATATATAGGAGTAATAAAAATTTGAAATCTCTATTGTGTGATAGACCTGATTTGACCAGGAATGATGTACAAAAGTCAACTTACCCTTTTGGGACTTACCCTTGTCAGCATTGTAACTATTGTAAATTTATTACCAAATCACAAGATTTTATACATCCAGAATTTCACTATGCCTTCAAGCCAAGATTTAGGGCTACTTGTGATACTTCAGGCCTAATTTACTTGGCCACTTGTGAATGCTGTTCTGTGTTTTATATAGGCCTCACTAAGAGGAAACTGAGAAAAAGAATTTATAACCACCAGTATGATATCAAAAAGAAGAATGAGTTAAACGCTCTAGCTAAACATATTATATCTAACCCCTCACACTCTTTTGTTTTTAGGGTATTACAAATAGTGGAAGCTAATGCTAGAGGTGGTGACTATATAAATTTGATTGAATTAAATGAGTTGAAATGGATTCTCAGACTTAGAGGCCATTATCCCCCTGGACTAAATAATTATATTACAATAAGATCTTTTCTTAATAATCGGAGATAACTTTATTACCCATATTCTATTTCTCTGACATATTTTTCTGATACATTATATTTCATTCTATTTTGTGGCACACAGCATGTTTTACTATGAATTTTATTCAATTTCATTAACCACATCTAATGTTTGAAACATTTATTTATTTATTTATTTATTTATTCATTTTTTCTTTGATACTTTAATGTTCACATTGGTCCATGAAATATTGATGGCATTAAAATAAATGTAGTTTTTGAAATACCCTTGAAAAACATATTATTATTTTTAATGCTTTCAAGGTTCATAAACCTTATGAATATCTATTTATTTATATATATACTTATTTTCACATTTGTATATTGGTGTTTATATTTTTTATGTAAATGTTTCTATCAGAAAGTGGTTTTTAAATAAGTTATAACATATTTATTTATTTATTAATTAATTGTTTAACGCATTAAATTAATAATTCATTATTAATTTATTGTTTAGGATAATGTCTGAACTATGAATTATGATTTTATAAAATATTTTATATAAATTTATGTTGATCATGAAACGTTTATATATCTATATCTACATTTATTACAATATTTGTTATTATATGCTATACAAAATTAGCAAGAATGTTTAGATAAGAATGCTGATCTAAACTTTCCTGAAAATTCTTTTGACATCATAAAATTTATTGTTCCATCTATATAGTTATTTACATATATATTTAGTTATTTATCCATGTATTTACTTATCTACTTCATTTTAGGTATATCTACTGTCAAAATGCATTTTTAAATTGTCTAATATCTGAATATTTATATATCTATAACACTTTATTTATATAATAATTACCTATCTGACAGATTTTGATTCAAGAAAGGTTATGAATAAAGATGAATCATATATTGTATATTACGTTATATATGAAGATGATATACATCTTAATGAATTTTCAGACAACTTCAAATAGACACTAAATTTTGTATGTCTTACTATATTCAGTGTTCCTACTACTGTGTTGCTTTAAATTTTCTACAGATAATGACTATCTTAATTGAATTATTAGCTAATTAGTTAATCAATTGAACTATGCCTCCCTATAAATATGTTGACCATTTTTAGTTGTATACTGTCTGAAGAAGCGTATCAGAGCATACGCGAAAGCGCTCACCGTTTGTTCTCTTTCTTTCAATAAATTATTGCATGTAACGTGGAGAGTCCGAAGTTTTTGTTCTTCATTTTCATTTTCATTATTATACTGTAAGATAACTGAGAATGCAGTGATTGATAATAGCATAGCAAAGTGGTGTTATATGTCTGAGTGTATCTTCGTTGTGCTTTAGTAAGTGGCCATGTATTTTCTGATAGGGTGCCAGCAGAGATTTTCCCTGTGTAAATGTTTCTCTGTCTTCCATGCTGTGTGATAATGTAGTTTATATATATATATATATATATATATATATATATATATATATATATATATATATATATATATATATATATATATATATATATATATATATATATATATATATATATATATATATAGATATATATATATATATATATATGGGTCTAGGACACATGCTCGACTAGCATATGTCCGAATCACAAAACATTGAACATACACATACATGAAAGGGCTTAACATCGAAAAGAGCTTCCATGTATGTGTAGTTCAAAAAAAAAAATCTACGTTTCTGCAGGGGGGGGGGTTACGCCCACCCTGCACCCCCCACACCTGCCTACTTTACTATTCTCACTCCGAGATCGCACTATAGTGGGGAAAAGGGAATTTTCCCTTACCTGCACTGTAGTCCAATCTATGAAACAGGCACACATACACAGAAGCGCTTGTCGATGTTAAGCGCTTTCGTGTATGTGTGTTCAATGTTTTGTGGCTCGGACATATGCTAGTCGAGCATGTGTCTGGATCCTATATATATATATATATATATATATATATATATATATGTGTGTGTCTGTGTGTCTGTGTGTCTGTGTGTCTGTGTGTCTGTGTGCATGTGTGCATGTGTACATATATATGGATGTACAACAAGTTGTCAAATTTCAATTTGTTGAACACAGAAAATTGTCAGAACGGGTCAGCTGATCATATGTGCCAGCAGTTGTTTTCTGCAAGATCATGGTATAGTGGGGAGTGAGCAATTTATTCTTTCCCCACTGTAGTGTGATTTTGGAGTTGGTATATATAGTTAGCAGGGGGTATAGATAGTGCAGGGGGGACGGAGTTTGACCATGCAAAAAACTAGACATTTTTTTTGTGTTTTTTTTTGATCAGCTACTGATTCACACTTTGTGCTTAATCAGTTGCTGTTTGATTTGTTGCAGTTTCAATCACGTCATTCACACACAAATATGTGTGTGTCTATATCTATACATATATATATATATATATATATATATATATATATATATATATATATACACATACACACACACACATACATATAATGGAGGGGTGTGATGCTGTTGTGGGGTTAATGCTTTGCTGGTTTGCTTTAACAGTGTTTTAGTGATGCTAATGAACACATGGGTTTATGCATGTTGCCATTGTAATGCTATGTGGCATATTATTTCCAATAAATTATGTTGTGATACTTTGCTTTCTAGGTGAATGCATCTTTCAATGCTTTTTTAGTATAAGTTGAAGTTTGACAATATGATAGTGCAATAACTTTCAATATACTCGCATACATATATAATAAATAAAACATATTATTTGTTATAGACAGTTATCATGCATTCAGTTCAGGAACTCCTTACAATGTTTTAATAGGATCCAGCACAGAGCCACAACTAACAAGACTTTGAAGAATTATGCCAAGAACACAAATACCCAAAATGCTGTAAGGATGGAAATTCCATTTGTAATTATTGTTTCCCAGGATGCAAGTTATGCACCACCTCACATTTGGGGGAAAAGCCTTTAACACTACCTGAACATAAATAAATCAAGTCCATGGTCACACAAACACAAATGAAGGAGGGATCTCTCAAAATAAAGAAATCACTGCTGACACACACTTAAAAACCTCACCAGCAGTGGCGAACCACAGAATAAACTCATTTTCAGCTGATCCAAACACCTAACTCAATCTTTTTTGTTTACCTATTTATATTAACAGCACAAAGAATGTGAATTTTCTTTTCATTTTTTTTCAGTTAAACAATCAGTTCCCAAGCTCAAGACCATATATTCTACTTGGTAATTGCTTTTTAATAGTATATACTGCAGCATATAGTTCTTGAAAATAATGTCTAATTTCAGTGTCAGAAATGTCTTTGTTACGAGATTGTTTCACATTATGCCTTTTCTCTTTTATACATAGGTTCATATGTGTTTACTAGGCTAATGACCACATGGGCCTTTTTAAGCCTAGCCATGGATCCCAAATCTCTGACAAGTTCTGGTACCCTTGATAAGAGTAAGCAGGGGCTTGGGAGGTGAAACATTTACAAGAAGGGGCCTGGGAGATGAACCATTCACAGGCTGCCTTTCTCCATTAGAGACACAGGTGGCAAACCACAAATGACTTTCCTGTTCCCCATCCAATTGTCCAAGTTACACTTGAATTGGGTTAGGGAGAAACTCTCACATGGATGGGGAGCCTGTTCCAGAGAAGTAGTAGTCTCTGGGATAAATACGTGTCTCTCCAGCAGGTCCTATTTATATCACAGGCAAGGCTAAGTTTTGGAACAGGTAATTCTGGTGCTGTTTGGTTTTGTGGAAATGAAGGAGATCCATCAAAGTGGGGTCTGACAATGATCTGTATGCCAGGCATAGATCTCCCCTCAAAAGCCTATAGGAGACAGAATAGAGGGTTAGGTCCTTGAGGTGGTCTGCATGGGACATATTACTTATACCTTTTATTTGTTTTAGTAAGGAACATCTCTGTGAATGCTCCAATTGTTGTATATGCCTGGTTAGGTACATACCAAAGGGGGCATTGTACTCAATGTCTGCTCTGATGAATGCTGAATACGGTGGAACAATGACTTCTTTAGACCTAGATGTCATACCTTTATTTATAAGTTGCACATCATAGAATGATTTCCTCTCTGTTGTAGACACAAGATCGTCAAAGGCTAGATTACTGTCTGTGTGTGTCCCCAAGTCCCTGAATACTGTGTCAACTCTCAGGGGTGTGTTGTCAATACAACAGTATCCTTCGGGAAGTCATCCACCCCTGGTAACTACTTCATATTTCTTGACATTTAATTTTATTCCATGGCTCTTACACCAGTTGTTTTTCTGTGTCAGTCATTCAGTGACAGTTCCTAATTTACAGTCACCTGCAAATTTAGTCAGAGGCCACTGACATTGGCCTTGACTTTAGAAAAGTAAATGACAAAAAGAAGCAGTCCCAGGACTGATCCCTGGGAGACATCGCTTGTGACTGGCCTCTCTGTAGAGGTGGACTCCTCAGTTCTAATTTCCTGGATCTTGTCTGAGAGCCAGCTGGCTATCCATCAGGTGGCATAAAAGAGGTTAGGTAAAAACCCTTAAGTTTGTCAGCAATGCCCGAGTGGGGCATTGTGTCAAATGGTTTGACCAAGTCAGGGTAGACAGTATGTGCCATTTTGCCCTCATCCACAGTTTTGTTGACCTTCTCAATGAAGTCCACCAAGTGCTGTAGGTATGACCTGCCCTTGATGAAACCAAATTGGGTTGGGTCCAGTGTTTGGAGGTTTCCTATGTCATTATTGATCATTTCCACAATAATTCTTCCCAGGACTTTGTGGGCAAGACTAGTGAGACTTATGGGTCTGTAGTTTACAGAGTCTTTAGATTGCCCACCTTTGTGTAGAAGGATGACTGCTCCTGTTCTCTTAATGAGGCACACAGCCTGTTTGGAGGCTACAGTTAAATAACAATTCCAGATGGCCTGATAGGTCATATTTCATGCTATTTAGAAGGCATCCTGGGATATTGTCTAGGCCCATTAGTGCAGTCTTCTTGGCCTTAGAGAGAGCATTAAGGCCCTGTTCCAAAGTGATAGCAGGGGAAGTTATATTTGATGGTACTTCCACAGGGAATGTTAAGGGGGAGACAGGGATAAAGTTGAAGCTGAACAGCTCGGTATAAGTGTCTCAATTTACAATGAGCTTTGGATGTTGATGGGTCTTCTCCTCATCCTGTACTCCCAATTCTTTTGGACCTGTAGAACCCCCATTAGCTCCTTAAACCACATCTGAGGAGTCTGGCATCAGTGTCATATGATATGCTTTAGTGACCTGAAGTGCATTCTCCTCTTCAAGACAATGCTGGTTCTACTTTCTTCATATTCCTTGACAGCAGGGGTACAGTGGCCTCCAAGTGCTAAGACATGTTCACTGCACCTGCTCCTCAAATATCACTGCAGCTTTCTTAGGTTCATAGGTTCATAGGTAGGTACTAGGCCATTGGCCCTAGGGCCTGTACAAGCCTAGCCAAAAAGGTACCCTGGCTTTTGCCACCCAAGAAAATTATTTTCCTGTACCGCTGTCAAGCAGAACCACAGAAGTGATCCCCGAGGTGAATTTCCTATTACCCATCCAATCATCAAGATTTTTCTTGAAGAGTGCTAATGAGGAGCTCTGTTTGACATAGATAGGTAGTCTGTTCCAGAGTATGGGAAGTCTCTGGGACAGAAATCGATCCCTCCAGCATGTTCTGTTTATTGTGGTGACAAGGTTTAGGACCCTAGAGTGTGTAGCTCAGAGGGATTGGGATTTCTTTAAGTGGAGCATGTCCAACAGCTCTGGGTTTGACATAGCTTTGTATGTTAGGCAGAGATCACCTCTGAGTAGGTGATATGCGATGGAGTAAAGCTGGAGTTTTTTGAGACGGTCTGCATAAGGCATCTGTTTGAGGCCAGTAATCCTTTTTGTGAGGTATTTTTGCGGCCTTTCCAGTTGTTGTAGATGTCTTGTGAGGTACATACCAAAAGGGGCGTTGTACTCTATAATCGGTCTAATGAGTGATGAGTAGAGGGGAACAATGACCTCTTTTTTTCTGGATGAGAAACCTTTTGTAATGAGGTGTGCCACTTAGAAGGATTTCCTGACCACTGTGGCGATGTGATTACAAAGGAGAGACTACTATCCACCTGTGTCCCAAGGTCTCTTATCACACTCTCGGTGTTAAGTAGACTACCGCCTATGTGGTAGTTCATGGGTACAGAGTTTTTACCAAAGGGGATGACAATGCATTTTTTGGCATTGAGCTTGAGACCATGTCTTTGACACCAGGCATCTGTCTCAGTGAGGCCCTTTTGTAGGATGTCCACATCGTTAGGAGTTTCAATTATGGCTCCTAGTTTGCAGTCATCTGTGAATTTAGTTAGCCAAAGACCTTCTATGTTAGCCTGTACTTCAGAGAAGTAGATACCAAACAGGAGAGGACCCAGGACTGAACCCTGTGGTACTCCACTTGTCACTGGTCTGAAGTCTGATTTGGAGTCTGCTACTTTCACAGTGTGGATTCTGTCAGTAAGCCAGCTGGCAACCCATCTTGTGACATAGGGATTTATACCTAGTTTAGTGAGTTTATCTATAATTCCAGAGTGGGGGATGGTGTTGAATGCCTTGGCGAAATCTAGATAGGCTGTGTGAACCAACTTACCCTCATCTATGGCTTTGGTGACTACTTCAAAGAAGTCTATCAGGTTTAGGAGACATGATCTGCCTTTTACAAACCCAAACTGTGTGGGGTCCAGAGTTTGGAGATCTCCAATGTCTTTTTTTATGAGTTCCATGATGATACGTTCCATGGCCTTGCAGACTAGGCTCATCAGGCTAATGGGGCAGTAGTTCCCGGGGTCTGTTGTGGCCCCCCCTTTGTGGAGTGGGATAACTGTCGCAGTGCGCCATTCAATGGGCACAAAGCCTGAGGTGAGGCTATGATTGAACATGGTACTTAGATGGGGAGCCATTTCATTCTGTAGTTCATGTAGAAGGCAGCCTGGGATGTTGTCAGGTCCCATGGATGCTGTGTTCTTGGCTTTGGAGAGTGAGGTTTTTACCTGTGCAGCCATGATTACAGGAACTTTGCATTCTTCTGGTATAAAGATGGGCCCTTTAGGGGGTGAGAGGGGGGTAAAGTTAGCACTGAACCTATTTGCCAGGATGTTGGCAATATCAGTTGGTTCTGTATGTTTATTGTCATTGTGCTGTAACTCAGAGTAGATCTGAGTGTTGCCATTGAGATTCTTGACATAGCTATAGAATGCTTTGTGGTTGTCTTTAGAATCAGTGGCAATTTTGTTTTCATAACTAGCTTTGGAGGATTTTATGAGGGATCTCAGCTTCTTACTGAGGCTGACCAGGGAGTTCCTCCAATCGTGGGATTTTACTCTTTTTTGCAACAGCTTCTTTCTTCTGTTGTAGAGTTTGTTTATGGCAGAAGACCACCAGATTGGCTTCCTTTTTTTGGAGGATAGCATCTTGGTTCTGTTAGGGATAGCATGATCCATGCACTCGTGTAAGTGCTTATAAAGTGCATTTGTGTAGGATTCAGCAGTTGTACTTCTATTGTCCATCTGCATGGGTGTCGTGAAGTTTGCCACTTCTGTCTTAAGAAGTGTGAAGTTGGCTTTGGAGAAATTTTTTACTGTTGTTTTCCTAATGGGGGTGAGAGCGGGATGGGGATGTCTAGGGTGATTAGCTTGTGGTCGGATCTGACCAACGAGGAGCTGACCTCTAGTGTGGAACACCGGCCACCCATGTTGGTGATGACCAGGTCTAGGATATTGCTGCCCCTGGTGGGGGTGTGGATAAGTTGATCCAAAGCGTTGGAATTGATGATTTCCAGAAAACGTTGAGCAAAAGAGTTGGTACATGAGTAGTTTTCCCAGTTAATGGTAGGGTAGTTGAAATCACCTATTATTAGAGTGTTGGGTTGTACCTTAATATTTTCCAGTGTATCAAGAAAAGAGGAGTGGGAATCCTGGGGCATGGTGGGAGGTCTGTAGCAAGCTACAATCTGGATTGCAGTTTTGCCCAGAGTTAGTTGAACTTGGATAATCTCGGATGCATTATTCTGAGCAACTAGCTTGGAGGTGTGGATATCCTTAATGAATATGGACACGCCTCCACCTTTAGTGTTTCGGTCCAGGTTTGGTGGCAAAGTAACTTTTAAATACGTTAGCATGCTTTCTTCATACGAAAGCATGCTAAGGGCACCATCAGAATGCATGCTGCTATGTGACTAGGTAACAGCATAAAGACAGGAGCCAGAGAAATAGTGCTCTTTGGGAGAAATGCATAACTGCTAGAAAAAATGTATTCATTCCATGGGGAGAGATTCTTTCTATATTTTGCATGCATTTTTATAATAAAAGTAAAATATTTAAAAGTTACTTTGCAAAACATTTTCTTCTCCAGATGAATCTGAGAAAGTACATTACCTATTGTAATTCCTAATGGTTTGATTAATTTTTCTCACTGAGTTTCTGTCCAATAATATATATTTTTGTTAATGTAAACTGAATGCTTCCACACCTCAAAGGGCTGCACAGTTCTTTCTTTTTGTATGGGCGTGACTTGCACATATGATCTTTACACCTGCTCCTACTTTCCCATTATTCATACTCCAATGGCAATGGCACACTTACTGGCTTCTTTCTCATTCTGCACAACAGTTTCTATATTAACAAACATGTTGCCAACACAACCTCAGTAGCATCAGACTCTGAAAACATTTCTTCAGAACCATACAGCATGGGAAAGCAGCAACTTGATTTGACTCATTTTTGTTCAGAATATTTAGAGAAATACAATCTGCCTTCTAATAAAATAGTCACAATGGCACATCCAGAACATGGAAGCATCATCATTTTCACTTTCAACGCACGTTTTGCTGTGTAACATCCATCTCCACTGATTGACTGACAGTATCCTTCTCAGCCATTTTGGAAAAGCTCAGTCCTCCATTCACTTTTGAAAAGGACATTTTCCTCCAGCTTCCACTGTTGAAAAGAACAGGGGAATTTCCGTGGTGCTCTGGTCAAATTTCTCCCTAGTCAGTATGAATACCATTTTAGTTCTTCCCTGAGTAGAGGCCATAGGCCTTTTAAGCCAAACCTAGTTAACAAATGCATAAATGAAGTCCTGCAGAATCAACGTTAAAAGTACTTTGTATGAATTATCATAAGTAAAGCAGATGTGTTCACGCTCATGTGTGAGTGTTTGTGTGCCTGTGTCGTTGTATGTGCATTAAAAATTCCCACCAGTTCTGAGGGCTGTAGTTGCTTATTATGTTTCTAGAAAGAAACAACATAAATTTGTACCTAGAGATAAAAGCCGAAGAACTTTTCTTTGTATCATGCATATCAAATAGCTACGCTATGTCTTTAATGAAGAAAAGTCAAACATTTAAGAATCAAAGTGGCATGTCTTTTTCCATTAGATTAATAACCCTTTCTGCAGAGAACTGATTAGCATATATACAGCTCATGTCTGTGATCAAATTAATAGAATCTCTGCTTTTTTACCATGCAAGACTGGATGAAGTCTGACCTTGTAACTATTTAAAGGTTTTTATACTTATAAACTGAATATATTAGTCAGTAACATAGGAGCAAAGATCACAGATAAGTGAGCTAACATATACACAATGTGCTGAGAATTAGTTGGTTTTCTAAGCTTTAGTTAGTTTTATGAGCTTTTTCATATTAATTGACATATATCTCACACAATTATTTTATTCTGCTACAATTACTGAATCTTTATTCCTTTATTTATTACATGCTTATTTGCTGTTTTTGCTATTGGGCCAGCATAAATACAATTATATAAAAAATAACTTCCGTAGAATGGGAAAAGTTTTCCAAAAACATCTGTGAAACAGGTTGTGGGATGTAATATAATGATGCCTTCTGCTAAGTTGCTCACTCTACTGTAAAATCAAGGATGGCTGCTTATAAGCAGAACAGCAGAAATAAAATGCATTAGCTTTTACCTCACTATTTTAAAATTAATAGTTTATGCCCCACCCCACCAGAAATCACTGCAGAGGCCTGTAAACTGACCCATGCAGTCGTCCCACAACTCTACTTACTAGGTTAGAGATACAGACTGGCAAAGTTATTGGCTGATGTACTGCTGGAGATAGCAAGAGATTTGTGTTTATTTGGCATAAAACAATGTGTGTGTGTGTGTGTGTGTGTGTGTGTGTGTGTGTGTGTTCACACACATGCAAGCGAATGGGTCTGTGTGTACATGTGTCTACGTGCTGCATGCACACGTCTGTATACGTGTTGATAAAATAAATGAGTATGCATGTGTGCTTGTATATTTAAATGATTATACCTCTGGCAGAGTATTACTTTTTGTGAATCACTAAACTGCTTTAAAAAAACGAGAATTTCCAGGCACTTGGGAACGTTTGTGAAGCATCAGGAAAGGTATCTGCCAATGAAAGATATGGAACAGGAAGGTGACTATGTGTAGTGATATATTAGTGACAGTCCTGGATCCTGGCAAGACTCTGCTTATGATGTGTTCCATGGTTAACTGTTTTATGGCTTCAGTGCTTTATGCTATAGTCTGCAACTATAGTGAATGCAGTCATGTCACTGCACTAAGGTTCTGATGTTACAATGTTAAAGTGCTTCTTTATTCTACTGCCTTTTAATCACTGGTAGTTTATTCCTGATTTCTACATATCTACTCATTGGAGAAATATTATGTTTGGTAAGGATGAGTGTTTTCACAAACAGCCATCATTTCTTGAAAGATGTTCCGTGCCATTTCTGAGACTAACTCTGGAAATACTGTTGCTAAAAATATAATTTACAGTGAAATAACTTCTCAAATAAATCATATCCTGAAAGACTGGAGAACTGTAAACTCAACACTTTAAGAAATGGTGTCAGGGCTCAATGTTTTATCATTAACTAATCATGTAGCAAACTCTAGAAGAACTTAATATCAGGTGCCGAGATCATTGGATATTCCATTAGAAACTTGTGACCAGTTCTCCCTCTCACAAGTTCAGTAACCATATACAAAGTGACATCTGACTACAAGGATGAGTTGCAACTGTTATTATTCAGTGAAATCAGTGGACATCAATGCCTGACCCATGAATCAGAGCCGACATCTGTAATGACAGGGAAACAAACACTTATAAAATGTAATTATGGACTCTGTGGATTAACCCAGTGCTACATCAGCACTCAGTACCCACTGTTACCATTATCCATTAAACCTGCACACCATTCTTACACATTACTTTTGTGTACATTGTCTAAGTGTTACATCTGAACATCTTGAGAATAAAAACACCTTTGTGAGGGTACTATTCATTGACTTCAGCTCTGCTTTTAACACAGTCATCCCACTTCATCTGGTAATGAAGTTACTCCAACTGGGTGTCAACACTCCAGTTTGTAACTGGATTCTTGATTTTCTCACAGACAGACCTCAGAAAGTGTGCATAGGAAATAACTCCTCAGATAGCATCACTCTTAACACTGGAGTTCCACAAGGATGTGTACTAAGTCCCCTGCTGTTCACCCTGTTAACACATGATTGTACAGCCAGGTACAATACAAACCACATCATCAAGTTTGCTGATGACACAACAATGGTGGGCCTCATTAGTAATGACCATGAAACAGCATATAGAGATGAGGTGGAACAACTCATTACCTGGTGTGGAAATAATAACTTGGCACTAAATGTGAACAAGACAAAAGAGATAATTGTGGACTACAGGAAAAATCGCAAGGAACAGTCCCCCCTCACCATCAGTGGGGAAACAGTTGAAAGAGTGAGAAGCACAAAGTTTCTGGAAGAGCTCATCAACATACCTCTCAACCTCTTAGAGCAAAAAATCTGGACAAAGCCTCAAATGATGGGGGGACAAATAGGGACAGATTTTAAATATTGCTCTTACTAAGAAAGTTGATACAATAATAGATTTTGCATTAGCATGAATTTTCTGAAGGATGTAGAGTCTTAAACTCAAATGTCTGTCATTATTTAATGACTTCAGTCCTCAGCTATTTGCCAGAAAAGTACAGATTTTAGGAGGAACACACTAAAAATATGAGGCAAAAATCTAGACATTCTGTGAAAATCTGAACAGTTGAGAGGTATGCTCATCGATGATGACTTGTCTTGGAACACAAATACAAATACCATAGTCAAGAAAGCACACCAGAGGCTGCACTTTTTAAGAAGGCTGAGGACAGTGACTCTCCCATTGGCAGTTCTCACTACCTTCTACAGAGGTACGATAGAAAGCATTCTGACGAACAACCTCGTAGTATGGTATGGAAGCTATACTGTATAAAGAAATGAAAACAATTACATATCAGAAAGTATTTTATACATGCATCACCAGCAATCGACTACCTTCCCAGACCCCATACAGTCCATCATAAAGTTAGATTAGTAGGTAAATTTTGTGTTAATGCATTCTGTTTTAGACCTGATTATTTTAGACAAGAAGTCTCCAAACCTGGTCCATTTTCCACCAATGCTATTACAGGTCCAGTTCCAAATTCAAAAAAGACTTGATTTTTCATCATTTTATTTGAGAAAAATTGTCAGTCATGCAAACTACTGGAATTCCTGCTTAACCATGGTGCCCCGAGGAGTGATGGCATCTACCCATGCCATGTTTTACCAAATTACGCAGCAGTAATGTTATCAAATCACCTTCTCTTAACTCTGCCTCTTTTCAAAACTGTTCAAACTTTATGGAAAGGGGGCAATTGTGATACTCATACCCACATTTTCCAGACCAACCACCATCTCTGATTATCCACCTGTATCTCTATTACCATATCTTGGATAATCATTGGTGCAGCATTGTATAACCAGACCACCAATCATCCATCCCATGACAGCATTCTATCATCTACTATGACAGATTTATAAAAAAACACAAGTACCGAAGCATCAGTCTTCATCCCCAGTGTTGCCACTCTTTCAAATGCTGACCTAGGTCAACTGGCAGGAATATTCATTCATCTAAACAAGGCATTTGACTGCTTCATCTATATCCTCTTATAAAACTCTCTGTCTGTCTTCTGCTTCAGTATACAAACATTTATTTTAAAATGAACCTTTCTAGCAACATCTTTTATACTATAGTCAAACAATGTTCTTTGCCATTATAGATATTGCTCCAGGGGTCCTACAGGATTAATACTCAGACCTGTGTTTTTCAGCATATTCATTATCTATCTCTCCCTGACCTTGGACTTTTAAACCTGATCCTCTGTGGAGATGATGCTGTGCTATAGTATGGCACACACATAACCAAAATACATGTTTTTTAACACCCAAACAAAATGGAAAAGCTTACTGTACTTTCCATGTCCCCTTAACTGCAACAACCCAAAAGATACTATGCATGCCATCAGTTAATTACTTTGACCTCACTATTGATACCATACTAACCGTGTCAATGGATATTAATAAGTAAAATAAAAATAAATAAAGCCTCATGTGGATATCATAAAATGTCTCACTTCTTGAATGCAGAGGGGAAGATGAGTCATTGGTAAGAAGTCTTACAACCTCAACATAAATATAGGCTAGTGCTTCTTCCCCATGCCTCAAAAAACAAAATGCATATCAATTTATCTTCAATCAAACTCAAAAACACTTCCTTAATACATATAGACAGACTAGCTATTCATGAATGTTTTGATTTCCTACTTGGCCTCACTCACAAAATTCTCGATAACATGATATCCTGTACTTTTGTTTCAGAACAGACTGCGACACATACTCTCCTACTATGCACCTTGTTTAACTTTTCTAGCAAATTGAGTCAAACATTTATTCATAACTGAAGGTAACAATGACCATTCTGAATGTCTTATTTAATCTTTTATACTGTGTCATTAAGGTCTTACAGGCAGTGATTAAAAGGGATAAATGGGTCCATTTGGATCAGTCCACTACCTTTGCTAATAAACGTAATTAAACAGAAAGAGCACTGACTAGTTAAAAAGACAAAATGGAGTGGAAGCAGTAGAAGTAGACAATATTCTTCAGGCTGTAAACAACATGTGAATAAATATAGTAACATAGTCATAAGCAGGCCTCATGTTTCTGGCCAGGGACAATTACTAAATACCAAAACCTCCTCAAAGAGTGGATTTGCTCACACAATACAAAGAATCCCAAATCAACCTCAAGATACAAAAGTGCCATCTGATAGTTTAGATGACAGATTTCTGACATCATTTAAGCACCTTTTTCTCAGGATATGTAGCAGGTAGTAAAGGAGGGTAGAAAACCTGCTTACAAACTAGATGACTGAATGAGAAATTTACTACAAGACTGACCAGTTTGGCTCTCTTGGAGAAAGCAAGTGCTATTTGCAGGGCAAGAATGATCAGGTAAGAATGGTCTTGACATAAGGATGTTTGGACTCTGGTCCCTCTCCAATCACCTATTTTCCTAAGCTATGGCAATCATCCCATATAATTACGAATACTGCCACAATGATCTAATCAAGAGCATAGTACAACTGTGAAAATTAGCTTACCTTACCATAAGATAGATGTTCACATAGAACCACTATTGCATTATTAGCACCCTCCTACCTACCTCCTTATTCTCTTTGTCCTACTTTTCCCAGACTGGGGTGGGGTATTTATTTTATCTTTGCCCTCCTGGCATGACACTCTTTACCAGTTTTGAGTAAATAAGGCTTCAGCCTCTTCTTTGGGCAAGAAAGTTCAGATTTTTTGCACGTCTCTATGTTTTTGTCGGGTCTATATTAGAAGACCGAAGATGCATTCTTTCAAATGCGTCTGCGTCGAACTGAAAAGGCTGAAAATGGAAAATATTGAAGTGGCTGTTAAGCAAAGTCTTTCCCTGGGAAAGA
Organism: Protopterus annectens; assembly: GCF_019279795.1. NCBI lineage: Eukaryota > Metazoa > Chordata > Ceratodontiformes > Protopteridae > Protopterus > Protopterus annectens. Next base: position 1,025,158,475 of record NC_056741.1, on the reverse strand, counting down.
ATTCACTTGGCCGCTTCAGTACTTTGCTGTTTTTGGCACTGTAGTGTGGTCTCAGAGTTGGCATATTTAAGTAGAGGGGTGTGGGGGGGGGTGAAGCCCCCCACTTAATGTAATTTTTGTAATTGATTTATTTTTTTTTGTTGGAACAGCGATGTTCTGACACTTCGATATTGTAAGCTTTCGCTTACATAGGGTCGATTAAACACCGTTCACTTTTTTAAACATTCAGTGATTTGATATAGACTCTTTTTTTCTCGTGCTAAGTGCAGGCGTACTGTACATGAGGACACAGCCCAAAAGATTTGTAGACTGGCTGCATAGCTGATATTTGGCAGGATATGTCTCTTATAGTTATGGCTACTGCAACAGTGATCTATTTGAATACTTACTATTATGGAAAGCTAACTTTTATAACTGTACTTTCTGTACTTTCTTCATGATTATACTGCGGTGGTGGTGCTGCGGTAGCATTGTCGGCTCACAGTAAGACATTGTCCTGTTCGATTCTCAGCTAGAGCATCTTCTGTGTGGAGACATGCGTGAATGAGCATACCTTCATTGAAGGTTGTGCGTCAGGGCCGGCAACTCGGCACGTACAAAATCTACTGCCAATCATTAGCGGACCGGAGTTTCACTGTGGCGACCCCTAACTTGGAAAAAGCCAAAAGACACAACAACTTTCTTCATGATTATATTTTTCCTAGTTCTCAGCTCAATGTACATTGCATGCAACATAACTTCTTGGTGAGGCTGTTTACTTTCTTGCATTGGAAACTAGATTGACATCATTATTTTTAAGTCTGCTTTTCAACATTGAGTTTTGTTTTCAACAAAATCTCTCATTGTGGCCAAATAGTCCACATTTATAACAATCTCTGTTTTGCTTCTTTTATTGTCTCATGTACAAAGTTTGCCCTTTGAGGTCTGGTTTCTCCTATTCTTGTGAAACTTCTGTAACTTTCTTGTTCAAATACATCACATTTTTATGAAATTATTCACATTTGTAAACAATTCCAAATGCTTCTTCAGAAATTATGTATTCCTCAGTCATCAACTTTTTCCGAATGCAATATATTTTCCAAAGATCATTGTATTTTTCAGTAATTTTTGAAAATCATCTCTGTAATTACAGTTATGGCCTAAGTTCTTCAGATTGGTAATATATTGTACTAGTTTTACGAGCTTTCTTATTGTATAAAATGAATTTTCAGTGCTACACTATAACACTTGTCTTTGGATTAAAATAACTTCACATCATGTAATCAGCTTTTCAAATACATTATTGCCTGTTTTTTTCCTTTGCTAAGTCTATTTCCCATTAAACTGTTTATACTTCTATAGCAGTTTTCTTTTATTATTCAGTGCCATTCCTGTAAAACATTCATTTATCAGGGCTAAATATGGTTTGCATTGCTGGCAGTATGACAGGAGGGAAGGGAGACAGAAAGAATAAATTATTATTACCAAAGCAGAGACGTTTTACTAAAACAAATTATTTAAAAATTAATTCAGTATGATACATGTATTATGCCTGTGAGCTATATGTGTTTCCCTGATCAAAAGTTAAACTAAATATTATACATTTTCCTCATACTGGTTCATTTGCAACAAATGGCAGAATTCATGTATGTTTAATGAAAAAAGAAATCAGAAAAAAAGAAAAGAATACAGGAAATAGTATTTCAGGTTTAAATCAAACTATGCAACACTGAAAATAAATTGAATACAAATGTATACAAAACAGTGACTAATGAAACAAAGGCATGACATTTACTGCACTTTCACCTATGTCATAGCAGGCCAAATAAATATTTTTCTGTAGCATGTGCCACACTTTAAAATACAAAACAAACTATGCTAAGGTAATCTATTGTGATATCCAAATAAATAACTAAAACTTATATGTTACACTACAGTATGTGACTTTTCATAACTACAGGGATAGTGAAAATGTGTACCTTCATGCTTCATTTGATTTATTTTTGTATGCTTCATCCCTGTACTCCTTCTATATGCACACCTTGTAAAAGCAGATAAACTGGTGAAAATCCAACTCCAGAAACAGCATAGAAAATGAAATCTTCTTTAATACAGAATAAAACAAGCGCTTTCGCCTGGCAATCCCAGGCTTTGTCAAGTTACAATGTTGTTCTGGCAGTGCAGTGCATTTATATTAAACTGCTGAGCCAATTAAACAATTAAAAATCACCAATTACAATAATCAGAGTCAATTAATTAAATAAAACATTCAGTCAAACTGTTTTAAAATGCTTTGCACAACTTACAAATGCCATTTACAGCTCTCTAAAACTTGGATTTAAAACCAAAACATTTCTTTAAACAAAATGCTGAAAATAATCATAAATAATAAACCTTGACATTAGTGCTAATGCAAAACTAATGATTTTGCAGCTTTCAACTAATGCTAGCTTGAATGCAGTGAGGAGTTACAAGATGTTTAAAACCCACATCTATTGTTCTATTGTCAAAACCTATGTGAGCCAAAAAAAATGAGGAGATAAGACTTAAACCGGGCGAAAACACTATGCCACAGTGTGCACCAGCTGATGGTCAATACAAGGACAGTATGTTAATGTAATGAACATAACAAAACCAAATGTTAATAAACTTGTGTTGTGTTGTGCTTTAATTGTGCCCCCAAAAATAGGGTACACAAATAATATACTACTAAGTCAAATCAAAAATCAAGCTTAACAACTTTGACATAACACCCTGAAGCAAAAACTAGTAGGAGATGACATATGCACACCTTACTAATGTGCTTTCCCCAGCCTGTACCAGGAATAGACACAGTAGATGCCACCCCACCCTAGGATGGTAACACCAATTCCTCCCTGCTGCTCTGTCAGTCACGTGAGCCAGTAATCAAACCCTGGGTGCCTAGCTCATAGTCGTTGCATTATCCCTCTACACCACCTGAGTGGCTGGTGCTTAGTAAAACTGCAGTTATATATGGCAGTGTGACACTTTGTTTCTCAACCAAAGATCAGGTGTTTTATAGTAAATGCTATAATGATGATTTTTTTGTATTAATCTCTTTACATAGACAGTTCCATGAAGCATACACTAGCTTGCTGAAGGATATTTTACAAACTGCTTGGTAGAAATGAGGTCTGTTCAGCTTGAGGCTTGTAAGACTATATGACAGTTCACATACAATTAGAAGGTTATCAAGTGGTGGGCAGCACAGCCATATCTGGGTAGGGTAAGAGGGATGGCTGCTCTAGGCACATTCTGTCAGGGTGCACATTCTGCAGGTGCAGATGGGGTGGAAGTGCAATAACAACATGCATTTATGAAGCCCCATAGATATCAGGGTTTCATGAATGAAAGTTGATATCGCATTGCCATATTTTGGTGAAGCTCAGTTTGTATGCTAGCAAATGTAGGAAAGGTGCTTAAGTTGTAGTCAGCAACTTGCTATAGTTACAGAAGAAAAGAAGACTTTCTGGGTCAACTTCAGAAGACCTTTTTCTTGGGAACTCAACTTCTTTTTAATGGTCCTCAGTTTTTGGGTTGCAGAAGCATTAGATGAGCTATGGAAAGGGTGGATGTCAGATATTGACTAATAGATTATTACTTTTATGTAAAATGTGATAAGAATCTGTCTCTTTAAAATGGATTTTGTATGTTTTTCACTATGAGCAATTAGAAGTCAGGCTGACACAGGAAGATTTTGCAATGCACTTGAGGTGTACTTGAATATGTAACTAAATATTCTGTGTAAATTCTGATTCATCAAGCAACGTTACATCAATGCAGTTGTTTGTAGATATCTGTGCTAACAAGTGCATTAGTACATGCAATGGACAAGGGTAAGAAGCAGAACGTTTTGTCTGCTTACAAGTAAGGGCTGAAACATCACAATATTGTTTGCCTGATAAGAGAAGAACATAAGAACATGTGGGCAATCCTTTGTTACTGTGGGCTAGCATGACTAGTTATCTTAGTCATCTCTGAGTTGTCTTATAATGTAAATACATCATGGGCTGACTGGGATTATGCTTATAGTATAGTGCACTGCATTCTTGCGTTAGTTCAGATTATGTCATTTTGCTCTTACCCATATAACAGTTACTTAGAACAGAGCGATAAAAAAATCTTATGAATAATCTTGGACTTCATCTGAATGTCTCAAAGTCTCATTCTCACTGATGTCCTGGTGACAGCTATCAAGTGGGGGCATATTCAAGTTTTTTAGGCAGCCTAATGGTAGAAGGGCTGAGCAGGGATCCTAGCTTATGATTGTGATAAGTAGCAATGTTGCCTTCTTGAATAGAAAGGCAGTGGTGTCCACTAGCACTAGCGAGGATGGGTAAAGATGAAAATCTTATTTTCACTTGTTTGCAATAAACCATGAATGAGGGGCAATGACAGACAAAGCATATTGTAATCTGTGGAGTAAGATAATGGCAATATCCAAGTGAACTTCTGGAGGAAGAAGCTGTGAAATATTGTAGGCAACCCTAGGCTGCTGAAATGCTTTACATGGGGAATTTTCAAACACAGAAAAAATACAAAGAATAAAAAAAAATTATGAACCAGTATCACGTTACATGTCCTGATAAATCAAACAGAATAAAGTAAAGCACTGGACCTCCTTGAAAGTGTTTTTAAAACAAAAAAAATAAAACAGGTTAGTGCTTTCATCCTTACACACTATACATGACTGCATACAAAATCCAATCCTTAATTTATCCAATTAATACTTTTGAAAACATGTAATCATTCATTAATTTAATAAATGCATTTGAATCCTTCATTAATTCAAGTTCAAAGACTATGGAAGGAGAGAGTATAATTCAGCAGTATACTTAGATATTTTATGGATAAATTCTGGTGACCAAGTGTCCAAGTCACTGAGCAGAATGTTGACATACTCTAAAAGACCAAATCATAGTTCAGATACAAGGCCTTTTAGTCTCTACTCATCTCCCTAATAGAGAGTAAGGTTTAGGGTTTTGGTCCTTTTCATGTCACTTTAGACTGAATACAAAATTTATGAGCAAGATACATTTTATGCTGTTGTAAAACTGCTGCTGTAAATTATGAGGAAGTTTCTTGTCATATGTAATGATGTAAGTGCAGTTTTGTGTGTGTGTGTGTGTATTTGTGTGTGTGTGTGTGTATATATATATATATATATATATATATATATATATATATATATATATATATATATATATATATATATATATAAATATATATATATATATATATATGGGTTACCTTTAGAATGTCGACAGCCCACTACATCGAATTCCACTTCTCTGACACAGCAGAACATCGACAAATAAAGAGCCGAAGTTTCCCACCTTACCTTTTGGCCATCCATAATTGAAAAACTGCCATCAAACTGACTACACAAATGTCACCCACACACCCCTACATGGGGGGCTACACCCCCTACACCCCCCTAACTTAATATTCTAACTCCAAGAACGCACTACCATGGGGGTACGGAGCAAAGTTCGGGTGGCTGGCCAAATGGTAACTTACCGTGCAGGAAATGTCGGCTCTTCATTTGTCAATGTTCTGCCATGTTGGTGAAGTGGAATTTGATGTAGTGGGCTTTCGACATATTAAAGGTAACCCATATATATATATATATATATATATATATATATATATATATATATATATATATATATATATATGGGTCTACTTTTTCTTATAGAAAGCTTATGCTTTTGAAAAGGAAAAGTACGAATCCATTTATGCGAAAGATGCAATACCTTTACTTTTAAGACTGTGTCATATAGAAGGATTTCCTTACTACTGTGGATACGTGATAGTCAAAGTTCAGATTGTTATCAACCTGAGTACTCAGATTACATATTAATGGGTCTACAGTTGATGGGTGGGCTGTCTATAATGTAATTAGCAGGGTTGTCAGCTTTCCTAAAGGGAATAATAATGCATTTTTGCATTTAGCTTTAATGTGTGGCTTTTGCACCAATTATTTGTCTGTGTTAACCTTATCTGCAGTATATTAACATTGTTGGGGGACTCCATGAAAATTCCCAATGTGCAATCATCAGCAAACTTGGTCAGCACAGGCTGTCCAAGATTGTCTGGACTTCTGAGTAATAAATTCCAAACAGTAAGGGGCCCAACACAGAAGCGTGTAGTATGCCACTGGTGACTGGTCTTTTGCTAGAGGTGAAGTCACCTACTTTGACACTATGTGTCCTGTCAGTGGCTATGAATCTGGTAATGTAGGGGTTAATTCCTAACTGGGAGAGTTTTTCTATAATACTTGAGTGGGGGATTGTGTCAAATGCCTTGGCTAGGTCAAGACAGGTGGTATGCACTGTCTTTCCATCATCCAGGGCCTTAACGACTTTGTTGAACAAGTCACCCATGTTTAACAGGCACGATCTACCTTTAAACAAATCCAAACTGGGTTGGGTCCAGTGTTTGGAGATTACCTATTTCCTTGTTAATAAGATCCATAATTATTCCTTCCATGGCCTTGCAGATGAGGCTGGTCAAGCTTATGGGCCTATAATTCCCAGGGTCAGTTGATGGTCCCACTTTGTGCAGAGGGATTACTATTTCTGTCCTCCATTCCACCAGAACATAGCCAGTTCGCACACTGTGGTTAAACAGGGATCCAAGTGGGGATGCTAAGTCATGTTTTAAGTTATTTAAAAGTCAAGCTGGGATGTTATCTGATCCCATTGATGCCATGTTTATGGCCTTGGAGAGCAATGAGCTGAACTGCTCTCTTGAGATAATAGGTTGAGGAATGGTGACAGGTATACTTTGGGGAATGACTGGAGGGGACAGGGGGTGAAGTTTGCTCCAAATCTGTCAGTTTGCAAGTTGGCTATTACCGCCAGTTGAGTATGGGTGGTGCTACTCACAACCAGTTCAGTGCATAGCTGGGTATTCCCTTTTAGATTTTGGACATAGTTAAAGAATGTCTCGTGATTATCCTTAGCAAGGAAGGCTATTTTTACTTCATAATTAGCTTTAGAGGACTTGACAAGATCTCTGATTTGTTTGTTTAAGCTAGAGAGGGAACTTCTTCATCTGCACAGCCAGTTCCCTCTTGTTCTTGGGCATAAGTTTCTTTCTCTTGTTGTATAGCCTGTTTATAATAGGGGTCCACCTGGGTGGCTTGTTTTTTCAGGAAGACCTGCTTTTAATCCAGTCATGTACAGCTGATTTTATACAACCGCTTAAGTAGTTATACAGGACATTGGTGTACACCTCTATATAGTATTTCATGTAATCTGCATTCAAGGGGGCTTTGAAACTTCTTATACCATCACTTAGTAGGAGGTAATTTGTTGATGAAAAATTCTTAAGCATTTTTGAGCTTGATGGGGTATCTATTCTTATAATTACATTGAATGAGAACAATTTATGGTCCGATCTAACCAGGGAGGACATCACACGGGTTGGGGTGGGAGGCATCACACCGGGGTGGGGTGCAATTCTCTCCCATATTAGTGTTGAGCCTCTTGTTTGTGTTCTGACTAGCTGTTCCAGAGCATTTGCATTGACAAAGTCTAAGAATCTCTCAGTCAGCATGGTTGTGGTTGTGTATGTTTCCCAGTCGACAGTCGGATAATTAAAATCACTGATGAGTAAGGTGTTGGGCTGTATGGCAAGTGACTCTACTAAGTCCAGGTATGTGGTATGCTTTTCTTGTTTCATGGTGGGAAAACCTATAGCTAGCTATGATGTGGTAGGGGCTTTGCCTATAGTTAATTGGACATGGGGTAGCTCAAGACAGTCATATGGTTTGACTAGTCTCAGGGTGTACTTATCCTTAGTGAAGATGTGTATACCTCCTCCTTTGGTTCTTTCACACTCAGTTTGTTGTCTGAACATATGAAAGGCATTGTAGCCATGCATGGCCTGATGCTTTCCATGCCTTTGAACCATGTTTCAGTGACTGCGCAGACATCATCATCTTCCAAAGTGAGGAGTCCTTCCAGGGAGTGCAGTTTCTTGTTTAGACTCCTAGCATTAAGCAGCAGTGCCTTGAGTTTATCTAGAGAGGATTTTGTTATGTTGTGAGGTTGGTTATTTTGACACTGCCTAAAAAGGCACAATAGGGGTGGCCAATGCCTTTGCCAGTATACTAAAACCTAGAGGAGACAGGTGCAGACCATCTTTGGCAAAGTAGCATGGCCTGTCAACCATACCTTTCCAGGCTGACAGATATTGGATCCCCTTGAACTGACACCAAAAGCTAAGCCAGTTGTTAAAGCCAATCATTTTTTGTTTGTATTGTGGTATCATCTTGGGAGACGGTAGAGTGCTGCTTAACGCTAGGCTTATACCTGCCAGTGACACATAATCTGAGAACTCATTCATGTCTCTCTTTCTATAGTCCAATGAGGTATGTCCCAAGTCTTCACCTCCACATGGGCTATGACAGAGTCATACCAGGGTTGTGTGACTTGAGTGTTTGAGTGACTTGATGGCTCCTGGCACCTGACAGGCATCTGACTGTAACCTGCTCCTTATCCAGACTGGTGAGGGGAATCCGTGTATCTCACCTATGACCAGTACATTAGGTTTTATGGTGTTACGCCAATTGTGTTAGCTTCTTATTCAATGGCATGTGTGCTATTATGTGCTGTGGTTGTTTTTTGCATTGTCATGTGTGTAAGCTGTTTCCATTTAGGAGGCCTCTGATCTTTTGGTAAATTACTAGTGAGTACCTCCATATATGTTGGTTTATGTGCCATGTCTTTATTTAGTGTGGGAAGTGCGTGTGTGTGTGTGTGTGTGTGTGTGTGTGTGTGTGTGTGTGTGTGTGTGTGTGTGTGTGTGTGTGTGTGTGTGTGCGTGTGTGTCTGTGTGTGTGTTGACAATCTGTTTGGTATTCAATGTGTCCTTATGTAAAGTCTTTCTTCCAGTTTCATAGTGTAACTGCATCTTTCGCATAAAACATTTGTTTGTTTCAGGAGTAAGTAGTTGTCAGTATATATGAGACAATTGCTACATTGTCTTAGGATGGCCATATCAATCAGGCTGGCTAGAGAGATGATGGGAAACTGGCATCCATGATATCAGGTTCTTACTGTATGTTTCATTAAGGAAGGGAATGGGTTAACAGGACTGTGCTGGTAATGCAGAGATTACAAGAGGGACCTATACTTTATGTAGGCTAAGGTTAATCAAAAAAGCAACACTGCTCACTGCACAACTGAGCTGCTCCTAGAGTTACAGCAGAAAAGCTTGGAAGGGTTTCACTGACAGCTGTTTATGGAAAAAAATGAGCTTTTAGGCTTTTGCAGCTATACAGAGCACTGCTAACTGACATGAGGCTTAAATTCAAGCAACAAGAAAAAAAAATTTAAGTTGACTACCAATCAGGAAAGTACACAATAAGCCTTCCACCAGAAATCCTCATCACAGACAGGTTAGATCAGCATACTTCTCCAACAAGGGTGCAGAAAAATACATTCTTAATGTAGAATAGCTGGTTTGGAGCCCAATTGTAACAAGACCACACAAACTACCTACAACAGCCCTAAAACTTTTAGATACAGAGTAATACAGTGCTATTAACTACTTAAAGCAATATCAGACAGTGCATTTTTTTTGAAACTGCTAAAGTACAGTCACTGTATATTAGACAACAGCAAAAAGATATTTAGAGCCCTTATATGTGTTTCCCAGCTCAGACAGACCAGATAAACACCTACTGCCACTAGATGAATAATCCCAGTCAAGGAATGTTTGGAGTGAAATGCTACCGCAAACATAAATGATAAGAAATGTTACCACATACAAACTTAAAGATACAGATACAGCAGTCTACTTTAACCAGCTTATAAAAGTGTGATTATTGAATAAAAGTACTTTGTATAAATGGGCCAAAAGCCATTCAGATGTACAGAATTTAAAAAGGCACTAAAAAAGAAAATAAGCTGACCAATAAGCCCTCCAGCCAATAAAACTACATACAGAAATCTCAAATGTTTCTCCAACTTAAACAGACCAGGCTTCCTCCCAGTGCACTAGATGAAAAATCCACTCACCTCTTGATGTAAAAACAAGTGCTTGCTAGAGTGTAAAAATATACTACTTTATCCAACAGCTAGCTAGATACTAAATTCAGAGCAAGTAAAATTAGTAGAAGAGACAAGAAGAAGCAAAATGCACTTTTTCAATATAAACACAAGGAAAGGCAAAGAAATAATTCAAGATATCAACAGCAGTGTAGAAAGGGAGAAGCTTATTAAGCTCAATTTACAGTAGTGTTGGGCAGCTTAAAATCATGAGGTTTAAAAAGCAGATCAACGAAGGGTAAGGTGCATGAGGAAAACCTAGCAGGGAATCACCAGCAGTGCTTTAGTTTATGCAGGCTTGAAATCTTTTAAAAAAAAAATAAATATAAAAATAAAAGCCCAGAAATGCACTGTGTATTTATGTATCACTCAAACAATGTAACCTATGAAAAACATGTGAAATGTGCAACCTAGCTCATTTAAGTGTCTCTCTCTCTCTCTCTCACATAGGACAAACACCAGACTGAGAAAAAGTTGTGAAATGCTCAACACACTAGTTACAATTGATTCAGATATAAAATGACTATAATGTAAAAATGCCAGAGTTATTGAAAAGTAGATTCCAGTCAGAATGGTATAGGAGCCATGATCCTACAAGATGACAGACCCTTAGCTTGAGAATCAAGAACCTATAATGATACGCAGAAGACATACCTGTTACCAATAGTTTATGGATAAAAGAAATCCATAAAAGTGTATTTGGTAAAACAGTTCAGATGGAATAGACCTTACACCTTTGCAAAGAATATTTCAGAAGCCATTGCACAAAGTATATGCAAGATTACAAAGGGCAATACTTAATCTAAAGAAATAAGACCTGAAAGCAAATTACACACCAGGCAAGGAGTTAACACAGCAGATTGACTGAACAGATTTACCGGAGATGCATAGACAATTGTTACAAAAGATAGATCATAGGCTCATAGGATAATAGGAGGTTACTAGCCTATCGACCAAGAGGTCATTTCAAGCCTAGCCATTTCATCCCAATGTAATACCATAGATACTCTAGCCAATACCTAGGACTGTATTTAGTAATGACTGCCCATGTCCAGGAGGGTTGTGGGACCTATCCCCAGTATGAATTTATGGTGGCCCATCCCTCATCCAGGTTCCTTTTGAACAGTGCCATACAGATGCTTTGCTTCACATGAATTGCCAGCCTATTCCAAGGATGTGGCAGTCACTGGGAGTCAAATCTGTCTCTCCAGTATGTCCTATTCAAGTCACAGACCATATTTATGCCCTTGGAATGGGCATCTCTAATCCAGTTTAATTTATGGATGTGCAACAAATTCATTAGGTTTGGGTCAGAGATTGCTCTGTAAGCCAGGCATATGTCTCACCTAAGAAGTCTATATGATACAGAGTATAGTGACAGTGACTTTAGTCAGTCTGTGCAAGGCAGATGCTGGAGTCCCTTGATCTTCTTTGTTAGAAATCTCTGAGGTCTCTCCAACTGCTGCTGGTGCTTTGTATGGTACATGCCGAAAGGGGTGTTATACTTAATTATGGGGATGATTACTGAAAGATATAGAGGGGTTATAATGTCTTTTGCTCTAAAGGTGATGCCTTTGCTATAAAGTGTGCTACATAGAAAGCCTTCCTCACTATATTTGACACATAGTGGTCAAAGTTAAGGTTGCAGTCAGTTTGTGATCCCAAATCCCTTACCACTTTGTAGGTACATAGGGTATTGTTGTTAATTAATAGTGTGAAGGGACATTGTTTTTACCAAAGGAAATGATGATGCATTTCTTAGCATTTAGTTTGAGACCATTACTAAGACACCAGTTATTGGTCTATGTAAGACCATCCTGAAGTTTACTGACATCATTTGGGGATTTGATAATTGCACCCAGTTTGCAGTAGTCTGCAAACTTAGTCAGCCACAGCCCCTTAGTTTTGGCCTGAACTTTAGAGAAGTATATATCAAACAGTAGGGGGCCCAGCACTGACCCTTGTGGCACCCTGCTGGTGATATATCTGTTGGTTGATGTAGAGTCACCCACTTTGATTGTGTGTGACCAGTTTGTGAGGCAGTTGGCAACCTATCTTACAACAAAGGGGTTTACATTCAGTTTGCTAAGTTTATCGGTAAAGCTTGTGGGTGGGATTGTGTTGAAGGGTTTTGGCTAAGTCAAGCACAGACTTGCCCTTGTCATTGGCCCTGGTCACATTTTTGAAGAAATCCACCAGGTTTTACAGGCAGGATCTGCCCCTGACAAAACCAAATTTGGTCAGATCCAAGGTTTGGATGTCTGCTATATCTATATTTATGAGGCCCGTGATGATATGTTCCATGGCCTTATAGATGAGGCTGATCAGACTTATGAGTCTATAATTCCCTGGGTCTGTTGCTAAGCCACCTTTGTGGAGGGGAATAACTGTTGCTATTCTCCATTCCGCAGGAACATGTCCTGTGGTTAGGCTGTGATTCAATAGGGTACTTGATGGTGATGCTAGTTCATGTTTTAGCTTGTTTAGAAGACTGCCTGGGATGTAATCTGGTCTCATGAAGGCTGTGTTGTTTGCCTTAGACAAGGCATTAATGACTGGCTCTTCAGATATGTAGGGTAGGGGGGAAGTTGGCGGCAAGATTTGTAGATTTGTGATAAGTTTGGAGGGGATAAGGAAGTGAAATGTTCACTAAGTCTGTCCACAGCAGGTATGCTATCTCTGAGGGATCAGTATGTGTGATACCGTTAGTCACTAGTTCGGCACATCCTTTTAGGCTACGTACATAGCTGTAAAAGGCCTTGACTCTGATTGCTAAGTTTCTCTCAAAGATACCCTTTGAAGATTTGACATGTTGTCTTATTTCCGAAAACCAGAATAAACTTCAGAAAAAAAAAAACGTGAAAAGAAGACAAAATAGTGACTGTCCACACAGATAAAAAGTTAAGCGATTTCTTTCATTTTAATCACAACAAACTTCTTCAGAACTGACCAGTAAACCAATTAGTGAGGTTTAAATACAAAATTTAGTTAATAAATAAACCAATCAAATGTCCATTCATCTAATTATTAATGAATACATACCATTTTCTTAAAAGCAAAACTATAAAATGTGAAATATAACACTTGACATATGTACAAAAAGGATATAGCACATACAAATGTGTGCATACTATAAAATGTTTATCAAATAAACTATTTATAGTCTATTATTTAAAAGACATTTAACATTTAAGGTCTCATTTAGACCAGGAATATGATCTGCCCTAAAGAAAACTGGCCATCTGAGCTCCTTGTTTTCCAAGGCATTATTGAATTCTGTAACAAATGGAGTCAAATCTATTTCATCCAACACAAGAAATAAAAATTTCTTAAAGTTAGGGCACTCCAGAGCATGTTTGGCTAAAGCATTGTTATTATCTTTATTTCTAATAGCCAAACAATGTTCATAAATCCTTTTGTAAAGGGCTCTAGTTGTTTTCCCCCAGATACAAATTATGACAGGTGGAGCACATAGCCCATACTACTACCCCCATACTTTTGCAGTTGTATCTGCCTTTACTGACCACCATTTTATTAATGTGCGGAAAAAATATATATTTTGATGAGTCAATAAACCTGCATTGTTTGCAGTTATAACATGGATAGGTACCAGTGGCTCCTCTAACAGTTTTGTGTTCTCCTATTTCTAAAATAGACTTTACAATTACAACCTTTTTATAAATAAAGTGTGGATGGTCCCCTAATACTCTAGCTAGGTCTCGGTTTCCCAAAATAACTTTCCAGTTGTTGGAAATTACCTGTTTGATACTGTGACAGTCAATACTAATAGGAACAGGAAAGGCACAGTCCATTTCTTTTACTTTCCCACTGTTGTTAGTTCTAAACCCACTAGTTAAAATTGGTGGGAACTTGTCCATCCTAACCAATAATATCTGCTCGAAAATTTCCCTCAGTTTTTCATATGGATACCCTCTCTGGACAAACATGGAAATAAGTTTGTTTGCCTCACAAATTAAATTTTCATTGTCTGAAATTAGTCTGCTGAGGCATATAATTTGTCCTCTGACTAAGTTCAACTTCATGAACAAAGGATGACCACTCTCAAAATGAAGGAAATTGTTATTATAGATGTCCCTTCTAAACACCGTACTGGGGAATCTTTTTTCTTCAAGATTCACATTTATATTCAAGTCCAAGAAGTGCACATTCGTGACAACTTCACTTAAAGTGAATTTCAGTCCCATCCTATGTCTATTCATATCATCCAAAAATAGACTTGTCATCAGTAGGTCCATTCCAGACAAAAATCAAATCATCAATAAACCTCCTATAAAAGGAGACATATTTAAATATCTCCAATTTGGTCAGGAAGGACAATTCCCACCAAGTTCACACTAAATTAATGAAAGCCACTGCTACTGTAGCACCCATAGCAACCCCACAGGTCTGACTGTATAGTCTTCTGTCAAATAAGACAAAGTTATTTTTCATCACCAAATCTAGTAAAAGGCAAATGGACTGTACCATTATATTATCAAGCTTAGTGTGCTCCTTCAAAAAACGTTTCACAGCTTCTATCCCCAGACTTTGATCAATTGAAATATACAGGGATACTACATCTATGGTAACTAATAATGTTCCTGTACCTGTAAAAGTGTAATCTTTAAGAAGGTCCAAGAACTCCCAAGAGTCTTTAAAAAAAATGTGGAGTCTTAACAACTAAGGGGTTCAGCAAATGGTCCAAATAGTGGGAGATGGTAACAGTTTTACCCTTCTAAGCTGATATTATGGGTCTAAAGGGTGGGTTGGTCACATCTTTATTTATCTTTGGAATACCAAAAAAAACCACCTAACAGAGGTTCTTCCACATAAAGGAATTCATAGGTGTTTAAATTAATATAATTTTGTTTAACAATTCCATTAAAACTTAATCTATATTGTGAAAGTTTCTCCTCCCTGTGTCTTTATTGACTAACTGATAATTCTTTTTGTCATTTGGCAATTCCTTGATATATGCATGGTAGTCAGATGTTCTCATTATGACCAACCCGTTACCATTATCGGCTTTCATAAAACTATACTGTTGACTCTTTCTCAAATCAGTCAAAATTTTCATCTCTCTTTGGTCCCAAAAATACCTTTTACTTTTATTTTTGTTTTTGTCATAAATTGTATTTGTTCCCTGATTATTACATATACCCCTGATGTCATTCTCAGAGAATTCATTAAATATATTGAGTGTTGATGTCAATTTTGGGTTCACATTACTTAGGTTTCTACATTCAGTATTGTTTCTGTGTTTTATACCAGCTAAGATTTAACTTCCTGATGTATAGTTTTAAATCTAAAATAGTGTCAGTTAATGGAGCTTTAATAGCAGGTACAAAAGAAAAACCTTTTTCCAACACTTTTGTTTGACTTTCACTAAGTGATAAATCACTAAGGTTGTATATTTTGCATAAAGGTACTATTTTTTTCAAAATCTCCCCTTCTTTTTGTTCCGCAGGTTTCCCTTCCCTTTGTTAGTGCTCACATTATTGTCTGTCTCGGATGACTTGTGGGAAAAAGGGTTATTTGAACCATGTGAAACATCATTATTACTGCTTGTACCTTCCATTGCTTCATTTGTTACATTTCCACTGTTTTCATTACTATTCTATTCTTTTCCATTGTTGGGGTCTCTTAGTTTTCCTAGACAGCAACATTTTGCATTTATTGTAAACTTTGTTGATGCTGGATGTCTACCAGGCCAGCTTGTTTTTACTTGGGGCTCTGGCTTTGATTCTGTCTGAAATAGCTGAGTCTATACACTTATACAAGTAATTGTACAGGACTTTAGTGTAAACTTTCATTTAGTTACCACTTCTAGCTGGGAGTGGGGCCTGGAAAGCATTTATACCTTCCCATAGGAGAGTATAGTTTGCCTTGGTGAAGTTTTTTAGTCTGACTTCATCCATTGTGAGTTCTGCTGCTAGTGCCTGAAGGAGACTGATTTGTGGTCACATTTAACTAATGATGGTCCCACAGTCACAGTGGTGCATCTGTTTGTCATGTTAGTGAGGACCAGATCTACTATGTTTGCTCCACTTGTTGCAGTTGGAACAATTTGTTCAAGGGCATTTGAGTTAACAAAATTAAGGAACTTTCACACTAGTGAGTTAGGGCTAGAGTGGATTTCCCAGTTGAAATCTCCCATGACCAGAGTGTTTGAGAATATTTGGATTGACACCAGTTTGGTCAAGTAAGCCTCATGTACTTCGCGATCTATGGAGAGGGATCTATAACTAGCTATAACTTGAATGGGGTCTTACCCACAGTAATCGGAACTTGAGTAACTCCATGGAGTTGTCCTGTCTAACTAGTCTAGAGGTGGATTTATCTCTGATATAGATAGAAACACTGCCTCCTTTGGTTCTTACACTTTCATTTTGCAGTCTGAAGATGTGGAAGGCATTGTAGCTTTGCAATGCTGGGGTACTCTCTGAGGCCTTGAACCAGGTTTCTGTGACTGCACAGACATCTACATCTTCCAATGATAGGAGTGCTTCCAGGGTGTGCAGTTTTTGGTTTAAGCTCCTAGTGTTTAGCAGCATAGCCCTTATTTTGTTGTGACTGGCAAATTACACATCAGCAATTTTGTTTTTGAGACCTTGCCTAAAAAACGGCACTATGGGGGAGGCAAGAGCCTTTACCACAGCCAAAAGCCTAGTGGTGCCAGATGGAATCCATCTCTGAAAAAGCAGTGAGGTTTGTCGACTCCATCATTCCAGGCTAACAGAAACTGTATCCCCTTGGAATGACACCAAAAACTTAGCAAATTATTGAAATCAATCATTTTTGTTTATACTGTGGCATCATTCTAGGTGAGGGTAATATGCTGCATATACCTGCCTGGGACACATACTCTGGGAGCTCAGTCATGTCTCTCTTCATATAGTTCAGTGAGGTATGCCTCAGGTCTTTCACGTCAACATGAATTATGACAGAGTCATAATGGTAGTTGTTGCCGATTCCAAGAGGCCTGAGTGCATGCGTGATCTGACGAATTCTGGCACCAGACAGGCAGCTAACTGTGACTTTCTCCTTATCTAACCTGGTGAGTGGGACATCTGTGTGTCTCAATATGGAGCCACCAATGACAAGAAAAATTGGTTTATGAGTGTTGTGCCTTAAGGGCTTGGTAAGTGAGAACTGGTGTTACTATGTGTCTTGTGTGCTATGGGAACTGTGTTAGTTGTAGCAGTCTTGTGTTTTAGAGTTCTCTGGTGTTTCGGTAAGCTCTTTGAGCGCACCTCCAAGAATGTTGATTTATGTGTTGAATGTTTACTATGTGTATGAGTAGTGGTACTATGTGCATGCGTAGTGGTGCGTGAGTTAACAACCTCTACAGTGTTACTTTTTCGAGTGGTAAAGAGCAGAGATTCAATATTCTTGGTGCAGATACATCTCTTGCACTCTGTACTAGAGTGAGTTATTAGTAGAGGATTTTCAATGTATATGAATCAGTTGCTACAGTGCCTAAGGAGACCCAAATCAACAAGGCTGGCAGGAGAAACAGTGATAGTCCAGCTGTCCATAATGCTAGGTTTGAAGAACTGTTATCACAACGTTTTTTTTTTTTATCCATAACAGAAGAAACACTAAATGATTTTCAGAGATGTACTAATACTGACTTAGAAATCCACATACAGAAAGATGTAACACTGAAGTATAGCCTTAGTGAAATGTCATTAGTAAAGAAAGAATGCTAGCCTTATTTTCTTTCAAAGAATAAGCTGTATCCAAGGCATAATGCCAAAAGCAGACAAAATAGTTGTTCCTGGTCAAGTAAGAAAACAAATGCTTGGCAGGATGCATAAAGCACATTTGGGTATAGAACAAATGTAAAGAACCCAACTTAAATGGTGACAAATATCTCAGTCTTGGACTGCTTGCAAGTCATGCTATGACAGCAGCACAAGGGAAGAGGCACTGGTATACCCTGTTGTAGTCCATCCACAAAGCTGAGTGGGTACAAAGCAGCTGCAGTTCAGATAAACCATGTTTCTCATAGGTAGACCTTATTATTCAAAGTTCCCCAAAATAAACTGGCAGACACATGTGCAAGTGTGGTAATCCATTGTACTCTATATTTAACATAGGTGATACCCATCATTCAAGAATTCAAAAAAATATTTTCTGAGTGGGAATTAAAACATTTAATGTCCAGTCCACACTTTCCTCACTTGACTGGACAGCTGAAAAGAACTCACCAAATACTAAAGAATCTCTAGAGAAACAGCTGTAGCAAATGCTATGAAAGCTGTCATCTGGCAATGTTGGACTATAGTAATATTTGACTGCAGGTACTCTCTCTCTCTCTCTCTCACTCACAGGCTCAGTCGTTCATTGGCTGAAAGCTGAAAATTGCCAACTTCACCTACTTGAAAATATGTAGTAGTAATAATAATAATAATAATAATAATAATATAGGGATGTCAACCAACTCTGTTAACTTACAAGATGGCCATTTGGTTCCTAAGCAGGTATCTTCATTTAACTATTTCAACTGTCTTGTCATCCCTAATCATGGCATACCAGTATCTTTCAGAAGAATAATTATTGATAATCGTACAGATTAGGTGTCAGGTTTAAATTAGATTTTAATTATCTTACATAGCAGAGTCTGTAAGACTGAAATCTTGAAACCTTTTCTCTAACATAAATCTGCATATCACATATCTGGGATGGTCTTTCTGCCACAGGGACTAAATCTGAAAGAAATTAAACTGCCACTTAAGCAACTCTTGAATGACATTATCAGAATACATTCAGGCTAGACTGCTACATGTTCAGAAATTATTAAAGATTCTATATTAGATGGGGTTAAAGGATCTCAATATGTTACTGTATGACCATGGAAAATAAGGTGTTTTGTGAGACTATAACAAAGAGAAAGATTTTCTCTCAAATGCCAAAACTATGAGCAAAAGAAGTCTTGAAAACCCAAATTAAATAGTATTTTTGGGCAGAGCAACTCCATACTTCTCATGCAGGAAGGGAGAGTTGTACCCTCTTACTACCTTTTATAATCAAATCGTTGGTCACAATAACGATGAAATCCAATGGTTTTAGCAAAACATTAAGTATTTTTCTTTCTGTATTTGGTTTCAACTTTATTTTTTTAGATGTAGTGTTTGAAAATGTAATTTAAACAATTGCACTTCAATAAAGAAAGGCCAGCATCACACCTCTCAACCATACCGAATTCCTCAGAATTTCCCAGTTTTGAGGCTAAAATAATGTGGTACCATGAATTCACGAGTGGCCCCTTCAAATCATGTTTTTTTTTATTTACAATTTTTTTCAATAATGTTGAAATCATCACGTATTGCCAGTGTATCCTGCAATGTCATCAATGTGCATGGGTGTGCTTGATGATGTCACAGTCATGAGACTGTGCCTGACCCCTGACTACCTGTAAGAGAGCTTTAAAAAAAGTTGTTTATGGCTGCAGGCCCACTCACAACCTGTGGGAGTACTTATTTAAAGAGGAAAAAAGTTCTTGTTCATTTTTTGTTTTACATGCTGGCTGTCATTCTAGGAGTCTAGTTCAACCTTAAACAGTCTACGGTTTGTCAAATGAAGGCCTGATATTTGAACAAACTATACAAAAGTTCTTCCAAAGGAGACATATGTGACAGATCTGCTAGGAACCATTTACACTCTTGGGGCATTCCAAATGATGGGCCAGTTTATCCACTTAACTATCATAAGCTCGGTGTCTGTGTTAAATAAATGCTACACATACAAAGTAATTACTGCAATAACAGAGCAGTCCATGCTGTTTCTTCCCATATAGATTCAAACCTATGACTGCACAAAACAAGTCAACATGGAAGAACAGCATCTTTTACTAACTAAAGTTGATTTCTACACAAGAAGCTCCAAAAACCAAACCTCGCAGTAGCTCCCTTTACCTAACAGAGAGCATACCATGTTAGCAGTTTGTTTCCCAGGATAGTTTGCTACATTTAACTGTTGCTGTCATGTTACCTAGTTCTGTCTCAGTGTCACATCATCGCTTCCTAGATTTTGTTTTTACACGCATTTTCTGATAGAAGCTAATTGAGTGATGTTTGCAGAAAAGTCCCATCCCTTCATTGAGCGCAGGCGCTATACTTTAGACTACATCACTGAACTTGTGTATGCAAACAATAGCAAGAATTTGCATGTTACCTCTGACCCTTAAGAATTCTTCCAGTTTTGTCTTATGAAAGGCAGAACATGTGAGATCTATTAAAAGTGATATTCTTTGGAGTTTTGTAATGTATAGATTATAATTCTGGTTGTAATAGAACAACGTCACTCAGTAGGGCAGGGGATGGAGTCATATAAATGTATACAGAAACCCACGTTGCTGTTGGCTGTGGGCAATGGACCAGGTAAGACTGCAAAGCTCATTCTTTTATTAAACCAGTGAGTTACTGAATGACATCTGTTTGTTCTTTCACGTGTGATGCTGGCTCAAAGCACACAGCTCTCAACTTCTTTGCTCAAGAGTCAGAGACAAAGCATAACTGAATCAGTTATGTCCTGCTCAGGATTAGTTTATAGTTTGTTTCTTTTCATTTTAAAATATTTGTGCATTTGTCGCTTCAGACATTTCAGTGTGAAGTTATTAGTCCTATTTATAGTATTCATAAGGCTTATTTCTCTGTTGTTTGAGAGCAAGTCTGATAGTTTAGGAGTGAAAGTGGAGTTTTTCACATCTGGGAGTTGAACACTTTAAGTGTGCAAGTGTGACAAACCATGATTTCTTCTTTTGGGAAGAAGTAAAACTGTCACAGTAAGTCGAAGAACTGAGCAGGAGAAAATGGACCAAAACCAGCAGCAACTTACTGCCTTCAACCTGTAGCATCAGTACTGGGATGATGGCACAACATGAAAACAAGAATGGAGGGCAGGGCTTTCAAGGTAAGGCAGTAGGACAAGGGAGGCTTTTTGGTTTGAATGACACTATTTAACGCATAAGACTGCTTAGTCCTAGAAGTGCTTTAGATTAGTAGAGGTTGTGTGCATGAACTGTCATCACAAAAAATACTGGGAACATTTTGAAGTGCTGTTTAATATTTAATTATACTTACAACTTAAACGTTAGAAAACCGAAAAAGTTTTGCTGTTGTATTTAAATACTGTTGTAATTACATTGCTGTATTTCGAATATCTTAAACCCACACACAGTTTTTCTTCACTTCGCTTTTTGAAGTATGCAAAAATATGTGAGTGAGTGTTTGCAGTGGTAAAGGGAAGTTAGGAGTGTAAAATACTTTGTAAGTTATATGGATGCATAGATGTATTGGTAAGCAAACTATATTTTGGGATATGCTATTTTGGTAGATGTCTTCAGTTAGTTAAAGTGAGAATGACGTTTGCTTGTGTATTATGCAGTTTTCTTAAACCAGACAAGTTTTTGCTCAGAAAGTAAAGTGTCTTAATTTTCTGATGCATTGGATAAATGCATACCTCTCAATCTCTCAGAGCAAGGAATGTGGACATAGCCAAATATAATGGTGGGACAAAGGCTTGAAAATAGGGACATATTTTAAATATTGCTCCAGTAAACTCAGTTGCTAGAATAACAGGTTTTGCATTATTATATATTTTCTAAGGGATATGAAGTCTGAAATTCAAATGTCTGCCATTATTTATTATTATTTATTTACTTCAGTCTTCATGTTGGTATCCCACAATTCCATTGGAGTAGGTGGGATTACATGATTATGTATGAGCCTTTTGTCCAGATTTTTGATGTTTACAGATTGAGAGGTATGGCCAGCATCTCATATTGTGGCTTGGCATCTAATGAACACAATAGCTGTATATCTCTTGGAAAAGTAGCATTGTCCCCATTGGCATACAGCAAATAGAGTCTGCATAAGATAGACACACAAATGCACGCACACATACAAAACCATCCATTACACTCTACAGTATATTTTGATCTAATAGCATTGACCTAACTAGACACCTTTGTCTGACAGAAAATGACACATTCTGAGTCTCATTGTGAGAGCAGAAATATTTTCTTGGTAAACATGAGCTACTTTCTACACTGCCTAAAAATTCCATGTACAGATTGGCTGGCTACAAAATGGATTAGAGCTGCAAGTACCAGTTTGTGATGTACGGCTATTTTGTATTCATTGTGCACCTGAGCAGAGATGCTTTAAAATAAAGCAAACTCTCCATATCCTGAGCTAGCCATAGTATGGACTTATTTATAATGTACCTTAAGCATTCAAATTCAGTTGCAAATAAGAGAAAATATAACTTTTAAATTAAAATAAGACTGTTTCACCAAATCTAACAATCGCTGTTATACAGACCCAAAGTTCATACTTCTGTAACTGTCTTGCCAGTAAGTGCATTAATTAATAACTTAGTATGAACACTATTAAACACTCTTGCCAGTATCTAAAGCAATTACAGGATATAGCTTACCTAATTACTTCTCTTCTAGGCATTGTATCTTGTTATTGACATAAGTTGGATTGCTTCTCAGACCACACCAGACTTAAACACCTCACAAAATCCACTTATATTTTAAAAGAAAAAAAAAACTCATGCTTCACTGACTCCCTAAACATATTGATGATGTTTTACCTGCTGGTATTTCTTCAATGCCTGATAAAAAAAATCAGATTTTCACAGCCAGGGCTTACACTGTCTTGAACAGCATTTAATTGTATTCTTTCATCCAATACATTGATCATTAACAGATAAGTGCATTATTCTAAAAGAGGCAGTTAACAATAATATGGAAGGTCTGCAATATTATATGAATCTTATGGTTTTAGCTTTACATTCACTATCCTAGTTTTGTTGATTAAGAAGATTTATTTTGCTTACAATATATTTGTCACAGTTGTGTCCAGACTTCTGGATAAATAATTGTAGATTGCAGCCAAGTACTGCTGGTAGCTAGTGAGCACTATGTCCACATGCCACTTGATATTCCCCTCTAAAAGATGAGGACTCCAAGTAGTTTTAACACAAATGAATGGTTAAGTACAACTGTTTGCTATGCTTCTGTATTGCCCATGAGCTTCATTATAACTATCTGGTCTCTGTGGCTTCAGATTTGGCCTCAGTATTCTTGACTCCCTTTCTTAGGTGGATATACTCTTGCAGCTACAGCTCTGTTTTAGTCTATTTTGAGATAGCCGTGCCTTCAGGAATGGTTCCATGGCAGAAGCTAAGACCCATCATTTTGAGTCTTGCAGCTGACAACACAAGTGTGATCACCTTCCATTTTTGCTGCGCCCCCTCTCCCCAGCAGAGTTTGAGGTACTAGTTCATATTATTATAATTAGTCGATTTAATGGAATATAATAACATTCATAATTTAGTTCACACAAAAATGTCTCCTTCTTATTGTTTGGTGATATAATTTCTTGCCTGATTTCACAAGCATGACGGGTAGTTTATGTTTTCTTCCTCAATTTTTTCATTTTGATGGTAAGAATTCTATACAATAGGAATTCTATACAATGAAGTAATTTATAACATGCTGTAGTCAGCTTAAGATCTTTTCCAGATATTTCAGATTATTTTAAAATTATTGCAGTTACATAATGGAAAAAATACAATTTTGCTTTACTGGTGCTCTAGTTTTTGTTAAGTCTGGTTCAAAGTGGGGGTAATCGGGACAATCTTGTTGAGGTTTAAAGGAAAGGAGAGGCACTGATCATAAGCAGACTGATTTCCAACCATGGGGGGCCAAAAATATTTAAAAGAAAAGCTAGGCTACTACTTAATAAAATGGAACAGTGGTTGAGGTGGTATTAGGTTATGAGGATTAGACTGACTGACAATGGTGTGGTGATGTGGGGTTGTAGGCTGGAATAGGTGGTCCATTAAGAAAATAGAGTAATTGTACATAAACTAATCACAGATGTGAAGTGGTAAAAGACAGGCACCAAGTAAGGGAGGGCTTTTGAACAGGACAGTCAGCTCTGCTAAGTGTGCCCTGGTTATACATAGCCAAAGTAGGGCAAAAAAACTGAAGGTGATTCAGGGGCTCCACAGTGCTCTGCATGCTTATGCCAGCCATGGGCAAGCTGTAGTATAACCCAATATTACAATACCATCTTCCCTGATCTCTGTTACAAGCAAACTACTGCCATAGTGGTTGAAGTCCTCTCCAAAGATGGGGTAGTTCTCAATTTTATAGAAATTCTCTAAGTCCTTGTTGTCCTGTTTCAACACCAGACACCTGAGAGAATCTAAATGACCTAGATATGACTTGAGATTTGAGGAATGTGTTGCTTGTTTAAATTACAAGTCAATGTCTGTACTGCCTGGTTGTCAGATGTGTTACACCATCCATGCCTCCATTACTCACTGAGTTCTGTTTTTTTTTTGTAAGATGCTCTCCAGTGACTGATTTCATTGTGGCTTGTGTAACTGAAAGTCCATGTTTGAGATACCATAACTTGGAAACTGTAGATGGCGGAGTAGTTCTCTGAGAGTCTCAGCTGGAAAAGAAAATGAAGGAGTCTTAGTATAACAGTTTGCGGCTAAAGAGGGCTTGGAGTGATGTGCATCTTTCAATTATGGGAAACAATTTTGCTTAAATTTGGAATGAGCAGTATTTTCTTTGAGGGGGGTGGGGCTAACTAAGGCAAAGAAACTACAGATTTGATTATATATGCTTTCCAGAGCTGAGTGCATTTTTTTCTGTCTTTCTTTCTTTGAGGCTTTAGCAATGGGGTGCCACAGTCTTACTGTGATAGGAGAACTCATTTTCCAACTGCAGATTTACAGTATATTTTATCTTAATGGCTTTTGCATTTTGTCTGACTTTATACAACATTCTGTTGAACACGTTAATAGTGTGTTGAACAATCTCTGTTTGTTTTTTGCTGCAAAACAAGGAATGCTCATGATGATGAACAGGTCATTAACTTGCCTATCTAATTTATGGAAAGCTGACAACTTACTGATACAGTAAAAACTTATACTAGCTCAATGAAAGCCTCCAGTTTTTATTGACAATAGTTCTATTCACTTGGTGTTTGGATAAGCATGGATTCTTGAGGCCTGGGCAATTGTACATTGCATATGACATTCTTGCTTCTTCCGCTTCTCTCCCACAGATTTTCATACATTATCCAAACCCCATGTCAACATCATACCACTGATTATGCTCCATGCTGATGTGATATTTTTGGTCATGCCTTCTTTGTTCTACTTTGGAGATCTCAAAAGATAGTAACCCTACTTCGCAAACTCTTCCTGTGCATTACTATAAGTACGCCCAGAGCAATAACTGTTGATATTACCAGCACTTTGCAAACCATCCTCATAGATATGACAGTGATATGTAGCTCAGAAGCTATACTGTTCAGTTTTAGGCTTCTAAGAAAATTTCTTGAGAGGAAGTAATGGCTTTAAAACTAACCATGCATTACATAGGTTGCCCACTTGCAGTAATGGTTTTAAAGCAGAGGAGATTATGTTCCAGTTGGATCTGTTAGAACTTCAAATGAACAAAACATGTGCATTCATAACATTGACCCCAAATGAGCCAAGTGGTATGATATTGAAGTGCCACAAAAGCAAAAGGCAAAATGTCACACAGCGTACATGGGTGTTTCAGTGAAATTGCGATACATATGTGAAAGGGATTTTGCCTATTTTCAGCTGTAGTGCAATCTCAGAGATGGTATATATATATATATATATATATATATATATATATATATATATATATATATATATATATATGAGTAGCAAGGGGGGTATAGGAGTACAGGGGCCTTCCTCCCTGCAAAAATGTGTGTTTGCAATTTTGCCTTTGTCTTTGTGGCACTTCATCATTGTACCATTTCTCTCATTTGGTATTGATATTATAAATGTTGATATTTTTATAATTCTATGTTTTAACATAGATCCATTGCAATTCCTATGTCATTGTGGGTAAAAAGGGTCCTTTTAAAACCACGATACTTCTGTTTATAGTTGGCATCAGTATAAAGCTCTTCATGCATTGGTGGAGGAGTATTACAAAAATGTGGTACTTCTGTAGCACAGTTGTATTCCACACTTTTAACCTTTCTCATCAAAATGGAGAAGGACAGCATCCAAAAACTTTTGATCATATTTACTAAGAAAAATTATTAGCCTTGTTGCTTGCTGTTTGTACTATGGCATTTGTGATGATGTGAGGTATTGCCAGCTATACCAGGAGAAGTAGGGCAGTGGATGTGTAACATATGCCAGCATAGCTAACTGGAGTTTTGTAAAGAATTTTATGTCATTTGTATAGCAAATTGATTTGTACAGGTGCTTGTGTTGAAAATGTATTTGCAATGCTGCTTGTGTTAAAAATGTACGAACAGTGGGTCCTGCTGGACAGAAAACAAATACACAGGTATGTCAGACTGTATTGTAACTGTTGAAATTAATATATTGTAACAAAGGATACTGGAAGAGAAGAGGTTAATCTCAGTCCAGCTAACTTTGCAAAATTGTCTGAAAGTAAATTATCTTGCCTAGGCCATAAAGATTGTATCTTACAGTTCTGACTGCAACCAGAGACAAAGTGTCTGTGAAAACCAGGACTAGGAAACCTACTATATTGTCCTTAGGGGTGAACTATTTGCTACTCTGGAAGGGTGGAAATTTTTGAAATGGTTTTACAGATTCCAGATGCAATAACACATCTTAGCAAATCTCTGTGTGTTTGTATTATAACACATATGTGCTAGATTCTGGTTCAGTTTCTAGTAAAGGAGGTAGTGTGGGTACCAGAGTCAGATGACCAGCTGTATGTGATGTCATTCTGTAATCCAGCACTGAAAATATGTTTTAATACTAGATGAGACAGAAGTCTCAGGGCAGTCTGTTTTTGAAACCTGACAAAGAAGGATCACTCATCCACTTCATCTTGCCTTGCTTTATTTAGTAAGTAACCAGGGAATAATAATTCTTTAGATCAGTCAGGAAATATAGTGAGATTAGTTAAGTATTGTTTTTCTGTATCTGTGTAAACCTTTCCATCAGTGTTATTTTTAATATTTCCTGTGTTTGAATCTCAGGTGTTTATTGTAAATAGATATTTAGTATTTTCATGGTCTTTTATTATTATTAAATATATTTAAACTTTTCATTGTGGCTAGTCTTTTAGAGAATATTTTAACCTTTGAGAGTACTTAAATATATTTGGCAACACTGTAGCTGCTCCTGAAAGCCTTGCTGTATTGGTCAAACACTACCATTTGTATTAGTATTAATTGCACTCAGTATAATTGGGTACCCTTGTAAGAGACTTATAGTAGCTGGCATTAGAGTGTTCTGGTGGCAGTATCCACTTTAAAGTCTGGGCAGAGGGGACATAGCTGGTAAAGCTGTGCCAGCCTTTTCTAGGTGTGTGTGTGTGTGTGTGTGTGTGTGTGTGTGTGTGTGTGTGTGTGTGTGTGTGTGTGTGTGTGTGTGTAAAATCAAATTTCAAAAGTGTGTGTCAACTACTTGGAGAAGGGACACAGAAAACTGGTTTCAAAGAGAGGGTGGTGGAGGACTTGGCTTGGAACACTCGTCTGAGGACTCAGCTCTACAGCTGTGGTCAGTGTGGAATCTTATTTAGTGCCTGGTGAGAGACACGGAAACATAGGTCCAGGATGGAAGTGTGTTCCCTGTGTGCTCTTAAGGGAAATTGTGCTTGGTGCAGAGTGCTGCATCTGGAAATACTATATGTATATATTTTTGTTCCAAGTGAACATCCCTCACTGGTGTCTGTGGTGAGGTTTGAGACTCCTTCATCAGTGGCCCATAGGAGGTACATCACAACACTGTCCTTGAGTTTGGCACACACTTGAATAAAAATGCTTGTAGTAAAAATTTTCTACTATGTCTGTACTTTATAGTTTTGCAAACATTAATACTTTCAATGTGTCATAAATAGTTATAATCATTGTGAAATCCAAACTGTAAAATCGCATAATCTTCACTTTGAAAGGGCAACTGTGGAGACAATAGCATGGGAATAAAGGCCTTAACTGTGATACATATGTTAGCTTCCATGGGGAGCATTACTGCTTATTACTATGGTCCAAATTAAACTAGGATCAGGCTTGTATGGAAAGACTACAAAGCTAAAGGGAACTCTGGCAAGCTTGTGAGGACAAAAGCAGTATCATAACTCTCATGTGATTAATTATAAAATGGGGTCAGTAAGTAGCCTTCAGCATGATCATAGTTAAATGTAGCCTGGTATAGTTTAAGTTTAATAGTTCTTTATTTCCAAAAGCACTTAACCTTAATAAAGTTCTTTATTTCACTAATTTGTGGAATTTTTGAGAGTTGGGTCATGTGGCTTTTGGCACCACAACACTTCGTTTCAACTTTTCTATAATATTTATTTTCATATAAGAGAATTGGATCACTTTGACCCTTTTTCAGTAACAGCCTACATGCAATATACTTTGATTAGTAATAACACAAACATAAGATGATAAAAATGCAACTATAACAAAATAATGCCAACTCAAGACACACATAATATAAGATACATGATTCTGTTAGCTTGGAAATACAATGAGAAACCATTATAATCTTGCCCAAGTGCAGACATGCAGTTTAAGTAAAACTGTACAGTTTACAGTTTAAGTAATACATAAACAGATAGAAGGCAGAAGACAGCAATGAGAATCATTCTGCTTTGGGGCTTATCGTTGAACAGATGAACATTTTGTATTCTCTTGCTGTATATCAGTAAGTGGGAGAGTAGCAAAATTAATATAAAGAGAATTCTCTATATCCATCAAGTGGTATCTCTAAGGAGATCAACTGTGTGGAAACATAGCACAAAAGTAGCTGCACACATAATAGGATCATGGCTGAAGAGTGCATACACACACACACACACACACACACACACACACACACACACACACACGCACACACACACGCACACACACGCACACACACACACACACACACACACACACACACACACACACACACACACACACACACACACACACACACACACACACACACACACACACACACACACACACACACACACACACACACACACACACACACACACACACACACACACACACACACACACACACACAAATATACACATGAAATATTTAGCCCTCAGACAAATTTTGCTGTAGTTTAACTTCCTCTAGAGTGCAAGATTATCTTCTTGTGCCATGACTTTTAGAGGAGAGCCTGGCTATACATGAGAGTAGTCCACATGCCCACTTCTTTTGCACTAACCCTACAAGGAAAGCACAGTCACTGCACTAGCAAATGCTCATATGATAAGCCAATACCCAGAAATAAAAGTCAGAAGAGTATATAAAGAATACAAAACAAGTAAAATATAAGGTATGCTAATGGTATAGCATACAATATTCAACTACCTCTCATGTACAGAATATCAATTCCAAATAAAATCTGAAAACCACCCTACATCTCATGAAGTCTCAAAATACAGCTAGACCACCAAGAAGTCCAATAAATATATAGTGGTTACTAAACCAAATATATGTGCCATGTAAGGGGCAGCAGAAAAGGAATCTCTTTTTGAGCAGTGATCATATCATTCTGCTGTTACAGTGAGTTATCACACAACGGTACTATATACATTGTAGAGATCACTGCTGCAGGATTACTCCATAACAACAACTGGTATGCAGCACCATCCAGTGTTTTTAAGCAACAAAGTTTGTGCTAGTAATGCGTTGGAGACCCAATTTTTAATGCTTTGAATATGTGCGGATGGATCATCCTATGACAACTTCAAACATATACATTCGTAAAGAAGGTTGCAATTTTAAAGTAGAGTGTATGTTACACTTTCCCAAAAAATTGCTTTATTGTACTTATGATAGAAATCAATGCAATTGCCAAACTATAATGTGCAATACTGCATTTTTAAATATATTTGCACATTTGCATACAAGCTGCCAGACTGTATGGAGGTCACAACACATTTTGTCATGATCACTTAAGCTTTTTATTTATATTATATAATGTTATATAATGTCAGAAGTATCAGAATTGGACATTGCTGAACTAGAAACTCACACAAATCTCTCTCTCTGAAAGGTTATTTATGAGAAAGCAGGAAACTTTGGTTCTAGATATTTGATTTATTCCCACTTTAAGTGGAATATTTGAGATGTTTGAAAATATTCAATGTACTATATTTCAAAAACTTGTAGGGGAATAAGTGATGAGTTTGCATTACTTTTGGAGTTCCTTGTGGCATAAAGGATGAAAGTCACAGTACTGAAACAAAAATTCCAGTGGTATTGTGAGTATAGAAAAAAATCTGCCATATATTTACAATAATTTTTTTCAAGATAATTCCTAACCAGGCATATCCAACAACTGGATCATCCATAGATATATACAGTGCATAAGTAACATGTCCTATGCAGACCACCTCCAGGCCCTATCCATGTATTCTGTCTCCTACAGGCTGTTGAGGGGAGATCTATGCCTGGCAAACAAGTTATTGTCAGACCTCCCTTTGATGGACCTCTTGCATGTCTGAAAAACAAACAGCACCTGAATTACCCATTTAAAAGACTTAAACTTTGCCTGTGATATAAATAGGACCTTCTGGAGAGGCAGGTATGTTTCCTAGACACTACTCCATCTCTGGAACAGGCTCCCCATCCATGTGAAGCAGAGTTCCTTCCTAACACAATTCAGGTATAACTTGGACAACTAGATGGGGAACAGGAACTTTATCCCTGGTTTGGCACCTATGTCTCTAATGGGCCCAGACAGGTTGTAAATAGTTCATCTCCCAAAACCCTGCTTATAAATGTTTCATCTCTCAAGACCCTGCTTACACTTATCAAGTATATGAGATCTTGTCAGAGATTTGCGATGCATGGCAATTCTTAAAACGGCCCTTGTGGTCTTTATCCTAGTAAACACCTATGAACCTAAGAGATCACAATGTCCAATAGAAGATCTCTATGTATATATTACTGATTTTAAAAATAAAGCCATATAGTGTGAGAGTTTGTTGAGTTGCATGATTTCTTTGTACAAGAAACTTGTATGTGACATAACATGTCCATGTGAATGACAGATTAGTGGAAGAAGCTGGCCATTATAAAAAAATAGATGTATGTAGATCCAGGGGAAGTTAATCAGTTAAGCAACTTATAGAAGAAAGCGTGCATAAATATAAATGTGTAAATAAAATGCGAGGAAAGTTGAACTGTGAGAAGCAAGTTAAGATCAGCTGCCATTTTAACTCATATTTATTTAAATGTTCTTCAGTAATGAACCCTCACTGATCTTTGGCCATTGATTGAATGACTATAAACTTAAATTTGTGTGCCAGACATTCAACTATATGCCTGTACAAGTCATCCATATTTTTCTTCTTTCAGCTGAATTGGACAGTTTGAATTCTGCTTTGTAAAAGGAAGTAATGTTCGCTCACTACAAAAGTAACTATGGGACTATATTTTGTAATGTGGACTCCCTATATGAAAATATATTGCAGCGTAAGGTTAAAAAGTTTGAAAGAGATGTAGAAGAATATCAGAAAGGTTCCACCTATCCTAATCCACTAATGTAGAGGTATAATAGGAACATTAGTAGTAATGTCAATCCAATTAGAAGACAACAGGAAGTGGATTCACAAGAGGTTACTTATGATACAGCAGCAGAGCCCACCCCTTTAAAATGCATCAGTTTTCAGTGATCCGAGAGATTAATGCAGAAGAAAAGACAGCAAGCTGTAGATAATACCAGGGAGGAAATTATGCAAAGCAAGGGGTGAAGCTAAAGTGTTACCATAACAGGAATTTCAAGAACCATCACTAATGCCAGGTGCGACTAAAACTGTTAATTATCCCGTTCAAATAACTATCTGGGTGATTTTCATTTGTTTAACTTCTCTGATGAGGATATTAAAAAATAGCATGCAGATGTTTTGGCAAAGGGTTTGAGTTTTATACCAACAAGGAGAGCTTGTGTAGTGGACAGTTTAAAAATATACACCCGCAAGTTGAATCTTGGTATATAGTTCAGCAATAGTGTTGACAGACCTAGTGTGAACATTTTGCCAAAATCTAGCACTTTTAACCATCCACTCAATTTCACTGTAATTCTGTTTAAGAAGTTATGTGAAAGGAAAATGTGTAGTTTGCTTTCAAAACTGCCTAATAGGAGATGCTATAATTTGTCTGGTGATGATGCTAAGTATTTAAGAGATGTATATGAAGTTGGCAACATTAGTGTGATGAAGCCTGACAAGGGAGTAGGCTTGTGATAATGAATAAGGAGGACTACATCAACAGAATGAACATATTATTATTAGGGGATGAATATATCAAAACAACATGGAAAAAAATCAATATTGCCTTTGGAAAAATAGGTATGGCTTTATCTGACTGTTATTAGAGGAGCAAATAACTCAAAAAGAGTATATATTTCTAGAAAATGCTGAACCTGTTATTGCTGAGATATCTGGCATCCTAAAAATACATAAATCTGTGACTGATCCACCTCTGAGGCCAATTGTTGATTCCAATCGATCAAAGTCACATTATATAGCTAAGTTTGTTGATGTGGTAGTCAAGGAGTCTATACAAAAGGTACCACAGATTTATAGAGATTCTTGACAATTTTTAGCCTGGATGAATGCATTGGAATTTGTGGAAAATTGTATTTTTGTCACTATGGACACCATCAATTTATATTCTAGTATACCCCATTGGGAAGGTTTACAGTGGTTTGAGGAGATGTTATTTGAGATAGGAATTCTAAGTTTGGACAGGGTAAAATTAGTTACCACCCTCATGGTTTTAGTGTTAACTAATAATTTCTTGAGTTTTGGATGCCAGTATTTTAAACGGAATATGGGTGTGGCAGTGGGAGCAACTTGTGCTCCCAGTTTTGACAACCTGGTCATGGCTCACTGGGAGTCAGTATATTTATTTAAGAGTGAATTTGTCAGTTCTTGGTTCTATTACACTTGTGTTTTAGATGACATATTTATCTTATGGACAGACATGGATAACAGGTTGAAGGAATTTTGTACTTTATTTCAACTACTACTGATTTTTTAGGTTTTACCCATCAGTACTACACTGAAGTAAATCAGCTTTTTGGGTGTAGAAATAACTAAGAATATAGAGGGGAAAAGGTATGTGTCCAACATACATAAAAAATCCATCTTTTCTAATACCTATCTCCATTATAGCAGCTAGCACCCGAGGCAACAGAAAAAGGGTGTGGTCAAGGGTCAGCTGGTTAGATCATTGACGATGACATCTGATGAAAATATGTTTATAAAAGAATGTGATAATATAGTGAGGGTGTTTTTGAAAAGGGGATAGCCTAAAGAATTTTAAGTGAAATCAAGAATGAGGTTGTACAAAAGACAGCCCAGGGAGTTTATACCCCTTTGCTAGGTGGGAATGAGAGGAACATAAATGTAAACGCTAACATTAATAGTGTTCAAGAACCAAATTTTAGCATAAGTTTGGGAGATGACTTGGATAGCTTGAGAAAAAAAATTCCATTGTGGAATACAAATCATTTTTTTTCACATATTCACTGGACAGTCATGGTATATTGAATATTTTACAAAATAATTGGCTAATTTTTTCCACAGATAACCATATTTTCAAAATAGTGGGTGAAAAACCCTTAGCAGTGTATAGGAAAGTCAGATCTATTAAATATTTATTAGAAAAGCAAAAAAATGGAAAAAATAAACAGACTTATGGGAATGGTGATGTGTGGAAGATGTTCACAGTGTTCCTATTTATTAATTAAGGATAGTATTTGTCTGCAACAAGCTGATGTATATTACTGTAATGGCCATTATTTGTTAGTTCATTCATTCATTTGATTGCGATCAGACATCTGAGGTGTGAAAACAGATATAAACATGGCTTAAACTTTTGATATAGAGCAATATAAGCTTTCATGTTCAAAGATGCTTCATTAGTTATACAGACATCCCAACCAACAGATATTTAAATAAAAAAAAAAAACAATCAAAAAACAAGCAATCATGTGTTGATTTAATTAAATAAATTAATTCAATTAATAAATGAAGCCGCAGTGGTGCAGCGGTAGTGTTGTTGCTTCACAGCAAGAGGTTCTCCCATTTGATTCTTGGCTGGAGTGCCTTCTGTGTGGAGTCTGCATGTACTCCACACGGTCGAGTGGCATTCGAAAGACATGCGTAGAATGGGGGTGCCTTTGCTGAAGGTTGGGCGTTGAGCTGGCACCTTGGCACCTGTAAAAAATCTACTGCCAATCATTAGCGTACCGGAGTTCCGCTGTGGTGACCCCTAACTGGGAAAAGCCGAAAGAAGAACAATTCAATTAATAAATGATGCAAGCTATGTAGCCTTAAATAGGTTTCAAGGAACAGAATTCATTTAAACCTGATGCATTCATAGCATTAAGATGTACAATCCATTTATATACATAATATTCAGTTAGAGTAACAATATCACCTCTGCAAATAGTTGAATTAACAAGTTGTAATACACTAAACTTAAAAGTATGTGTGACACCCTTCCTTCTCAAAGACATGTTTAGCTAATTTGTTAAAGCACCCATTCTACTATCATAAATATTTTGTGATATTATTTTTTTAAAACATCTGTTAGCCTTGCCATCGTAAAATGCTGCATAAGATGTACATGATGCAACATAAATCAAATTAGAAGATTCACAGTCAGCAATCACTTGGAAATAAAAGATGTTTTCAGTTCCAAGGTGCTTAAAAGAAGGCAAAATATTAACATGCTGACAGCAACTACAGTTCATACAAGGAAAAGTTCTAACTTTGGAGGTAATACCTGAATAAAGGACGTCAGCCCTAGTAAACTCCATTCTATAACAAAGTTATGTTCTGAGATTTAATCTGTTCTTAAAGGCAATCATAGGAGATAGTCCGATTAGATTTTTAACCTCTTGTGATGCCAAAAGAATTAACCAATTATGCTTCAGAAT
Source organism: Protopterus annectens (assembly GCF_019279795.1). Lineage (NCBI taxonomy): Eukaryota > Metazoa > Chordata > Ceratodontiformes > Protopteridae > Protopterus > Protopterus annectens. The sequence goes on along the minus strand of NC_056741.1, from coordinate 1,025,123,442 downwards.
ATCAATAATATATCTTGAAGTTTTATTATAGATTATAACAATGGGTGCACATTTTTTAGAACATTACCATCCATATCATCCTTATCATTACTGATACTCCCAGATTTAAAAAATGGACACGCGATATAATTCCATAAACTTTTACCATTATTAAATTTGGATACTATCTGTTCTAATTTATACCCATGTGCCAAAAAATCATTGCACACAATAGAGGCTTCATTGCACACAATAGAGGCTTCATATAGAAAAAGCACAGCATCCAAGGTAAGTCTAGAAAAGTGATAAGATTGACCCTTTAACAGATTCCTGCAAACTTAACCAGGATGCATCCTACTGAGATACAATTATGTATTTTACTTAACAATCTTTTTATATATCTGTTTTTTAACATTCCAGCGGTATCCTTGTAAACATTAATATCTAAAAAATTAATATTGTCCTTAGAAGAAACAGCTTCAAATGTTGTGGCATTATTAAGATAAGAAATAAAAACTTCTAGTTCATCTGGGCCAGATCCCCATATCAGCAAATATTGTCAACAAAACATCATTACTATAAACGCTGTTAAAAACAAACTGTTCTTCCCACTCATACATAACTAAATTAGCATATTATGTATTAGCTACAGGTGTACCCATAGCTACTACAGTCTGTTGTAGATAAACTTTATTACAAAAACAAAACACATTATTTTCAATGAGTAACTCAAGTACAGTACATATAGTATTAATAAAGGAATTAGAGTTAATATCAGACCTACCTAATAAATGCCTGATAGATTCAATTCCTTCTACATTGAGAATGTAAGTAAACAATGATTTAACATCAAGTGTAACCATTAAATAAGAGCAACATTTATTGTTATCATTCTTTTTGATTAACTTCTTCAAAAAAATCACCTGAATCAATGAAAATGTGTTCAATTGATTTTAAATATGGTTTCAGAATCTGTTCCAAATATATTGAAATAGGCTCAGTCAACCAATCATGACCAGAGACTATAGATGTGTAAAGTTAATAAAGTGGCTGACTTGTTTTGTGAATGTATGCTTGGTTGGGCTGCATTACATACTTTACATACTCTTAGCACAAGAATTCGGGACAAAGGCAAAGATAATTGTTGGAGCGGGGCAAAGGCCCAAAATCATTGACAGATTTTAAAAATTGCTCTTATCAACTTAAAAAGTTGTTAGAATAAAAGGTTTTGATTAATATGCATTTTCTGAAGGCTGCAAAGTCTGAAACTCAAACTTATATCCTTATTTACTGATTGAAATATTCTATGGATTGCCAGAAAACCAGAAATATTATGATGGACAGGCTAAAAATATGAGTCAAGAATCTGGACATTTTACAAAAACCTGGACAGTCAAGAGGTATACTATAATTATTAGCACTGCATGTAAGTGACAACAATGACCTGAAATACATACTGTGGCCATTATTTACTTAGCCATTCATTTTATCATAGTCATTCATCTGAGGTGTACGCAATCAATAAAGTGCCTGTAATTGGTGATTGTGTGTGTGTGTGTGTGTGTGTGTGTGTGTGTGTGTGTGTGTGTGTGTGTGTGTGTGTGTGTACCCATGCAGTAGGTACACTGTATATGTGTGACAGGAATGACCAAAAATAAAGTGCTGTAGTTATTCACTTATTTATTCATACCTTTTATGATATTCAGATGTCTGAGGCATACAGAATGAATAAATTGATGCAATTAGTGGGCACACATGAATGTGCGTGTTGCACTGTGTGTAGCAGCAATGTTCAGAAACTTATTACAGTGGCCATTATTTATTCAGTCATTCTTTTGATCCCAATCAGACCTTCAAGATTGTACAAGCAATAGAGTGGAGTAATTTATGGACATATTTGTGTATGGGGGAATTGCAATAATTTGGTGCTTCTGTCTGACAGCACTGACATGAAATAAATATTTGATCACAGTCAAGACATCTGAGGTATAGAAAGCTGAAAAAGTGTCTATAATTAGTAGGAATAGAGGCAACCTGTGGATGAAAGTGACTGACTCTAGTGTTGTATCATCACATTTAAACAATGACTGATTTAGCCTGGTTTGGCTAACATATATTTGATTGAAACAAGTCATACACATTGTGACAATTATTAGTTTACTTTCTCCACAAAGAGAACCAACTTGCCAATGCTTAGTTACTGATGGTCATAAACAAGTCAGAACCCTGGGGATGGGGATATACTTTAGTGTGGACAGTTTTGCTATTAAACACATCATAAGAAACTGGGAGATTCTGAAAAGCAATGCAACCATCTCTGTGGCTGTGGGTGAGAACCCTTACTTTTATAACATCAAGGGTGACAACTTAAAAGTTTATTAGAAAGGAATGAACACACTGGGAGAGAAACAGTCACAGTGAAAAAGAAGGGAACATATGCTTGTGTTTTTTTGTGGCGCTTGCAGGTTATTGCTAATAGTTCATATTACTGTGATGAGGAAACGGAAAACATATGGTGCTGAAGAAAATTTCAGTTGTGGTAGTAAGAATGTTGTTTATGTTGCTGCATGCATCTCTAGTGAAATGAGTCTGTAAGTCATAAGGTCAGAGTTTTCTTCTTTAGCATCAGCCTCTTACAAGGGGACATGCATTTCATCTTTCTTCTTCTTTTCTGTTTTACCTAGAAATAGAAGGATGCAGTTGTGTTATACATTTCTAAGCTGTGAATACAGGTGTCTCTAATACCCAACTGATCAGCATATGACCCCCTGAGGTCTAATGGACAGCAATGAATAATGGGTCTTCTCTGAGTATCTGCCTAGCTGATGTAGGTGCCAAGATGTCAATACCAACAGTTATAGAAAGGAATTATGAAAGGCAGCAACAAAAATGCTGACAGTCCCCTTTGTCACAACAGTGAAATCAATCCCAGGAGCTAAGATAGAAACATAAATTCACATGACAGAGCTGTAATTTATCATTTTATTCGTCATAGCCATAACTCTAGAAAACCAATTGACAACTCAGATATCTGATGACTGGTATCAACATGAGTTTTTTTTTTTAAGTTTCAGGAATTAACATTTTCTGAGCTTTAGCTTGACTCTGAAATAGCTTCTTCTTTTCATTAGATCATCAAATCTTTCCCCTGGATTCCTTGTAAAATAATGTGGTTAGTTACTAGGGACAGAAATAATACTCAGGTGGGCTTCATCCTGGGAAACAGGATGTATGAACCTGGGTTCCAAATTCCAGCAAGGAAGAAGAATCACTCAGAAGAGAAGGCCCATGAGTACCTGTTACTTCATCCTCTGATTCAGATGCCATCAGACTTTTTAATAATTTTTCTGGAAGTCTCATTTATTTCTCTTTAACCCTACTACAGACTGAGAGCAGGTAGAAGAACTGACGTGAAGTTTCTTTTTTATGTTAAGTAAATGCTAATAAATTCTTTGCACTCCTTACTAAAGTCCTTTTATTAAAGGAAGCATAATACAGACATCAATGAATATGGAGGCCTTCCCTTAGGTAACAAAAATACTCTAGCTAATCATAACAGAGAATCTATGGATAATATTGTACTTGCTGGTGACTTTCTTATGGACACTATTTACCCTTAACCAGCTTAGATAAATATATACTTATAGTCTGCAGCAGAAATTATGTATGAAATAATTTATCAAGATTGCTGATAAAAAATAAAGTCTAAATATTACAATGTCACTTGGAAGGTAGTGGCATGATAATTTACTTCAAGCAATAAGAAGAAACAAAGTGAACTTTCAGGCTACTATCCTTTAGCCAAACTGTTCTCTAACAGTCATGGCTTGAAAATGTAATATTGCATGCTAGGAGGCATCTGACTCTGGCAATGTCTACACAAGTACCATCCACCTATGGCAAACATCCCATTTATAGGCATGAAGCTTGCAGCAATGATCTTTACACTATAGATCTAAGGTGTCGAATAAAAAATTAATATTGGTTCAGAACGTAGCAGCACCAGTTCTGCTAATAAATGTACAGTGTGTAGAGGAATATAATTTGTTATGGTCTGTGAAATTATGACAATTTTCTCTTTGTATGATTTAATGACATTCTAAACAAATAAGTATAACTGGAATTTGAGATCTGCCTTTTAGTTTCACACAGACTCCTCAGATGTGACTGCTGTCTGGCATACAAAGCAATCTCAGACCTCGCCTAGATGGGACTTGCTGCATAACCAGCAAGTCATGCTCCACTCGAGTAACCCGCATGCACAACTTCAACCTGATCTGTGACATCAATAGGACTTGTTGGTGGAACAGATTTATCTCTTAGAGACTACCCCATCTGTGTAATAGACTCGCTACCCACATCAAGCAGAGTACCTCATTATCCCTTTTTAAGTACAACCTGGATAACTGGATGGGAAACAGAAAATACACCCCTGGGATTCTACTTGTGTCCCTGCTGGACTGGGGCATCGGGTGCTGACTTGTCTAAACATGGCTTAAACTGTTGGCTAGACTTATAAGGGCCTCAGTCCAATAGCCTAGTAACTTCCTATGAGCCTATAAGAAATAGTAAATTAGACTGCATTACTTTGCTGGCAACAGCTTGACTAATTACTTTTTGTCTGGCTTTTAATTCAGATGGATTGCACCTATGTGTATAGTACTTAGGGGGATTTAGAGAACATTTTAGGTGTTAACACAAATTATATGTTAGTCTAATTATTTTTTTATTTACACTTTTGATTTCTATAAGAGATGTATCCATATAGAGAGCGTGCAGCTATCTGTTTCCTTTGTCTCTCAGATCTCATAAGCTCTTAGTTATTATTTAGGTTAGGCAGGAAACTACATTGTATTTTAAGGTTCAGTTTCCATGACATAAATAAAATGGACACTTCTCAATTAAATAGGATGCAATTTTTGCACTAATACTACATCACAGAGAAAGAACTAATCTGTGACTATTTGTTTACTTTGCAGAATGAAATAATAATACATTTTGAACATGTTCTGCATTTTTCCTTAATTTTCAGTGTCATTGGAACAGCAGTTTAAACAGGAAAAACATAACAAACTCATAATAATGCAATTACATTAAGACAATGTACTTTTAATCTGACTTTTAGTTTCTTAATAAAATGGTGGGTATTTTATTAATGACACAAACACATGCTGGGAGATTCAATGTAATGTAAATCTTCTTGTGGGTGTGAATGGAGAATTAAACACAGATTTAAGCTGCATGAAGTTTTCCCACTAAGTATACTTGATTCTTCTCTGTGGACATTGTTCACGTGCATCCTGACACTCGTCTAATGGCTCTGCTCATGATGGAGAAGTGTCCTCCTACTGTCCTTGACATGCCTCCGAACTGGATTTCTGATCAGAGCCATGTACAAGCATATGATTCAAAGTGTATTGCCTGACGGCAAGGTCTTCCTGTTCTGTAGAATGAGGCATGGTTTGCCAGTGACATGTGTCTTTTATGGCTTGTTGCTAGTGGTACTACTAACAAGCAGGGTGAGGGGCCAGTGCATCAGCAAAAGTCACAGTGAAACCTGGAATGGTGACAAAAATAAAATCTCCACTCCATTTTCTAATATTTCTCTTACTCCAAAGAGTATGGGTGCCAAGATGACCATGTCACATGTCATTTCATCCTTGGTAAGGAGTACTGATTCAATTGACTGGCAATTATGGAAGTCAGTAGTAGAAGAGATAGCCATCATCCCATGGCCAGCTCTGCATCCTGGGATGATGGACAGACACCACCCAGAAAGGAGAGTTGCCCATATTACTCAGTACAAACCGAATCACTAGCCAGGCTACATTTTCCCAAGCTTATCACTGAAACCTGGTCTCTGGTTTCCTAGGAATGAACCAAACCTCTGCACAATTGGGCTGGCTACAACCTGCATCACTTTTACAAGTGGACAGAATTCCCATTAATTGGCATAAATAAATTACAACATTGTGAAAAGTAAAAGATACAGATGAATTTTCAGACTGTACACAGTCATATTAATATAATGATAGTCAAAAAATCCATGGATACGTGACTAGCAGTCAGTAAAGTGACAACAAAAAGTAAAGTGACAACAAAAAAAACTGTAATACCGACCTGCACGAAGACTTGTGCCTTAGAATTCAACCTTGTTACAGCTTGTACTTTGAACTGTTTTGGTACTTTTACTCAGTGATGTGCATTCGGGCCCAGTATTAATAATAATTAATAATGGAGGAAAACATATAAAATAGCATAGCCAGAAAAGAAAGTTAAGCATAGAACTTTCTAAAATACAAATCAAAAAAAAGTTTGCTTTATTTAACTGGCTGCATTCCTAACCTCCCACACTAATGATTAATAAACATGGAGATCACTGCACTTCAATGGAAATAATATATCTCCTTCTTATAGTGATCTCTGGCAGAAAAATCAGTTCAGAGTGGATAAATCCCTTCCAGCATTTTCTAATGAACTGTAAATTTGTAAACAATTATTTACATAAAGAAAAAAACTTAAAACAATTTTGCAACTTCTGTTAAAAACTGCTATCTTCAGTGGAAGAATATAGTCTTGAAAAAGCAATATTAGAAATTCACAGCTTTGGGAAATTCTGTCTTTATATTTGCAGAGTTATCTTAATATAGTCTTTGCCCACATATATTTTTTATATCAAAGTCAGATTTTGTTTGGAAATCCATGATTTGTAAGAACAGTTTAGAAGTTATAATGTTGCAAAGCACATTAAGAAATATACCTAGGATTGTATTACTAGTTGGCTTAAGGGGTTACATTTCGGTGTGCTCTCTCATTCTCTATGGTGCCACTTTGTAGGGACATACTAGAAGATTTAAGCAAACATGCATGAAAATGGAAGTTTTTCTATTTGATCTGCTCTGAAAGCTTTTGGATTCATTTTTAGGATGGGATTTCATTCAGTTAATGGTAGGTTACATTTCTAGCTTGCAAAGTACTACTGTCAGAGTATTCAAATGGTTGTAAACTGTCACTTGTATCAACATCTACTTAAATGTTCTTGTTCTTTGTGGTTGATATTTGTGAGACATATTTAAGCTCTTAGAGTACTTGCATATGTATTTGGTGACACTGTACAGGCCACTCCTAAATAACCTTGGTCTTGGTCACACTTACCATTTGGATAATAGTAACATTACACAGTAGGATTGGTCACCCCTTGTAAGGGCCTTTATAGTAGCTGATAAGTAGGAGTTGGTGGCAGTGATAACTACCTTATAGTCTGGGTACAAGGGGGCATATCTAGTAAACCTGTGCCAGCCTTCCACAGATGTGTGTGTGTGTGTGTGTGTGTGTGTGTGTGTGTGTGTGTGTGTGTGTGTGCGCGTGCGTGCGTGCGTGTGTGTGTGTGTGTGTGTTTATATATAAATCAAATCTCAAAGTGTGTGTGTGTGTCAGCTACTTGGGCAGGGACATGAAGCACTGGTTGGACAGAGAGGGTGCTGGAGGTTTTGGCTTGACTCTTCAGTTGGGATCTTAACCCTATAGCTGTGCCAGTGGGGAGTCTTACTGGGAATCTGAAGAAAGAGGAAGAAACCAGCCTCCAGGCTGACTGTGATCTCTGTGTGCTCTTAAGGTAAATTGCACTTTACTGTGTGTGTACTTGTCCTCCTCCCAATGTGTATGTCTCTCACTGGTGCTAATGGTGAGGATTGAGGCTCCTTGATTACTGGGCCAGTGAAGGGACGTCACAACAACCTCCCATTTTTTTTTGTTTATGCCAACATTTTGTTTTTCTAAGGAGAGATTTTATTGTCCCAGAACAGGAGGAGAGTTGATTCTATTTATTTTAGTGCGTAGATGAAACTTAAGAGCTTTGCCTATCCAAATCCCAATGCATTTAAAAGAAGAGGTTCTTTCTATGCTGGTAGTGTTTATGTCTATAATTTGCAGTTTATTTCAGGAGAGGAAGGAGATTTTAGATAATTTTAATCAATGTTGTATTAGTCTTGGAAGGCTGGAGTATTAATCAAACATTTATAAGTCATTTATGGAGTGAAAGAATGTCTGACTGAAACTGTGGCTGAACATCATTGAGGTTCGGACTAGATTTGTAGATGACTATACCAAATGTATATCTGATTGATGGTAGGTGGGAGAGGCACTATATGAGTTTGTGAATAAAGATAAATGATAGTAGGGGGGCATTTCATTCCCTTACCATTTTTTTCTTTCACATAACTCAACCTATTCACCTCTCACTGTTCTACTCTCCTATAATTCTTCCTACCTCTCACCTCATGAAACTATGAGTGCATATATGCCTGCAGATCAAATTATACTTGTGCACTCTAAAATACTTGTGTTTTAATTTCTTTCTATGCTTTGTTACTTCACCTTGCTCAAGTGTTATTATTTTATCTTCTATATTACTGTGTTTTAGTAGTTTTTGAAAATTATATTGTACTTGTTAACGTTGTTGATATTAGCTTTGTAATAATTGTATATGGAGCTTTCCTCCTGGGGCCACCATTGAAAATGGGCTCATTTTCTACCCAATAGACTTTCCCAGTTAACAAACTGCAAATAAAGTAAATAAATAAATAAAGTATAGATCCATGAAAGACACCCCCTATGTGTCGATAATCTTTTTCAGAGAAAGTGATCTTATTTTTATTTTGCAGTATCAGGTTGACAAATAGTGTTCACAGTAGTGTGTCTGTAAAGAAGGGAGTGGTTGATGTGACAAAATGTCTAAATGAGGTCAATGAAGAGTGTACCTTTAAGGGTGACTTTTTCAAATTTATCAGTATACTATCTGTTAGAGTCCAAAGTGCTGTTATAGTACTTTGTCTTGGGCAGAAGCCATGCCATTTTTTTTAATTAAGAGAAACTTTATTTCTATTCCAACTTCACAATTAACTTACAGCTGCATGCATTGTGCACATATGACTTAATGCAGAGGGCACCGCTCAAATATTCTATTCTTCGTGTATTTCTCTAACTAATACAGCATGTATGGTGCAGAGCCAGTGTTTACATCATTTATATAAAATTAGCTATTTGTTAGCGTTGTCGCCTCACAGTAAGACGTCCTGTTCGATTCTCAGCTAGAGCGTCTTTTGTGTGGAGACATGCATGAATGGGCGTACCTTCGTTGAAGGTTGTGCATCAGGGCCGGCAACTCTGCATGTAAAAATCTACTGCCAATCATTAGCGGACCGGAGTTCCGCTGTGGTGACCTCTAACTGGGAAAAGCCGAAAGACACAACAACAACATATAAAGTTAGCTATTTTACTATAGCATCTCAACTCATATTTCATCTCCATTTTTAACAAATATATTTTCCCTTCTATAAAAGAAGTGTCCTCCATCATGCATGCACAAATAATATGGCACAAGGTGTAATAGCATATGGATCAACCCTATTTATCTGAGATAATACCCTATATGTATACAACTCAATACTTGTAATTTAATTATTATGGATATAACAATTTACTGTCATCTTATTCAAAAACAGTGAAATAAGTTCTAATGCTTCTCTTCATCAACAGTATCCACAACAGATGGTTCCCCCCTTTAATAATAATATACATATAATATAATAATATTCTGAAAAACATCTGAGTGGTCATCAACAGCCTCAATGATTTTATTCAAAGTCTTAGCATTTTCGATCTAATATTGATTCATTTTTTTCTAATTTCCATAAAAATGTCCTGAAGGATTATTTTTTGCTCTGTATTTAGGAAAATGTTGCTAGACCTTTATGGATCTGTAGCCATGTTGAGATCTCTACTTGTAGTCTTCTCTCTAGCCTTCAATTTAGGCTTATCATTTGTCTTTCCCTTTTTCTTCATTCACATAGCTGACATACAGTAGCTATACCTGAACCATCTTGCACTACTAAGCTGTTAAATACTGGCAATAACTATATTTAAAAGGTGCTGCTCAACTTTATCAAGAGCAATGTACTCAACCCACACCATACCAGCAGTCCTCAGAAGCCATGTTGTTTAAAGGAAGACAGACGGTGTTGCTTGACATCCTCAGCTAGTTAGTAGACATACAGTTCTTTTCTAGGATTTTACCTTGGGTGAGTACAATGGAATTAGAAGTAGGAGCTAATTTCAGGATGGGGCTGCTTTGGAAGTGATGTTTATTAGGGCAGTTTTCCAGATGATGGGGATGATATTTTGAGAGACAAAGGTTATGGATATAGATGAAAGGGAGAGGGAGATGTCTCTGCAACGATAAACAAAGCTAAGGGTTAAACTATCAGAGCTCGGGGGTGGTATCTGTGTGGATGCTGTTTAGCAGGGAAGTGACTTCTTTCGATTTTGTGAAGGGATGAATGATGAAGTGATGGGTGTTTGAGTGTTTTGTAGAGGAGTGTGATTGTTCATGGGAGGTTCCTAAATTACTTGTAGAAGTCAGAGTAAGATATCTGTTTGTCCATTTGATTCAATACATTTCATGGCCTATCACTCCAAAGCTATAAGTTAGAAGAGGAAGATAAAACTGATTTATATTTTGAACTTTATTCCTAGATGTATAGGCAGTTATCAATATTAGATTTAGTTTTTGAAATGTTCTTTACTGAACTTTATTCTTTTTTTATGCCTAATTACCAAACCCTCATCTGTTCCAAAGTATTTATACGCTCCCTCCTAATCAAGTTCCTACATTCACATTCCTGTCTCATGATGATATTTTCTTAGTGCAGCAGCTTTCCTTTTTTAAATGTTGCTTTTCTACATTTATCAAGGCTAAATGTCATTCCTATATCATCTGCAAAAGTTTTAATCATTTGTAGCTGCGCTTTCAGCTCCTCATCTGAAGAAAGATACAGTTTTAAGTTATCTATAAAAAGCAGATGAGATGTATTTAAACAAGGCTGGTTTCTGGAAGATAAATTACGACCATATCCTCGGTGGTGGTGCTGCTGTAGCGTTGTTGCCTCACAGTAAGACGTTGCCCTGTTCGATTCTCAGCTAGAGCGTCTTCTGTGTGGAGACATGCGTGAATGGGTGTACCTTCGTTGAAGGTTGTGCGTGACAACTTGGCGCATAAAAATCTACTGCCAATCATTAGCGGACCGGAGTTCCGCTGTGGCGACCCCTAACCAGGAAAAGCTGAAAGACACAATATATATATATATATATATATATATATATATATATATATATATATATATATATATATATATATATATATATATATATATGGCTGTACTTTGATCCAGCGAATTTACGTTTCATCAAAACGTAAATTCGCAACCTCACTTTCACCAAAGTGCATTTTTTGAAAATGCACTTTCGTGTAAAAAGAAAAATAAAATCTAAACCAAAAGAAAAAAACACACTAAACACTATTATGCAGAGGGGCAAGCCCCCCTGCACCCCCATGTGGGGGGCAAGCCCCCCACCCCCCTACTTTAATATTCTCACTCCAAGATCGCACTACAGTGGGGAAAAGGGAATATTCCCTTATTCCCATGGTACCACAATCTCAGCAATAGTTTTCTTAGTTGTACATCAACACTAAACATTGATGTACAACTAACATTATATGCAAACTGCATGTTTTTATTTATTTTCTGTTTTTTTATTTTTATTTTTACATGAAAGTGCATTTTCGAAAAAATGCACTTTTGCGAAAGTGAGGTCCCTAATTTACGTTTCTATGAAATGTAAATTTGCTGGATCAAATGCGATCCATATATATATATATATATATATATATATATATATATATATATATATGTATATCTTTCATTTCCCTGCTATAAAAAATGCATTTACGTGGTTTTGCCCGCTGGGCAGTGCTGGTTAGCTAGGATTAAAGTATTGCCGGCTCCACAAAGTCTGCTCTTCAATGTTTCCCTTGGAACTAGACAAACTTTCAACTTAAGCACTCAAACCATTCATTTCACAGCTCAGCACTTGGTCAAAACTCATTGCAAGCACTAATTAGCCCTAGCACTAGACCCCCTATACTGTCCAGAAGGACAAGGCTCTCTATTCGTCCCTACCAGCTAATTAGTAAAACAGCTCACTTTACCTATGCAGGCATGTCCAAAGGGCAGTTTCAGGTGTACTCTCCAGTCCAACTGGTGAATCTGGGCATTTTGAGGCAATGTTACAACTGCCTCATGTACACAGACAACCCTCTCCTCCTACCATCAAACACTAATATATGAGCGAGATGCAATTATACAGCCAAACTGGAGGCAAACCTCTCTCAACCCAAGACTGGAACTGACAGTCAAGAGGAGAAGGAAATACTTGCAACACACTACCAGTCTCACATAGACCTACTAAACCAACACTGGCAAATAATACACATAAATACACAAAAACATACTCGGAAGCTCTAAATAAAAATCTGCAAAGCAGCAGAGACCTTCTAAGCAAACACTCAAGCAACCTCCACACCCCATCACAAACCATGAAACACATATTTCACATAATCAGTGTGCCATGCAATCACAGCCCTTAAGGCAAAATAACATACCCAATACACTAGTAATAGGTGACTCTATAGTCAGGCACACTTATGTCCCACTAACTAGGCTGGACAAAGAGAAGGTTAGTGTTAGCTGCCTGTCGGGCACCAGGATCCACCACATAACATAAGCACTCAGGTCACTTCAGAACAAGTACATATACGACTCTGTCATTGTCCATGTTGGTGTAAATGACCTGAGATGTACCTCCCTGGACTACATGAAAAGAGACATGGAAGAGCTCTTTGATCATGTAGCCCAGGCCGGTATGACCCTGACCCTGAGTAGCATCCTGTCTTCACCAAGAATGATGCCACAGTATAAAGAAAAAATGAACAATTACAATTTCAACAACTGGCTAAGTTTTTGGTGTTATTCAAAGGTGATCCAGTATCTGTCCACCTGGAATGACATGCTCGATAAGCCACATTGCTTCACAAGAGATGGCTTGCACCTTTCACCCTTAGGCTTTCAAATATTGACCAAGGCTTTTGCCGCCCCCATAGTGCCTTTTTTAGGCAAGGCTCAAAAGACAAACCCACCACCGTAAATAGCATAAGTAACCAAAAACTGAGGGTAATGCTACTCAACGCCAGAAGTCTAAACTTCAAAATGCATGCACTCAAGGCACTCCTCAGTATGGAGAACATCGACATCTGTGCAGTAACAGAAACCTGGTTTAAGGCTCCAGAGAGCACCCCAGCACTACCAGGCTATAACTCATACCATACTTGTCAGCCACAGAACCCAGTCTGAAACACAAAAGGTGGGGGTGTATCCATATTCATCAAGGATACCCACACCTCCAGGTTAGTGACACAGCACAATGTCTCAGAGATCATCCATGTGCAACTAACAATGGGCAAAACTGCAATTCAAATTGTAGTTTGCTACAGATCACACACCATGACCCAGGACCCCCATTCCACATTTCTGGAGACACTGGAAAATATAAAGGTCCTACCAAATGCCGTAATATTGGGTGATTTCAATTACCCAAACATTAACTGGGGGAGCTACTCAAGTACTAACTCCCTTGCCCAATGCTTCCTAGAATTTATAAACTTGAATGCCCTGAATCAACTGGTCAACACCCTCACCAGAAGTAACAACATATTGGACCTGGTCATCACCAACATGGGTGACCGGTGTTCTACACCGGAGGTCAAACCCTCACTGTTTAGATCAGACCATAGACTAATCACTCTGGATAGCCACATTCCACCCCCACCCCAATCAAGGAAACCACTGTGAAAAACTTTTCAAAAGCAAACTTCACGTTGCTTAAGACCGAGGTGGAAAGGTTCAAAGCCCCAATGCTAAAGGACAACGCTGTCCAAGCTGCTGAATCCCTTACAAAGGCACTCTATGAGCACCTGCAAGAATGCATGGATTGTGCTATCCCAAGCAAAACTAAGACTCACTCCTCCAAGAAAAGGAAACCAGTCTGGTGGACTCCTGCCATAATCAAGCTATACAATAGAAGGAGGAAACTAGTGCAGAAAAAGAGTAAAATCCCAAGAAGGAAAGACAACCCTGATCAGCATCAGCAAGAAACTATGATCCCTCATAAAATCATCCAAGGCTAGCTTCGAACGAAAAATTGCCAAGGACTCCAAAGATAACCACAAATCGTTCTTTAGCTATGTCAAGAACCTAAGTGGAAACTCTCAGATCTGCTCTGAGTTAGTGCAGAATGGCACAAAATACATTGAACTGACTGATATTGCCAACATTCTGACAGAGAGGTTTAGTGCAAACTTCACCCCCTCTCACCCCCTAAATGGCCCATAACCATACCAGAAGAATGTAGTGCCCTGGCAATCACTAACACACAGGTTAAAACAGCCCTATCCAAAGCCAAAAATACAGCTTCAATGGGACCAGACGGTGTCCCAGGCTGTGTCTTACACGAGCTCCAAAATGAACTACCCCCTCACCTAAACACACTGTTCAAACTCAGCCTCTCTACAGGCTATGTACCCATAGAGTGGCACACAGCAACAGTTATCCCACTCCACAAAGGTGGAGCAACAAAGGACCCCTGGAACTATCACCCTATAAGCCTGACTAGCTTGGTCTGCAAGGCTATGGAGCGCATCATCATGGAATTAATTAACAGAGACATTGGGAACCTTCAAACATTGGACCCTACCCAGTTTGGCTTTGTTAAGGGCAGACCATGCCTCCTAAACCTGGTGGACTTCTTTGAAACAGTTACAAAGGCTTTAGATGAAGGAAACAAGGTCCACACAGCCTACCTAGACCTTGCAAAGGATTTTGACACCATTCCCCATTCTGGTATTATAAACAAGCTCACCAGCCTGAACATAAACCCCTATGTCATGAGATGGGTTGCCAATTGGCTCACGGATAGAACCCACATGGTGAGAGTTGGAGGCTCTAGGTCTGACTCTAAACCAGTTACAAGTGGCATCCCCCAGGGCTCAGTCCTGGGACCCCTCCTGTTCGGTATATACTTCTCAGAGGTACAGGCAAGCACAGGAGGACTATGGCTGACCAAGTTTGCAGATGACTGCAAACTGGGGGCCATAACTGACTCTCCAGCTGATACAGACATCCTCCAGAAGGGTCTCATGGAGACGGATACCTGGTGCCAAAATCATGGCCTCAAGCTAAATGCCAAAAAGTGCATAGTCATCACCTGTGGAAAAAACAAAGTACCCGTGAACTACTACATACGTGGTAGTCCCCTAAATACAGAAATTGTAATAAGGGATCTGGGGACCCAAGTAGATAGTAATCTCTCCTTTAATAATCATATTGCCAAGGTGGTTAGAAAAATCCTTCTATGTGGCCCACCTAATCACAAAAGGGTTCGCATCTAGAACAAAACAGGTTATTGTGCCCCACTACTCATCACTCATCAGACCCATCCTAGAGTACAACGCCCTATTTGGGATGTACCTTACAAGATACCTGCAACAGCTGGAAAGACCACAGAAGTTCCTCACCAAGAGGATTACTGGCCTCAGACATATGCCCTATGAAGAAACTCTAGCTGTACTCGGTTGCATACCGCTTACTCAGAGATGATCTCTGCCTGACATACAAGGCCATGTCCAACCCAGAATTGATGGACATGCTCCACCTAAAAAAAAACAAATCCCCAAGAGCCACACGCTCTAGGGATCTAAACCTCACCACAACGATAAATTGGACGTGCTGGAGGGATAGATTCCTGTCACAGAGACTACCCATGCTTTGGAACAGGATTCCAATCTACATTAGGCAGAGCCTCTCACTAACACTCTTCAAGAAAAACCTTGATGAGAGGATAGGAAACAGAAAATTTACCCCAGGAATCACTGCAGTGGCTCTGCTGGACAGAGGCACAAGGAACTAATGGCTCTGCTGGACCGAGGCACCGGGAACTAATCTAAGGGGGCGGAGAAAGCCAACACATTCTGGCTAGGCTTATAGATGCCCTCGGGCAGATAGCCTGGTACTTACCTATGAACCTATATATATATATATATATATATATATGTATATATATATATATATATATATATATATATTTATATATACATACACACACACACACACACATACATACGTCTATATAAATATATATATATATATATATATATATATATATATATATATAGAGAGAGAGAGAGAGACTCACACATACACATTTACATATCATATATATATATATATATATATATATATATATATATATATATATATATATATATAAAACACACATGAAAATCTCCTTAATTAACAGGGGGACAAAGTCCCATAAAAAGAAACCAATTTTAATTATTTCTCTTATAAACTTAGAAAGTTACTTGAATAACAAGATTTGTGTTAGCATACATTTTCTGAAGAATATAAATTTTAAAACTCAAATGTATATAATTATTTAAAGTCTCAGCCTTCACTGGTTTCCCAGAAAGCCATAGATTTTATGAGGAAAAGACAAAAATATGAGGCAAAAATATGGAGAAGGTATGGCAGGCACTAACTAATTACTATGTAGCATAGGTTAGTGCAATTGTACATATAGAGCCACATAGTGTAGCTCTGCAACACAGTAGAAAATAAAACCAAAACAAAAAAAAAAAAAATAGCTGCAAAGAATAGAGCTGTGATAAGGCCCAACAACAGGCATTTGCAACCCAGTGCATGTCCAAGCCTAGTACTGCCACCAGCAGTAATCTTTTACAACAATGCAAAATGTAGTTGGGGACCAAAAAAGAGAGTATAGAACAGCAAGAAAGGGAGAGACCAAGTAGAGACATATTAATTAAAAAAAATACTTGTGATCAAGTCCTGTTAAGTTTTTTTGTCTTACAGAAAAATAGCAAAATGCTTTAATACTATAGTTACTAGCCCAGAAACACTTGCAGCTGTAGTACCTGATATTTCACCAGCACAACCAGAAAGAGCTACATCTCTTACCAAAGCTAATGTAATTTCTCTATCCAGGAAACTGTATAATGAGCTACAGCTCTACTATCCTGCTGCAAATCAAAATTTAATATTCCAGAACATCACTTTTCATATTTTACTTCCGAGACTCACTCAGGTATAAAATCTTTTACACTCTTTGCCCAATCTATTATCTTACCTGCTCACATGGTAAGCACCACCCGACAGGATAATGGGGGAGCTGCAAGCAGTAACAGACGAGAAGATGGTAGACACTGCAGCAAGAACCATGGGATAGAGACAAAATGGATGTTACATGTAGCTTCCAAAATATAGCTGTTGGTGGAATGACATGGATTGTTGAAATATGACTGGTATTTTAAGTACATGGAATGATAAAATGTGGTTGGTGTTTTATGTGGTATGGCATCAATTCCATTGATATAGTGGCATAGTAGTACCACCCCATCCAGAGGAAGAAAAGGTAGTGCCAGAGGTCAGAATCAAGGGGCAATGCCCAATTTAATAATATAAAGCAAAGAAGAGGCATGGTGGTGGATAACTATGGTAAATTACACCATAGACATATGAAAGGAGAATGCCAAAAGACACTGGAATAGAAACTAAGGGAGTGGTAAAGGAGAAAAAATAGAAAATGGAAAATGAATCTTCCAGAGAAAGACTGCAAGATCCTAAGTACCGAGATCAGTAAAGAGTGGAAAGTGAGTAAAGTCTTTTTTTCATAGTTAGTTCTGGTAACTGTTGATGGAATGGGCAGGAAAGAATATAATTCTAGATGTTGTCCTAACAGGAGGGGCAGAAATGTGCAAGTCATTATGGCATTACCTAGCTTTGATCACACTACTCTGTTGTGTACAGTGGGATGAAAGGTAAGATACAAAAGATAAAGAACATTCTGGTATGAATGAGGTATAAGTCAGAGAGGGAGTCTAATGAAGCAAAAAAAAACGAAGGCCAACATGGATGTCAAAAAAATGTTCAAAAAGTGATCAACTGATTGTGGCAATGAAATAATGAAAAGGGTATTCAGGGTACATAATAGATGGATAGCATAGCATGGCTTCCGAGTGTTGTGCTAATGTTAATCATATTTTTTCATGCTGTCCTATCATTGAAAATCAGCATGACATTTCTGCAACTAGCTGTTGTGAATGACTGATGTCATAGGAAATTACCTAAGTGAGAAAGCATGTTGATGTTGAACATCTGACTGTTGACACATACAATGAATTATGTGCTTCCAAGACCTATCACAAGACCTATCATAAACAAAGATCCATGAGGGAAGCATTGTGGAGACAGTGACACTGACTCAGAGAGACAATTATGTACCTATTAGATATTTTTCTATCTAGCCACTCTTGAATGGATTTGTCCCACTGAACTAGTGGCATCTTCTTTTCTGGGGAGATCTGAGGTAGTATTTATTATACTAGGGAAAATTTGGTTGGGACATCAGGGAACTTCCCCTACTATTTTCAGAGAGTATGGAGACACTGTATGAGGAACTTTGGGTTTCTGATCAGGATGTGTAGGCGGCCAGCCTGGTGAAACTAGAAGTAAGATGGAGGCAGTAATATTAGCAGTAACCAAAAAAATGTATGGAGGACAGAGCTGAGTCAGAGAACTGTTGTTCAGATGGTGAGATCAGGATCGAGAGATCAGAAGAGTTGTTGGAGATGGCCAGAATGAAGAAAAGTGCTGAAATGAAGGTTAACAAACTTTCATAGGATTCGGAGTATATGTTTCAAAAAGATCTGTTTTCTGATTCTAAATCAGAATATGTGGTTACAATCCTTCAATTGGGAGGGTTGCAGGATGATTATTTAAAAGAAATGGTAATGCAAAGTGAACTGGAGAGTGCAGCAGCGGCATCATGGACAGATATGGACAGAATCCAGGAAGAAGAGGGGAGAGAGATTATAGAAGAAAAGAAATCTTATGCATTGATGGTGAAGGAAAGAAACAGAAAAGCAAGAGAGGGCGAAGGAGGAAGAGATACTCTGAAGAAAAAGTTTTTCATGAGACAATCCAAAAATAATAATAACTAGAAAGGTACATAGTATGAGACAGTTATTGCACCTTTAGAAATATCACCCAACAAGGTAAGAGCATTCATTCATATTAATAAAGGAACTTATCGTGATAATATATTTGAAAATGGACAATATAGTGATTTTTTTAAGGAAATTTTGAGGAATAGAAAGAATACAGTCCATGGAATGCTTTTGTAGTACAAACTTTCCATAGAGAAACAAAGAAAAGAGTTGATATTCAGTTTCAGACTGACGCAGACAAGGATGCATTAAAAGAATATTTAAAAACTGTTTATTTATTTATTTAAGTTTGATGACCGGGGAAGTCCACTGGGCCATAAAGAGCCCATTTTCAGTGGAGGCCCAGAAATATTGGCTGTTAGAAAAGTTTATGATGAAAGAGGTTTATAGACTGGGCGATGGAATTGTGGAGTAATATTTAAAATGGAAAATTATAACATTATGTATATTTGAAGAATAATAATTGTAGAAGGTAACAGAAGATATGTAAGATTCAGGGCAGGGGACAACCAAAAACCTGCTTTTTGTAGAAAAAAAATGATCATTTAATAAGTAACCACGACAAAAGAAAATGTTTTGTTTGAGAAGAAGTGGGACATAAAGCAAAGACATGTAAATTGATATGTGAAAATGTGGTAAACTGGGACATGACTCAAGTAACTGTGATGTATAATTGCATGTTGATTCAGAAGAACAAATGAAAGAACATGTGCTTGATAAAGAGAATCATAATGGGGTGAACATGCTACTGAAAAAAAGGAAGATATGAAAGAAAAAGAAAAGAAAATAAACTGAAGGAGAGCAAAAAGTATTGGAAACAAGCAAAGAGGAAGACAGTAGTTGGAGGACAGCAAGAAGGAAAAACGTTTTATAGGGAGGATGGTAAAAGTTAGGAAAATAAAATTTTAAAATGTGAAAAATGTGAAAGAGAAAGATAAAGGTTAGGATGAAAATATTAAATTAAAAAACTGAGGGTCTTATTAATAAATGTTAGCAGTGTAAAGAGTATTAAAAGAAGGTTAGGAATACTGGAATGGTGTATGTTGCAACATATGCATTTAATAATTTTAGAAAATACAAAAATCCTAACAGAAGATGAAAGAATACAAATGGAAAATCTATGGGGGTTAAAATATTGTATGAAAAATGGGAAGACATACATGTTCAGGGATTGCTATATTATGTAACAAAATGATAAAACTCTTAGATTATACAATAGTACAGTTTGGAAGAATAACAATATTGGATATAAGCTATAACAATCATGTATACACAATTCAAAAAAAAAAACAATTTAAAAAAAAAAGAAAAAAAAAAGAAATGCAATAAAAACTTCTTGTACCAGGCCAGGCAGAAAAATCAGAACCTGTGTTGAGTGCTTTTGTTCTTTGTTTTTATCGCTACATATGCATATGTTACAAAAAATGGAAGAGAGTAAATGTTTAAAACATCTTGAATTATGTAGTGCAAACATGAAAATAATTTTGGTGGGAGATTTTAATTGTGACATAAGGAAAGTGAAAAAAGAAAGGAACAATGTTAAAATGATATATCAAATAATGAAAATTGGAAAGCTATATATATGGGATAATGTACGTTGGATACATAAGAAAGCAAAATTAAGACAGAAATTGATTACTTTTTATTATCTGATACCTTTAGAATTATAAAAAAAGGTACTAAAAAACAGTTTTTTCAGATCATTTGGGTATATTGACAGAAATAAAAGTAAAAGATGGACACCTGGACATGGCTGCCTCCCAAACATCTCAGATGCTCAGGTGAAGGCTGCCCTCTCCAAAGCAAAAAACACTGCTTCCATGGGACCAGATGGCGTCCCAGGTTGCGTCCTACATGAACTACAAGAGGAACTAATCCCTCAAATAAAACAGCTATACAATCTCAGCCTCACTACAGGATATGTGCCCATAGAATGGCGTACAGCAACAGTGGTCCCACTCCACAAAGGTGGAGCCTCTACGGACCCTGAAAACTATCGCCCCATAAGTCTGACTAGCTTAGTCTGCAAGGCTATGGAGAGGATCATCATGGAGCTCATAAACAAAGACATTGGGGACCTACAGACACTAGATCCTACCCAGTTCGGCTTTGTCAAGGGCAGATCTTGCCTTTTGAACCTGGTTAACTTCTTTGAAACAGTCACCAAAGCCATAGATGAAGGGAAGGTAGTCCAAACAGCCTATCTGGACCTTGCAAAGGCATTTGACACAATACCCCACTCCGGCATCATAGATAAGCTATCCAGCTTAAATATAAACCCCTATGTCACAAGATGGGTCGCAAACTGGCTCAAAGAAAGAACCCACAGAGTGAGAGTTGCTGGAGCCATGTCAGACTCGAAACTGGTCACAAGTGGCATCCCACAGGGTTCTGTCCTGGGACCACTCTTGTTCGTTATATACTTTTCCGAGGTACAGGCAAACGTGGGAGGACTATGACTCACCAAGTTCGCAGACGACTGCAAACTGAGTGCCATAATCAACTCTCCAGCTGACACAAACATCCTTCAAAAAGGTCTCACAGAGACAGATAACTGGTGCCAGTAACATGGTTTAAAGCTAAATGCCAAAAAATGTATAGTCATACCCTTTGGCAAAAACAATGTGCCCACAAATTATCACATAGGTGGAAACCCATTAAGTACAGAGAAAGTTATTAGGGACCTGGGGACCCAAGTTGATAGCAATCTCTCCTTTGAAAACCACATTGCCAAAGTGGTTAGAAAGACCTTCTACATAGCCCACCTCATCACAAAGGGTTTCACATCTAGATCAAGAGAGGTAATCGTGCTCCTTTATTCATCCCTCATCAGGTCCATCATAGAATACAATGCCCCTTTTGGGATGTACCTTACCCGACACCTGCAGCAATTAGAAAGACCCCAAAAGTATCTCACCAAGAGGATCAAGGGTCTCAAACAGATGCCATATGCTGCTCGGTTAAAAAAACTCCAGCTCTACTCAGTTGCATACCGCCTACTTCGAGGCGATCTATGCCTGACATACAAAGCTATGTCAAATCCAGAATTAATGGACATGCTCCACCTCAGTAAAACTAAATCCCTTAGAGCCACATGCTCGAGGGACTTGAACCTCAGCACAGAAATAAATAGAACTTGCTGGAGGGACAGGTTCATAACCCAGAGGCTCCCTTCGCTCTGGAATAGAATTCCAGTTCATGTGAGGCAGAGCACCTCACTGAATCTCTTCAAGAAGAATCTCAATAAGTGGATGGGGGATCGTAGGTTTGTCCCAGGGATTACTCCCGTGTCACTATTAGACAGAGGCACAGTAAACTAAACCTTAAAAAGGGCACAGTATACTCAAATCAAGGGGTGGCGTAAGCCATACAGAATCGGGCTAGGCTTATAATTGCCCCAGGGCAGATAGCCTAGTATGAACCTATGAACCTATAAAGATAGGTAAAGGAATTAACAGATTAAATGAGATTGATATAAATGATGAAGAGAGAAAATAATTTGATTTATTATGACTAGATCACATAAAAATGAACATGTTTTATAAGAATTGGACTTATTGCTGGATATGTTTCAAAAGCAAATAGAAAAAGTGTTTTTTTAGAAAGTCAAATGAGGAAAAGAGAGAAAGAAATGCAAACATACAGGATGTTAAGTCAAACAGTATTCATAGACATACTGAAAGATAATAAAAACCTTAGTGTAAAGGAGAAAGAAATGTATGAAAATAATCAAGAGATAATTAAGAAAATGTTGTATACACAATGACATTTTTGCAAGGAAAAAAGAAGTAGCTCCATAGTTGAATAAAATAGTAAAAGAAAATGAGAGAGTAATAAGAAAATTGGAAAACAGTGAAGGAGAAAAGGTAAATGCACAAAAAGAAATACTAGAGGTTATAGAAAAGTATATAAAATGCATTTAAGAAAGAAGAGATAAAACAGGAACAACTATGGGAAGTAAGTAAGCTAAGTACAAATGAGAATGAGATTATGAAAAGAAGTATAGGAGAAACTGACAAAGTTTTAAAAGATTTGGAGGGTGGCACAGTGGTACAGCGGTTAACGTTGTCGCCTCACAGCAAGAGGTTCTCCGGTTCGATTCTCAGCTGGTGTGCCTTCTGTGTGGAGTTTGCATGTTCTCCCTGTGTTCGCATGGGTTTCCTCCGGGTACTCCGGTTTCCTCCCACATTCCAAAGACATGCATTTGGAGCATTTCTCCCTGGGCCTCCACTGAAAACAGGCTCTGTGGAACCTAGTCGGACATTCCCGGTCAAAAAATGTTAAATAAAAATAAAATACATAAAAAAATGGCAACAGGCCTAGATGGAATTATCACGTGTATTATAATATGAAAATTTGGCAAAGGTTATGTTTTGTAAAGGTTGTAAATGAATGGTTAGAAAAAGAGATTTGTATAGCAGCCATGAAACTTATAGGGAAGAAAGGAAAGATGGATATTAAGAATTGGAGACCAATAGTATTAAATAATACAGATTCCAGAAGCCATGGTGGTGCAGCGGTAGCATTGTCACCTCATAGCAAGAGATTCTCCTGTTCGATTCTCAGCTGTAGTGCCTTCTGTGTGGAGTCTGCATGTCCTCCCTGTGGTCGAGTGGCGTTCGAAAGACATGCGTGAATGGGTGTGCCTTCGTTGAAGGTTGGGCGTTGGGATGGTACCTCGGCACCATAAAAATCTATTGCCAATCATTAGCAGACAGGAGTTCCGCTGTGGTGAACCCTAACCTGGAAAAGCCGAAAAAAGAAGAACAAGTATTAAATAATACAGATTCCAAAATATTTATGAGAATAATAGGGAAAAAGATTAGATTAAGGTATAGACAGATTGATGGAACCTACAAATTTTGGGAAAAAAAAGAAAAGGAGATTTATTATGGGTGTTAAGAGAAGTAATAAATGATATTATAATTAGGAAAGTGGAAGCTAAAATATTGATTGGTGATATAACCAAACCATTTGATAAAATACAATATGACAAATTATGGAGTATATTGAAGGATTATAATGTAAGTGACAAAATAATAAAAGTCTTTAGATCAGTATATGAGAATAATATTATAAAATAATACTAAATGGATGGTTAAGTAAAGAAATAAGAATAGAATGTGGCATAAGGCAAAAATGTCCAGCAAGTAGTACATTATTCATGTTAGTAATGAATGTGATTGTAAGTGCAATGAATAGAAATATGGAAATAGCAAGATACAGGATGATAAAAAGTACTTAAATATCAGTGAATTTTACTTATTCAGATGATATACTCTTAGTTACTAAAGACAAAAAAATGGATGGAAATAGGAATTACGAAGTTTTATTTATTTATTTATTTATTTTATTTTACGTTTGTTAACCGGGGGTGTCTGACTGAGCCAAAAAGGCCCTTTTCACACAGAAAAATTACAGATACATTTAGATATTTAGACATGATCAGTATACACACACACATTACAATATACATGTTTTTACATTGGTATGCAGCATATCAACAGTTACAGCAGAGAGAACAAACAAGAAAATGTTAATTTACAAATAAAGGTAATTAATAGATTTGTGGTGTACAGCTGAAATTTGGAACATAGGTAGAATACATACAAAGTACACAGGTACAGTACATACATTGTACATTAGCCAGTGTTTGTGAGTAAGACTGAAAACTGTTATCAAGTACTCTAGGTTTAGTATGTGTACCTTAAATAAATTTTAAATAAATGTTAAACAAATACTTAAAAATGCTTTGTTTAAGTATAACCAAAGATAAAAGTAAAGGATTTGGATCATTAGATGAGATAGAGGGTATTAAGTTTAATACAGATGAAGTGGAAATATTAGGAATAGCATTTAGAAATGACATAAGAAAGGAGCCACAATGGGAGATATTGTTAAAAAAATTAAGAGAACTGTGTATATTTTGGAAGACTTGCAGACTATCATATACGAAAAATGTGTATCTAATAAATTCTATTTTATTAGGTAAGATTGCATACTTAGCAGGTGTATATATGATTCCAGCAAAATATGAAAAAGAATTGTTATTGATCATATTTTCATTTATATGAGGATCAAGACTGAATCCAGTAAGAACAGGAATCTTGTATGTACAAGAAAAAGAGGGAGGATTAGGATTAGTAAACCTATACATGCAGCTTCATTTAATTTGTATAAAGTGCTGAAAGGATTAAAAGAAGAAAATTAAACTATAGTGAATGATACAATGAAATATAAATATGAAGAAGTTTGGACAAATGTAAGGCATGAAAAAGGATGTAAGACTGTTACTGACAATGAAATGAAAGATTATGAAAATAAGATATTATTATGCAAATTAAAAATGGAAAATATAGAAAAAGACAGGAAAGAATGGTATGAAAATGTAATGAGGGAATGGTATTTTATTTATCCATGGAAAATTTAGATAATGAAAAAAGAAATGGCATTAAAACAAGGCTTGTATGAAGTAAAAAACATATGAGTGCAAAGACTTCATGTGGAGATTAATGATAAGTAAATTGCCTGTCAAAGCAAACATGCCATATAAAATAATTCAGGAAAAAATATGTAATTTTTTGTGGTGAAATTGAGACAACAGAATATGTATTCTTAAATTGTAGAAAAATTAAAAAAATTATGGGAAAGTTAGATGAAATTAAAATATTCAATGATGACAGAATTGTGAAAAATATAAACATGAACATGAGAGAATATGGCTATTATAGTGGCAAAAAGCAGAAGAAGCAAATACAATTGATAAAAATGATTCTATGTTTTATGGGTCATATGGAATGAAAGATTTAAAGAAACAAAATATAATGTAAAATGGGTATTAGCTGAAATTTTGAAAACATACATTTATGGTTGTGGAAAAAAGTGTGGGAGGAAATAATCAAAACGATTAATGTATTAAATTACATGATGTGCAAATGATAAGCAAAGAAAATATTATATATATATATATATCATCTTTCAGCTGTTCCCATTAGGGGTCGCCACAGTAGATCATCTGTTTCCATTTCTTCCTGTCTTCTGCATCTTGCTCTGTCACACCACCCACCTGCATGTCCTCTCTCACCACAGCCATAAACCTTATCTTAGGCCTTCCTCTTTTCCTGTTACCTGGTAGCTTCATCCTTAGCATCTTTTTCCCAATATACTCAGCATCCCTCCTCAGCACATGTCGAAACCAACGTAATCTTGCCTCTCTGGCTTTGTCTCCAAACCTTCCAAGCTGGGCTGACCCTCTAATATACTTATTCCTAATCCTGTCCACTCTCGTTACACCCAGTGCAAATCTTAACATCTTTAACTCTGCCACATCCAGCTCAAACTCCTGCCTTTTTGTCAGTGCCACTGTCTCCAACCCATATAACATAGCTATATATTGTATATATTGCAAATAATATAAATAAACTAAATAAGAAGTTGTATTCAATAAAGAACCCCCTACTAGTTAGCATAAGGAGTTTGGACAGCTGCACTTCCTGTCTTTCATTCCAGGTGCAAAGGCAGCCCAGACAAGAAGGAAGTTGTTAACTGAAAGTATGGAGGTTTGAAAAGGAGATACTGTGGATTTGATCTCTGATAATCGGTCAACGGAGGCAGTAATTATGTTTGAGAAGAGTCAAAAGTTATGAAGGTGTTTAGTGAAGATGTTGGTGTGTTGAATATAGCTGAAAAGGCAAGTGAAGCAATTAAAAACAAGTGGATAAGTCAGAAGGGTATGAAAAAGGTTCAGAAGATTTATTTCAGCAACATGTGTTCAAGTCAGAAGATACAACTAAAAGCTGTATTGTTACAACCCTCCAGTCGGGAGGGTTGTGGGATGATTATTTTAAAGAAATTATTCTACATAATGAACCAGTGAGTGAAGCATTGGTATCTTAGGGAGAAATCATGGACAAAATCCAGGAGAAGGAAGGGAAAGAAATTGTAAAAGGTAAACAATCATATGCCATGACATTGAAGGAATAAAAAAAAATAAGGTAAGAAGAGGGAAGAAGAGACATGGTGAGAAAGAAGAAACATGTTGTACATTTAAATAGTAAAAAAAAACAGAGCTGGATAGATACAAGGTATGGGACACAGTTATAGCAGCATTGGGGATATCACTTAACAAGTAAGAGCTTTTATTCGCCTTAATAGAGAGATTTTTTGTGACATTATATTTGTAACTTGGCAATATATGGAGAATTTTTTAGAAACGCTTGACAAAAAGAAAGACTGTAGCCCATGGAACTCTTATGTAGTACAAACCTTTAATAGAGAGACTGAAAAAAAGTATTAATGTACAGTTTTGAATGGAGGTGGATAAGGATGCATTAAAAGACTGTTTAAGAACTGTATGCAAAGAAGTATTGGAAGTACAGAAAATGTATGATGATAGAGGATTATGGACTGTGGGATAAATTATGGGGTTATTTTGAAGATAGAAAAAATAACATTGTACATTTTCCAAGTATAATAACCACTGTAGGAAACAGAGGTTATGTTTTTGTGGAAAAGTGGGACATGAAGCAAAGAAATGTTAATGTGTAAAAATGTGGGGAAATGTGACACAAATTAAATAACTGTGATAAACAATTACAGATTGAACAAAAAGAACAGACAAATGAAAGTGTACATGAAGTAGCAGAAAATGTTGAAAATGGAGATCAAAAAAATATACAAAAAGAAATTAAAAACTTTTAATACAAAGAAAATGAAAATAATGGACAGGAATTAGTGCTGGAAACAAGTGAAGAGGAAGATAGTAACTCAAAAATAGTAAGGGCTAAAAGAAATTCAATAGGGAAAAGAGTGTGGTATTAATTGTTATACCATTTCCTGGTTGAGATTATTTAATGTTATTTTTTCTGTCTTTGTAATATTTTTGATGAAGTCAATGATTCTATTGGGACAGATGCCCTCAAATAAAGGTGTATTATCGGTGACTAGTGTGGATTTCATTCTGCGCTTTGCTGGTGGTCGTGGTTGGTCTTGGTTATTGGCTTTTTGTCCACACTGTCTTCCATTCATATTTTTACATAGTTTTAGTTGAGGGTTTTCTGTTTGAGAGGTAGCTGGCAAACCAGTCTAATATGGAGGAGTGAAAGTGGTAGATTATAAATAAGTTAAGTTGCAGTGAGTTACTGAATTAAAAGTTTCATGAAGTCAACAAACAGGGCTCCTAAGACGAGTCTTTTGTCAATGTGAGTGAGTGTATTTTTAGCTAATGTGTATATAGCTGTTTGAGTGCATCTGTGTTCCCTCAAGCCATACTGTTAATGAGTGGAAAGAATACTATATTAGTAAAGGATGGACATAAGCTAGGTGAAGGTACAGTTGTATAAAATCTTACCATAACAGTAGATGTCCTTCTCTTCACTGTTGCAGTATTCTTCACTAAAGGGAACCCCTGTAAGGGGTAGCCCAACAACCAGTCAGTATAACAAAGCTTTAGGATTTTAAGGATGTCATATGTCACACATATGCTCCCTGCTCATGGAATAGGGCATAAAGGTGATGTACAGACATAGAAACCTCAGAACTGAAAAACCCCAGGAAGTACAACAGTCCAAGGAGAAAAGGAGGAACTTGTGCATCCAGAAAGAAAAAGAAGGAGTAAAGAAAAAGGGGGAGGACAGAGAGTGCAAAAACTGCAACAGTGAAGAGAAGGACTTCTACTGTTATGGTAAGATTTTACACAACTGTACTATGTCCTTCCATATGTTGCAGTATTCTTCACTAAAGGGAGAGTACAAAAGCTCAAGAGTAAACCTGGGAGGAGGAAGGCCCAGAAGAGTCCTCAAGAAAGCCATGCAGGATAGCCCTGGCAAATCCAGGCCTGGCCCTAGAAATCACATCCAGCTTGTAATGTTTAGTATAAGTATGGACAGAAGTCCAAATAGTAGCCTTCGAGATGGAAATGGTATCCAATCCCTTGAAAAAAGCACCAGAGGAAGCCACAGCCGTGGTAGAATGAACTTTTACAGAAGTAGAAAGGCTTTTCCAATGAAAAGAGTAACAAAAGGAAATGGCCTTAGAAATCCAAGAAGAAATGATTTGCTTAGAAATGGCCAAACCTATAGATCTAGGATGAAAGGAAACAAAAAGTTGCTAAGATCTGTGAATGGCCTTAGTTTTATCCATATAATATCTGAGCTGCTTATGTGAATCCAGGGAGTGAAGAACCTTCTCACTAGCAGACTGTGGAGAAGGGAAAAAAGTAGGTAAACAAATAGACTAATTAAGAAACAATTCATTAGCCATTTTGGACATAAAAGAAGGATTAGTACCAAGAGACACCCTGTCCCTATGAAAAATTAGAAATTGAGGGGTAGCCATAGGAGCCTGAAGCTCAGATGGTTTACTATCAAAACTCTGAAACCCATTCTGTTGAAATGCACATATAACGAATCATAACCCTGAAATTCATGTATACCAAAACCCCTAATGTCGAATCCGCATATCAATATGCAAATTCGACATTAGTCGACATGAATAACATACAGTCCTACACTGCACCATACATCACTTCAAATCCCCTGCATAATATATATTCTAACTCCAAGATCGCACTACAGTGGGGAAAAGGGAACAATTGCCGATTCCAACTGTACCTCAATCTCTAAGTCAATGACTGAACTCATGTTTGCAAATGCACCAGGCATTTGCTTAAACAACCCTCACACAAGAGGTGGATTCACAACACGGGTTGACAAAATAAAATTCAACAACCCGTGGTTGCAGCAATCGCCCTCAGCAATTTGATAGTAAACCAGCTCAGACACACTTCTAGCTGAAGTAAAGGCCAAAAGAAGAACAGTCTTCCAGATACAATGCTGCAAGGAAGCTGAAGTCACAGGCTGAAAAGGGGCCTGAGTCAATTTTTCAAGAACAAAATTAAGGGCCAAGGAAGGAGGAATAGGCTTCCGGGAGGCCTAATATGAAGGATGTCTTTAAGAAATTGTTTGACTTCAAACCTAGAAGCCAAAGGAGGAGTCAAAGACAAACAAGCAGAAATAGCTGAAAGATAAGCTTTACCTGAAGAGTATGCCAACCCAGCATGGAGCAATTCACACAAATAAGAGAGAACCAAATGAACTTCCACAGAAAGTGGATCCTGGTTTCAAGCAAGACACCAGACAGAAAATCTCTTCCATTCAGATAAATAAAATTTCCTTGTAGTGGATTTCCTGGCCTCCTGCAGAACCTGAAGCACTTCCTCAGAAAAAAACATGCCTAAAAGGGTTCAAAACCCTATCACCCGCAGTGTCAGATAAAGAGTGGATAAGTGAGGATGGATGAGAGATCCCTTGTCTTGTGTGAGTAGATCCACCCTGTGAGGTAACTTGTGGTAATTGCTCTTGGCTGCATGCAGAAGAAGAGGGAACCAATGCTGTCTGTGCCAGAAGGGAGTCACCAACAAGATTTTGGCAGACTCTTGTTCTATCTTGAACAGGACCCTCGGTACAAAAGGAAGAGAAGAGAAGGCATGGAGTAACATCCCCTTCCAAGAAAAAGAGAGAGCATCCACCTTCCATACCAGAGGACATGGGACTGTGGTGCAAAAAAGAGGAAGCTGACTGTTCAGAGGGGAGGCTAAAAGAGATACCTGAGGAATAACCCACTAGTGGACAATGTCCAGAAACACATCTCTGTAAAGTATCCACTCATGAGTCTGTGTTATAGACCTACTCAGACAGTCTGCCACAAGGTTCTGTTCTGAAGGAATATAAAAAGCCACCTGATACTGGGCAGCCAGATCTCAAACCTGAAGACCTAGTCTGCACAGGGGATAAGACTGTGACCCTCCCCCTTGCTTACTGATGTACCACATTACTGTGGTATTGTTTATAAAGATTTTGAGAGGCCTTGGAAGAAACAGAGTATGGAAGGCCTGAAGAGCAAGAAGTAGAGCTCTCATCTCTTTGATGCTGATATGGTCCACTCTCTGCTAAAGGGACCAGAGGCTCTGAACCTTTAGAGGGCCAAAAAATCCTCTGCCTGAGGCATCTAAGAAAAGTTCCTGAGAGGGGCAAGGGGGCTTAAAAGGATGTCACTGGTTTAGACAGCTTTTGTCAAGGAGGAAGAGGAACTAGAAGGTCCAATGGATGAGAATGTTGAAGCCATACAGACTTTTGGAACCACTGCAGCTTCCTGATATGGAGCCTGGCTAGAGTAGGCATTCGAATGGGGAAAGTCATGTACCCCATATCCCTTAGAAAGTCCCTGGAGTAACTGAGACTTGAGGAAGAAATGACTGAAAAAAGGGAATGAGAGTCAGAACCTTGTGAGGTGGCAGGCATGCCAGCATAGGAATGGTCTGGAGCCTGCACCCAAGAAAAACTTCTTCCTGCGAAGGATTTAGGAAAGATTTTTGGAAATTTACAGTAAACCCAAGGCTTTGCAAGAGGCAAATAGCATAAGGTAGGTGCTGAACCAGGGTCTCTGGCAAGGAGAACTGAATGGGTGGGTTGTCCAGGAAAAGAAAAAATTGAATTCCCCTCATCCTACAAAAGGCAATCAGAGGAGAAAGGCTTTTGGTGAAGACCTTTGGGGAAGTATAGAGGCCAAAGGGCAATACAGAGAACTGAAAATGCAAGGAAGAAACAGAAACGCAAACATTTCCTGAAAAGGGGATGAATAGAGATGTGAAGATAGGCATCCTTGAGATCCAGAGAGAGTAGTAAAGCCTGAGGTAGAAGAAGAAGCAACAGGGTCAGAAGGGGCAGCATTTGAAAGGAAGGAATCTTGAGAAAGGTGTTGAGCTGAGAAATATCCAGAATGGATCTCCAAGTAACTTCTTTCCTACAAAACAAAAGCATTCTGGAATAAAACCCCTTCCCCCATTGAGGAGCAGAAACTGTTTGGATGGTACTGTGAAACAAAAGGCTCTGAAATACATCTGGAAAAAAGGGCAACTGTTCCTGAGGAGGTTGAGGAATGCATAAAAAATGAGGAAGGGATTTCCATACCATGAAATATCCCTGACAAATGATGAACAGAACCCAAGAATCCTGAGTGAGCTTTAACTAATTGTGAAGAGACAGAGAAAGATAAAGAGATAAAGGAACCTGACTTAGGAAGAAGGGAAGAAGACAGTCAGAGACCATCTGGCTTGTCTGGAAAAGGAGGCTTCTAAGTAGTAGGAGTCTAGTAGACTTAGTAGTAGGAGTCCTTCTTGATTCCTTTTTCCTCTTGGGAGGAGGGCGTGAGTATTTATATACAAAGGCAGGCTTGGAAAGATAATTCCTCTGAAATTTAGGAACAGCGGGCGACAAAAATGTGCTACAATTCCTACAAGGCTTTACCCATCTCCTGCAGGGACTTAAAAAAGCTCAGCAGCTGCATAACCAAAGAGATTTTTGTTATCAAGAGGAAAATCGATTAATTTAGCTTTAATATCATCAGGCAAAGGTTGGAGGAGAAGCCACAAATAATGTCTTAACACAGAATCAATGACATCAGCCTTTGAAGAAGCATCAGCTACATCATAACTACATTTAAAAGAATGATGGGCCACTTGAGAAATAATCTGATAAGCTTGAGAGAAAAGAGCTAAAGCATACCTGGTCAAATGGGTCTGGCAGTTAATAGCCTGAAAGGCCAGGGTAGAAGCATTATACACCTCTTTAATCAGCCTTTCCACAGCCCTACTGTTCTTGTCAAAAGGAAGTAATTTATTGGAAATCAACAGTTTGCAAGGTTTGTCAGAAGAAACAGAGAAAAGAGGGGTCTGCAGAAGGACATTTATAAAGAAACTTACGGGTCTATATTAGAACATCAAAGTTTCAAAACTTCGAATGTTCTAATATTGACCCATATTCAGCGAACACTGAAAATATCGAAGCAACAGAAAACCAAATTTTTTCCTAGGGAAAGAATTTGGTTGTCCGTTTCTGTTGCTTCGGTATTTTCAGCCCTGTGGTGGAAAGTTATGGGTCGGGTTCAGGTAAGTGTGCAATTTAGCATGGGTTAGGTTAGTTAGGGTGCGGGTTAGGTATGTGTGCAATTGAACATGAGGGTTAGGGCAGGTTAGGTGAGTTAGGGTTAGGGCCCGGGTTAGGTATGTGCGCGATTGTGTGGACATGAGGGTTAGGTGAGGTAGGGTTAGGGTGTGGGTCAGGTAAGTATGTGACTGTGTGGAGGTGAGGGTTAGGGTGGGGTAGGTGAGTTAGGATTAGGGCACGGGTGAGATGATTGTGCGATAGTGACAGACCTTAGGGTTAGGGTTTGGGTAAAGTACGTGGATAGCTAGTGGTGTATGTATAGTTTAGTGTAGGGTTAGGTGCATGATTTTAGGTGTTTGTGTGTGGATTGCTGTTTGTTTGGTGTGCTTGTGTTGTGTGTATGTGTTTTGGAACAGCAAATTATTTCCCTAGGAAAAAATTTGCTGTTCTGTATGTTCGATGTTTTCAATTTTTGTTTTATAGGGTTCGATATTAGAACATTTGAAGTTTTGAAACTTCAATGTTCTAGTATAGAACCAAAACTTACAATCATCAGGCACCTTACAAGACAGTGTTTTTAGGGGCTGGGAATCAGGAGCCTGGGAAGCTGCTGAAAAGTGTCCAACAAGGCAGTAAGGACAGGAGGGACAGCAGAAGGCTTAGGAGACCCCATCTAGAGGAGTTCATAATACCTCTTCTGGACATCAGAAACCTGGGTACAGTCAAATTTAAAAAATTCCATAATTTGAGAGATAGTATGCCCAAAGGAAAGGTCCTTAAAGAGAGAATCTAGACTAATGGATCCCTCCTCTTCAGAACCATAGTATAATAGAGAAGGAATCTGAGAGGAATAAGCCAAAGACTCTTCTCCAGAGCCCAATTCCTCATCAGAGTAGTTCTGCTCTCTAGGCCTTTTAAGAGGAGTAGAGGACCAAGGGGGACAGGAACAGAAACTCCCTGGGGGGTGGGCTTCAAGGCCATGAGTGCATTAAATAACCTGTGTGTGAAATCCTGCAATTCACACTGAGGATCCTTAGGAGCAGGGGAAATATGTTTTGTTTTCTGCTTCTTTTTCAAAGGGACAGCAGCCATAAAGATCATAGGAGGTTTGGACCCTTGTCAACTGTCTCTCATCTTAAGAGCATTAAGAAGATCATGAGGCTTGGGTAATCGTTTAAGTAGTTTATTGTACACAAACACATCAGGATGGATGGCAGGAACATTGAACTTAAATGGATTATCTAACTAACTGACTGACTACATACACACATGCTCTCACTCTGGCTGCTCACTCAAAATGGCACTCTTGCTTGCACATGCTCAATACTTATATGCACGTGCCCACTGACTGGAATGCTTTTTAAAAGTATATCATGCACTCTGATTTACATCCTCTCTCTTTACTGAGCTGTCTCATATAAACAATACAATTTGAATAGGCATGCAATTATATGAACACACAAAGAAAACAGTCATGTCCAGATTGCTGTGTATCTGTAACTAGGTTTCAAGATGCGACCTGATCTCGTAATATAATAGTTAGGACTGGGTTTAGCAGCAGGGACAGCCACTGGGGAATGTTCTGCATGTGGACTCTTGGGGATTTTCTCAGGAACAGGGATTGCTGACGGAATGTCCTCTGGAACAGAATATTGGATGAGTCACTCTGAGAACTTGAGTCTTTGTCACAGGCAAGATGACATAACACTGGTTTGGACACTGGTAACAAATGCTTCCAATTTCATTTGAATTCCATTCCTTGTGATTCCACAATGTATGATCTAGGCTCTTGACACAAACTTTTCACAAATTCCAATGTGATCAAAACCTTTTGATGTCTGCATCCTCACTATCTCCCCAGCTATTTGCTGGTTTTATCATAGTAAGTCTTCTGGGAAAAAGGCTTTTTCAACAGTTGGGCTTTTGTTGCTTTGTTGTTCTTAGCACATAAGCAATACATTGCTGCTAATTGGTAATGTGATTCTGCTTTGTCTCGACATAAGTCTCTGGGCAGGTGAACTAAGATGTTTATCACAAGGAATGTTTCTGAAATTTAACAAGTTTAGAAAAACAGTGGTATTATCATGTCTGGATTTCTCTAACAGCTGTTTTGCACTTTAAACTGCACGTTCAGCCAAGCCGTTTGACTGAGGGCATTCAGGACTACTCATAATTTGAACAAAGTCTCACACTTCTGCAAATTTCTTGAACTGCTGACTGGTAAACTGTGCACCATTGTCAGAAATAACTTTGTGCGGACTACCATGGACAGAAAAATGTCACTTAAACATAGTAATGACAGTACTCGAAGTTAGGTTGGGAGGTAGGTCAATCTTGAACCAATTTGAATAAGAGTCTACTAACACCAAGTAATGTTGACCATTCCACTCAGAGATATCTGTGGCTACTGTCGACCAAGGTAGTTCAGGAATCTGGCTTAACTTGCTGCTGCTTTGTACTATTACATAATGAACAAGATGGAAGTACTTTCTCAATATCTCTGGACATAGAAGGCCAAAATACTAGACCTCATGCCCTTCTTTTGGTAGTGTCCGTTCCTGGGCAGCCACAATGCAAGATCTGAATGTACTCTTTTGCAAGGATTTTGGAACAATCACTTTAGGACCTTTCATGATGATAACATTGTCTGACAAAATCTCATCTCCATATAGAACATATGGTTGCACTTCTACTAGTAAACAAGATTGCTTTGAAGGCCATCCTTAACAGATAAAGAGGTTTAGCTTCTAGAGAATTGGATCTGAAGCTGTGTGAGTTCTAAGCGCAAGATGTGTGGAAGAAAACTTTCTCACTTCCATGACATCAAAATCAAGTTGCTCATTGTTATGCTGTTCTGTGTTTTTTTTTTCTGGGTGATGTGGATAAAGTATCAGCAAGATAAAGAAGTTTGCCTTTTGTGTAAAAAAGATTGAAATTGTACTTCTGCAATTTGAGCATCATGTGTTGCAGTCTAGCTTGAGCTGTATGCATAGGCTCTCTCAAAATAGTGGCTAGATGTTGGTGGTCAGTTTAAATCTGGATAGGTCGACCAGAAATATAATCCTGAAACTTCGAACATGTAAACACAATTGCCAAAAGCTCTTTCTCAATCTGGGCACAGTACATCTTGGTATGGGTAAGAGTTCTTGATGCATAGGCTGTTGGTCTACCCTGTTGAAGAAAGACTGCATCTGGATAAAACTTAGAAGCATCCCAGGAAAGAGTAATTGGTTTGTGAACATCATAGTAGCTGAGAGTTGGTTGGGTTGGCAATTTTCTGTTTCAGGCCATCAAATAGTCTTTGGTACTTTTCTAACTATGACTACATTACATCTTTGCTTGTCAGCAATCTTAGCAGTGCTGAAAGTTGGCTTAAATCTGGAATGAACTTGCCTAGATAGTTAATCATGCCAAGAAAACTTTGTAGGGCTTGGACATTGTTTGCAGTTGGCATCTTGAGAATCTATGTTTGCTTTGAAGGATCTGGTTGTAAACCTAAACTGGTAAACAAGTGGCCAGCATTAGTAACTTCTCATAGCCTGAACTTGCACTTCTGGGGATTCGGCTTAAGATTCACTTCATGTGCTCTTTCCAGAAATTTCTTGAGGTTTCAGTCATGTTCAACTTTATCAGTGCCTCCTACAAGAATACTATCTGCTATAATAGCACATGGATAATCTTAAAAAAATTTTGCTCCATCGCACGCTGGAAGACTTCACTGGCAGAATTTATTCCAAATGGTATTCTCAGAAATCTGTATATTCCAAATGGCGTACCAAATGTGGTTAACAATGAAGATTTTTGATCAAGCAAAATTTGTCAAAATGAACTCTTTCCATCTAAGACAGAAAAAACAGTGGCATTTGGCATGACGGCAGCAACCTCCTCAACTGTGTGCATTGGATGATGTGTCCAATGAGGCCTTTTTAATGCTTTGTTCAGATCTCTTGGACCAATACATATTCAGATATCATCTAAGCTTTTCTTATGGGCTACCACCATGGAGGATACCCATGCAGTAGGTTCTTCTACTGGACAAATTACTCCTAGCTGCACCATTTTGTCTAGCTCGGCTTTGACTCTGCTCTGCATAGCTATTGAAACTTTCCCTGCTGGTCTGATAACTCAGGTGACTTCAGGGTCTAACTTCATGGAGTACAAAACTGGTAGTTTGCCTAGTGTATCTGCAAAAATATCAGCATACTCAGAAAAAATAGTTTGGGTGAAATTTGAGCTGTTGTCATGCAGGCTTACATGGTGGACCTCTTTATTAAATGAAAGCAGTCACATTTTCAAACTGTCTCTGAGGCCTAATATTGATTGCAAGTGTCTCATGGCTACAAAAACTGCAAGTCATAGCTGTTCCCAGCAGACTAACATGAAAGCACTACTGAGCCTTCATTTCAAATCTCTTCACCACCATAAGCAACACGTTTCACACACTTTGTCAAATCAAACTGTTCTGCAGCTTTTACTCTAGCAAATGTTTTGGCTGACAACATTGCACTTTGAGTCAGTATCTACTTTGACCTGTGTGGTACTCCCATTTATCCAAACAGTACAAAATATTTTGTTTTTTGCCCAAAAATCTACTGCATTAACTGATCAACTTGCCTCTTTGAACACCCTCTTTTAATAAAATAATGTGCCTTATTTGATTTACAAAACCTTTTCAAATGATTCCACTTATTGCAAGAATGACACTGCTGACCAAAGGCTAAGCACTTTTCTCTTTTGGGTTCATGATTGCCACCACAGTTATGACAGTTGACTATGAAGCTGGGTTTGACTTTGCTGACTAACCTTTATACTTCAATGAGCATATCCTAGAATTTGCTGGAAAGACTTGGGGTTTCCCAGGGACTGTTACAGGACTTGCAGTAGCTGCCATTTGCTTGAGCCTATTTCTTTTAACCATGTGCTGCATACTATCAACATGAGCTTTGTCACAATGCCTTCCACAGCTATTCTCATTTGTAAGCATACTTTTGTGCCTTTCTGTAAGCTAGTATACCTGACAAATCTTAATGACCTTATTCAAAGTTAAATCACTGTCTCAAAGAAAAATCTTTCTCATTGTATCATTATTAATACCACACATGAGTCTATTCTTTATCAACTCATCTCTCATATCACCAAACTGCACATTTTATCCTTCTTTCTTAAGTCAGTTACACATGTGGCAAATGTTTCACCAGGCTTTTGATCCCTTGATCCCTTAGTGCCTTTCCACTGTAATATTCATTTGGTGGTTACACATTTCTCTAAATTTACATTTTAAGCACTCATGGTCTTCCTGCATTTCAGCTGGTATCAAAATATGGTGGTCTTCCTCCCCTGCAAACATAGCCGGTGCATACACAAATGAATGCTCTCTTTCAACGGCCTCTGGACCAGATAAATTAAGCAGAATAAATGCTTTTGTATATATGTCTTCCTTAGAAAAGCAGCCTTTATGAAAATATTATATTCCTGCTCAAACACACTTCAGTTTTCTGCAGTATTGTTGTCAAACACAAGCGGTGCCTGGCTGAGGAATTTGATGGAATAACCGGACAATCCTCCAGGCTTTCACCAGCCTCAAGAGAGACATCCAGGGGAGGTGGTATAGCAGCCGAATATGACCTAACTTTTCTGGTCTTCTTCTTCTTGGCAGATGGCCAACCCTTGGGCCGGGAGAATTCCACCACTGCTCCCTTCACCAACAACTTAAGACATTGGTTCTCTAGGTAGATAGATGAGTAAGAGAAATGACTACAAAGAGTCTTAGTGACAAACACTTGAAATACGGTCATGAGAGGGACCCAAGCAAAACAAGCACTGCTCATGATGGTCCTTATGGGGAATCCATCTCCTGCACTGACATTTTCTCTTTCTGGATGACATGTAACCTTGCAACAAAAGGAAGAAAGCAAGATAAGAAGAAAAATTTGAAGGGGTCACTTATGTGAAACAACTTAGCAACCAATAGATGAAGGAGCATTCAGAACGACAATCAAAGATGGTGTTCAGACTAGCAGCAAAGAAGTTTTGAGGTTGGTAGGTCCATACGTCACCTTTATTCCCTATGCCATAAGTGGGGAACATATGTGTAATGTACAATGCCCTTAAAATCCAAAGGCTTTGGTATACTGGCTGGACGTTGGGCTGCCCTTGGCATGGAATCCTTTTAGTGAAGAATACTGCAACAGTGATATGGAAGGACATCAGGGGTCTCTACTAGTTTGTGCAGGTTTGATAAGAGAGGAAGGGGAAGAGGCCATCACAGCAGACTGGCCTTTAATGAGTGAAGATTGCAATAATGTGTTTGTTTCTCATTTGGTGATTTTGTTGAGGTAGAAAGGTGATATGACATGGTTCTAATAGTGGGAACTTGGGCAAGTTCATTGGGATGCATTGTGGGAATATTATTGAATTATGTTAGAAAGTTTGAGGTACTGACTTTATGTATAGCATGCAGTATCTTGGCATGCACAGTTAGACATTTTGCATCTTTCTAGAAGTGCCTAGAATTTGGAAAAAAGTGTCAGCTTTCCTGTTGCATGGGTAATTGGTTTTAGATCTAACAGCTGTCTTCCTTGGATGCATATGGTTTTATAGGTACCATTATCTTGGGACAAAAAAGAAGGCTTCAGAGTTAGTGCATATGATTTGTACCTGCACATAGTCACAAATTCCATATTTAAATTAGATTGCAAAGCCTATAGTGCAGTTGGGGTTATTTCAGTGAGTTATAGAAATATGGAAGAACAAACGTTTAAAAAAAACAAGTATTGAGAGAGATGAAAAGCATTTTATTATTTATTGTTAGTTCATCGCTTATGCTAAGGAAGAGACCACAGAACATCAAAGCAAACATTTTATGATGCAGTATGCAGGGTTTGAATAGACAAAAGATACCCATTCCTAGTAGGAAATAAATCACAAGGGAAGTCCAAGAACTCTTACGATAAATTCTGGTAGCAGTGTACTTTCGTGAATGAACTTCAGTTCAGAGAATAAAGTTTTGTAACCAAATGATATTATACTGAAAACTTAAATAAGAGAGCACACAAAATACTAAGTTGCTATGATGAAAGTTACTTATGAGAAATAACTGAAAACATCTTTGATAACACTGAGTGATACAGTACCATATTTGTTTGGCAGAAGCTGGTTGAAAACAAATAATTTAAACTGAGGAGAAGTATAGCACATACATTCTGAAAATTAAATTTTAAGCATATTTTAAATAATATGTTGTGTTTAAATAAAACTGGATATGTAAAATAGACTAAAAATATTACTGATGTTCCAGGAGATAGAATCTCAATGATTATGCAATATTCACAATGATAGAAAAAAAATAATACTAGTAAAAGAAAAAAATCATTACTTCAGTGAAATATTCAAAATATGCACTCCTTTGTTACCTTTGTTGAAACCATGTGAAACTGTTAGGCTGTATAGAGATTGTAAATTAATTATTAACCAGGTATCTTCCTTGGAACAATACATAGAACCTCAATCAGAAGACTTTGAGAGACAGAATGTTTTTGCAAAATGGATATGAGCCATGGAAATAATAAAATAATTTTGGGTGATTGGTCTAAATGCTCTCATGTATCTAAATGCAGTTTGAACCAAAACTAATTTATCCAGAGATGCCTGTGGGATTGAGGTGGTAGGGGAGATGTGGGTGAACAGGGAGATGTTAAGTTGTCTATCTCGCCTTCATTCTTGCTGGTTGGGTTTGGAGCCGATCCTCGGCTCCGACTCGGCCATCTTCAAAAGCTCGAGAGCTGCTTACTAGCACGAGGCCCTCTATATCCCATGATGCCTGGCACTAGCTACCCAGATCTCGTTTGCCGCTTCTGCTATGAGGTTGCATTTATTGGCTCAGGTCGTATTTTTTCAATTTATTGATATATATATATTTAGAACTTGTTGTATATTATTAGTTAGAATAATTAGTGTTCATACATAGTTGTAGTAATGTGTAATCCCTCCTTGAAAACTCTTTTTCTTCTTAGAGAGTTTTCCCCTCCCTCCCCCACTCCCGTTTTCCTCTTTAAGTTAAGCCGTTTCAGTTAGAGGCTTATCCTTGTTTCCTTTTTTAAGGTAGTAAAAATTGTTTTTTTTTCATTAGAAATCATGGTAGTTGGTAGGTCCGTTTAGCCTTTCTTATATTATAAAGTGTGTGTCTGCTGTTAGGGTCTGGTAACTTGTGTGTGTTTTTTTCTAGTTACCTACTTCCCTTTGCACTCTTTGTAATTTGATTTTTCCTTTACAGGAATGTCTAAAGACACAAAAGTGTCTGGATTCAAGAAGTGTGATTCATGCTGTCAGAAAATGTCACTGACAGATGGTCACATGTCTTGTGTCTATTGCTTGGGCGCCCTACACCTGCAGGACTCTTGTTCGGTGTGTCACGCCTTTAGTCCAAGAGTCCTGCAGAAGCATAGGAATAAGATTATCTATAGGGGTTTGCTTAAACCTGAAGGATCACGGGCCAAGGATCAGTCAGTGAAACCTTCCAAGCCATCGAAGCCGCCGGCTCCCAGTTCGGAGCCGTCGTTGGGTGTGGCGTCTGCTTCAACTTTGGTTCTGGCTGGAACTGAAGTACCTATCTCCAAGCCAACTTCGGCTCCGACTGGAGCCGAAGTACCTATCTCCTAGTCAGCCCTGACTCTTCTGTCGGAACCGTCAGGGAGCCGAAAATGCTCCAGATTGCCATCCTTAGAGTCGATACATTCAGCTCAGGGGTCGCCCTTGCTGCAATTGGAGTGAAGTCATCGATCCCACTTTTCTAGGTCATCTAGACTATCTGACCATGATTTGGAGAGTGGTGAGCAGGCTTTTAAAATTGCAGGCCCTGGATAAAATGCTATCCAGCCCCCCTCATCAGGGTTCGGCTCTACCTGTCTCTGCAGTAGTTCCTCCTTCGACTCATCCCTTGAGCTCGGAGCCGGAGCATGCTGAGGCTGGGAATGTGGGACCATCAGCACTGATACCTCCCCTTTCGGTTCCGTCATTGGCTCCGATCTCTTCCATGGTGCCATCCTGGGATGGATCTGGGCACCGGGACTCCCTTGTCAGCTCCGAGGGGGTGAGTGGCATAGGACCCTTTGTCCGACCCCATTCTCCCTCTCGGAGCTTTGGCGCAGGTGAGTTTGGCTCCTACATTGGCTTCGGAGCCGTCTCTCTCGGTGCCAGGAAGGATTCTGGTCTCTTTAGAGCCGGAGCCTTTTACACTATCAGGAAGAGGCGCCTTCGAGGTCATGAGGAGTGTGCTGGCATCTGAGTCAGCCTCACGGTCAGCCTCATTGGCTCCTCCCCCCATGGTGCCTGCTTCTGCCTCTGCCCTCCTCCAGACCCGAAGCGTGGGGAACAAGCACTCCAGGGCACCCCATTGGGTGTATCTTCCTCTTCCGAGGCCTCCCCCGTTCATTCAGAGGAGCCCCCCTCAAAAGAGGAAATGCAAGAAGAAGCATGTTGACTCCCCTGAGTCTGTCACTTCAGATACCGACTTGGAGGAGTCGGAAGGGTCCCCGAGATCCCCCTCTGAGGATGTCTCTTTCTCAGACATCCTTCAGATTCTTAGGCAGAGGGGGAACTGGACTACCCTTAACCCTTCCGAGGATGAGTGGGTATTCCTGGACATGTTTGGATCCTGACCCTTCACCTCCTGGGTGTCTCCACTTTTCGATCCACTGATGTCTGTGGTGGCTCGAAAGGTGTGGTCAGCTCCAGACACAATGGAACCAACTCCCCGCAGGCCCACAAAATTTATTACTGCCCCACAAGACGAGCAATTTTTAATCAAGGGTGTTCCTGTTGATAACATGGTGGTACCAGCGGCCACAGAAAAGGAGTTGGCTGAAACTTTTTCGTCTGTCCATCCCCCTAATAAGGAATCTAGGACGATGGACAGATATGGGAAGCGGATGTTTTCCTCAGCGACCTTCTCCATGAGGTTGCTGAACTATTTATGCCACTTTACCTGCCTTCAAAGGGATCTCCTTAAAGAGCTAGGAGATAGCCTTCAAGATCCATCAGCTGCGGAGCCCTGGCTAAGGTTGCCTCCCAGATGGCGACTCTTAATTTGGTAGTAAACTCCTCCATGCGGCTCATCTCTTATGCAACTGATGGCGCGAGTAGGGCCGCAGGCACAGGCGTGGCTTTGAGGAGGCACACTTGGATGTGGTTATGCAACTTTGCAGAACCCTTCAGGGTGTCTTTCACCAACACCCCCTTTGATGGTTCTGCTCTGTTTGGACCACAGATGAAGGATACCCTTACCAGGTGTGAACAGGAAGGCAAGAATCTCTCTGCTGTGGGAGTCCATTTTCCACTCCTTGAAGACCGTATCCCAAGGGTCAGAAGAGTGGAAAAATGTGGTTCCGGAGACCCCAGGGAGCCATGCCTGACACACGTGGAGAGTTCCCCTCCAGGGGCAGAGGAGGGAACAACAATAGATGCCGCCCTAGGGGCGGAGGGGGTCCGCAAAATCAGGGCCAAAGAGAATCTTTCTCTGACAAGCCCTTCCAGCATCCCTGAAGTGCTGCCCAGCTGTCCACCTTCGGAGGAAGTCGGGGGAAGATTATCGTTGTACCCAAAAGCCTGGCAAAGTATAACACAAGACAAATGGGTACTGTCTATCATATCCGAAGGCTACAAAATCCCCTTCCTTCGCACTCCACACATTCCCAACAAATCCCTTCCAGATGTTCCACCCAATCTAAGGGATCAATCAGTTCAAAAAATTTCAAAACTGCTAAGAAAAAGGGCCATCCAGCAAGTCCCAGCAGACCAACAAGGATCCAGAAGTTACTCAAGGTTCTTTTTGGTACCAAAAAAGACAGGGGACTGGAGACCCATTCTGGATCTCAGCAGACTGAACAAGTCTCTACAAAGAATGAAATTTCAGATGGTCACGCTACAGTCCATTTTACCCTTCCTGGGTCAGGACAATTGGATGTGCTCTATAGATCTTCAGGATGCATACTACCACATCAAAATGGACAGACACTTCAGAAGATTCCTTCGCTTCCAGCTGGGAGCCAGCCATTATCAGTTCAGAGCTCTGCCCTTTGGTCTCACCACAGCCTCCCAGGGTGTTCACCAAAT
Source organism: Protopterus annectens (assembly GCF_019279795.1). NCBI lineage: Eukaryota > Metazoa > Chordata > Ceratodontiformes > Protopteridae > Protopterus > Protopterus annectens. Next base: position 1,025,079,438 of record NC_056741.1, on the reverse strand, counting down.
GTATGACAGTAGTTACTGCTCACCTGAGACGGCAAGGATTCCAGGTGTTTCCATATCTAGACAACTGGCTCCTTACTGCAACCACCAGGCATCACCTGCTGCGAGCCAGAGACTACACCATCCAAACTTGCTCCAAACTAGGCATCACAATAAATTTCAAAAAGTCTGCATTGTCGCCCTCTCAATCTATCACCTTTATAGGCACAAATTTAGATATGAAAGACATGTCAGCGAGCCTTCCACCAGACAGGTTATTAGCAATTCGCCAACATGTGAAGATTTTGTTAGCAAGCAAAAGGATTCAAGCCAGGTTTGTCCTCCAAACTCTGGGTCTCATGGCAGCAGCGATCATACTCATCCTTCTAGCTCATTTTCACAAGAGGATTCTCCAGTGGCTTATTTTCACCCAATGGTCCTTCCAACAGCTTCCCATGTCTTGCATGATTATGATCGCACAAGCATGCAAGAAGCACCTTGCGTGGTGGATGGTCTCCACATCAGTGTCCCTCAGCAGACCATTTGTACTTCCCCCTCCAGTTGCTACGGTGACGACGGACTTCTCCCTGATCGGGTGGGGGGGGCATTATCAGGGCAGAACAGTACAAGATACCTGGCAACCTCACAAGTACCATCTGCACATAAACATCTTGGAGATGAGAGCCGTGCTCTTAGCATTACAAGCTCTTCAGGACTCTCTTCCTACTGGGACCATTGCAATTCAAACGGACAATATGTCAGTAGTGTGGTACATCAACAAGCAGGGCGGAACCAGATCCTACCCCCTATGTCAAGAAGCACTCAGACTTTGGCAGTGGGCGATCTCTTCCTAACGGTTTCTGATTGCAACGCACATCCCTGGGAGGTCCAACGTCATAGCAGACAGGCTGAGCAGAGCAGTTCTCATGCCACACGTGTGGTCTCTGAATCAGGTAGTTGCAGACCAAATTTTCCGCAAATGGGGCCAACCTTGCTGTGACCTTTTTGCAACTCCCTTCAACAGCAAGTGCAGTAATTTCTTCTCTCTCCTTCCACTACCTGGACATTCCCTCAGAGACAGTCTAGTCCACGATTGGCCTCAGGGACTTCTTTATGCATTCCCTCCCTTTCCTCTAATCCTGAAGCTGATACAGAAAGCTACTGTATTGGGCTGCAAAATGATCCTCATTGCCTCTTACTGGCCTTGACAAATATGGTTCCCGTTCCTGCATCGCCATCTTCTCGAGCAGCCTTGGAGTCTGGACCTAGTTCCAGACCTTCTAATTCATCAATCGGGTGGGCTGCACCAATCCCTATGATCACTCCAGCTCACCGCTTGGTTGCTCCACTTCCAATGTTAGCCAGGCTTCCAGATATCTCCCCCTCTGTGCTTGAAATCATTCTGTCATCACATAAGTCTATGACTAGAAAACCTTATGCTAGTAAGTGGAAACGTTTTTCCTCCTGGGCAGAGGCTAAGAGTATAGACCCCTTTTCAGCCCCTATACACCACATTTTGGAATTTCTTGCGGAACTCTTCTATGCTGGGTCTGCTTCCCCTACGATTAGAGTACAGTTAGCTGCAATTTCAAATTTTCACATAGGACTGTTGGAAAACAATATCATGTCTCATAAGCTATGTAAAGCCTTTCTCAAAGGGACCACTCTGCTCAGGTCCCCAGTGAGAGATCCTCCACCACCGTGGGATCTAAATTTGATTTTAGCTTCTCTAATTTTGCCCCCCTTTGAACCTGCAGCTTCTTGCTCCTTGAAGTTATCTTGGAAAACCCTTTTTCTGGTAGCTATTATTTCAGCCAGAAGAGTTTCGGAACTTCAGGCTCTTTCTATCTGTCCTCCATACCTCGTTTTCCACAATGACAGGGTTGCTCTCAGGATACATCCTTCCTTTCTTCCTAAAGTCTCTTCAGAGATTAACATGAATCAGTCCATAGACCTCCCAGTGTTTTTTTCCCAGCCACTCCAACAGGGCGGCATATAAGTTGCACCAGTTAGATGTTCACAGGCAAATAAGTTTGCATTTGCATAGAACTAAGAACATTAGAAAATTGGACCAACTTTTCCTGTCTTATGCTGTGGGTAAAGAAGGTCTTCCAGTCTCCAAAGTAACCTTGTCCAGATGGTTGACTTCTATCATCACATTTATATATCAACTGAGGAACAAACAATTGCCAGTCAAACCAAAAGGTCACTCCACCAGAGCTTTAGCCACTTTGGTGGCCTTTCAGGCTAGGTTGCCTATGGAATCTATTTGTGCTGCGGCTACCTGGGCCAACCGGCATACTTTCATTTCGCATTACAAGTTGGATGTGGTTTTTAGGAGCAGAGCTGATTTTTGTTCCACTGTTCTGAAGAGTCTGTTCCGATGAGCCACCCAGGACTTTAGGTGCTAGGGACGCTGTCCCAACTAGCAAGAATGAAGGTGAGGTAGACAACTTAACATAATGAAGTTATGTACCTACCATAACGTTCCATGTTAGTTGTCTTCTTCTCGCCTTCTTTCTTGCGCCCCACCCTCCATCCCCCTATCCTAGTGGACCGAGAAGAGTTCTTCTTGATTTTTCACTGGCTGAGTCTTCTCTGGCTATTCCCTTATGACTAGCAGTCTCTCTGGTAGGAGTTATGCATTCTAGGATAGGATTCTTTTCTTATTATGTCTTTAGTTAGTCTTACCAAATGAGATCTGGGTAGCTAGTGCCAGGCATCATGGGATATAGGGGGCCTCGAGCCAGTAAGCAGCTCTCGAGCTTTTGAAGATGGCCGAGTCGGAGCCGAGGATCGGCTCCGAACCCAACCAGCAAGAAAGAAGGCGAGAAGAAGACAACTAACATGAAACGTTATGGTAGGTACATAACTTCTTTTTTTAAAGGGGAAGTGGGTAATGGAATTGTTGTAGTGCTGCAACCAGGAAAAGGTTAGGGGGAAGGGCTGATTCGAAAGGCAGTAAGGTACTGGTAAGGAGGAGTTAGCTTAGTTTTGTGTAGTAGCAGTAGGGTTGGGTTATCAGACTTAGGTGTAAACTTGCTGTCCACCCTCCCTGTCCCTCTTTTTAACATCTGTCACATTGTTGAATTTTCACATATGAGTGGGGTGGCAGGACACAGAAGAGTGGTTGTGATGTCCCTCTGTTCCACTCTGGTGTTTTATGTTTTGGATCTTACATGGTGGTTGGTTGGTTATCAAAGTGAGCCCTATAGGCCTATCAGTGCGAAGTTGTGAGTAAGTGAGTGGGTGAGTTAATGCTGCTTACATCATGGTGGGTTGGAGTTGCGTAGGTGATGCTGCCTACTTATTATTTTGTTTTGTTTGAAATTTGTGTATTATCTTCATTATGAATTTATGTTTGTGATTAATAAACTGTGATTAATAAAAGGTCATCTTATGACAAAATAGTGTAGTGTTGTTTCTTGGGGAATCTGAACAATTAAAAGTTTATGCTTAACAGTTTGAATTTGTTATTCTTGATATATTTCTGGAGAAACTAGAAAGTTTGATACAAAGTATACCTCATTTTTTCATTTACCAAAATGATATCCTGATTACTGAGATTACACCATACGGATATTTATATAACTTAGAGGAAGAGTTAAGAAATCGGTGGATGCAGGGCTGTATCTTAGGAGAAATACAATTTAAACAGAAAAATACTACTTGGGACATGTAGCAGATACATGTCTTGTACAGACTTCATCTCAACCAAGCATTGCTGAGTTTAAATTGCAATGGATTTATTGAATTACTCAATGGGTTATCATTAAATTTGGCAACCTTGATAAACTTTTCTCATCATTTGATACACAAAGATGACCTAAAAAGAATGAAACATGGGAAATACAATTTTAAAAGTTAAAAGTTTTGCTAGAATCAGATAATATGCTTGCTCATTATCCTGAAAGTGGTTACATTACTGCGTTGAAGCTGTGCTTTCAGACAGACTTTGTGTTGGTAGAAAGCTTAATATCTCATACAGTAATACCTGGTGAGGAAAAGAAGTCATGGTTGAACTAGCTATAACTTCTGCAATCAACAAATTTCATACATCTTCCATTTTACCATATATACAGATCACAAACCGTTGATTATATCAAACAAAATGAACATTTTTCCACAGATAAGTTCAGAAATTCTTGGGGTTCAGGTGCCTAAGCATTTCCCTGTGGTACATTTGGTGGGGATGCATGGCTGAAGTGACATTCAGCCACAGAGAAATACAGCTGTTGCAAATTCCCTGTGGGCAAACAGAAGAATGTGGTGATATACCCACAACGTCAATACCCATATGCACAGGGGGAAAATAATATCCATGACCCCCATGGTAACATTAGACAGCAGTCAGTATGGCTGGTATCAGCAGCAGGCTGACCAGTGTCTTTGGCAGTAAAAATGCAGTGCATAATGGCAGTGCTTTTATAATTGGTGTGTGTGGACCACTACCCCCTTCACAGCGTCTAGGGAACATTACCTAAATGCATACTGGAGCATAAATGTGACTACAGTAGCATGCAGGATTTCCTCAATGCTGTAACCCACTTCTACATGTTGTAGTTACATAAGCATGTACTGTACATTGAGCACAACTCATTAGTTCTTCTGCTCCATGCACATGGCTATTAAAGCTGTGGGCATGGCAGTATATACTTCTTTGTTCACAGGGAATTCACAACAGTTATATTTTCTGTAGCTGGATGTCACTTCAGCCATGTGTCCCCAACCAAATGTACCACAGGAAAACGTCACGCTGCCTAGGGGCCTGAATCCTACTTATACACTAATCATAGATAATGGTTTACCATTGAAGAGGCACATAACCCAGATAACAGCTAGATTCAGAGACACTGTACTCGACAAACCTAAACCTGAGTCTGGAGATTCATAAGGCAGCGAAAAGGTTCCCAAATGTAAGCTATTTGAAAATCTAGTATACCTGTGAAAAGGTTGCAGCTAAAAATTCCAATACTTAATGTAGTTGTGAAAGAAAACAGAGACAGATCTATATGGTAGCATACCATTTATAATGTTCTTTGCATGTAAGACTTATCCCTGTTCTCCTAAAAAGCTATGCTGGACACAAGTACAAAAGTGAATCTCCAAAATATCAGGAATACAGTCTAGTTTTATTGAAGTTCAGGTAGCCTACCTAAACCTTGTTGGATAGAAAGTTGATATTAAAGACTTGAAATGGTAAACCATGTCCTCACTGCATATTAAGTTGTCCTCACTGGATATTAAGTACTGCAAGTAACAATCTATAAAGATATTTTTTTTATTTTCTAAGCCCAAATTAGTTCACGTATTACCACAACACTTACTGCATGAAGATTTTAGCTTAAAAGGTGTCTGTGCATTATTTTATTTAAATGATATGGATGGTGTAGTGGTGCAGCAGTAGCATTGTTGCCTCACAGCAAGAGGTTGTCTGGTTCGATTCTCGGCTGGGGTGCCTTCTGTGTGAAGTCTGTATGTCCTCCCTGCATTCGTGTGGGTGTCCTCTGGGTGCTCCAATTTTCTCCTACATTACAGAGATGCATCTAGAGAATTTCTTCCTGGGCCTCTGCTGAAAATTGGCTTTGTTCCAAGTCAGACTTTCTTAGTTAGCAAATGATAAATAAATAAATCATTAAATGTATTATAATTTCTGTTTAAAATATAATGAAAGTTATCAAAAATGTAGCATAATAAAAACTAATTAAAAAATCAGACAGTAAAGGAACTTAGTTTATCTTGACTGAGATTACAACAAAAGATAAAGCCTTTATGGCTGACATTAAGCTGGTCCATATAGCCATTAAATCATTAGGCTGGGGTATTGTTGAAAGAGATTGCTAAGAATAACAGAGCCTGGGTTGTTATAGCTAGTAACAAATAACTGTTATCACATGCAGTGCCATAGGTCTGACATTGTTAGAGGGAGAGAAATGGACATTTCCTTATCTGTGACAAATATGTCACTGTCATAACATAACTTCAGGACTTCAATTTATTGGCTGCAAAAATGTTCATTATCAAATCACTTATCATAAACCAGGTGTCTGTAGTATTCAACATTAACAGTATAGAAGTTTTTCACACACTTTTGTTTTTTTGGATAAAATCTACAGTCGTTACAACTCTCATGTTGCAATAAAGCAAGAAAATGTTTCATTACAACCCTCAGATAGGTTGCAACAGTGCAAGAAATGTTGTGTTAGTAATTAGCATGACAACATTATCTCCTTAACATATAATTCTTTTAGCCAGCAAGAACTTAATTATCCACAATGTCACCCAATTACATTTACCTTTCAGATTACATTACAGCAGAAGGCATTTTAATTAAAGCAGCATCTGTGTTCCTGTAATCTTTATTTGCTTTCGTGCCAGCCCAGAAGTTATTACCAATAGGTACAACTAAGCATTCTTTCTGGGGTCATTATAGTAAAGCTGTTCCGCATGTAAAAGAACATTTATAAAACAAATGTAGAACTCTTCTCTCTCAGATGTCAAAATTAAAGTAGCTATGTTGCTTTAAAATATTTTTGTTTTCTTTATAAAAAGAAATGACAACAAGCAAAATGTCATCTTGGAGTGTCAGGTATCCTAAAAACACAAGAGTGGAGGCCTAACTAGTCTCACTTACAGCAAAAATCAATTGTCCCCTCATGATGGTGTAGCTGAAACCATTCATTTCCGTGCTGCTGCTGATAGCATCTCTGTGACTGGATAGTGCTCTGAGCTACCATTTCATCAGTTTTATTCATGTTAATGTTTTGGGACCGCCCAATGCTATTTTAATCGCTTTGTTTTCTATCTAACACTAGCTGGCAATAGATTTTTTTCCATTACCGTTTCATACAGCATTACTAATTAACAAACTCATCCTTAAAACAGTAGACAATCATCATAAAAATAATAAAAAGCATTGCATATGGATTTAATGCAAACACGTATTTCATTTTTTTAAATAAAAACTTGAATAGCATTCTACTTTCAAGGGTGAGAAATATGGAATGTGAGAGGAAACAAAAATTTTTAATGCATGTCTATAAATATTTTTGAAGGAAAAAACAGAGTGCTCTCTGGGGAATTAGTAAAGAGTAAACACAAAAGTGTAGGCTGCAGTGAGACAAGAAATTGCATCTGAAATACTGTATAGCTTTGAGCAGAGCACATTATTATGTGTTAATGATCATCAAATGGCTGCTCATTTAATTTATAAAATGCACGTGATTATACCTTTAAACTTCGTTAAACTGCAGTATTTTATCATATTATAATCCTTTGAAATTCTGAACAACTGTTATGCTTTTGCTCGAGTACTAAATTTTAATAGAATTATTTAAGACTGGAAGAATCCCTGATGTATCTAAATGAAGCAAGCTAAAAGGCTAGTTTAGGTCATGGGGTGCATAATGAACAATGATTAGCTTGGTTTTACTCTGCAGTAAGATGTTCTAGTTCTGCTTAGCCAGAAACTTCATTTTAAAAGATGGGCTCCAAACAGAGCCCTGATGTACAGTTATGGAATTCACTATACTGTGCTTACCCACCATGTTGCTGAATGCAACCTTTTCCACTTGGTATACCATCAAACTGCTATTGCAGTGATGTCAGGATGAGGGCTTTGCCAGAAAATTAGCTCAGCACTCCGGTCCTCTAATGATTGGCAGTAGATTTTTACATGCCGAGTTGCCAGCCCTGACACACAACCTTCAACGAAGATACGCCCATTCATGCATGTCTCCACACAGAAGACGCTCTAGCTGAGAATCGAACAGGAGAGCGTCTTACTCTGAGGTGACAACCCTACCACAGCACCACCACCGCAGTCATACTACCAGTTAATAAAACTACTGCATACCAATTATTCATATTTCTAGTAGCTGCATGATCAGCTAAAGAAGAAATAGAATGGTTGTGTTCTCCATGCACATTGTGCACAGAAATGGTGTAATATACCAGAAATGTCAATGTATAATACTGTGCCACAAGGTTGGCCTACATGGGACCCAGTATTGCCTAAAAAAGCTTTCTGAATTGTTCACAGGGCCAGAGGAAGGCACCAATTATAAATACCTTGCACCGAGTTATAAGTTACTGTCATTTAATGTAGACACTTCTTCTCCCTTTTAGATGCAAGTCTGCATTGCAGCTAAACACACCTGTATGTGAATCGCTCCACAGCGCCATACATTTAATCTTTACTAGGCTGGGAAATGGAAGTTGAAGATTCACATTTCTTTTTTGCATCTAAGCATGACATGCTGTGGAATAAATGTATATTTCTTGAGAGCCATAAATGTGTAAGTCTGGATTATAGTGCATAGTATATATTCCCATCTTTTTGCAGAAATCACTCACAGAAATTGTTAGAGACAGTTTTCATTATACACATGGGAATAGGTGAATCAATGCCAAAAAAACATGAGTATAAAAAAGTAACATTTAATAAAATCCATTTATAAAAAACTGTTTTTGTTATGTAGATCAATGGCTTTCCATGAGCTGATTAGAACAAGTTAAAGTGTCATGGCATCTTAATACAGCAGCTAAATATTTATCCCATTCAACCTATGACACTGAAACAAAAACTGGTAGTTATTAGAAGAGCATCATTCCTCCACAGGACTTTGTGATGAGACTTGCACTTCAAGCAGAGAGAGAGAGACAGAATAACTAGACAACAGAAATGGTAATAACATATAGCCTCATAGTGATAAAGACATTTTGCAATAATATACAAAATGCTCTTCAGATGAGATATGTATGGCCGTGACATGACACAGCACCCTGTCATAATAGGAGAATGCTATTTTATCTGACAAGCTAATATAGTGTTCTATTTCAATGTAACCCAAGGGGCAGATTATATCAATGAGCTATGGAGCTGATACGTGATGCTTAGTCAGTGATATCTGTTTGCATTCAGTGCTACAAATGTTTGAAGGGAATTGTCTCAGTTTAGAATGCAATATCTGTGCAAGGAAAGAGTAAATGGAGGATGACAGAAAAAAGCTGAGAGAGTATGTTTGCCTGTGCTAACATTGACCTGAGTCAGGTGCAGATGGGTCAGCTGGGTTGGGGGGTGTGGGGGGGTAGCGAGTGTGAAAAGTGTGGTGCCTGCCTGCTTCTTTCTCCCTTCTCTTTCTCTCTCTCTCTCTCTCTCTCTCTCTCTCTCTGCCTCCCTCTCTCAGGGGATAAGACATAATGGGAGATGATCATGCCTTCCAAAGTAGGGGAATTCTGGGTAACACCATCAGAAGAAAGTGTTCATGGATCCAAGCATGACATAATCCTTAATGTGGGTAGGATGCACAAGGGTACATCATATTAGCTGCACTGACTGCTGTATGATGTACAGTAGCCACTAAGCTAACAGGTAGTGCAAGAATCAGAAAATGCTTAGATCCTAACAAACGTAAAAACATTAAAAAATTTAGGACAAGGCATCTATTATTATTCAATTTTTTTGTTTAAGTTATGAACTTACTAGAAAGGCATTCTATTCTATATTTAAATTTAAAATATCTTACATATCAAAATTGCCCTTCAGAACATTTTATTGTTAGTGATATTTTCATGAAACCGGCATCTCTCATGTATTTGTTCCAATTGTACTTTTATGGTGCTACAGTTCTTATGCTGTCCCTGTTGCCACGGTGATCATAACAGCTTTATACTCATGGGATTATGACAACAGCATATATAAACAAGGAACACAAATATATAAAGTTTAGTGGAGTGTAACAGATGATAATGTACTCCTTTTATCATTAATGGAGAACAGGGAATTTAACTGTACAATTATTATATTATAATTCTTAATATCATTAAGAGTACATACATGCTTTCAGAGACAGTTGTTTCACTGAAAACATAGAAAATATGGCCCGGTTATGGTCCTGAGTGATATCAAAACTGATAGAAAACTGGAACAGTTGTGCGCAGGCAGATTTCTGTGCAGTATGTAATGAACAGAATTTTAAGAGTAATGACTGAGTCTTGCATTTTTCTTACTGCAGCTGAAGAAGATTAATAAATACAGTCAGAAATGCATGTCAGAATTCAAAGACCTGTGATATTCAGTTGAATGATTTTTATGTTGTGGAATAAACACACTGCTGTGAGAGATGTCACAAACTAATACTTCTGTTGCAAACAGTATACTGTAGCAGAAGTAGGAAGGGTAATGCCTACAAACTCAGATATTTATGGATCTATTTTGCCTTGCTGACAAAATCACAAACTGAAGTCTCTACAGAAATAAGGGTTGTTATGTGCATGAACAGTGACTTTGGAATACTTAATAGCAAGCTCCACCAGATACATATTGTGTTTGTTTGGGCTTAACCATCCAAGTTACGTTACATTATAAGTTACAGGCTGTGACCTCACACTGGTGGAGACTTACTACTCATTAACAAAAAATATTAGCACTACAACCATTCTCAACACCTCATCCCAAAGCCACATCTGGGTAATCTAAATAACTTATCAGAATACCCTTAAAACATCAACTTGGACTAATATATTTGTCTCCATCTACAAATCAGAGTGCTGTTAGATGAAGACTTTATGCATTTGTTCTGTGTAATATTTCATACAGAACTTTTGTACTGCTGACAGTTTTCAGTCTTCACTAGCAGTCTAATAGTCTAATGCCAACTTTTATCATATGCTACACTAGCTGAACATGGTTTCTACCAACTTACAGAAAGTTTGGCTTACCCAAATCCCCAACAGTCAATGCCCACTTCATCCACTTCATTTATTTTGTATTAATCAGCACTTAAGATTCTATAACCCCCCCCCCCCCCCTCAGCTGCCTTACTTCAGTAATCACTCTCTGCTATGGTCAACCTCATCTTTCAAGAAGCCCTGCCAACCTCAAAATATTACTTCCTGTGTAAAGCAACAAGAATTGAACTGACTAGATGTAGCTGGTCACCTTTCACTCAACTGCTTTACAGAACTTCATTAATATTTACCTTCCTTTGAAAGAAAAATGCTATTCATAAGCAAAACAGGAGGACTAGAAGAAGCTAAATAAGACCCCACTCAAAGCTGCCTGAACTTTGTTGTCTGGATGGGTAACCGTAAATCCATTCCCTGTATTAAACTATTGATCTCCTGTGTAGATGGAACTAGTTTCTGAATAGCTGTGAAATCCTAAACTTAGTATAAGCCTACAAACCCAAGACAACTGGTCTCCATATTCATTATGAGCACCATTCTACCTTGTATGCAAAAAATGGATCTAGCTGGAAAAATGGCAAAAAAACCTTCTTAGAACCCACCTTTTCTTAACACGTCATCTTCCCCTCATCTGCCAATGCCTCTTAGTCATTTGACTTAAATACCTCCACAGAAATTCTGTTTGGCTTTAGTACCAATTTTCTTTTTCAATCATTTACTTTGATATCAGCAAGTGGTTTAAGAAAGCAAAAGCAAGCTGTGATGGCGTAAATCTAAAATTCATCAGGGTCCAGAATACTTTCATTTTTTTCTTCTGTCTTACACAAGCCATTAATACCTCATGCTCCATTGGTGTATTTCCTGGCCTCTGTAAAGCTGCATACATTGCCCCAGTACATAAAGACCTGTTGTTTCCCTTCATAAAATCTTGGAGAAGGCTGTAGCCACACAGCTACAGGACCACACCAATGCATGTGGCCTACTTTCTAGCATTCTAGATTTCAAAAGGATCATGACAGCCAGTACTGTCCCACTCACCCTCTCTCTGATGTAACCTGCAATGCCAAGGACAAAGAGAGCCTTTTGGGAGCCATTTTCATTTATATGTTCAAGCCTTTAGTCCTTGTAAACACTGCTCATTGGATAGAGACGTGGTGCTCTGATTATCTGTATAGTACATTTATCAGACGGGTTCAATCTAACAGTTGGTTCACTCTTTTTACTCTTTATTCAGGGTTTCCCAAAGGCTCCATCCTTGGACTTTGCCAAAGGCTCCAACCTTGGACCATTACATTTTACCATATATATCACCTACTTTTTTGTCCCAAAAAACTAAGAATATCCTCTTTAATGTAGATCACACTTGTCTAGGAATCACGTTGCTCTCCAGACTCAGTCTTCAATTATTCAGTAAGTGAACTATGTTATAATTGTGAGCTTAAGGGACTCAAATTAATTTTAAGAAAATCTGTACAAAGTTTTTCTTTTTCAAAATCAAGCGCCTTAATTATATGCAGTGACAGCCTGAACCTCAGTTACAGTATGGTGACTTACTTCAACTTGTCAAAGGCATAAATAATTTGGTATCCAACTTTATCCACCTCATCTTTTCCACTCACATCCAGAATACTGAAAATAAAAATTACTTCAGTGCTCATAACAGCATTATCAACTTCCTAATGGAATAGGCCAGGCTGCTAGTTGACAGGAATATAATGCTAATCACGCTTGATTACTCCTTACTCGTATTAGCTCCACCACTTCTAAAAACCTATCAAATCTCCACGCACTTCATAGGTTCATAGATTAGTACTAAGCTAACTGCCCTTGCGAGCCATTTTAAGCTTAGCCAATTATCCCTTGTGAAACTCAAACCCTGAACCTTGTGTTTGTAAGGCAAACACCTTAACCATTAGGCCACCCACTTCAAAATAATAACTGTTGAATTACTGTAGGAGCCTACAGGGAGTTTCCTCATTATCCACAGTCAAGCAACATAATAGCCACCCTTTTATTTCAGATTCACTTTTCTTTTTGTGACCTTAGTTCCTCTTCTTTGACTACTTCAAGGGTCTTCTCTGGGTCATTGCTTCTTCCACATTTATGCTTAAGACTTCATGTTTCTCACTTACCTATGCAGACAGAGCCTTCTCCCACTTAGGTACCACTATTCAGAACTCCCTCCCCTTGCACTCTTCATCAGTTTCCTATTTTTCCTCACTTCCTCACTTGCCAAGCAACTGGAATAGTACCTACAAAACCAAAGGGAATGCAAGTGCATTTAATTTGAAACCTAACCACTTAAAACTCGCTCTTCTCTTTGTTGCTGAATACATTTGTAGTGGATTTCGTTAGCACTGGTCATCCAGAACTTTACCTTACTATTGGTAGCACTTTGCAGGTCTGCCTTCCTGAGCATTTTTGAGCAGTAACCAAATTTTGCATTACAAATGGTAGAATCCTGCAGAACTGAATTCTAAAACATATTTTTGATCAGTAGTAGTACTTCCTCTGTATATACATCTATCAAACTTTGCTTGTTACTGCTCTGTGTATATACGATAGACATGATATTGCACCTTTTGTCATGTCATCTCTGTAATGAATACCGTGTACTTTTAAATTAAATGTAATGCAGTTATGACTGAAAGGGGGGCACCTGTTGTTTTAGTTCACCTACTTGCTAAATTAATAAAAAAATAAATTATAAACTAATTAAGTAACTCATCAGATGCTCACCAAAAGGATAATTGTTCAAATAAATAGTCGCAGCAGTGTTTCTCAGTCAAAAGCTAAAGCAATCATGAGACTGCATGCAATATTAGCTTACATTGCAAGACGAATGCAATATAGAACAGCCTATCAGCATGTGTCATGCATATATATTTATTTTAATGGCATGTCTAGGTTTGTTTGTTTGTATCTTTCGGCTTTTCCCGGTTAGGGGTCGCCACAGCGGAACTCTGGTCCGCTAATGCTTGGCAGTAGAGTTTTACGTGCTGGCTAGCCGGGCCTAATGCACAACCTTCAACGAAGGAACGCCCGTTCATGCATGTCGCCACACAGAAGACGCTCTAACTGAGAATCGAATGGGCAACGTCTAACTGTGAGGTGACAACGCTACCACAGCACCACCACCGCAGTAATGGCATGCCTAGGTAGCAGAATATAATACATTTATGTGTCTACTTCTAGGATACATGTATTTTTATGTACTTCCTATCTACATCACTGACACATTTGTCCTCATGATATAGCCATCAACTACTCAGACAATTGGAACTCATTAATTCATTACCTCAACCCCAGTTATGGTAAACTATGAAGTTGCACACTTACAGCTCTCAAGCTCTGAGCATTAAAATCATACCAATGGCATTTAAAATTCATATAAAAGAGTCAGAAGGAGGAGCACTTTCTTATTTTTCACAAGGCAGTTCCCAGGATTCAATAAAATCTGTGTAGGTTCTGTGTAGAGCCTACACAGAATGTACCAGTGTACACAGTCACAATTCCCCATCGGCAGTGCCATGCATATTAATCATGGTGCGCTGCAGAGGGAGATCACAGTAACATGGATATTGAATCAGTGTAGGGAGCAGTGAGTGTCCCATGGTTGTGGATTGTCCAGGGAATTCCTGGACAGATGTTATTTACAGGATAATGTACATACCTGCAATGTACCCTGGTAGTCTAGAAATATGTGTGAAGTGATTTTTTTTTGTTTGTTTTTTTTTTTTAATACCTGTTTGCATTGCACACAGCACAGCAATGCTGAGCTGCGCTTGCACATGCACAGCTGACACCTGCCAGACACCTAAAAATAGAAACCGGATGTAATTAATTATTTACTTTGCTTTCTTTGAATGCTCGTTTGGGTGGTGGGGTGAAGATTGCAGCAATGCTGAGCTGCTCTTACACATGCACAGGTGACATCTGCCAGACATCTTCAACTAGAAACTGGATGTAATCAACTATGTGTTGTCTACACTGTTTTTATAGTATTAATAGCCGTTTCCATGGCATAGTGCTTAGCAATGCTAACAGGTAGCCTAGTAGTATATGTAATGGTATACTGGTTTTCATACCGTCCACATACATTTGACCCGCCTCTGAACCCCAACTTAGGTGTTGCTGAGAAAGTCTTAACAGAGGACTTGTACACAGTGGAGAGTATTTATAGGAAGACATTTTTTAAATATCTCCAATTTAAGTAAAGGTGAGAAAGCCTTCTTGGCACAATTAAAAGAGGACAATACCATTAGAATAATGAAACCAGATAAAGGTGGGGGTATTGTGTTGTTCAATTCTATAGATTATGTAAACGCTATGTTTGACATTTTGAATGATGGTAAAACGTATTCAGTTTCTTCCATTGATGAGATTCATATTAGCTATCAGCGAATTGATTCATAGTTGAATGAATATTTATTAGAACAAAGAAAAACTATGGATACCTATAATTATTTAAGTGTTAAAAACCCTGTGATTGCAACAATTTTTGGAATTCCTAAGGTCCATAAGGACTTAATGAACCCTTCCTTTAGACCTATAGTCTCTGGAAGGGTTTTGGAAACGTATCCGATAGGGGTGTATATTGATAGATGCTTGAAACCAATTCTTAGTAAGCTACAATATGTAATTATAGATTCTTGGGGTTTCCTTGGGAGACTTACGGAAGAACTTTGGTCAAAGGATTTAATTTTTGTCACAATAGATGTAGTTTACTTATTTTCATCTATACCCAAAGAAGAGGGATTGGAGCACTTTTTAAATATTCTATGTAAATACTCTTCCATTCCAAGTGATGAAATTAATGTATTAGGTGAATTAATGTCTTTAGTCCTGGATTACAATTTTATTTACTTTGAGGGGGAATTCTATAGACAAACTAAAGGTGTTGCCATTGTGGCCTAATTTGCCCCCATTTATGCCAATCTTGTCCTAGTTGATTGGGAATCAAAATATGTTTTTGGGGGTAGTTTTATCAAATATATCACCTTATACACTAGATTTTGGATGATGTTTTTATTTTATGGGATGGTCCAGAGAAAGAAATCAGTAATTTTGTTGACTTCCTAAATAGTTCCTCTTTTTTTTTTTAATTTACATTTGATTTCAATACAAATGGGATTAGTTATTTGTACATACATTGAATACACCCAGGCAGGTTTCAAAGTCAGAGGTTTTAGGAAGCCAACATTTAGTAATAGTTATCTGGACTTCACTAATTGTCATCCTTATTCTCGAAAAAAAGAGCATATTAAAGGGCCAGTGTGTAAGGGCTGCAAGGATGACTTCCCAGTTTGAAGATGTTGTTAATGAATTAAGGTGTATTAGAAAAATGTACTTGGATCATGGTTATTCCCTCAACTTGGTCCAAGACACTTGTGATTATATTTTGGAACAATGGCGTTATAAGTATATCCAGCATCACAGGTTTTAGTGAAGAGAAAGGTGAAGTGAATTTTGATAGGGCTTTGGTGGTGCAATATGGCCTATTTTCAAAGGTAATGAAAGAATTGGTTAGCAAGAATTGGAATATTTTAAGGGGTAACCCTCAGTTACAACATATAATAGGGTCAGAACCAACGTTTGTGCTCAAAACTAGCCCTAGTTTAAGATAGGTTTGAAATAATGACTAGTAATATGAAATGGAATATTAAAAATATAAGTACATCAAAATGTGGAACATGTTCCCAATGCCAACACATTTTGGAGACCACCAGTATGGTTTTAAGTAATGGTGCAAGGTCAATAATAAGGTTTGCAATGGGAAACTTCCAACAAAGAATGTGGTTTATTTAGCTTTATGCTGCTCTTGCCCTGTGTTTTATGTGGGCAAAACTGAAAGGTATCTAAGGAAAAGAAAATATGAACAATTCTACAATATTTCTAGAAACAATGGAAATAATGCTCTATATAGACAGTCTTTGGGGTGCCCGAGTTATAAAAGCTTTCAGTTTGCCATTTTGGAACAAGTTAATGTGAAACCAAAAGGGGGTAATTTAAAAAAAACATTTTAGATTTATGAGAGGCTACATGGCACAGAATTTCCCTGGGTTAAATGATAAAATCTCCCTGCAGCCCTTTTTGAACAAGAGAGCATTGATGGTGTTTTAACTGTCCTTACCCATATTTATTCTTCTTATTTTTGTTTACAGCTATTTTTATCAAAGTTTTTATATTCTAGTAGAAGTGATTTTTAAAAATGTTTTTATTTCATGTTGGTAATTTTTAAATTCATGCTAGTAATTTTTTTCTGGTACTAGAACTGAGAAATGAATGGGATGGACTTTGGGCAGTGTGCCTTTAATTTTGTTAATTTGTTTAATTAGTCAATATGGTGACTTACAATAAATATGTGGGTAATTTACTGAATTATTTAACTTTGATGAAGTCCTGCTTTTAGAGGATGAAAGCACTCAATTTTAAATGTGGCTTATAATAAAATAAGTTTTGAATTTTAACTTGCAGTCATCTGTATCTGTGGTTGCCATACAATATTGACTTTGTGGTTTTAGTTGTATTTTTTCAATATTGGAAACTAGTTTTTTATTTAAACTATCCACATAGCTGAATTAGTAGAGTCACAGCCTAGAGTGTTGTATGTCCCGGGTTTGATTTTGCAGCAGTCATAGCTTTTTTATAAATGTATTGCTGTGGAAATGTGTCAGCTAGCCTAAAGGGTGGTTTAATATAAAAACATATTTGTTACATTTGAAAAAGCTGCATGGTGCTAAGCACAGCTTAAACATGGTTAACAGCCACTTCTATTTACATGTTGCTAAGCTTCACTTAAACATGGCTGTGCAGATTTGCGCAATGCTAAATGGGTTTGTGTGATGCTCTGCAATGTGGAACTTTTTTGAATGTTGTAGTATGACGTGTACGGGTGGGGAAAAAAGCCTATATTAAGGGCACTAGGTGGGAATTCTTCAGCATTTGTTGGATTCTTATTAACCTGTTGATATGCCTGGTGCTGGTGAGGGAGCGAGCTTTCAGGAGCAGAGGTGAGGTGTGCAGGTCCAGAGTGTTTGTTGGACTCCTGGTCCAAAACTATGGACCCTGGCTATTGCAGAGTGATTACCAAGGCTCAGAATGTAAAGTTGAAGCCTGGGATTGGTTGGCCAGGGATCTTACCAGTGCTACTGGTATCTCCTGCACTGGTGACAGTGCTGTCACCACTTTGATGACCTGAAGTGAAGGAAGTGGGAAAACTTGGACACCTGGGTTCAAGAGGCTAGGGTTGGGCATGCCCCACAGATATGTAAGTATATTTGTCACTACTTTAATAAAATACAAGCTGAATCTTGGCAAACCTGGTATGGATAATGATGTGCTTCACTTCCAAGAGCTGCAGCTGAATGGGCTCACAACATCCATTCTCATGCCAGGCATCTTGCAAGTACAGATATTTTTCTGATAACTGTAGTGCAATAATCAATAAACAATACCAATAATAATAAACAATAAGGTGTAAAGTAGGAGTGTGGTTTGACAACTAATGTGTTGTAATAATTGCAGTAGGCCTGTATTCACTGCATGTCTGTTCTAATGTTGCTGCAGTCAACTGTAAACTGAAATAAGTAAAGAATGTAAAAGTAATTGCCTGATAAATGTATTGCACAACAATCAGTGTGATTCAGGGCTGTCTGAAGCCCACTTTCACTCACATAATGCTCTCTATTCCACTCACTCCAAGAACAAGGTATATGGGTATGGCAGCCCATGTTCTGGGCAGATATCATGTGTTTACTTCACATATTCTAAGGAGCAATAATAATAAAGTGTAAAGCAGGATTGTGGTTTCATAAGATTATGTTGAAATAAGTGCAGTAGTTCTGTATTCATTGCATGTCTGTTCTAATGTCACTGCAGTTGATTGTTACATAATGTGCACATGTCCCCTGCAGTCACAACTTTTGGGGTCTACTCCCATGCCTGCCAACTACTACATGATGGCTGTCTAGTCTACTTAATGTACGCAAACATACCTCTCAAGTGTCATGATTTTTCGTAATGTAATGAGAATTGCCCAATGTGTCTGGTCCATGATTAGCAGATCAATGATTAACTGGAATGCATTGTATTTGCAAATCTGTTTACAAAACACATTATGTTTAACAGTTCCATGTAGTTGTGTACTTACATTTGTTAGTGCTTGGCCCATATTGTCTCAAGCTAACAGTTCAAGAGGTAAGTACTTGCTATATCATCTATTGACGAATTTGAGTCACTGTACTGGCAACTGATACTACACACCTGCAGAAGTATTTATTAGCAGTCTGTGTATTACTATCATGGTATGTTTTCCTCTCTTTCCCCACCCCTTATCTTCTTTTATTTATTGATGTTATTTATTATTATGATTTAATATTAATATATTCTGGTAAACTAACTGTTTTGTTAGCGTTATGTGTTATTTTATTCTGGTGTGCTGTTAACATACTTGCTGTTATGATAATGTTGTGTTCCACATGATATACCTTAATATGTATTTGGATTAATCAATATTATGTTCCATTATGTTAATACTAACATTGGTTTGGTTATTACTAACCTCAACTTATTTTTATATCTAATTTACTACAGCGCGACAAGGTAGGCCTGTTCCAGGTGATCCACCTACCTGGGTTCCTCCGATTGTGGAACCTGGGCCCAGCATGTCTGAGACCCAGACTGGTGGTGCCCCCTCTGCTGCCCCTGCACTATCTGTGGCATCAGGTAGTTCTGCCCCTCACAGTGGAGCTTATCCCTCCTCTGGGAGTGGTGGCAGAAGGGGTGTTGTCACCTGGGATGAACTGACAAGTTTAGTGTGCAGGATTGTGTACCGTGGTTTCCAACACTGCCTGTGCTAGATGGAAACCATGCTGGCCAACCTGGTGGGGTACGCTCACCCTGGAGTCCAGCCTCCACCACTGCCACCCTAGTGGCAATGAAGGAGCATTGCTGACATTCCCATGGGTGGGGACTTGAGTCATGCTGCTACTTTGTGGAGGTACTTGAGGCTGGGATTCCACAACACCTTCCCATCCAAAGTGTTCACCCACCTGTTGTGTCACACACCACCCCTGTCTCCTATCTTGTCTGTTTGCAAAAGCTTCCTGACTTTCCCAACTTACCTTCCCCACATGTACCTATCTCCTTCACCTTAAAAAAAAATGGGCACCTGTCCCCAAAAAAATAAATAAATATATCGTCCCATATGTAGCTTTACATTTCACACACATGCCCACTGGACACACATAATTTGGTCCAATTGACCTGGCAACACAGTTATGTTGTCCTTACCCCTCTCTCTGGGGGTGACAGTCCAAATTCATCACAAATTCTGTCAAAATGCACAGTTGTTGCTGTAAAAGAAATGGATAACTATGGTTCTTCCCTAGACCCTTCCTGCAGATACCAACCTGCCTTTCACTATGTTTTCCCCCCTGCTTGCACCCCAATTCACCCTGTCCTATCTCTCCTTTTTTCTTTTCTTTAAAGATTTTTTTTTGCATGACACTGCTCGACGTGGCACTTTGCTCAGCTTTGCTAAGCTCAGCTAAATGGAGCTATACTAATATATGTGTTTTAAATTATAATAAACATGTACAAAATAAACACCTGTTTTGAACCCAAGACCATCACACAGGCAGACCACTGCATTAACCTGCCACTCCATACAGCTGTTAATTAATGAGGTGATTTAAGCAAAGCACAGTAATTACAAGTTGCCATAATTAAGCATGTGTAAGCTGTGCATCATGCCACATCGTGCAAACTTGCTGAAAACGTAATGGAAAAACTGGGAGTGTAATTTCCAGTCTGGTACAGGAGTACACCACTAGAAAGCCAGACAAACACTAATGGAT
This sequence comes from Protopterus annectens, assembly GCF_019279795.1. Classification (NCBI taxonomy): domain Eukaryota; kingdom Metazoa; phylum Chordata; order Ceratodontiformes; family Protopteridae; genus Protopterus; species Protopterus annectens. The sequence continues at coordinate 1,025,058,913 of NC_056741.1, read as the reverse complement.
GTAAATGATGTCTCAAATACCAGGTAAATGGGCACATTTAACAGCAACATGTATAAGTACTCCTGCTACAACATTAATGGCAAAATACATGTTCAACTGGGGGTCTGGTGGAGAAATACATCCCTATAAAGCCAAGCACATAATCATGGATACAATGGAGGTATGTCACAGATTATATGTGTGCACATGTACTTTCACAAATACACCTGCTGTAACAGTGAATCAGTAGCTCAGTCTGTTAAATGCTTTGCAAACAGTAACTTCTTCCACACATATTCCTGGTTTCAAATCCAGTGGTGTGTAGCATTTAAATTACATTGTTGTGTAGCTATCAATGAATGACTGAGTCAGGCATTCTGTATCCACACAATACATTTCAAATGAAATGTCTGCTTTTTACTGATGGAAGTCACAGCCCTGCAGATAGGAACACACTTGACATATTCCTATAACAACACTATAAGTGCATAAAGTGTCAGGTCATGCATTAATATGCATTCACAGAAGATTTTAACTTCGGTAATGCAAATGAGGCCAACTAATATCGGAGTGCAGAGCACAATAATTTTATAATGATATTACAGATTAGCACAGCTGCACAACTAACATACACATATGGAGGTCCTGTTAGTAACAAGGACTGCAAGCACACACGTTCCACATGACTACCTTTATGTGACACATGACCTAACAGTTGCCCAAGTGATTGACATAATGGTATAATTACCCCCTATATTACACAAGGATACAACAAACATGTTGCCTAGTACTCCATTAGTGATACCATTGCCTAACATACTTACGTTAAACACATGCCTTAATTTGCAGTGGAATGGATACCCTCACTCTGGCCCTGCCTCTACAACAAGGTTGCCTCAGCTCCCACAGTTACTTTTACAGCTTCTTGTCCTCCAAAGTATTCACACTTTCTGCCTATGCTTATTGCCTGCAGCATCAGCTGCGGCCTATAGCACACACATCTGTATGTAAAGTAGTTGATACAGACATAACCTATGCAATGATGTAGTATCTTGACCCCAGGAATGTTCAGCACAACATATCAGAAAGGGCTTCTAATTTACATAAAGGCCTTATATCTTGTTCAGTGATTGCATGTCATTGGCTGATTAATACTGCAAATCAGCTGTGCTGGCTGCAATTAGCACTTCAGATCCACAGACTGGGTAAGAGGCAACATATCTCTCAACTTCTTAGAATAAGAAATCTGGACAAAGCCATGAGTAAAAGTGGTATGAATAAGGACAATTTTTAAATATTGCTCTTACAAACTTAGAAAGTTGATAGAATAACAGGTTTTGCATTAGCATGGATTTTCTGAAGGGTATGAAGTCTAAAACTCAAATGTCTGTCATTATTTTCTAACTTCAATCTTTAATGATTTGCCACGAATTTGCCAGAAAGTCACAATTTTATGAAAAACGGATCAAAAATATAAGGCAAAAATCTGGACATTCTATGAAAACCTGTAAAGTTGAGAGGTATGAGAGGCAATCACCTGGTAATAAGAACCATATTAAAAAGGCTAGGGGAACCAGTCTGTATGAAACTTTCTTCAGACAGTAATCACGCTGCCAAACACTTTATATATCTGCACATATTAACAGAGGTGCATTGTACTCTGTCAGGCATGTAATCTTTTTGTTTTCAAAAAGATGTATATGTGTGAATATCCACAGAAGGAATGAGGATTACAGCATTAAACCTTTCTTAGAACTGTAATGATGACATGCCCTTGATATCCAGATTTGTTATACCTACAGAGAACGTATTAGTACATCAAGGGTGGAATGTTTTAGGTCAATGTGGCGCACTGGTCTCTTGGAAATGTCCCTGTGTAGTGGTTGTAATCCCACACTGCTATTTGTTTGGCACTGTTATTTTTGACATATTATCAGGGGGTTGCCACTAGGGGACACACTACAATGGACTCCTGCATCTGTCATGGCACAAACAGAAATACTTGACTATCGCTAGTATCTGAGTTGTATCCACATGGTTCATATATTTGCACACTGTGGAATATGACAGGCATAATCAAGCAGTGGATAATGCCATCCATTCTGTTCTTTCTGTATCTCTACATAGTATATACTTCCACATATGTGATCCTGACATGTATTTCCATTTTTTTCCTCAGGGAACATGTATGCCAGATGACATGCCCCTTTTACAGATGCTTTCCTCTGTCAACAGCATGGACTCCTACTGTCCAGGAGGAGGCACATCAGGGAACAGTGAGACAGCATTGTGGTCTGACCTTCTCTGTGATGTGAATACCATAGGTCACCAGAACAGGACATATGAGCAGGTTCTACACTGTGCCACAGATATAATTAATGCTGCATGCAGATGAGCAGCAGATGTGGCCAGAGACCATGGTGTCACCGGTGGAGGGACTGCGGCAGAACAACTACTCTTAGCCATAGAGGAATTCCTGGTGAACCTAGGAACACACAACAGCTCCCAGCCATCCATCACTCCGTATATCGTGACTGTGGGTGCCACAGTTTCCATGGCAGAGGAGGGTCCAGGTAGGCTTAGTTTGATCAGCACAGTAATACTGTAACATTCAGTGTGTCAGGGTGTAGATACATTTACATAGGTGTCAGGTGTTTGTTCTTTGGGGGGAGGGGAGACTTTAACTGCAGTTTGAATCTCATGCTCAGACTGTGTCCAACATATCAATTAACAAAGTAACTACTGTAAATGTGAGCTATATGGATGTATTACCCTCTTATAGTGCAATATGTGGTGGTGGTGTTTACATTACCTATCCCTTAACTTTTCACAAGTCCCTCAGGAATCAGACAAAACTGTGGTACTGCTCCTGGTAAGCACAACACTGTTTTGTTTCAGATGTAGATTTACTGCAATGTATTCCCTAAAATGTCATCCCAGGCCTGGTGACTGGATTGCTGTACTGTAAGCATGATTGCCAACTGCACAGATATTGTCTGACTGAGCACACTTGAGAGTCATACCTATGCCTTGTAGGTGTGAACACTGATAGATGTGACAGTATTGTCAGGACATTGCAGATTGCCATATGTGTCAACTCTGCAGAGTCTTTACAAATATCAGCAGTGTACCTCATTGTTGCTGATGAGATTGCAGTGTAAAGAGATTTTATTTACAAGTAACTACATATGTTTTGGGAAAAGTAATGTCCTTATGTCCTACTATATGAAGTTGGGGGTTAAGGAGATCTGTAATAGTGACATCAGTGTATACAACATTACATATATTGTGTCATAGTACTGCAGAGCATAACAGTGCAGGTATTAATGTACTGCTTTTCCCTTTCTTAACACAGGTGACCAGGGAGTGGGGTCTCTGTCCCCTACACAACCTGATGTCAATGTCTCTTCAGACTCTGCTGATGATGGTGCCCAAAATGAGGCACAGGTGGGGGTTTCAGGGGCTGAATTGGTCCCAGAGGTTTACATCCCTCTTCTGCCCTCATTATCACCGTACACAGTCAGTATGCTTACACATACCCAGTCACCAGGGGCCACAGATATTGGACAGTTAGACAAAATCAGACTCCCCACAAAGCAGAACCACAACGCACAGTGTAGTTACATGTGTAACCTCAAAGGACAGGCCCAGATTGTCAGTGAACTTGTACATAATGGTACCACATATACTGGGTCTGTACTCATCGCTAACCTGTTCTCCCACAGGTTCTGCATCAATTTCACTCCCCTGTCCCCACCGCATGTGCCACATGCCATTCCTACAACCTGTCCTATACCTTCTATATCTACAGAGCAGGTCATAACTGTCCTCTCTATGGGGTATACACAGCATCTATTGGACATACTAACATCCGAGGCTGCATCCTACATGGAACCCACAAAGGATTACTAACACCACTGGGAACTCGTTGCAGTCATTCTGTAACCACTGGCTGCATCCCAGCTGACTGACCAACAGCAACTGTTATCCCCTGCACAGAGGCGGTGCTTCCACCAACCACCGGAACTATAGACCTATTTGCCTGAGTAGCCATATCTGTATGCCCATGGGGTAAATCATCATGGAGCTGATCAGCAAATATATATGTGATCTACAAACAGTTGACTGTACAGAGTTTGGATGTATGACAGGGAGATCATGGCTGTTAAACATGGTGGGCATATCCAAGGCAGTTACCAAGGAGCTGGGTGAGGGGACATCATGGCATACAACCCCTTGGATGTAGCCAAGCTGTGTGACTCTTTCCTCCTCTCAGGAATCATTGACAAAAGCACCCACATAGGCACCCAGAGTAATATCATTATAGGGATCACTAAGTGACTCACTAATGACACACATACTCAAAATAGGGAAATCCACTTGCAATAGCTGATCTGTAAGCAGCAGTGTTGAACAGGGGTCAGTCCTGGGTCCTGTGCTGCTTGTGATACAGTTAACCATGATACAAGTGAATACTGACTGTCTGTGGCTGACAATGTTTTCTGATGCCAGCAAACTGTGAGTGGTCATAAACTCTGTGAGTTATGTCAATATCCTACAAGACGGTATTGATGAACGAATGCCTGTTGACATAATACTGGCCATAAACTCCATGCACATATATATATGTAGTATCATTTCCATTGGTAACACCTATGTTCCTGGTAAGTAGCACGTCAGTCACAACATGTGATGTACATACTCATGGGTGATAGACCTGGGCACACAGGCCTGGCCACACAGGTTTACACCTAATATACCTCAGATCACCATGTCTACCCAGTGGTAAGATGGGAATCATATGTCATAACTAAGGACACCGTCACCCGAAATTGACATACTCAACCTCCATGTGCTCTTCCCAAAGCATGCCAATATGTGAGTGCAATGGCCATTTGGTACTGTACCTTTCCAAGCACTACTGACAATTGCACACAACACAATGGTCCTTCACGAGGGAACTTCACGTCTTCCGTATCCGTCCAATTGGCTTCATCTGACATCAGTGATCATTATAGCCTGTAAAATATAAACTACTCAGAGGTGATCTGTGCCTTGCATATGGGGCAAGGCGTGACCTTAACTGATTGGATATGCTGCATATCTGTAGGTGGCATTATCACTTGACGCACGAGCTACACCTGAATTTGCTATTATTATTATCTCTTTAGGATGCCTCATGCTTGATAACATCAGCAGGCCTAGTTGCAGTCAGGCATCTGGAGGCCCACATCACCTACTCCAACCAAAATACTGCAAAACTTTATCTCTTTCTAAATTACTGAGGTGATCATATTTACATTGCATGGAGATGCAAACACACACACACACACACACACACACACACACACACACACACACACACACACACACACACACACACAAACACACGCACACACATGCACACACACGCACACACATGCACACACACACACACACACACACACAATAAATGGACTGGAATGAGATTAGAACCCCTACCTAACTCCTCTTACACACTATAGATCACAGTACGTATCTCATGCACCACAGCGTAAATCTAACATTACAATGGGAGCTGGTAGTCTTAAGGTCAATTAATTCATCAGAAGTTGTAGAAGAGGGTGGTTTGGATACCAGCAGCAACTTACTGGGCCACAAAGTGCAGAAGTACAGCAGTGTCATAGCCAATGAGGTATTCTCAGTTGTTTTGCAGGGGAATACACACACACACACACACGCACACACACACACACACACACACACACACACACACGCACACACGCACACACGCACACAGACACACACACACCTAAAGTAATCTGCAGTGAGATTAGAACTCCTACCTAACTACTCTTACACACTACAGATCACACCTCATGTGCCACCACTTAAGTCTGACATTGCAGCTGCGCCTGGTAGTCTTAAGGTCAATGACATCAGCAGACCTTGTAAAAGAGGGCAATTTGGACATTGGCAGCAACTTAGAGGGCCAAAAGGTACAGAACTGTTGAAGTTGTATAGTCAATGAGGGAATCTCAGTTGTTTTACAGCGGGATACATGCACGCACACACCCACCAAGTGGCCTGCAGTGAGATTAGAACCACTGCTTAACTACTCTCACACACTACAGATCATAACACTTATTACACAATCCACAGCTGATGTTTGGGTCAGATATGACTGCAGGCAAACTACTTGTGGATTACACAAACTAAACTTATGTTGAACAGCATCTGTGGTGTGTAAAGTGAAATTGTTTCGTAAAGTTATCTGCTGCATCTAGTAGCCTAGCAGTCAGATAAGTGTTAATTATCCTAGCTAAGTGGCTACAGTTACCAGTTTGGCCATATGTGGCTATTTGCATTTGGATGGGCATGCCATGGGGCAAGAACAATATGCCCTGTCCATGCATGTGTAGACAACATTATACATTACACCACCTGCTCACCTGCTGCTGTAAGTGTGGTGACATCCAGCAGGCACAGGGGTCTGTAGGTAAGTGTGTTATGTACTGTTGAGCCCTTACTTTGGATCCTTTGAGCAACATTATACATGTGTGATAGTAAAGCTTTACTCATGATTATCAGGGTATGTAGGACAATACAGACATCCACACAAATATTTATGTATATAATGGGGATGTATATAGAAATGTGGCTGTTTGTGTGTATGATATATATATATATATATATATATATATATATATATATATATATATATATATATATATATATATATATATATATATATATATATATATATATATATATATATATATATAGGTACGCATCACTGCACCTAAAACTCATTTCACCTGAACTCATTTCACCTAAACCAAATCACCAAAAGTTCATTTTACCTAAAACTTATTTTACCTAAAACTCATTTCACTTGCAAGCAGTACAATAAGGCAAGTCAAAGGTATATGTCCTTTTCCCCACTGTAGTGCAATCCTGGTGTTAGTATATATATTAAGGGGGTGTGGGGGGCATAGCCCCCCATTTATTTTTGTTTTATGTTGTCTGGTTTTGTTTTACATTATTTGTTAAAAGACAACTAGGTGAGGGGACTACGCCGCCCACACCCCCTAATGTGGGGGCTGCACCCCCCACACCCCCTTAATATATATTTAGATATATATATATATATATATATATATATATATATATATATATATATAGATATATATATATATATATATATATATATATACTAACACCAGATTCGCACTACAGTGGGGAAAAGGACATATACCTTTTAATTGCATTAGAGTACTACTTGTCAGTGAACTGAGTTTTACGTGAAATGAACTTTAGGTGATTTGGTCTTGGTGAAATGAGTTTAGGTGTGTGTGTGTGTGTGTGTGTGTGTGTGTGTGTGTGTGTGTGTGTGTGTGTGTGTGTGTGTGTGTGTGTGTTAAATAGATATATTGAGAAAGACCTGAGATGTATGTTTTTATATATAGCTATATACAGCTATATAGGAATATCTCTATTTGTATATTCATAGAGGTAGATATCCTATCTATGGGACAGACAGATAGTGACAGACATATATGCATACATATCTATGTATGTATGTATGTATGTATAGACATATTTATACATAAAAGGTCATTTTGTGCAAGGGGAAACAGAATTGCGCTCTGTGTAACGAAGTGCATCAGCATGCCCAGTGGGATTGTCAGTAGTTATAAACTGACTTCAGGCCACACCTACCTATACTCCAGTCTGGGATTTTGTGTGTTCCAGACAATGACATCTGTCCCTGTGACTGAAGTATTGCACTTCACTGAAATTGTCCACATCATTCGTCAGCTGATATAATTATTATGTGACAGAGGTTAGTAATGTTATACCACACACAGACTGAGAGTCTGTCAAAAAACAACATAATTTTACCTCGCACCCAAAACATGTGGATATTTCCAGATTAGAACCATCAACACCATGATCCATGCTAACTTCCCTAGTCCACCTAGCCACACCAAACTGCCAGAGTCCCATCATGCATCACACAAACAATAGCATAAATATGCATGTTGTTATTCCTGCATTAAATGAGACATACAATGTATGATCAATTTCTGTTACTGCCCTGAGATTGCCTGGACTGCTGATATACCGTGTATGAGTTACTGTTACAGCAGTTATATGGGAACATTGTTGTGTTGGGGATGGGGGAACAAAACCGCATGTTCTGCTGGGATACACAGTAGTCTAAATATCATGTAACCCCTCTGTTTAACATCTCCCTTGACAGATGTAGTGAGGATACCATGCATGAGGCCTAGTGACTACTAAAGGACACATGATAGTGGACTGGGTATCTGTAGTCCCATGTGGATGATACATTTGTCCAAATAGCCCACTATATTTACTTGCATAAATGTAGCAGATCCATACGTACCATGCCATATCATACTAATCCTTACAAGTACTGTGTAGGTTAGAAACTTACCATAAGCAGAAATTTCATATCTATAGTATAGTTATCAAAACTGTGAAGACAAACATCTGAAAGTGATGCATTATTCTTACACTGAGTGTATAGAAATATTTTTATATGTCTAGCTTCCATACTTTTCAATATTTTTTCTAAAACCTCCAAAGTAGAGTATGCTGTCTCTCATAAATCAAAGACCTACTCTGGTAGACTTTGTAGATGACTCTAAAACAGAAGCTGTTAAAGGGTTAATTAATAGGGCATATAAATTATTGCCTGATAACTGCAAGAATCTATCAGACGAGGGTAGAAAAGACTGGGAAGAGAGGCAGGAAAAGCAATTTACAAGAAAGCAATAGGAGGGACATATGTATGACCTATGTTACCAGCTAACTGGCTCACTGATGGAACCCACTCAAAGTAGGGGAAGCCACCTCTAGTAGTAGACCCATAACGGGTGGTGTACCCCAAGGATCAGTCTTGGGTCCTCTACTGCCTGGGATATACTTTTCCGAGGTGCAAGCCAAAACCAGTGGTCTGTGACTGATGAAGTTTGCAGATGACTGCAAGCAGGGCCCTGGCTTAAAATTCACCCAGTGATGTGAACATCTTCCAAGAGGGCCTTACCCAAACTAATGACTGGTGCCAAAAGCAAGGTCTTAAACTGAAATGCCAAGAAATGCACCATTATCCCCTTTGGGGAAAATGGCACCCCCACTAATTGTCACATTAATAACAATGTACTAAGCATGCAATCAGTCATGATGGACTTGGGCACCCAGGTTGATGGCAACCTCACTTTTGACACTACATTGCCTCCATTGTACGGAAGGCTTTCTACATCGCCCACCTCATAAATAAGGGTATTTCATCCAGGAACAAGGAAGTCATAACATCTCTGTACTCCTCCCTTATCAGACCCATTATAGAGTACAATGTCCCCTTCAGCATGTACCTTGCCAAGCACATGCAGCAGTTGGAGAGACCATAGAGGTTCCTCACCATGAAAATCCAGAGTCTAAAACACATATCCTATACAGACAGGCTAAAAGCCCTGTCCCTCTACTCAGTTTCATACAGACTGCTCAGAGGTGACCTGTATCTGGCATACAAGGCCATCTCAGACCCAGCCTTGATTGAGTTGTGGCATATCCGTAAGACAAACTCCATTAGAGCAACCCACAGGCAAGGCCTTAACCTGGTCTGTGACATTAACAGAACATTTTGGTGGGATAGATGTGTGTCCCAAAGACTCCCCCATTTGTGGAATAGACTCCCTCTTCATGTCAAGCAGAGTACCTCTCTAGCCCTCTAAGAGGAACCTGGATGACTGGATGGGAAACAAAAAATACACCCTTAGGATCCCACCTGTGTCCCTGCTGGACAGGGGAAACAGATGCTGACTTAAGTAATATGGGCAAACATCTTGGTTAGGCTTATAAAGGTCTCCGGGCCAATAGCTTAGTATTGTCCTATAAACCTATAAACCTTGCAAATGCAGCAGTTGACAGAACTGTAGTTCAATGCTGACTCTGTCTGATGCAAGCAGTACACAGCCAATACATGGATAGGTACAGGTTGTGTGGGTTGCCTGGCATTAAGTTTGATATATGTATGTGAGTAGGAGTAAGGTGTCAGTTCCTAGGTCCCTAGGTTATCAGTGAATGTGCTATGCATTGTCTCCTAGCCAAGGCCAGGGCATACTGAATACTCATATGTCTGCCTACAGGGACATCAGCAGGGGGTTCCTCCTCTGAGTCCTCCTGTGACTGTGGTGACCTAGGCACTGGTGGGGGGCTGTGTATCCCTTCCTTTTGCTGATCCTGATGCAGCTGTTTCTGCAAGATCAGTTTGTGTAGCATAGCACATAGTGTGACCATATGTGCACATGTGGCTGGAGAGTACTGCATGGCTTCACCAGATATATCGAGGTACCGGAACTGTGTCTTCAGAAGCTCAAGCACATACTCTATGATGTTCCTAGTTTGTGCATGTGCCTTATTATGGCATTCTTCTATGGGTGTCATCATCCACGGTTCCAGGACATAGCCAGCATCCCCCAGTAAATGGCCATGTGTGATGCCTACATGAAAAAAAAAGTGTAGGCTTTATTGAATTCCCCACTGTCTTTATATTCTATCACCTATATACTTTGTGACAGGGAAACTTTGTATAGGGTTTGATAATTTATTTAATGAGGTATGTAGCCATCAACAAATCTATCAATCAGTAAATCCAGGCCGAAAAAGGATACATCTGTGGGCAAAAATCATAACCCTGTGCCTGAACTGTAGTAGATGAGAGTTATCTATACAAAATACAAACTAATACTAAAAATACACACCAACTCCTTTAAGTAGCAAAACAGCTACCCCAGTTATATTACTCCCTAGAAAAAGAACTTGATCTTTTTTTCTTTTTTCATTCATTGCATACACCAATACATACATAAATAAGTAAAATGAAAGCAGAATGCAACCAGCTAGCCAGCCATTCAAACATTGCATTACTGACAAAATCAACCCACTCTTAAATAACTAAAATAAATCAGATTATTCTCCTAAAACCACAAGTACCCTATAAAACTAATATATCTTACCACATACTTTGCTACATTATTAAAATACCAAAATCATGCCAGACATTAAAAGTGCATGTAAAAGAATCGCATCAAAACTAGAGTAAAATAGGAGGGCATACATGATACATAAGTGATACATTAGCAAGCTTCAGACCCCACCAAGCCCAATTAAATCCACTGAATATGCAGAAATACACACCACCACACTATACCATCAAGTAAACATAGATGCAGCTGTACCCAATAGGAACAAGTACAGGGCAAACCCAAGAAACAAACCCACATGGTGGAACCATAATATCAACATGCTTTATAATACAAGGAAAAAAAATCTGACCAAAAGTAAGAGTATAATTCCCAGAATGTTAGTGCCTTTGTCACTGACATAAACAATTCAGGAGCTTAACAAAATCCATCAAAACCAAGTTTGCAGCAAAAATAGCTACCCAAGCCAAAGACAGCCCCCAGGATTCAATAAAATCTGTGTAGGCTCCATGTAGAGCCTACACAGAATGTACCTGCATACACGGCCACTGTTCCCCCTCAGCAGCACACCATGCATATTAATCATGGTTTGCTGCCAAGGGAGAGCATAATAACAGGGATATTGAATCCATGTAGGCAGAAGTGTATCCTGTGGTTGTGGATTATCCAGAGAATTCCTGGTCAGATGTTGTATACAGGATGAGACTCCCTGTAATGTACTTCACTACTGTTGAAATGTGCTGTGCATTAATATGTTTCTTAATTTTTTTTAATGTCCATTTTCTCAGTGCAGCATGGAGTGCAGCAGTGCCAAGCTGTGCTAAGATATATACAGCTGACACCTGCTAGAGAGGTAAAAATAGAAACCGGATGTAATTAATTAATAATATACATATATTTTTTGTTATGTTTTAATGTCCATTTGCATGGCGTGGTGCAGAGTGCAGCAGAGCCAAGCCATGCTTAGAGATACACTATTGACTCCTGTTAGAGATACACTATTGACTCCTGTCAGACATCTAAAAATAGAAACTGGATATGATTAAGTATTCATGTCTGTTTCTGTTTCAGCCTGTGCAGTGAGGCATGGTGCTTAACAATGGTAACAGCAACCTTAGTAGTATATGTTAAGGTATACCAGCGTGCATACTGCCCAAGTAGCTAAATGGGTAGAGTCACAGTCTAAAGCTTAGTAGGTCCTGGGTTTGTGTCCCTAGCAGTCATACCATTTTTTCAATGTAAATGAATTTTGGGTGTACTGTAAAAACAAAATTGTTACATTTGGAAAAGCTGCACTGTGTTAAGCGCTGCATAAACATGGTCAATGGCTATTCCTGTTTGCTCATTGCTAAACTTTGCTAAACACAGTTGTGTGAGTTTACGCAATTCTGAGTTGGTTTGCATGATGCTAAGCAGCATAGCACTTTTTTGAATGTTGCAGTATGACATGTAAGGGTGGGAAAACAACCTATATTAAGGGAAATAGGTGGGAATTATGCACCATTTGTTGGAGTGTGTCTAACTGTTGGCATGCCAGGTGGTGTTGGAGAGAGTGAGCACTTTTGGATGCGGAGATGGGGTATGCTGGAGTCCAGGGTTTTTCTTGGGCTCTTGGTATGCCATTATGAACCTAGGCTGTTGCATGGTGGTTACCAGGGCTTAGAAAATAAGGCCAGGATCAATTGGCTAAGGATCTTACTAGTGCTACTGGTATCCTCCACTCTGGTGAGCAGTGTTGTCACCACTATGGTGACCTGAAGGGTAAAAGAGGGGTACATTGGACACCTGGGTCCAAGAGGCCAGGGATGGGCATGCCCCAGATATATGTAAATATTTGTACCAATACTTTACTAAAATACAAGCTGAATCTGTACAAAACTGGTATGCATAATGGTGTTCGTCTCTTCCAACAGCTGCAATTGAGAGGGCTTGCAACATGCAGTCCCATGGTTGGCACCTGGCCAGGATGTGCCATGAGTGTGGTAAGTATGAATATATTATGATAGGGTCTACATCAAAACATCTAAAACCCATAACATCTGATGTCATAACATTGAGATCAGAACATCTAAAACCAAAAACATCTAAAACCCATAACAACGAATTTCATAATATCTAACACTACAAATCACAAGAAAATAACATCCCCTCCACATATAACAACACCAAACCACCAAACACACTTTTTACTGCATTTTTGCAGGAGGAAAACCCCCCTGCACCCCCACACCCCCCTGTAAATTAAATATACCAACTCCAAGATCGCACTACAGTGGGAAAAAGTTAATTTCCTAACCCCACTGTATCAAGCCCCCCTGCAGAAATGTAGTAAAAAGTGTGCTTGGTAGTTTGGTGTCATTATATGTGGAGGGGATGTTATTTTCATCTGATTTGTAATGTTAGATGTTATGAAATTCGATGTTATAGGTTTTAGATGTTATGGGTTTTAGATGTTTTGAAGGGGACCCATTATGATGACTGTAGTGCAATAAAGAATAAACAATAAAAACTGTAGTGCAATAAATAAACAATAAAAACTGCAGTGCAATAACTAATAAACAATACCAGTAACAGTAAGCAATAAGGTGTAAAGTAGGATTGTGGTGTCATAACATAATTTCAGTGGAGCTGTATGCGTTGCATGTCTATTGTAATGCTGCTGCAGTCAACTGTAAAACTAATAACTGTAGAATGCAGAAATAAATGCTTGAAAAATGTATTGCACAATCCACAGTACACTTCAAGGGTGTCTCCAGGCCACTTTCAGTCACATAATGCTCTCTTTCCCCCCCACTCCAGGAACAGAAAGCATATGAGTGAGGAAGCCCACTTTATGGGCAGGTATCGTGTGTACACTTCACAGACATTTATCAATACCGATAGAGTGTAAAGCAGGACTGTGATTTCATAACAAATATGTCTTAATACTTGCAGTAGGGCTGTATTCATTCCATGCCTGTTCTACGTTGCTGCTGCCAATTACAACATTATTTGCAGATGTTCCCTGGAGTCACAGCTTTTGGGTTCTACTCCTATGCCTGCCAACTAAGACATGATGGCTGTCTAGTCTACTTAATGTACGTGAACATACCTCTCAACTGTCATGATTTTTCGTAATGCATTACAACTGCCTAATCTGTCTGGTCCATGATTAGCAGATAATTGATTACCTGGAATGCATTGTATTGTCAAATCCGTTTACAGAACACCTTGGTAGTCATGTATGTGCACATTATGTGAAACAGTTCCATGTAGTTGTGTACCTGCATTTCTTAGTTCTTAGCTCACACTGTCCCATGCTAACAGCTTGAGAGATATGTATGTGTTACATCATCTACAGTGGAATTGTAGTCACTGTACTCACAACTGACACTACATACCTGTAGAACTATGTATTAGTGGTCTTTTTAGGGATATCATCTGTGACATCATTAATGGTATGTTTTTCTCTCTCTCCCCACGCCTTATCATCTTTAATTTATTATTGTTATTTATTATTATGATTAAATATTAATATATTTTGTTCAGCTAACTATATTTTGTTAAACTTTAATTTATTATTATTTATTATTATGATTTAATAACTGTTGTTAAACTGTTTTGTTGGTCTTATGGGTTATTTCATACTGGCTTGTTGTTAACAGACTTACTGTTATGTTATTTAATGTTATGTAATGCTGTGTTCCACATAATATACCTTAATATGTATTTAGATTAATCAATATTATGTTCCATTATGTTAATACTAACAGTGATTTGGGTATTACTAACATTAACTTATTGTTATTACTAAATTACTGCAGCAAGTCAATGTAGGACGGGTCTCACTGATCTGCCTACCTTGCCTCCTCTGGCTATGGCACCAGGCCCCTGACTGGTGGTGCCCCCCTCTGCTGCCCCTGCACTACCTGAGGCATTGGGTAGTTCAGCCTCATGGGACAGGGCTGGGTCCCTCTCTGGTAGCGGTGGTGGTGGGGGAGTTGTCACCTGGGATGAACTCCTGGTTTTGGTGCACAGGATCATGTACTCTGGGTTTGGATGATTCCTGCACTGGATGGAGAGCATACTGACCACCCTGGTGTGGCAGGCTCACCCCAGAGCCCAGCCTCCACCACTGCCACCCCAGGGGTAGTGAGTGTTGACATTCCCATGGATGGGGACTTGAGTCATGCTGCTACCCTGTGGAGATACTTGAGACTGGGATTCCACAACACCCTCCCGTCCAAGGCGTTAACCCCCTGTTGTGTCAAACACCAGCCCTGTCTGCTGTCTTGCCTGTCTTATCTGTCTGCAAAAGCTTCCTCACCTACCCAACTTACCTCCCCCACAAGTACGTATGTTCCTTCCCCAACATCCCACTTTCACCTTCGAAAAAATGGGCACCTGCCCCCCCCCGCCAAAAAAAAAAAAAAAAATATATATATATATATATATATATATATATATATATATATATCTTCCCATACATAGCTCTCCATTTTGCACACGTGTGCACTGACACACATAATTGGTCCAACTGGCTTGACAATGCGGTTTTGTTGTCCTCACCCCTCTCTCTGTGGGTGAGAGTCCAAATTCATCTACAAATTCTGTCAAAGTGCACAGTTGTTGCTGTAGAAGAAATGGATAGCTATGATCCTTTCTTACAGCCTTCCTTCACATACCTACCTGCCTTTTACTATGTTTTCCCTCTGCTGGCACCCAATTTCACCACTTTCCTATCTCCCCATTTTTTTTTAAAGATTTTTTGCATGATGCTGCATGACTGGCCATATTTGCAGCATTGCTAAGCACAGCTAAACAGAGCTATATTGATCTATGTGTTTTAAATAATAATAAACACATAAAAAATAAACACCTGTCCCCTATTCAAACCCAAGATCATCACACCTGCAGACCACAGTATTAACGTGCTATGCCACACAGCTGTTAAAACAGGTGGTTTAAGCAAAATATAACAACTGCAAGTTACAGTCATTAAGTGGGTTTCAGCAGAGCTGTGCATCACTCCACATTGTGCAAACTTGCTACAAGAGTAATGGAAAAAAATGGGGGTGTAACTTGGAGTCTGATGCAAGAGTACATCAATAGAAAGCCAGACATGGAGTAATGGATGTAAGTGAGGTCTCTAATAGCAGGTAAATGTGCATGTTTATCAGCAATTTTTACAAAGCACCTCCTAAAACATTAATGGCAGCATACATGTTCAACTCAGAATCTGATGGACAAGTACAGCCATATAAAGCCATTCTCATAATGAAGCATGTAAAAAAGTATGTCACAGCCTGTATGTGTGCACTTATATCTTGCCAATAGAGCTGCTTTAACAGTGACTCAGTAGCTCAGTCTGTTAAATGCTGTGCAACAGTCCTGGGTACAAATCCAGTGGTGTGTAGCATTTAAATTACATTACTGTGAAGCCAGTAATTAATGACTGAGTCATGCACTCTTTATCCACACAATGCATTCCAAATCAAATGTCTGTGTTTCACTGATATAAGCCATAGGCCTGCAGATAGGAGCATGCTTCACATATCCCTATAGTAACACTATAAGTGCATAAAGTGTCAGGCCCACTAATATCAGAGTGCAGCACACAATTCTTTCATAATCACATTACAGATTAGCACAGCTGCACAACTGACATATATATATGAAGCCCCTGCTAGTAACAATGACTGCCAGCATACACATTCCAAATGAGTACCAGACTATAACACAACCAAATAATGTAAAACCAAACCAGATAACATAAAACAAAAATAAATGGCCTGACAGTTGCCCAAATGGTTAACTTTATGTTATATTTACTCCCTGTGTTGCTGAAGGGCACAACAAACATATTGCCTAGTACTCTGGTTGCTTGCCAAACATACGTACCCTAAACACATGACTTAATTTGAGCGGAAGGGGTACCCTCACTCTGCCTCTACAAAAAGGCTGACATAGCTTCCACAGTTACTCTTACAGCTAGTTGTTCTCCAAAGTATTCACACTCTCTGCCTGTTCCTATTGCCTGCAGCAGCAGCTGCAGCCTGTAGCACACACATCTGTATGTAAAAGTAGCTGCTACAGACTTACCCTCTTTGATGACATAGTCTCCTCACCCCAGTAATGTCCAACACAACATATCAGAAAGGGCACCTAATCTACATGAAGGTCTTATATCCTGTTGTGTGATTGCATGTCATTGGCAGGATAATGCAAATCAGTTGTGTTGGCTGCAATTAGCATTTCAGAACCACAGATTGATTAAGAAGTAATCACCTGGTAATGAGAACCATGTTCATAGGTTCATCGGTAGGTACTAGGCTATCTGCCCAAAGGCATTTATAAGCCTAGCCAGAATGAGTTGGCTTTCGCCGCCCCCTTAGATTAGTTCCCTGTGCCTTTGTCCAGCAGATCCATTGAAGTGATCCCTGGGGTAAACGTTCTGTTTCCCATTCACTCATCAGGGTTTCTCTTGAAGAGGGTTAGTGAAGAGCTCTGCCTAATATAGACTGGAATCTTGTTCCAGAGCATGGGAAGTATATGGGACAAGAATCTATTCCTCCAGCACATCCTATTTGTTGTTGTGGGGAGGTTTAGATCCCTGGAGCGTGTGGCTCGAAGGGATATAGTTTTCTTTAGGTGGAGCATGTCCATCAATTCTGGGTTGGACATGGCTTTGTATGTCAGGCAGAGATCAACTCTGGGTAGGCGGTATGCAACCGAGTACAGCTGGAGTTTCTTCATTCGAGCTGTATAGGGCATCTACTTGAGGCCAGTGATCCTCTTGGTGAGGTACTTCTGTGGTCTTTCCAGTTGTTGCAGGTGTCTTGTAAGGTACATCCCAAATGGGGCATTGTACTCTATGATGGGTCTAATGAGTGATGCGCAGAGGGGCCCAATGACCTCTTTCGATCTGGATGCAAACCCTTTTGTGATTAGGTGGGCCACATAGAATGATTTTCTAACCACTTTAGCAATGTGATTATCAAAGGAGAGGTTACTATCTATTTGGGTCCCCAGATCCCTTATTACGACTTCCATATTTAGGGGGCTACCACCTATGTGGTAGTTTGTGGGTACTTTGTTTTTTCCAAAGTGGATGACTATGCACTTTTTGGCATTTAGCTTGAGGCCATGTTTTTGACACCAGGTATCTGTCTCAGTGAAACCCTTTTGGAGGATGTCTGTGTCAGCTGGATAGTCAATTATAGCCCCGAGTTTGCAGTCGTCTGCGAACTTGGTCAGCCATAGTCCTCCTGTGCTTGCCTGCACCTCTGATAAGTATATGCCAAACAGGAAGGGTCCTAGGACTGAGCCCTGGGGAACGCCACTTGTATCCGGTTTAGAGTCAGACCTAGCTCCCGCAACTTTTACCATGTGTGTTCTGTCCATGAGCCAGTTGGCAACCCATCTCGTCACATAGGGGTTTATGTTCAGGCCGGTGAGCTTGTCTATAATACCTGAGTGGGGAATGGTGTCAAAGGCCTTTGTGAGGTCTAGGTAAGCTGTGTCAACCACCTTTCCTTCATCTATAGCCTTGGTAACTGTTTCAAAGAAGTCCACCAGGTTTAGGAGGCATGATCTGCCCTTTACAAAGCTGAACTGGGTAGGGTCCAGTGTTTGGAGGTTTTCAATGACTCTGTTAATGAGATCCATGATGATGCACTCCATAGCTTTGCAGACCAAGCTAGTCAGGCTTATAGGGTGATAGTCCCTGGGGTCCATTGTGGCTCCACCTTTGTGGAGTGGAATAACCGTTGCTGTGTACCACTCTGTGGACACGTAGCCTGTGGAGAGGCTGAGTTTAAACAGTATGATTAGGTGATGGGTTAGTTCATCTTTGAGCTCGTGTGGAACACAGCCTGGGACACTGTCCGGTCCCATTGATGTTGTGTTTTTGGCTTTGGAGAGGGCTGTTTTAACCTGAGTGTCTGTGATTTCAGGGGCACTATATTCTTCTGGTATAGTTATGGGCCCTTTTGGGGGTGAGAGGGGGGTGACATTTGCACTGAACCTGTCTGCCAGGATGTTGGTTATATTGGTCAGTTCAGTGTATTTTGTGGTATTCTGCACTAACTCCGAGCAGATCTGAGAATTACCACTTAGATTCTTGACATAGCTAAAGAATTCCCTGTGGTTATCTTTGGAGTCCATGGCAATTTTTCTTTCGAAGCTATCCTTGGATGATTTTATGAGGGAACGCAGTTTCTTGCTGATACTGATCAGGGATGTCTTCCCTTCTTGCGATTTTACTCTTTTTTGTACTAGTTTCCTCCTTCTATTTTATAGCTTCTTTATGTCAGGGGTCCACCAGACTGGTTTTGTTTTCTTGGAGAAGTGAGTCTTGGTTTTGTTTGGGATAGCACGATCCATGTATTCTTGTAGGTGCCCGTAGAGTGCATTAGTAAAGGATTTTGCAGCTTGGACAGTTATCCTTTAGCATGGGGGCTTTGAAACTTCCCACCTCGGTCTTAAGTAATGTGAAGTTTGCTTTTGAAAAGTTTTTCATGGTGGTTTCTTTGACCGGGGGTGGTGGCGGAATGTGGATATCCAGAGTGATTAGTTTATGGTCAGATCTAACCAGTGAGGGGTTGACCTCCAGTGTGGAACACCGGTCGCCCATGTTGGTGATGACCAGGTCCAATATGTTCTCAACTCTGGTGGGGGTGTTAATCAGTTGATCCAGGGTATTTGAGTTTATAAATTCTAGGAAATGTTGGGCAAGGGAGTTTGTACTTGAGTAGTTCTCCCAGTTAATGTTTGGGTAATTGAAATCACCCAATATCAGGATGTTTGGTAGGACCTTTATGTTTCCCAGTGTTTCCAGGAATGTGGAGTGGGGATCCTGGGAAATGGTGGGTGATCTGTAGCAAGCTATAATTTGAATAGCAGTTTTGTCCATTGTTAGTTGCACTTGGATGATCTCTGAAGCATCGTGCTGTGCCACTAACCTGGAGGTGTGGATGTCCTTGATGAATATGGATACTCCCCCGCCTTTTGTATTTCGGTCCAGGTTTTGTGGCCGAAATGTATGGTATGAGTTGTAGCCTGGTAGTGCTGGGGTGCTTTCTGGAGCCTTAAACCAGGTTTCTGTTACTGCACATATATCAATTTTCTCCATACTGAGGAGTGCCTCGAGTGCGTGCATTTTGAGGTTTAGACTTCTGGCATTGAGTAGCATTACCCTCAGTTTTTTGTTATTTGTGCTATTTATGGCAGAGGGTTTGTCTTTTGAGCCTTGCCTAAAAAAGGCACTATGGGGGTGGCAAGACCCTTGGCCAGTATTCAAAAGCCTAAGGGTGTCAGGTGCAAGCCGTCTCTAGCAAAACAGAGTGGCTTGTCGAGCATGTCATCCCAGGCTGACAGACACTGGATCCACTTTGAATGACAACAGAAGCTTAGCCAATTGTTGAAACTGATAATTTTTTCTCTATACCGTGGTATCATTCTTGGCGAGAGCAGGATGCTACTCAGGGTCAGGGTCATACCAGCCTGGGCTACATTATCAGAGAACTCCTCTATGTCCCTTTTCATGTAGTCCAGGGAGGTATGGCTCAGGTCATTCACACCAACATGGGCAATGACAGAGTCATATTTGTACTTATTCTGGAGTGACCTGAGTGCTTGCATTATGTGGCAGACCCTGGCACCTGACAGGCAGCTGATAGTAACTTTCTCCTTGTTTAGCCTGGTGAATGGGATGTCAGTGTGCCTGACTATAGAGTCACCTATGACTAGTGTGTTGGGTATGTTATTTTGCCTTAAGGGCTGTGAATGTGTGGCACACTGGTTTTGTGAAGTATGTGTTTCATGGTTTGTGTTGGGGGTGGAGGTTGCTTGGATGTCTGCTTTGGAGATCTCTGTTGCTTTTGCAGATTTGTATTTAGAACCTCTGAGTATGTTTTCATGGATTTATGTGTGATTTTTGCCAGTGCTGGTTTCATAGGTCTGTGTGAGACTGGTGGTGTGATGCAAGTAATTCCCTTCTCCTCTTGACTGCCTGGTCCAGTCTTGGGTTGAGAGAGCTTAACCTCCAGTTTGGCTGTATAATTGCATCTCTTGCATGTATTAGCATTTGGTGGAAGGAGGAGAGGGTTGTCTGTGTACATGAGACAATTGTAACTTTGCTTCAAAATGCCCAGATTCACCAGTTGGACCAGAGAGTACACCTGAAACTGCCCTTTGGACATGCCTGGATAGGTACAGTGAACTGTTTTACTGATTGGCTGGTAAGGTCAAATAGAGACCCTTGTCCTTCTCTACAGTATAGAGGGGTCTATTGCTAAGATTTATTAGTGCTTATTATGAGTTTTGAGCAAGTGCCGGTATGAGAAGTGAATAGTTTGAGTGCTTACGTTGAAAGTATGTCTAGTTCCAAGGGAAAAATTGAAGAGTAGACTTTGTGGAGCCAGGAATAGTTATACCCTAGCTAACCTGCCCGGCGCGCAAAACCAGGCAAATGCGGGTTTTACAGCAGGAAATGAAAGAGATAGAAATTACACCAAAATGGCTAATAAACTACTAATTTCTGGGCTGAAACCACACCTCCAGGGACAGATAGGCTGCTCAAAGCTCCCTCTCTCACAGTGAACAGAGAAACTTCCTTCTATCCAAGTAAGGTATGTGCAATGGATAGTATTGTACAGTCATTGTCATTTACTATTTGTCAGTGGCTTTGACAACAACTGAATGTGTGTCTCAGGCCATCCTGGATAACTGTTGGTTCTGTGTGGGATTCAGTGACAGCTTATAATATGCAATTACCTGCTAATGTAGTCAGTCAGAGGTCACTGACAGTGGCCGTAACTGCAGAGAAGGAAATAGCTAGAATGGGTACTCCATTAATGATGTCTGGGGAAATCCATTGGTGACTGGAATCATTGTAGTGTAGGTCTCCCAATGCTATCTTCCCAGAATATGATGATCAGGCACTTGCCTATCCACCAGCTGACGTACCACTCTGTAAATAAGCTACGCAGTTTTCAGTAAGGCATGCTGGCCTAATATTGTCAAACACCTTGTCAGGCCATGGTAGGTGGAATGAGTCATATTCCCCTCATCCATTCCATAAACTGGCACTCACAGAGGTCCACCAGTTAGGGTAGGTGAGTGTGATGTGGCCTTGAGCAAAACAAACAGTGTGTGGTCCAGTGGCAGTAAGTGTACGACACTGTTACTGCTCGTATCCATGCTAACCTCTGTTATGGCATTTCATATCACATGACTCAGAGATCTGGGGACACTGCTTGGAACTGCATGCTAGCTGTCCTTTGTACAAGTAGATATTGCAGTTACTTATATGATGTTCCAAGAAGAGAGTCATCCAAGGTATCTGTACAGAGCACAGACAAACATGTTTGGGAAGGGCAGTATGTATACCCTGTGAAGGTAAAGTGGGAATTTACACAGGTATTCTGAAGTTGGACATTACCCAAGCAGTGTGCACTGGAAGGAACAATTACCTTGTAAAGACTGTGGAAATAAGGGGATTCCATGGAATTGCCAATGCCTGGCAACTACTAATGCCAGTCTTACCAAAAATAGACTCACATAGGATACCATGCTCTGATACATTTTCTGTCATCACATGCAAAACATTACTACAACGCTAATAATGATAAGCAGGAAACAGCCTGTGTGTTCATCCACATAGCTGTTCCACATCATGAAAAGCTGCACATCTTCTCCAGGTAGATGCCTAGATTAGCAACCTGGGCACACAGTTGGTTTTTGCATGTATTATATTTTCTGTTCCAGGGTTGCTGGTATGTCACTGGAGAAATGACAAGATGGTGATTAGGAGCACTGTGCAATGTCCACAGACATAGATGTCAAGGCTTGTTGAAACAAGCAGCACAGTGGCAGCAATCCATCATAGGTGACAATTTCACAGCAAGTCATGCGTCTTGCACTTCAACAGCTTAATGGTGGATATCTGCATGACATGGCTGTGAGGCCTACTGCAGCAGATTGATCACCTTTGGCCAATATGTGTCCACCTGCCACAAGTCCTAGGCATGTCATACTGCACATTTATGTACCTGAAACACGTATGTGTTCCCACATCATGTCACACAACAAGCAGTGTGCTGTCTGGTTGCTTGACAGGCATCATATGCTTGCGAAGCCAACGTAATGTCAGCAAAGTTGAACACGTCCTCTATGCATGCATGAGCATCCACATCTTCACTATAAGGAGTGCATACAAACACTGTACATCAGACTGTGAACATCAAGGGTGTGGCAACATGACCCTAACTTTGCAGGACCTGATGATGACATGTGAAAGATGAGGGATGGAAAGTGTCCCCATCCCTCTACACCTATGACACACAAACACAATGTGTGACAGATGTGACTGCATTTCAAACCTTGCTGTCATAGTGTCTGCAACAGCAGTCATTACATACATCAAAGAGTATTTTGCCAGCATGCACAGCTCACATCCTGCACCATTACACCTACATCACACACACCTGCATGTGTGCAGCTCCTTACTAGACACATTCCTAAGCAGCTGACACCTCAGAAAATCCTTCCTCTGGAAAGCACAGTACACATAATACTGCATGAACCACTGTCTCACTGGTCAAACACCTGAGGAAAAACATAAAATCACACATTTTAGTCATAGATAATTACATTGTGAGACACACAGATGTCTGTGTGCACAGGCTACATATGGGAAAGATCACAGTTAGCTGTCTGTGGGTTGACACCATACGCCATTCCACACATTGCAGCAAATCAAGGAATATAACTTAACATTATGTTGACATCATAGTTCCTGCAGGTGTGTACAACCAGTGATATACATCACTGGACTGTATGCAGACACAGGAATGAGCTTAGGCACTGTGTCTCTCGTGAGTATGCACATACCTTTCAGCTGCAGTTGAACCTCACCTTGGATGATGGCTCAATACACATGGAAATTGATAGAATTCAATAATTGCATTAGACTGTGGTGTCCTTGTAAGGGGATCTACTAAATGTGTGCCTGGGATGCCTTGCTCAACAGACATCAATGCTTCACCGGTGATGGTCTTCATCTCTCACCCCTGAGATTTGGAGTAATGGCCAGGGTTGCTGACAACCCCACAATTCATGTTATATGCACTGTCCGGAGTGAAAACTTTGCAATGAGAACACTATATCTTTATATAACATCATGGTTATGCTGCTACACGCTGAGAATGGCAACACTGAACCATACTCTGTGGAAGCTGTCCGCACCTTGGAATATGCAGACATGTGTGCAGTCAAGGACATCTGGTTCAAGGCTGTGTACAGCACAAGAGCCATACCAGACTACATGTCCTTCACCATGTTCAAACCTCAAAATGACAGTGTGCAAGGTAATGCAGGTGGTGTATACATGCTCATTAAGGATAGCTACACATCCAGATGTATTGAAACACTGTGATTTTTCAGAGACACCGCAGGTGCCTTTCACCACTGGAAGGGCACATAATCAAGCAATTGCCAGCTATAGGAGCAGCTTTATAAGTCCAGACACCCGTTGTGCTTATTTGCATGTACATGTTTCTATCAAGATATATCATTTCATCATGGTTTGGGGTGGCATTAATGATCACCAACTGTTTTGCTTAGTTGTGCTGCACCTCACTTGCCCAAGTTTTTAACTACAATGCCCTGGAGTTGTGCCGTGACATCACCACAAGGGGAACTAACGTAATGCATCATGTTTTTACCAATATGGGTGACAACTGCATTCTCCAATGTGAGGTCCTCCCTGGTGGAATCTGACAACAGATCAGTCTCATGAAAACTACCAGAAGTAACCCTCCCTTGCAGACAATACAGGCATATATTTCAACAAAATATCAACCAAAACATGCAGATAAAGATAAATATTCCATTGTGTAGTAAAAACAAAGCACATAAACCAAGCAAGGCAATGGAATAAAACAATAGCTGAGATACCATAAAATACATGTTTAATAGATGAACAAGAGTAAGTGCTTTCACAAACAGCTTCTTCAGACCTATAAAATCAACCACCATCATCAATTTATATAAAAAAGTCTAAATAATTAATTATCAAAGTGTAATTAGCAATTCTCAATTAGACACCTATCCTTAAAGCCCTAGACATACTAAGAACAATCACTACCTAGTAATAAAGGCATCAAAACCACATATAATAATAGGGAAAAATCATTAAAATTATATTAAAGATTTTATAAAGAATATTATCATTAGTAATACCTATACCAACCTGATATATTATTAATGTCAATATTCTTCTATTAAATGTTAATTTTATGGTCTCTTGGCTATTGTTTTATTCCTTTGCCTTGCTTGGTTTATATATTTCAACAAATCAATTTATTACCTCTTCTGGGATAGTTTACATAGCCTGACTGCACCTCCCCACTCAGATGGGACAGGGAAGTATGCAGAGCTCTACACCCATGGATTATGCAAGCAGCATTACAACTCCATGAACTTGGTTGTAGCTGACAGAAGGAACAGAGGTGCCTCGTGGCACAGCAGACCTGCCTCATGGACAACTGTCATTAGCAGGCTGTACAATAAGAGGCAGACATTGCTGTGTGACAACTGGGGTGAAGGTGCCCCCTAAAATAGAGTCACAACCTCCTCAGCTAAAACAAGCACATAGTCCTGTTGTGACATCATGTAGACATGCTAAGTGACAAAATTAGCCACCCACACAAAGCAGAACTGCAACTCACAGTGTAGTTACATGTGCAACATCAAAGTACAGGCCCAGATTGCCAGTGAACTTGAACATAATGATTCAACATATAATGGGTCTGTCCTCATAGGTAACCTGTAGCCCCACAGGTTCTGCAGCAACTTCACTCCCCTGTCCCCACCACATGTGCCACATGACATTCCTACAACCTGTCCTATACCTTCCATATCTACAGATATCTATGGGTGATACACAGCATCTATTGGACATGCTAACATCCCATGCTGTATCCTACATGGGATCTAATGAGGATTACTTACAAAATTGGGAACACCTTGCAATCATACCAAAACCATTGTCTGCACTCCAGCAGACTGGGCAACAACAGCTATTATACCTTTGCACAGAGGTGGTGTATCCACTGACCACCAGACATATAGACCTCTTTGCCTGAGTGTCCATATCTGTATGTCCATAGGGCCAATCATCATGCAGCTGATCAGCACACATATATGTGATCTACACACAGTTGACTGTACACAGTTTGGATGTATGACAGGGGGATCATGACTGTTAAATGTGGTGGACATTTCTGAGGCAGTCACCAAGGACCTGAGTGAGGGGACATCAGGGCATACAACCCCCTAGACTTAGCCAAGCCATCTGAATATATCCCTCACTCTGGCATCATTTACAAAAGAAACCACTTAGTCATCCATGATAATATCATTGTAGGGGTCACTAAGTGTCCCATTGATGGCACACATACTCAAAATTGGACATCCACCTCCAATAGCTGATCTGTGAGAAGCAGTGTTCAACTGGGCTCAGTGCTGGGTTGTCTACTGCTTGGAATCCATGTAACCATGCTGCAAGTGAATACTGAATGTCTGTGGTTAATAATGTTGGCGGGTGCCTGCAAACTGTAAGCACTCATAGATTCTGTGAGTTATGTCTATATCCTACTAGAAGGTATTGATAACCAAATGCTTGTTGACATACTAATGGCTATAAACTCAATGCAAATATATATGTATCATTTTCATGAATAACACCTCTGTACTTGGTAAGTAGCACATCAGTCGCAACATGTGATGTACATACTCAGGGGTGACACAGTTGTGCACACAGGCCTGGCCACAAATGCTTAGTCCTAATATGCATGAAATCACCATGTCTCCCCAGTGGTGTGAAGGAAATCATATGTCAAAGCTGAGGGCACAGTCACTCATAATTGACATAATCATAACCTCCATGTACTCTTCCCTCAGCATGCCAAAATCTGAGTGCAATGGCCATTTGGTAATGTACCTTCCCACGCACTACTGGCAATTGCACACAACAGTATGGTCTCTCACAAGGGAACTTCATGTCTTCAGTGTCTGTTCAATGAGGATCATCTGAAATCACTGACATTGTAGCCTTTGACATATAGACCACTCACAGGTGGTCTCTTCCTTGCAAATGGGCCAGTGTGTGACCCTGTTTGATTGTAAATGCTGCATATCTGTAGATGGCATGGTACATGGATTAATCACTCTAATGACATTAACCTAGTATGTGACATTAATAATATGTGCTGGTGTGAGAGATCCATCTAGCAGACTTTAACACACCTTTTAAACAGAACCCTGCCTTATGGCAAACAGAGCACCTCAGTGCACCTCATCACATGCCATTTGTATGATTGGCTGAGTGACCTGACCATCATTTCACCACAGGGCTTCTGCCTGTGTTCCTCTTGGACTGGGACAATATGTGCTGATGATGTAAATAAGGTAAAAAGTAGTCTAGAATTGTGAGGGCTGTATGGCCATTATGCTAGGGAAGTTCAACTGTCCTTTGGTTTCATAAGCTGATCTAAAATGCTCTAACAGCCACACACACAAACCTAAATTGAGGATAGCACCACTTCCAATTACTGCTTACAGGACATGGCACACACATAGTGCAAGTTGGCTGTATGTGGATTGGAACACTTACCTATCTAAAGGTGCACACTACAAATCACAGTACTTGATGCACACAACACATCTCATGTTTGCTATTGCTATCTCTTTAGGACATATTATGCTTGATAACATCAGCAGACCTAGTTGTGGTCAGGCATTTGGAGGCCCACATCACCTGCTACGAATAAAATACTGCAACATCCTACATCCTTCTAAGTTACTAAGGTGATTATATTTTCACTGTACAGACATATACACACAACAAGTTCCCTGGAGTGAGATTAGAACCCCTACCTATCTAGTTTTACACACTATAGATTATAGTAAGATTCACACGCACCATGGCTTAAGTCTGATATTTCAATGCCAGCTGGTAGTCTTAAGGTGGATGATATCATAAAACCTTGTAAAAGAGGGCAAAATGGAAGCCAGCTGCAACTTACAAGGCCAAAAAGTGTATCCCATTGCAATTTGATAGCTATTAAGGATTCCCTGTTGTTTTGCAGGGGGATACACATGCACACATACAGCAAGTAGCCTGGAGTGAGATTAGAACCCCTATCTATCTAGTTTTACACACTATACATCACAGTCCTTAATGGATGTGCCACAGTTTAAGTCTGACAACATAATGGCAGCTGGTCATCTTAAGGTAGATGACATCATCAGGCCTTGTAGAAGAGAGCAGATTGGAAGCCAGCAGCAACTTACAGGGCCAAAAAGTGCATACCATTGCAGTTTGATAGCCAATGAGGGATTCTCATTTGTTTTGCAGAGGGATATACACACACAGCAAGGGTCCTTGAGTGAGATTAGAACCCCTACCTATCTAATCTTACACACTATATATCATAGTAGTTATCATACACACCACAGCTTATGTCTCTGTTGCATATAACTGCCAGCAATCTACTTGTGGATTACTCAAACTAGGATTGTGTTGAACAGCATCTGTGAACTGCAGAGTGATATTGCTTTGTACTGTTATTTGCATGTAGTATCCTAGCAGTCAGATAACTGTTATTTATCCTAGCTATGTATCTACAATTATCACTATGGCCATATGTGGCTGTTTGCACTTGGATGGGCAAGCCTGTGGGGAGGAAAAATATGCCCTGTCCATGCGTGTGTAGACAACATTATACATTACACTACTTGCTCATCTGTTGCTGTATGTGTGGTAACATCCAGCAAAGATAGGGGTCTGGAAGTAAGTACATTATTTACTGTTGAGCCCTTACTTTGGATCCTTTGAGCAGCATTATAGATGTGTAATAGTGCAGCTTTACTCATCATTATTAGAGTATGTAGGACAATATAGATATCAACACACAAATGTATGCATATGACAGGGATGTATATATAAATGTAGCTGTGTGTGTGTATACGATATGTATATGTGTTATGGATATATATCAGGAGAGACTGAGATGTATGTTTATATATATATATATATATATATATATATATATATATATATATATATATATATATATATATATATATATATATATATATATATATATATATATATATATATATATATATATATATATATAGGAGTATATATGTATTTGAAAATACATACAGATAGATATACCATCTATGTGAGAGACAGATAGTGACAGATGGATATGTCTACATATATTTATGTATGTATACACATATCTATGCATAAAAGGTCATTTTGATCAAGGGGCAGCAGACTTGCACTCAGTTTAACTAAGTGTGTGAGCATGCCCAATGTGATTGTCAGTACTTATAAACTGACTCCAGCCCACACCTATCTGTACTTCAACCCGGCATTTTTTGTTTTGCAGACAATGACATCTGTCCCTGTTTCTGCAGTACTGCACTTCACTCAAAATGCCTATGGCATTCTCCAGCTGTCTGATGTAATTAATATGTGACAGAGGGTAATAATGTTACACCACACACAGACTGACAGTCTGTAACAAAAAAAAACATATAATAATATCTCACATCCAAAAGATGTAGATACTTCCAGAATAGAACCATCAACACCAACAGCCATGCTAACTTCCCTAGTCCACTGAGCCACACAAGTGCACAAGGAGAGAGGACTCATTCTTGACACAATCAATGCAACACATATGTACGTTGTTATTCCTGTGTTAAGTGAGACATAGAAATGTATGATCAATTTCTATGCTACAGCCCTGTGGTTTCTGGTCTACTGATATACCGTTGATGAGTTACTGTTAAACAGTTATATGGGAACACTGCTGTGTTCGGGGTGGGGGAACAACACCACATATTCTGCTGGGATGCACAGAAGTCCAAATATCATGTGACTCCAGTGTTTAACATCTTCCTTGACTGATGTAGTGAATATTCCAACCATTAGGCCTAGTGAATATTAAGGAACACATACTAGAGAACTGGATATCTGTAGTCCCATGTGGCTGTTACTTCTGTCCAAATAGCCCACTATATCTGCTTGCATTAATGCAAGGTTGTCAGTTAATGTGGTATGAGTTGTCTCCTAGCCAAAGCCAGGGCATATTGAGCATGCCTACATCTGCCTACAGGGACATCAGCAGGGGGTTCATCTTTTGAATCCTCCTGTGACTGTTTCTGTGGTAACATAGGCAGTGGTGGGGGGCTGTGTATCCCTTCCCTTTGCTAATCTTGCTGCTTCTGTTTCTGCGGGATCACATTGTGTAGCATAACACATGCTGTGAGGGTCTATATTACATGATCAAAACCTTAGGTTATCGAACACTTAAAGGTCAATCACAAAATATCGAACCACTAAAATCAAAAACGGCTGTTTCCACACAGGGAAACAATGTCATTGGCCAAATAAAAAAAAAGTTATAAACAGAAATAAAGTGGGGGTCTTTGCTACCACCCCCCTAACTAAATATACCCACTCCGTGATCAGTCTACAGTGGAGAAAGAACAAAATCCATGTAATGGTCAAACGACTTGTTTCCCTGTGTGGAAATGGCCGTTTGCAATTCTCAGACTTCGACATTTTGTGATCGACCTTTAGGTGTTTGATACCTAAAGTTTTGATCATGTAATAGGGAACCATGCTGTGAACATATGTGCACATGTGGCTTGAGAGTACTGCAGGGCTCCATCAGATATATCAAGGCACCAAAATTGTGATTTCAGAAGCCCAAAAACATGCTCTATGATGTTCCTAGCTTGTGCGTGTGCCTCATTGTGGTGTTCTTCTGTGGGTGTGTGTGTATTTCTGATGAGTGTCATCATCCACAGTTCCAGAGTGTAGGCCATGTGGGATGTCCCCCATAGCAAATATCTGGTACAGCTGTGATGCGTGCCAGATATGGGAGTTGTGATAACTGCTAGGGCTGCCAGCACACACATATTCCCCTGGGCATTGCACACAACCTGGCATTTAATGGAGTAGTACCCTTTTCAGTTGACGTAGCTTCCACCCTCCTCACCGGGTGGTGCCTTAATGTGCACATGAGTGCAATCTATGGCACCCAGTACTTCAGGGTAGTGTGCTACACAGTAGAAATGTTGCATATTGCTGGCCCTCCCCTCAGTGATGAGGGGAAAAGAAATTTGCTCACTGGCATGTAGTAGCATGGCATCCAGATGCAGATGTCTGTGAGACCCCCAGCATGCTCCAGTTGGTCTTTGGAAAGTACCTGTAGCTAGTATGCTAAAGGTTACACATACCTTTGTTTCCACTGGGATGGGCTCTGCTCTGTTGGCTCTGGGTCTGAGTTTAGGGCAGAAGAGCTCAGTGAGTTCCTGTAGTATGTCCCTGTCCACCCTGTAGTGCTCTACAATCTCCAGCTCATGTAGGTCCTGGAAGGTTACCCTGGGCTTGAACACTCTTCTCCTTCTCTGCCTAGGCCTGTTGTCAGCAGCAGCAGCAGCAATGACCTCAGCATCTAGCACATACAGATGTGGCAGACCTGCAGCAGCCCCTAGCAGTATCTCAGTTAAAATTCCCAAGTCTGTACTCTAATGGTTCAGAGTATTGTGGAAAAAATCAGAATGTAGGGTGCATTCATACTTTATACAGCTCTGCTGTGGGTGCAGAATGTGTGATTGGCTAACTATAATGCATCCCACCTGCCTACAATATAATTAACATCATTTAATGGGTCTATTTCAGGGAGTGACACTGCACATAGCAATGCGGCATACAGTATAGCTTAAACAAGTCAAAATTTCTAATTTGATATATCCCATTATCAGACGAGCTCAGCAAGATGGCGGGCCATGCAACCAAACTTGCCAAAGCTTAAAAGAGCTTAGAAGTCATTGGACACCCCCCGATGTCAGTTACATCTTGTGTAAACATCAACATGGGTCTAAACCTATATGAAGCAGATATGTGGACACAATTACTCCTTTCCGCTATTCAGTAACTCCACCACATTTGCATGCATATCTGCTCACAGCTTGGAAATTGCATAATTCATAGCCCTACCATGTTAGCTACAGCACCAATGCACTATTCTTAGGTTCATAGGTTAATAGGTAGGTACTAGGCTATTGGCCTTGGGGCCTATACAAGCCCAGCCAAAAAGGTACCCTGGCTTTTGCCACCCAAGAAAATTATTTTCATGTGCCACTGTTGAGCAGAGCCACAGAGGTGATCCCAGGGGTGAATTTCCTATTTCCCATCCAATCATCAGGCTAATGGGGCGGTAGTTCCCGGGGTCTGTGGTGGCTCCCCCCTTGTGGAGTGGGATAACCGTTGCTGTGCGCCATTCAGCAGGCACAAAGCCTGAGGTGAGGCTATGATTGAACATGGTACTTAGGTGGGGTGCCAGTTCGTTCTGTAGTTCATGTAGAATCCAGCCTGGGATGTTGTCTGGTCCCATGGTGCTGTGTTCTTGGCTTTGGAGAGTGTGGTTTTTACCTGTGCAGCCGTGATTACAGGAACTTTTCATTCTTCTGGTATAGAGATGGGTTCTTTAGGGGGTGAGAGGGGGGTAAAGTTAGCACTGAACCTATCTGCCAGGATGTTGGCAATATCAGTTGTGTCTGTATATTTAGTGCCATTGTGCTGTAACTCAGAGCAGATCTAAGTGTTGCCATTGAGATTCTTGACATAGCTATAGAATGCTTTGTGGTTGTTTTTAGAATCAGTGGTGATTTTGTTTTCGTAACTAGCTTTGGAGGATTTTATCAGGGATTGCAGCTTCTTACTGAGGCTGACCAGGGAGCTTCTCCACTCATGGGGTTTTACTCTCTTTTGCAACAGTTTCTTCCTTCTGTTTTACAGTTTGTTTATGGCAGGGGACCACCAGATTGACTTCCTCTTTTAGGAGGATAGCTTCTTGGTTCTGTTTGGGATAGCACGATCCATGCACTCATGTAAGTGCTTATAAAGTGCAATTGTGTAAGATTCAGTAGTCTTAACTGTATTGTCCATCTGCATGTGTGTCATGAAGTTCACCACTTCTGTCTTAAGAAGCATGAAGTTGGCTTTGGAGAAATTTTTTACCATGGTTTCCTTAATGGGGAGGTGGGGGCAGGATGTGAATATCTAGGGTAATTAGCTTATGGTCGGATTGGACCAAAGAAGCATTGACTTCAGGTGTGGAACACCGGTCACTCATGTTGGTAAAGGCTAGATCTAGGATATTGTTGCCCCTAGTGGGGGTGTGGATAAGTTGATCCAGGACATTGGAGTTTATGAATTCCAGAAAGTGTTGAGCAAAGGAGTCGGTACATGAGTAGTTTTCTCAGTTAAGTGGGTAGTTGAAATTGCCCATTATTAGGGTGTTTGGTTGAACCCTAATATTTTCCAGTACATCAAGAAAAGAGGAGTGGGAATCCTGGGGCATGGTGGGTGATCTGGAGCAAGCTGTAATTTGGATTACAGTTTTGCCCAGAGTTAGTTTCACTTGGATAATCTCGGCTGCATTATGCTGATCATCTAGCCTGGAGGTGTGGATATCCTTAATGAATATGGACACACCTCCGCCTTTGGTGTTCCGGTCCAGGTTACATGGCCAAAAAGTGTGGTATGAGTTATAGCCTGGTAGTGCAGGGGTGCTCTCTGGAGCCTTGAGCCAGGTCTCAGTCACTGCACAGATATCGATGTTCTCCATTTTAAGGAGTGCCTCGAGTGAGTGCATTTTGAGATTTAGACTTCTAGCATTGAGTAGCATCACCCTCAGTTTTTGCTTGCCTGTTCCTGTTACAGTCGTGAATTTGTCATTTGAACCTTGCCTATAAAAGGCACTATAGGGGTGGCAAGAACCTTAGCCAGTATCCGGAATCCCAGGGGTGACCGGTGCACGCCATCTCTGGCAAAGTATCATGGCCTGTCGACCATGTTATCCCAGGCAGACAGATACTTGATCCTTTTAGAATGGCACCAGAAGCTTAGCCAATTGTTGAAGTAAATCATTTTGTCCTTGTACTGCGGCATCATTCTGGGTGATGGCAAAATGCTACTCAGGGCTTGGGTCATACCTGCCTGGGCTACAAGATCGGAGAGCTCTTCCATGTCTCTTTTCATGTAGTCCAGGGAGGTCCATCTCAGGTCATTCACCCCAACATGGACAATGACAGAGTCATATTTGTACTTGTTGGGATGCCATGCAAGGTCTTGTAATACATTTCTGTCACATAATATTAATTTCTTTTTTTTTCATTTTCTTGTTTTTTTTCTGTAAAGCTTGTTTGTGGAGTGTGGCGTGCAGCACAAACATGGCAAGATAATGAAAAAAAAAACAAATTTAACTTATTTCTTTCATTTTCTGACATACAGGATAATAGTTTCTCTCACGACAGTGGCACAGGAAAATCATTTTCTTGGGTGGTGAAAGCCAGGGTGCTTTTGGCTAGGCTTATATAGGCCCTAGGGCCAATAGCCTAGTACCTACCTATGAACCTACCTATATGTGTGTGTGATATTACATTTTCAGGGGATTACTGTCCATATATGCACAGTTTTACACAGCCTTTTGTCTGTCTACACTCCTGTATGTGGAATTTTTCTGCGTACACTACGGACACTGACATGGGGCCTAAACAGATGCCTGCTTGTTGGATCGCTCTACCTGGCTCATTTGTATGAGATTCACCTGCTATGAGGGTCTATAGTATATTATTAAAAAGACAGGCCAATGAATGGTGCTTACATCGGAAATGCCATTCAGCGATTTTGCTCTTGTGGGAGGGGCTGCGTCCCCCACACCTCCTACTAAATATATATACCAATTCTGAGATCACACTACAGTCAGGAAAGAGTAAATTTTCTGATCTTCACTCTACCACGATCTCAATATGAACAGTTCGCTGAATGGCATTTTCGATGTAAGTGCTGTTCGCGGACCTGTCTTTCCAGTAATATAATATGGACCCTGCTTATGAAGCCACTCAGCAGCATTTACTGAATCTCAAATTGTTTGCATCTGTGTAAGCAGAGAGGTGTGATGCATGCACAGAAAAAAAACATGTAGGTGTTATTAAATTCCCCCAATGACAAAACATTTTTTAGCTATATTCGTAATGTCAAAAGTACAACTCAGCAATGCATTGAGGTGATTGTGAACAATGTTACCTACAAAGAGGCTGAAAATATAGCAAACTTACTCCTCTCTTCTCCTCCGTCTGTCCCTCAGAATACTTGAAACTGGCTCACATCCAGCTATGTCATAAGACCACTGAAGTCTCCTGTTTGCTATCTAATTTTCTGAAAGTAAAGGCCAATATCAAAGGGCTCTAGCTGATTAAGTTTTCAGATAACTGCAAGCTAGGTACAGCCATTGAATCCCCAAATGACTTAGCCATCATGCAGGAAGTTTTGTCTCAACTAAATAACTGGTGTCATGGTCTGAAAGTAAATGCTACAAAAATGCATTATTTTATCCTTTGGGAAGTCCTCTACCCCAGGGAATCACTGCATTGACAATACGCCCGTAAGAGTTAACCCAGTTGCTTAGGATTTGGGAACTTATGTGGACAGTGACCTATCTTTTGACCAACATGTGTTTATTGCTATAGGAAACTCCTTCTATATATTGCACAGCTTATAAACAAAGGAATTGTGTCTAGACCCAGAGATCTCATTGCTCCCCTTTACTCAGCCCTCATTAGGCCAATCGTTGAATATATTATGCCCCTGTGAGATGTAGCTGTCTAGACACAAGCAACAACTGGAATGTCCACAGAGATATCTTACTGAAATGATACAAGGCAAAATGTGTTTGAAGGAATAGGAGTCTCTGTGGAATAAAGTGTATTACGTATTACCAAGGATTCAAGCTTTCTTTTTCAATTGCTCCTTTGTATTTGTGTTGGCTGGACTGTTTAGAGTAATTGTTTTCCATTTGTTGACTTTAAAATGATACAAGGCCTAAACAACATGTGCTACATGGACTGACTCAAAGCCGTGTCACTATACTTGGAATCTTACAGACTGCTGACAGAAGACATGTATCAGGGATACAAAGCATCTTCTGATCCATTACTGATGGATTTACTTCTCAAAAGCAAGTCAAATGGCATAATCAATACTTAGTCTAGGGATCTAAACTTCTTATGTAACATCAACAGAATGGTTTGGAGGGACAGGTATTTTTTGCAGAGGATACTGCTGGTAGGGAGCAGACTTCCAATCCACTTAAAACAAAGTTCATCCCTATCCATTTTCAAGTGCAAATTAGATCTATGGATGGGAACAGAAAATTTACCCCAGGACTAGCCCCTGTACTATTAATAGACAGATGCAGCTCCTACATGTTTTATCCCATGGGTGTGTCCCCTCAAATTATCTATGGTATGATCCCAGTTTTTCTCATTAGGAGTAATATATATATATATATATATATATATATATATATATATATATATATATATATATATATATATATAATTATTGACCATGGGATGGGTAAGGCCAATTTATAATCAAATGGATAGGTTATTTCAAGCACAAAAGGGAAATTGGCTATACTTAAAATGTCCTACAAAGGCAGCTAGCCTAGTACTTACATATGAACCTATGAGGGCATGGCTGGCCTGAACACTGGATGCCTAATTTTTTAACTCTTTCTGTATATTATTTAGTATTATAATCAGATTTTGTGGCATTAATAACATGTCCTATTAATGGTAGTTTGTCCTCTCAAGAGGAGCTAATCTAGCAATTCAAAAATCCCTCCTCAGATGAGCACTTTCTGTCTTAATTAGAGCATCTATTGGTTGTGGGCTCTGAAGGCGGGGGATAAACAAAAGGCACATCCTGAAGGGAGGCACAATATGAGCTAAAAATCTAGAGAGGATATTACCTTTAACAACGATAAGAAAGTGAGTTCATCAAAGCAAAGGGAAAACACCATGTACAAAAATGGTGGTCTACACAGACTGAAGTAAGCAAGGCCCTAGGGAAAGACATAAATCTCTTGACATTTGAACAACACTAGAGAAAGCAAGTAAGTCTAATGGTAAAGTGAGGTGAAAGATTATTCTAAGGCCCATCCAACTTGATGAACATTGTTCTTCAGCCAAAGGTCTACAAAAACTGGATAAGAGTTTGTTAGGGGGTGGAAAATATCTCATTCCTCTTTTGTGTCTCTTTATCCACTGTCTTAGCTACTGAATCTTCACAGAAATGTGAAATAGGTTTCCTTTATGACTCCAGCCTCAATGAACAAACTGAACATTTGTTTGTTGCTACTTTAATTATTGGGTATGGGAGAGAAGAACATATTGTGACATACTGGAAATATGTGTCACTGTTTTCATTCTTCATTTGTATTCTTCTTCTTTGTAGTCTTAAGAATAATACTGTTGCTTTTGTTGCCTAGATTGCTTAACCCCATAGATTGTTCAGACAACTGAAATATTTTGTATATCTTTTCTCTGCATGCATCATATGTGTTGATGGTGGTTCTTTCCTATGTTCCCATGTCTGTCATGATGGCTGTCACAAATGTTCTTCCTCTGCAATCTAGTTCTCACGTGTCACGTGATTGCTGCTATGAGTGACAACTATGAAGAGGAAAAGGTGGTAAGATAACCCTTCCTTTTCTACCACCTACAGTTGTATGTTCATACTGTTTATAGATTCATAGGTGTGTACTAGGCTAATAGCCCTGGGGCCTTTACAAGCCTAGCCCATAGAGGTGCCCTGGCACTGTGCCGCCCATCGTTAGTTCCCAGTGCCTCTATCAAGTAGCGCCACTAGAGTGATCCCCGGGGTGAACTTTCTATTTCCCATCCACTCATCAAGATTCCTCTTGAAGAGGGCTAGTGAAGTGCTCTGCTTGACATGTATGGGAAGTCTATTCCAGAGCATGGCCAGTCTCTGGGTTATGAACCTGTCCCTCCAGCATGTTCTGTTGATTGTGGTAATGAGGTTGAGTTCTCTGGAGCATGTAGGATGGAGGGATTGGAATTTCTTTAGATGTAGCATTTCTTACAGAGCTGGGTCAGACATGGCTTTGTAAGTCAAGCAGAGATTGCCTCTTAGTAGATGATTTGGGACAGAGAATAGCTGGAGTTTTTTGAGTCTGTCCATGTAGGACATGTGTTTAAGGCCTAGGATCCTCTTTGTGAGGTACTTTTGTGGCCTCTCCAGCTGTTGCAAGTATCTAGTGAGGCACATGCCAAATGGGGCATTATACTCTATGATTGGTCTAATGAGGGAAGAGTAGAGAGAAATGATGACCTCTTTCTTCCTGGATGCAAAACCCTTGGTAATGAGATGTGCCCCACAAAGAAGGACTTTCTGACCACAGTAGCAATGTGGTGGTCGAAGGATAGGCTGCTGTCAACCTGTGTCCCTAGATCTCTTATAATGCCTTCAGTGTTCAGTGGGCTTCCATTTATGTGGTAATTAGTGGGAACTGAGTTTTTCCTCAAAGGGGATGATGATGCAGTTTTTGGCATTAAGCTTAAGGCCATGGCTTTGACACCAGTCATTGGTCTCATTGAGGCCTTTCTGTAGGATGTCTGCATCACTTGGGGAGTTAATAATGGCTCCCAGCCTGCAGTCATCTGCGAATTTGGTCTTTGTTGGCCTGGACTTCTGAGAAGTAGATGCCAAACAGGAGAGGACCCAGGACTGATCCTCGTGGGACTCCACTCGTGACTGGTCAGCAGTCTGACTTGGAGTTCGCTACTTTCACACTGTGTGTTCTACCTGTGAGCCAATTTGCAACCCACCTAATGATATAGGGTTGATGCCTAGTTTGGTGAGTTTATCAATAATTCCTGAGTGAGGAATGGTATCAAAGGCCAGATCGAGGTAGGCTGTATGAACTGCCTTACGTTTATCCACCACTCTGGTGACTGATTCAAAGAAGTCAACCAGGTTGAGCAGGCATGATCTTCCTTTCACAAAACCAAATTGTGTGGGATCTAGAGTTTGGAAATTCCCTATATCCTTGTTAATTAGATCCATGATGATGCACTCCATAGCCTTATATATCAGACTTGTCAGGCTAATGGGGTGATAATTTGCAGGGTCTGTAGTTGCTCCTCCTTTATGGAGAGAGATGACTGTAGCAGTGCACTATTCGGTAAGGACAAAGCCTGAGTTGAGGCTGTGAGTGAATAGAGCACACAGATGTGGTGCAGGTTCACTTTGTATCTCATGTAGAACAAAGCCAGAGATATTGTCAGGTCCCATGAAAGCTGTATTCTTGGCCTTAGACAATGCAGCTTTAACCTGTGCTGCAGTAATACAAGGTGCCTGGTATTCTTCCGGTATTGTGAATGGTCCTTTGGGGGGGGGGGGGGAGGGATAAAGTTGGCACTGAATCTGTCAGCCAGTATGTTGGCAATATCTGTTGGCTCAGTATAGGAGGTACCATTGTGCAGTAACTCAGAGCAAATCTGGGTATTGCCATGGAGATTCTTGATATAACTAAAGAAGGCTTTGTGGTTGTTTTTAGTGTCTGCCACAATTCTGTCTTTATAGCTGGCTTTGGAGGTTTTGATGAGGGATCTCAACTTTTTGTTGAGGCTAATAAGGGAATTTTTCCAGTCTTGGGACTTCACCTTTTTCTGCAACAGTTTCTAACATCTGTTGTAGAGTTCATTAATGGCAGGGGACCACCAGACTGGCTTCCTTTTTTTTGGAGGAGTGCATCTTGGTTCTGTTGGGTATGGCTAGTTCCATGCATTTATGTACGTCTTCGTACAGTACACAGATGTATGATTTGGCAGTCATGCATCTATTTTCCATTGGCATGGATGCCGTGAAGTTAGCCACCTCTGTTTTTAGGAGTCCAAAGTCAACTTTGGAGAAGTTTTTCATGGTGGATATCTTTGCGGAGGGGTGTGAGTGAGATGTGGATTTCCATGGTGATCATTTTGTGGTCGGATCTAACCAGGGAGGAATTGACTATTGGTATAGAGCAATGGTTGCCCATGTTAGTAATAACCAGGTCAGTGATGTTGCGTCCTCTAGTGGGGCTAAGAATGAGCTGGTCCAGGGCATTGGAATTTAATTCCAGGAACCATTGGGCCAGTGCATTGGCACTTGAGTAGTTTTTCCAGTTGATGGGGGGGGTAGTTGAAGTCTCCTAGTATGGGAATGTTGGGTTACACCTTGATAGATTCCAGGGTGCTTAGGAACATGGAGTGAGAGTCTAGGGACATTGTTGGGGACCTATAGCAGGCTATGACCTGGGTCACGGTCTTACCCCATGTTACTTGTACCTGAAGTATCTCAGATGCATTATGCTGGGATACTAGTCTGGAGGTTTGCATATCCTTTATGAATATGGAGACACCACCACCTTTGGAGCTTCAGTCCATGTTACGGGGCTGAAAGGTGTGGAATGATTTATTATAGTCTGGTAGTGTAGGGGTGCTTTCTGCCGCTTTAAACCAGGTCTCCGTTACAGCACAAACGTCGATGTTCTCCATTCTGAGGAGTGCTTCGAGCGAGTGCATCTTGAGATTTAGACTTCTAGCATTGAGCAGTATGACCCTCAGATTGCATTTATTTATAGTTTTTATGGTGGTAATTTGGTCTTTGAAACATCGCCTAAAAAGGCACTGTAGGGGTGGCAAGAGCCTTAGCCAGTACCCAGAAATCCAGGGATGACAGACACAGGCCATTTCTGGCAAAGCATTGGGGTCTGTCAGTCATGTCATCCCAAGCAGACAGATACTGGATCCCCTTAAAATGACACCAGAAACTTAGCCAATTGTTGAAATCAATAATTTTTTGTTTGTACTGCAGTATCATTCTGGGTGATGGTAGGATGCTGCTCAGGGCTAGTGTCATACCTGCCTGGGCCACATAATCCAGAGCTCCTCCATGACTCTTTTCATGTAGTCCAGGGAGGTGCGTCTCAGGTCATTCACACCCACATGGACAATGACAGAGTCATACTTGTACTTGTTGTGGAGTGACTTGAGTGCATGTGTTATGTGTTGGATTCTGGCACCTGATAGCCAGCTGACTGTTACCTTCTCCTTACTCAACCTAGTGTGTGGGACATCTGTGTGCCTCACTATTGAGTCACCTATGACTAGTGTATTGGGCAAGGTGCTTAGTATTAGGGGGCTTAGGTTGAGGGGGACACTGTGGAGGTGAGCTATGCATCCTGTGGTTTGTGCTGTGTTGTGGTGGTTGAGTGCATTTCTGTCTTGGAGGTCTCTGTTGTTTGGGTAAATTTCTATTGAGTGCCTCTGCAAAGGTGGGTGTGTGGTTTGTGTTTTTATGTGAGAGCTGTGATAGTGAGTGTTCTGGAGGGCTATGTGTTCCATGTGGTGTGGTGCAGGTGTTGACCTTCTCCTCTTGACCAGCTAGTCCGGTCTTAGCTGGAGAGTGCATAACTTCCAATTTGATGATATAAGTGCATCTCTCACAAGTCTGAGTGTTGGGAGGTAAGAGGAGCGGGTTGTCTGTGTACATGAGGCAGTTGCTACACTGCTTCAGAATGCCCAAGTGCACCAGGTTAATAGGAGAAAGCACAGGGAACTGCTCTTTAATCATGCCAGGAGAGGTGGTCATAACTACTAAGTACTGGGGCTGTTTCCATGAAGAATGACTAGTGCTGATGGCTCTTAGGTGTGCTATAATAATTGCTACAAAAACCTGTTGAAGTGCAAAGCGGTTAGGCTATTTGAAGTGCAAGAGAGAAAGAACTAGCAAAATCTAAGGGAAAAACTGAAGAGCAGACTTTCTGGCACCATTAATAGTTTACCTCAGCTCGGCACCACTGAGCGGAACTTAAACAAGCTCAAAGATAAAACACAGTGCTCTAAGCCCCATGGGGATCTACAATTTTGTTAGTGCAGGCTTGCTTGCATTAACTGGTTCATAGAAGATATGAAAGGGCTAGGAGTTTGCATCACCAGGCATTGACAGGTCACTGACACCACAGTTTATTACATTGCTGCAGGGATATACCACTTATCTGGGCATTTGTGCCACATAGTGGCAATGTCCAGAATTCTCTCAAATGTATATGTCCAGGGAAGGAAGGGGCTCGAATAATCCCACTAGGGGCTTCACCAGGGACTCTATTGCCTGGTGGTTGGTGGTCAGTACCCAAAGAATAATTCTGAGTCCAAGGTATATCCCTAGAACTTTTCCAAGGGGGGAGCAGAGCAACAGGAAAGCAACATGGAGAATAGGGCCCATAGTTGGGGATAGGATTACTAGACCAAGGTAAAACTTTAAGTTCACGTTGTGGAATAGAGAGGTGGGGCACTCATCCTATTGGATGATGAAGGATCCAGCAAAGGCTTAAGCAAGATAGACTACAAATATTAAGTCTTCAAGAAATTAAATTTAAAGTTAGAGAGGTGAATAAATTTAAAACAAAGGAATAGAAGATTATGTTTGCTGATTGTAATCCAGGGGAGGGAAGAAGGGCATATGTCTTATATTTCATAGGTCCTTGAAGGTTGGGGCTCATAGTACTACAGGAAGTAAAAAGGTAGATGGCTAATTTAGGAAGGTAAAATTAATAATGTAGAGTGGTTGATAGGGAATATGTGTGCTTCTAATGAAATGTGTCAAGAGGATAGCGGCAGGTTAAATAGCAAATCTAAGCATCTTAAGAAAAGTCAACTAGCTCTAAGAAAGTGGCGGAGAACCTTTGGATGGCTGGATATCCAGAAAGAGTACCATTCAGATTCTGTGACTTCAACATTCAACAGGAAACTGGTTCTACGTGGCAGCAGAATTAACATGGTGTTTATCCATCCTGTTTTAGATATAAAGTTGTTAGTCCTATGATTCATGAAATCACACTGTCATACCATACTCCAAACACACTGTTTATAAATTCTGTCAAGATTACAAAAATAAAGGGCTTGAGATAGGCTCATTTCAAGTGGACAGCTCAATGGGATAAGGAGTAGGTCAGGGTCACAACTTTGAATGTTTTTGCTAGAAACACAAGCCCTTCTGAGAGGCTTTGTTGGGAAGGCTGGGAGAGGGGACATTTTAGAAACAGAAGGATATCAAAACAAAACAGCAGACCACAGAATTGAAATAGGTTCATAGATTCATATGTTGATACTTGTCTATCAGCCCTAGGGCCTATACAAGCCTAGCCATAACAATCCCCTGGATATTTCATCCCACAATATTTACTTCCCTGGACCCCTGTCTAGCAAGGTGACTGACATGATCCCCGAGGTGAATTTCCTATCTCCCATCCAATCATCAAGGTTCCTTTTGATGATGGCCAAGGAGCTGCTCTGCTTGACTTGTATGGGCAGTCTATTCCAGAGTATGGGGAGTCTCTGGATCAGGAACCTATCCCTCCAGCATGTTTTGTTCATTGTGATGACAAGGTTTAGATCCCTGGAACATGTGGCTCTGAGGGATTGGGATTTCTTTAAGTGGAGCATATCCAACAGCTCAGGGTTTGACATGGCCTTGTATGTTAAGCAGAGATTGCCTCTGAGTAGACGATATGCCACAGAGTATAGCTGGAGTTTTTTCTGACAGTCAGCATTTGGCATCTGCTTTAGGCCTGTGATTCTTTTAGTGAGGTATTTCTGTGGCCTTTCCAGCTGTTGCAGATGTCTTGTGAGGTACATACCAAACGAGGAGTTATACTCTATAATGGGTCGAATGAGGGATGAGTACAGTGGGACAATGACCTCCTTTTTTCAGGATGAACATCACTTAGTGATGGGGTGCGCCACATAGAAGGATTTCCTGACTGTTGTGGCAATGTGGTTATTGAAGGAGAGACCACTGTCCACCTGTGTCCCTAAGTCTCTCATCACACTTTCGATGTTTAGTGTACTGCCACCTCTGTGGTAATTCATGGGTAAAAGTTTTTTTTTCCAAAGAGGATAACTATACATTTCTTGGCATTAAGCTTGAGCCCATAGCTCTGGCACCAGGCATCTGTTTCTGTAAGGCCCTTTTGTAGAATATCCACATCATTTGGGGATTCATTAATGGCTCCCAGTTTGCAGTCATTTGTGAACTTTGTCCCTTAGTGTTGGCCTGTACTTCAGAGAAGTAGATGCCAAACAAGAGTGGTCCCAGGACTGAACCCTGATGTACTCCACTTGTCACTTGTCTGGAGCTGGATTTGGAGTTGGCTACTTTTACAGTCTGGGTTCTATCAGTAAGCAAGTTGGCAACCCATCGAGTGACGTAGGGATTTATGCCCAGCTTAGTAAGTTTATCTGTGATTCCAGAGTGAGGGATGGTGTCGAAGGCCTTGGCGAGGTCCAGATAGGCTGTGTGGACCGCTTTACCCTCGTCCACAGCTCTGGAGACTGATTCGAAGAAGTCAGTCAGGTTCAGGAGACAAGATCGGCCCTTCAGAAACCCAAACTGAGTGGGGTCCAGTGTTTGACGGTTGCCAATGTCTTTGTTTATAAGTTCCATGATAATGCATTCCATGTCCTTGCAGATCAGGCTCGTCAGACTGATGGGACGGCAGTTCCTGGGATCCAAGGTGGATCCCCCCTTGTGGAGTGGGATAACTGTAGCTATGTGCCACTCAGT
This sequence comes from Protopterus annectens, assembly GCF_019279795.1. Taxonomy (NCBI): domain Eukaryota; kingdom Metazoa; phylum Chordata; order Ceratodontiformes; family Protopteridae; genus Protopterus; species Protopterus annectens. The sequence continues at coordinate 1,025,014,390 of NC_056741.1, read as the reverse complement.
GGGCACAAAGCCTGAAGTGAGGCTATGGTTAAACATGACACTTAGGTGAGGTGCCAGTTCATTTTGTAGTTCATATAGTACACATCCCGAGATGTCATCTGGTCCCATGGATGCTGTATTTTTGGCTTTGTAGAGTGCGGTTTCTACCTGTGTGGCCGTGATGCCTTTGTGAGCCATTTTAAGCCTAGCCAATTATCCCATGTAAGACTCGAACCCTGCACCTTGTGTTTATAAGGAAAATGCCTTAACCATTAGGCCACCCTCCCAGATTCTTGGCTGGGGTGCCTTCTGTGCAGAGTTTGCATGTCTTCTCTGTGGTCACGTGGGTTTCCTCTGGGTGCTCTGGTTTCCTTCCACATTCCAAAGACATGCAGTAGGTGGACTGGACACTCTAAACTGGCCATATGTGAGAGTGTGTGCGTGTGTGTGTGTGAGTGAGTGGTACAGATGAACTACTGCAGCAGGGCTAGCCACCCAGCAGGGTAAAATCTTGGCTCAAGATGATTGTCACTGTTGAAGGGACACCCCAACCCCATGCGCAAAATGGGAAAAGAGGTTGAGGGTGGATGGATGGATATGGGTATAAGACTGAGAGAATCAAAGAATTAATGCCCAAGATTGACAATTTAATACACTGTCTGAGAAAATCCAAGCTGTGAGGACTATGAGTCTGCCCCATATCACCTATTTGGTCAGGAATCTGCCAATCCCTGTTAGTCATTCAAGTTTACACAATTCACAGGAGTTTAGCCAATCACACATTCTGGGAAGTGCAATAAGGAGAATGCCTGCTTTGGTAGGATGAACCTCCAAATGCTATGGTGGATAGATTCGACCACACAGTCACATATGCAATGGTTTTAAGTTAACTCAATACATGAAATGGGTTTGCAGTAAATGGGAGATTTTTATAAAAAGGATACACGGAGAGATACTTCAGAGAGAGAGAGAGATAAAGGTCTCAAGGAAAGATGTAATGGCAGAAGATTCTAGTGAATAGGCCCATCCACTGAACTGAATCCTTTGAAACCATCCAGTCTCACTTTCATCTTAAAAGACAGGATTGGTTGATAGATGTACAACTAGATAATAGTTGATCTAAAAATGTCCATCTGGCTGAGAAGACACATAGGGTAGCTCCATGAGAAAAAAAAAATATCAAGACTAGTGTAGGAAAAGTGAGCCTTATATACAAAGATTTGGGGGGAACCAAGTCAGGGCATAGCTATGATTAGTGGTAGGGAGCTAAAAAACCCAGGAGAGTTTAACATTGTTGGGAAGGCTGGCAGAAGGCATATGAAGCACCTTAGGGCTTGTGTTACTGGCCCAGTTACATGGATCAATATACGTGATTGTTGTTCAGGTGATATCTTACCCTGGCCAGGCAATCCAGGCAGAGAATGAAGGCTCATGATCATTGTAAGGGACTCAACCAGGTAAACAATGATAACCTTCTTATGTTTTGGGACTGTACCTTACTCTGACATTATTGGGAGTATCTGATTAGAAAACTTATTGACATCTTAAACTAAAGTTTACATTTGATTGAAAGTTTTTAATTTTAGAAGTTGCACCCCAAAAGGCCCTTTGTGTGCCCCATATTTTGAAGATATGCTGAGGCTTGCCATGTGTGATAAAATTGATATGTGCCAAGCAGTGAAAATCAAGCTGAGAATCCCCTGTGGAAGCAGGTGGAAGTGTTTGCATGCAAACACCATGAATAATTATTCTTCAAGGATGCTAGCCTTCATATAAATGTTCACCATGAGTGGCACTAATTGTTTAATATTGAAATTTAACGTCACCATGTATGGTATATCTGTATTCTCAAGGGTTGTCAATACATGAGTGAGACTAAGACAATCCTGAGAACAGAACTAATCTCATGCTGAGCTTTTAAGTAGTGCATAAAGTTGGTTGTACTCTTAAGTATTGTTAAAATTACATTGTATTCAAAAATGTTTGTTTGTTTCATGGTCTTTTCTTTGCCTCCTTTTATTTTAAGTCTTATGTTGTTGAGTCTTTGACCTGTTTTCTTTCTTAAAATAAATGCAACTTACAAACACACACACACACACACACACACACACACACACACACACACACACACACGACTCACCATTTGTACAAACCTATGGAAACTTCGTAACACCCTTTTCGATAAACACCTTATAGAAACAACAAACATCTTATGGAAGCATAATTAGCACATCTCACTGATATCAGTGGGAAACGTAATTTAAAAAGAAGACATAATAAAAAACATGATAGTAAGTACTATGTAAGAAAAAATGATGGGGGGGGGGAGGGACAGAGAAGACAGACACAGAGAACCCAAAAGGAAGTGTCAAGAAAGAAGCAAAGTTATTAGAGAATTAAAAAGTAGAGATTTTAAACTATTCCAGTACAGAATCAGAGTATTCTTCAATAATAAAAAAAACTGTATACAAGTTGCACTGTTTTATGAAGGAAACACTGGAATGTTATAAGCTTTACATGTTAACAGTACCAGTCCTTTATCAGCTGTGGATGCAAGTCAGCTTTTTCTCTTGTCATTTGGTTGTGTATATGCTTGACAAATGCAATGATATTTGCTTAGGATACACAATTAATGAGAAAGTCCACACAAATATTTTGCTAATTAATGATCACTGATTATCCTGTGGACATAGCCGCCTATAGTGCAAGAGATCTGCAAGTCCATGTTGACATTACCTCCAGCAGTCTAAATGCAAACAGCCCACAGTATGGCATATAGATAATTCTTCACTTATTTTATTTATACTGATCTCCTTTTCGAATACCAGAAAAAAAATTCATGCACTCAGAGCCAGATCATTTTCAAATGGGGTACTAGGCAGGTCAATGATCTAGCACCCCCTCCCCCCACACACACACCACACCTGGCAGCCATACTAATATTTCATTACTTGTCTGTCTGTCCCCAATTACCATAAAATGCTGTTCAGACCTGTCAGTGCATATACTAATTTTTTTTTACATTTACAATGATCATAGTGAATTTGATTTAATTTACATTAGTTATAAAAATTATAAAGCAAAAGCACTGTCCAACATTTGCTAAATGAAAGTCTCGTACTATAAACAGATTTAGTACGAGTAACAGTAAACTTCTCTTTCCTTGAGACTGAAATGTATTAAGAATGCATCTGGCAACCCATTAAGCATCAATAGAAATGTACAAGATAATTGCTAATAGCTTGAAACAGCTCACTGGATGCAAGTGCCCCTTTTAAAGGGCAGTCCAGGAGCACTGGTGAAGTGTCTAGGTCAGAGTTACACAGCAGACAAATTAAGGCAGAGGAAATCAAACATTGCACTACAGAAGCAGTTCTTATCCTTACTCATCTAGACTAAGATGCAAGCTGACTGTTGTAGCATGATACAGTGCATTTCACATCAGAGTGCCAGCAAAAAAAGCAAGCTAATTTAAAAATGTATTTACAGTTAAAATATTAACATTAATCCTGAAGACATCATGCTGTGCTGTTTATCCATGGCCAGATAATAAACACATTGACAAAAATCAGTAAAACAAGGAAACCAAGGAAACCAATGATCATGCCCAAATAACATGGCTCATATTAGGATGCCCCAGTTGATTACAATCAATCCCTTCCTTTATTTTGAGTTGCAGGAACCAAATATTTACTAATACAAGTGAACATGCACACACACACACACACACACACACACACACACACACACACACACACACACACACACACACACACACACACACACACAACCATCAATTACAGCCACCTGAATGACAGTACAACTCAGATATCTGCCCGAGAAAAAGTGATTGACTACATCTATAAATGACAGGCCAGAAATTTATCTCAGCTTTCTGCTGAGAGAACTTTATATTGCAACCCATTGTAACACCCCTCTACCCTCTCAAATTCTTAACTGAAAAATCAAACATAAAGACTCAAAAACAGGAAATGATTTTATATGTTTCTCCTATATATTTAGAAAGTTTCTAGAATGAAAAGCTTGGTATTATCAAACATTTTATGAAGGATACAAAGTTTAAAACTCACGTTCTTATTAATTAATGACTGCAATCACAATTTGCTAGAAAGCCACACATTTTACAAGGAATGGACATCGACACCTCTCAACTTCTGTGCTCAAATATTATGGGCATAGCCAAAAATACTGAAAAGGCAAAGGACAAGATTTTAATTGCATATGTGTTAATCTGCTCACTGTACAAAATGACCCTTTCAGGAGGTACCCAGGTGCACTGTCTGAGTGACTTACTCAAAAGCCCACAGTAGATAAATGAAGACAGACTCAATTCCTGTTCTTGTAACTACAGTTAGCACTTTTATTAACAACTCAGAGTTGGACAGGTAACTTGAATTGCATTTTCAGAATAACATTAGTTATGAAACACTAATGACTAGCATTACTGATGAACTATTAAACCTCAGTAATATCTGAACAAGTGGTACCTGGCTTAGTGGCTTCAATTTATTTAACATTTGTTTACTGGAAAAGTCTGACTTGGAACAAAGCCAATTTTCAGCAGAGGCCTGAGGAGAAACGCCCCAGACACAATGTGTTTGTAATGTGGGAGGAAACCAGAGCACCCAGAGGAAACCACACAAGGTGCAGGGCGGACATGCTCAGTCTGCACAGAGGACACCTCAGCTGAGAATTGAACCGGAAAACCTCTTGCTGTGAGGCAACAATGCAACCACTGCACCACTGTGGCATCCAATGGGCTCAGGTCAAACACCATTGTTAATCAGGCTTGATGGCAACATGGTTCATGATACAAACCATATACTTTCCAACTTGTAATCTGGCAGCAAAACCTTCCATATTACAGCATGCACAGTCTTGCTCTGGGCCTTGTCCTCTCCAATCCATATGGTAGCAGCAGCGATTTCTCTAACAATAAAGACCATGCTGTTTCTCTGTAAGAAACAGAATTCTGCCCCCCCCCAAAAAAAAAAAATGACTGCAACAGAGCCCTCTCCAATCTGGTAGGCAAACAAGTCATAAAAAAGTTAGAAACACTTGGTATGGAACACTTGATACGACAACAGCAATGTGATACCAAGCAAGACTGCGTTGAAGATTTGAACTGCAGGAAGTTTCTCTCTGTACCAGTGAAAGTGACTTCCTACATCTGAAAATCATCAGAGAAGCCCCCCCAGCCATCATGGGGACCAAGGACACCCTCTGCTAGAACTGTTCCTCCATGCACTTACCTGTGGACAGTTTACAAGAATTACCTGAATTAAGATATTTGCCCTATTCCAAAGAAACATGAGCTAAATGGGCAGCCTCTTGGAAGTACATGTTTTTCAATAAAGCATATTTAGCACAATGTCTAATAACCTCAACACATATCCTTAATAAAGATGAATACATATTTAGAGATGCATGCTAATGTTAATAAATCTGCACAAGTTCAACCTATGGCTGGTGTCACTGATTAAGTGAAGTGGTGTATTTTTTATGTGCTCAGTGTAAGGGAAGATATGAAATGCTACTAATACCACAGAATATCAAATGATGTAAAATAACAACAACCACAGCCAACAATTAAAAGAGAGAGATTTAATCACTTCTAGTATCTTGGCTACAATGCCTTCATGGAGTAAAACACATATTCAAAGAAAACTCTTTATATAGTTAAAACACTAACAAGCATAATTGAATGCAATAATCAATTAATTAAATATTTCCAATGGCACTCATTATTTAACCCCCCAGGTACCAAAGTATTATACTTTCGAATATATAATGCTTCTTTATATAGTAACTTATCTTTCAAAGTAATACGTTCAGCCATTTTCACTGAAACATTTTCACTGAAACTTGCTCCAAAATGAACCCTTTTAAAAGTGATGAATTACCCACATAGAAACGTACAAAGTGCATAGCCACTGGACTTCCAAATGTCTTTTTTATAATCCCTGATATGTTCTTGGAGTGTTACTTTGAAGGCTCTTTGACTATCCACCACATAAAATAAATTGCAAGGGAATTTCAAAACATAGCGTTACAAGTAAAATCTTTAACAAGCATTAGCCTAATACTGTTAATTTAGAAAAAAAAAAAACAATTTACAACCTGATTACATATTGAGCACTTATCACATAGAAAAGTGCCCTTTTCAAAATATAAAGCTTGGTCATACTAGTGAATGGACCAACAAAGTTACTATGAACTAACATAACAGCTAGTCTACTGCCTTTTTATATGAAAGACAAAGAGTAGAACTTATTACATATAACAAGTCCTGATTTCTAAACAAGATTGGTCAAAAATAATTCAGAAGCTTCACAGTTCATTCACTAAATACATTATAAGTGGTAACAAAATTGGTCTCTCTTTTTTATCATTATTATATTCATTACCCTTCAAAATACCAAAAGGGCTACATCTTCCAAATGGAAAATCCCCAGTAAAACATTCTCCTTCTTTTTCTGACATTTATACCTTACCCCATTAAGATTTATCTCCATATTATTGCACTTCAATATAACCTTATGCAGGGAATCAATAACCCCATCCATCTTGCAACTCCTGTTAATGAGCATTTTAACTGTATATTTAACTTTCTTATAAAAATCATCATTATGGTTACACAGTTTATCCAATCGTGAAAATTTCCCATAGGATAAAGATGAAATAAGATGTGGTGGGTGGCAGCTTGTCCCATGTAAATACAAACCACCATCCCTTAGTTTCCTAGGACAGATGTAACAATGTTTCCATAATTACAACCCTTCAAAACAAGGTCCAAAAAGGAAACATGTCTGCCAACCTGGAGACCACTAAAAGAAAAAAAAAAAAGATGTGAAATGTTAACTACTACATGTCTCAAATGACAATGAATCCTTGAGTTGTATTGGAATTCTGTAAATTGTCTTTACACAGTCAATTAGTTTAGGGATATGGATATCCCCTTCTAACCAACATTTCATCAATATCATTTGTGGCAACCATGGTGGACCCTAGCTAAAGAAACACAATGAGACTTTCTCTTATTTTATTTACCTTTGGTTATGTTCATAGAGCAAGCATCTGCTGAATAATGAAAATTAACAGAGGAAATACATTTTTATGTACGTTGGCTAAAAGAGTTGAGATATCTAAAAGGTGAGTGTCTGAGATATCTTTTATACATTGCATATGGGCACCATAATTAAATTTAAATGTTATCATTAAGGATCCTTGCTTTATAAAGGTCACCTAAGAACTTTAAAGAACCACAATATTTTGCCAGGTCAATGCATGTCTGACCTTCCTATACAAAATTAGAGGGACTTAGCAAAATTAATTTGAAGGTCATATGAGTACCATTAAAACATGGAAAACGGTTACAATTAGAGGGGTTTCCACTGAATAATTAGGTGATAATAGTGTTAATAAATTGTTGGCATAACAGATGATTACATATCAGGATTTTATTTTAACTTTCCATTTAGACTGCGGTGGTGGTGCTGTGGTAGCGTTGTCGCCTCACAGTTAGACGTTGCCCGTTCGATTCTCAGTTAGAGCGTCTTCTGTGTGGCGACATGTGTGAATGGGCGTTCCTTCGTTGAAGGTTGTGCGTTAAGCCTGGCAAGCCAGCACGTAAAACTCTATTGCCAATCATTAGCGGACCGGAGTTCCGCTGCGGCGACCCCTAACCGGGAAAAGCCGAAAGACACAAACAAACAATTTTAACTTTCCATTTATGTTAGCAACAAAAAAGCAAAGTATTTACTACCAAAACAAAAAAATGTGTTAAAAATAGTACCTCTGTTTCACTACAGATGTTAACTAAAGTGGCATAGACTCTTGTCCATTAACTGGAAGTACTGCAGAGGTTCAAGAGTGTAACTCTGAATTATTGTTATATACTGTGTTGGGAAATCCTAATATTCGATGATACTGAGACTGACTATCCTGTTAAGTATGTTAAATACTTAAGTAAGGTACATATTGTTATGAAGATAAAATAGAAAGGGTTGTAACAATTTACTTGCTTGAGGCACATTGGTCTGTGGGCAAAATCCAAATTGGTATGGAAAAATAAAGCCATAAAATAAGACTTCCCTACTGGTGTATTTTTATTTTAGATCTTCAACAATACATATTTAGAATATATAATTGAGGGTAGTGCAAAGGCTAAAATTCCAGTTATTTTCTTCCGTTTTAAAATAGCTTATTCTTTAGCCATTGATAATGGTATTTTCCATCCTGGTATTGTAAAAGGGTATAAAAAGCAATGGAAACAAAAAGCCAGTTCATGAAAATTCATGTGTAATAGACCTTAGCAAGAATTTAACTAGGTCATGCTAATTACCTTTTCCTTTGGGCACTCCTTCAACAGATGAGATGAATAATGGTCGATGTGATAATTACATTTTTCTGGGATTATCTGGGAAAGCCATAATGGACTTCTTAAAAAAAGGTAATTAATTAAATACATTGATAATAGCATCACAAAGTAATGCATTCCCATTTAAGGCCACTATATTATGAAAATTAAATAATTGTTCTTGTATGGTGCCCTGCTTTGTTACACAGGGAACTTAGCTTACTGGTCATATTTCACATGCATCACAATGAGTAAGAAAGAGTTTTCACACCAGACTCACAAAATGAAGACAATGGCTGGTATTCATAATCAAATTGTAAGATACAAAATGTGCTCTTATGCTGAAAAGTTGAACATCCAACTAGGTAGAAATTCATAGAACCACACGATGCTACCACATGAGTGAAACGTTGTGGAAAAAAAGGGGCATGCAAATGACTATGTAATGGCATGCAAATGAGAAAATGCAGCCTAATGAGTTCATAATGACCAGGAAAAGAATATCTGTGAAAAACAGGTTAGGATTCATAGCTGTCAGGGATAAAAGAGGCTCAGGCAGTTGTGTATAATGTCAAAATTCATGTCAACATTTGTAGAGTTGCAAGAATGAACTTACTTGGGGAAGCAGTGGCCATTGATGGCCAGTATTTTACTAAATATGCTAGCTTGTGGTGACGAATTATTGGATCCAGATTCCCCATTCAGCAGACTTGGACGTTACAATACTTGGTTGTTACTGCTGGAACTATACATTTTTTTATTAAATATGTTAGCACTCACTGTGATGAGGCAGCATATGGCACCAATGAAGTCTGAGCTAAAGGATCTTAATGAATGATGAGAAAAGGCTAATATAACACCAGATGACAGACCCCCAGCTTCAGGACTGTTTTTGAGAGGACAGAGACATTATACAAATACTGAATACCATGTAGAACACACAAGCATGACCAGGAGAATGGTGGGGGAATCCCATACTAGTGGGTACCAAGGTATGTGTAGCTTATATTATTCTAGCTATAGAAACCTGCTAGAGACAAACTGGGGAAAGACTGGGTATAGGACTGATATCAACCTGTAAAATGTTTACAGTATTACTCTATACATTACTACACTTGTGATGAAGCAAATCTGTTTCTCCAACATGGCAGGACAGAGTCAGCACCATGTGTGGCATTTATGATATAGCTCATCTCCCTGATGTGTTGGAAACTATAGATAGCACCCATGTGGTAATAAAGGTTTCATTGGGTGTCCATACACAGTGTTACATCAACAGGAAGGAATACATTTCCATCAACTGCTAGACAGTGTGAAACATACAGGGGTTCATAACCAATGCATATGCACTGACCCTTGACCATCCCCATGCTTTCCGCATATGGCATCTGCATCACTACATTCTGCACAGTGATATCCAGCAGGGCCAACTAGTAGGAAACTGCAAACACACTGGTGTACCCACATAGCTAAAGCCACCTACAGCTTGTATTAATCTCATGGCCCTATATTCTCCCTTTATGTCCCTAATTGGTTGCAGGTGCTTCAAGATGAGTCTATATTAGAACATCGAAATCTCACAATTTCGAATGTTCTAATATTGACCCCTATTCAGCGAATGCTGAAAATAGTGAAACGACAGAAAACTGAATTTTTCCATAGGGAAAGAATTTGGTTGTCCATTTCTGTCTTTTCGCTATTTTCAGTGCTGTGGTGGAAAGTTACGGGTCGGGTTCAGGTAAGTGTGTGATTGGGCGCGGGTTAGGTGAGTTAGGGTTAGAGTGCGGGTTAGGTATTTGTGCAATTGTGTGGACGTGAGGGTTAGGGCGGGTTAGGTGAGTTAGGGTTAGGGAGCGGATGAGGTGAGTATGCGATAGTGACAGACCTTAGGGTTAGGGTTTGGGTTAAGGTAATTGGATAGTTAGTGGTGTTTGTACAGTTTAGTGTAGGGTTAGCTGTAAGATTTTAGGTGTATGTGTGTGGATTGCTGTTTGTTTGGTGGGCTTGTGCTTTGTGTATGTGTTTCGGAACAGCAAATTTTTTCCCTAGGGAAAAATTCACTGTTCTGCATGTTCAATGCTGTCAGCATTCACTGAAAAGGGGTCAATGTTAGAATATTCGAAATTGTGAAATTTCGATGTTCTAATATAGACCCCTGCAAGATACTTCCTAGATATCTGGCTGATGATGCCCATACTGAACCAAAAGACCATAGCTGAACATCAGTATAATTCTGCCAATTCCCAAAGCAGGAACATATCAGAGTGTGTTTTCAGCCTGACAAAATTCTACCAAAGCAGGAATATAGCAGATTTTGTGTTCACACCTGATGAAATCCCAGTTCTGCTATCTAGACACATCCAAGGGGTATTGCAGTATCATCCTGTCACACACTCTCAGTTTCTCTCTTTTTAATTTCTGCAAGTCTTTTGGATTTCTAATAATCATTATGGGAATGGACCCCATTCCTAAATCAAAGTATGATTAAAGTTCATGAAAATAGTATTGTTTCAGTCTTTGATGATAGCCAGAAATGTTCTTCACAGCACCTGCAATGTGCCCAGTATTGACTCCTTCTGCAATTCATACAGAATTACATGTATCAGTAACATATCAAAGTATGATTGCAAATTCTTTTTATAACACCCATTGCTCCTACTACTATTGGAACAGTCTGGGTATCCTTATTCCACATTTCCCTCATTTCTGCCTGCAAATCCTGGTATTTTATGAAGTTGTGTCTCTCTGTATGTATACTGGGTATAGCAATTTCAATAATCAATGCTACTTTTTGTCTTATTTTAATGGACTACTCTATCTGTTTTTTTGCATCTATTTTTTGAACTGTTGGTAATGGATGATCTCATGTGATTTAACAGTTTCTATAATGCTTTGTGGCCCATGTTTCCAATGCTTCTCAGCTACCTCAGTATTATAATGTTTGCATAATCCTCGTTGGAACAATCTTGTCGCATTATTATGTTTTTCAGTATATAGTCCTTCTGCCATTAGTATATCACAATCAGCAACAAAAAGTGCAACTATTTTCAATTCTGTTTTATAAAACCTACATTTGTCTGTTTTTCCCACATGTTCAATGGACTTTGTAAACCAACGTGTACGTAGTCCACTATCTTGGGCCACCAGTATTAACCTTTCATGTTTTGCTTTAACTTCATCTGTCCTTAACCATTCTTGCATTTGATCCTGATCAACAGGAGGTTGTTCCAAGAATTTTTTGTATTTGCAACTATATTTATGCATTTCCCACATTTCTTGCCTTCTCATCTGATCCTTCACCTTATATTCTTCCTTTTGTTTTTTGGTACATTCAGTTGCTGCCTGATTTTTATCTACTTCTGGTTTTATTTCCATTCCCACTTGACACTGACTTGCTTCTGCTAAACTAAGCAGGGAAGTCATCTTAGACTTATCCTCTTCATGTTTTAAAACGTTCACTATGTTGTGGTCTTGTGAGGTCAGCAGATATGTATGTTGTCCTGTGATTGCAGATCTATACATGTAATCGGTTTTGAGGAGGCCCATACCTCCTTCAGGACAGAGAATATATAGTCTTGGTATGCACTGATTTTTATAAATTATTTAATAAGCATGAAGCATCCTTCTTGTTTTCCTGCCCAATCAATCCAACACCTTTTGGAGCCAGTCATTCACTCCAAAACTGTAAGTTAGGACAGGAAGAAAGAACAAACTGGTTTATAGCTTGTTCCTATATGTTAGTGCTGTTTTCAGTATTAATTTTAGTCTTCTAAAATATTCCTTACTAAGTTTTATTCTCATTTACTCATGTTTTATTGTTGATCCTTCATCAATTTCCAGATATTTATAGTCCTTCTTGCTCAATTTCATTTATATAAGATTCCTTTCCCAGGTTAATGTTTTCTTGGTGCTGCTGCTTTCCTGTTTTAAAGGTTGCTTTTGCATATTTCTAAAGACCAAATTACATTCTTATATCATCTGAAAAAGTTTTGATCACTTGGAGTTGTGCTTCCAGTCCCTCATCTGATGAAATATATAGTTTTAAATTATCCACAAAAAGAAACTATAGCCATGACATAATCTGTTAAGTAGACAGTTTAATGGGTTAAGGGCAAGACAAAAGAGCAGTAGTTACAAGAGTCACACTGGAATATCTCTCATTGAATTTTTGTCCCTTGAATGATAATTTGTTCTTTATCATGGCTTAACTGCAAAGTGGTGTGCCATTGTTTCATGGTTGCTGTAACGTAATTGATCAGTGTAGGGTGTATCTTATACAACTTCAAGCACTCTTTTATCTATGAATGTGGGATACTGTTGAATGCTTTTTTGTAGCCAATCCATGCCATGCTTAGATTCTTCCCCTTTTTACAGTTCGCCATTATGACTTTAACAACAAATTATTCTTTGTTCCACATGACTTTCTTTTGTTACCCTTTTGTTCTACTGCTATGATTGAGTTTTCTTCAAAATGACTATAAACTCGGGTCAATATCAATTTGTTGAAGTCTAATTACAGTGAACGGCTGTTCATGGAACTGAACTCACCAAACGGCCATTCACTGAATGTTCACATTGAATGTTTCCATCAGCAAACGTTTTTCCTAGGGAAGGAAATTTCTTGGCCAACATCTGAAAATTTGCCCTTCTCTCCACTGTAGTATGATCTCAAAGTTCATAGGTAGGTACTAGGCTATATATAATTGGGGGGGGGGGTGTAACTGTGGTGTGTGTGTTTATTGGTCTGTTGGCCAAGTCATTTCCTTCCCTGGGAAAAACATTCGCTAATGTGAATGTTCAATGAATGGTCATTTGGTGATTTTGCTTCAATGAACAGCTGTTTGCGGTAATTAGACTTCAACAAACTGATACAGACCCTGTAAACTCTGTACACATCATAGGTTCATAGATTCATAGGTAGATACTAGGCTATCTGCCCAAGGGCATTTATAAGCCTAGCCTGAATATGTCGGCTTTTGCCGCCCCATTAATTAATTAGCTGAGCCTGTGTCAAGCAGAGCCATAGGCATGATTCCCAGGGTGTATTTTCTATTTCCCATCCACTCATGAAGGTTCCTCTTAAAGAGTGATATTGAGGGGCTCTGCCTAATGTTATTTGGGATTTTGTTCCAAAGCATGGGGAGTCTCTATGATGGGAATCTGTCCCTCCAACATGTTTTATTTATTGTAGTGTCGAGGTTTAGCTTACTGGAGCATGAGGCTCGTAGTGACTTGGATTTCTTTAGGTGGAGCATGTTCATCAATTCTGAGTTGAACATGGCTTTGTAGGTTAGGCAGAGATCACCTCTGAGCAAGCAGTATGCCACTGAGTAAAGCCAGAGTTTTTTCAGTCTGGCTGCATATGGCATATGATTGAGGCCTGTGATCCTCTTGGTGAGGTACTTTTGTGGTCTCTCCAGCTGCTGATAGTGTCTTGTGAGGTACATCCCAAATGGGGCATTGTACTCTATGATGGGTCTGATGAGTGACGAGTAGAGGGCACTATAACCTCTTTATTTCTAGATGTGAACCCTTTAGTAATTAGATGGGCCACATAGAAGGATTTCCTAGCTACTTTGGTGATGTGATTGTCAAAAGAGAGATTACTATCTACCTGAGTCCCCAGGTCTCTTATTACCTCTTCTGACTTAAGAGGGCTGCCATCAATGTGGTAGTTCATGGGTGCTTTCTTTTTCCAAAATGGAATGACTATGCATTTTTTGGCATTTAACTTGAGTCCATGACTTTGACACCATGTGTCAGTCACGTTGAGGCACTTTTGGAGAATGTCCGTGTCAGCCGGAGTGTCAATTATGGCTCCCAGTTTGCAGTCATCAGCAAATTTTGTCAGCCACAGACCTCCTGTGTTTGCCTGCACTTTTGATAAATATATGCCGAACAGTAGGGGGCCCAAGACTGAACCCTGTGGGACACCACTTGCGACTGGTTTAGAGTCGGACATGGATCCTGCTATTCTTACCTCATGGGTTCTCTCTGTAAGCCGGCTGGCAACCCATCTCGTGATGTGGGGGTTTATGTTTAGGCTGGTGAGTTTGTCTATGATACCCGAGTGAGGAATGGTGTCGAAAGCCTTGGCAAGGTCTAGGTAGGCTGTATGAACCACCTTTCCCTCGTCAATGGCTTTGGTGACTGTTTCAAAGAAGTCAACCAGGTTCAGTAGGCATGATCTACCCTTAACAAAGCCGAACTGAGTCGAGTCAAGTGTTAGGAGGTCTCCTATGTCTTTGTTAATGAGTTCCATGATGATGCGCTACATAGCCTTGCAGACCAGGCTGGTTAGGCTTATGGGGCGATTGTTACTGGGGCAGTTGTTGCTCCTCCTTTGTGGAGTGGAATAACCGTTGCTGTGCGCCATTTCATGGGCATGTAACCTGTGGATAGGCTGAGATTGAATAGTTTTTGTAGATGAAGGATTACTTCGTCTTGTAGTTCGTGCAAGAAGCAGCCTGGAACACCATCTGTCCCCATTGATGCTGTGTTTTTGGCTTTTGAGAGAGCTATTTTTACCTGTGCTTCTGTGATTTCAGGGACGTTGGCCTCATTGTGTATTTTTGTGGGTCCTTCTGGGGGTGATAGGGAGGTGAAGTCAGCACTGAATCTATCTGCCAAGATGTTGGTGATATCCCTAGGTTCAGTATATTTTGTGCTATTTTGCACCAGCTTGGTGCATATCTGTGATTTACCACTTAGATTCTTAACATAGCCATAGAAGGCTTTGTGGTTATCTTTCAAATTCTTGGCTATTTTTCTTTTGAAGTTGGCCTTAGAAGATTTTATGAGGGATCTAAGTTTCTTACTAATACTGATCAGGGATGTCTTTCCTTCTTGGGATTTGCTTTTTTTCTGGACTAGTTTCCTCCTTCTATTGTATAGTTTGTTTATTGCAGGGGTCCACCAGACTGGTTTCCTACTCTTGGAGGAGTGAGTCTTGGTTTTACTAGGGATGGCACAATCCATACATCCTTGTAGGTGTTCATAGAGTGCATTTATAAAGATTTCAGCATTTTGGGCGGTGTTATCCTTAGACGTGGGAGGTGTGAAGCTTTCCACCTCTGTCTTAAGCTGTGTGAAGTTGGCTTTAGAAAAGTTTTTCACTGTGGTTTCCTTGGGTGCGGGAGATGGTGGGGTGTGGACATCCCTTGTGATTAGTTTATGGTCAGATCTAACCAGTGACTGGTTTACCTCCGGTGTGGAGCACCTGTTTCCCATGTTGGTGATGACCAGGTCTAATATATGTCCTACTCTGGTTGGGGAGTTTACCAGCTGATCCAGGGCATTTGAGTTGATAAATTCCAGGAAACTCTGGGCCTGGGAGTTAGTACTTGAGTAGTTTTCCCACTTGATGGAGGGGTAATTGAAATCGACCAGTATCAGAGTGTTTTGTAGGACCTTAATGTTTTCCAGTGTCCCCAGGAAGGTAGAGTGGTGGTCCTGAGACATGGAGGGTGATCTGTAGCAGGCCACAATTTGTATTGCAGTTGTGCCTGATGTTAGTTGCACATGGATGATCTCTGAGGTATCGTGTTGTGCCGCTAACCTGGAGGTGTGGGTATCCTTGATGAATATGGATACACCCCCCTCCTTTTGTGTTTCGGTCTGTGTTCTGTGGCCAAAATGTGTGATATGAGTTGTAGCCTGGTAGTGCTGGGGTGCTCTCTGGAGCCTTAAACCAGGTTTCTGTTATGGCACAGACATCGACATTCTCCATACTGAGGAGTGCTTCGAGTGCGTGCATTTTGAGATTTAAACTCCTGGCATTGAGTAGCATAATACTCATTTTCTTGATTTTTGTGCTGGTTACGGTGGTAGGTTTGACTTTTGGGCTTTGCCTAAAAAAAGGCAATATGGGGACAGCAAGAGCCTTGGGCCAGTATTCGAAAGCCTAGGGGTGACAGGTGCAAGCCGTCTCTTGCCAGGCTGACAGACACTGGATCCCCCTAGAATGACACCAGAAGCTTAGTCAGTTGTTGAAGTTGATCATTTTTTCTTTATACTGTGGTATCATTCTTGGTGAGGGCATGATGCTACTCAGGGTCAGGGTCATACCCACCTGGGCTACATGATCAGAGAGGTCTTCCATGTCTCTTTTTATGTAGTCCAGGGAGGTACGTCTCTGGTCATTCACACCAACATGAACAATGACAGAGTCATATTTGTACTTGTTCTGAAGTGACCTGAGTGCTTGTGTTATGTGGTGGATTCTGGCTCCCAACAGGCAGCTTACTGTTGCCTTCTCCTTGTCCAGTCTGGTGAGTGGGACGTCAGTGTGCCTGACTATAGAGTCTCCTATTACTAGTGTGTTAGGTATGCTATTTGGACTTAAAGGCTAAGAGTGTGTGGTACACTAATTTTGTGGTTTATGTATTGTAAGGTAGGTGATGTGCTGCTGCAGGTTGTTTGGGAGTCTGCTTTGGTGGTCTCTGTTTCTTTGGTAAGTTATTAGTTAGAGCCTCTGAATATGATTTTGTGTGTTTATGTGTATCTTTTGCCTGTGCTTGTATAGTTGGTGTATTTGATGCTGGAGGTGTGACGCAGGTGTTGACCTTCTCCTCTTGACTGACTGATTCAGTCACGGGTGGAGAGAGCTTAGTCTCCAGTTTGGCTGTATAGTTGCATCTCTCACATGTGTTAGAGTTGAGTGGTAGGAGGAGATGGTTGTCTGTGTACATGAGGCAGATGTGACATTGCCTCAGGATACCCAGATTCACTAGCTGGACAGGAGAATACACTGGAAATTGCCCTTTGGTCATGCCTGAATAATAGGGTGAGTTGTTTTATAACTTTGACTGGTTGGGGTGAATAAAGAGCCTTGCCCTGCTGGGCAATCAAATGCTGGAGTTGTGCTTACTATTAGCTTTAGCAAGTGCTGGGCGGTAGGTGTGTGATTTAGTGCTTAGGTTGAGAGTTTAAGTAGTTTCAAGGGAAAAATTGAAGTTGGGACTTTGTGGAGCCGGGAATAGTTTAGCCCTAGCTAACCCATGCTGTGCTTTGTGCAGAACCGCGCAAACGCGTTTTTTATGGCAGGGAAATGAAAGATAGAAATTAGCCCAAAATGGCCAATAAACTACAAACTTCTGGGCTGGGACCACTCCTCCAGGGATAGATAGGCTGCTCTAAGCTCCCCTCTCTCACAGGTGAACAGAGAAACTTCCCGCTATCCAAGTAAGGTATGGGCAACACAGAAACCTGAAACACAGCCCTGAATTCAGCCTAGCCTGAAAACCGGACAATACTAGTATAGGAAGGTGGGAAAAAGCAAGGATATATATATATTTTTCTGTTTAAGGCAGAAGGCAGAAAACAGCAGAAAATACACAAATACAGATAAAACGACTTTTTAAATGGACAGAAAGGCTAACGCACTTTAGTGTGTAGCCTACAACAGTTAAGCAAACTTTTTAACCAAACAAACGACTTTAAAAAGTGCAGACAGTCAGGTAAGTACAAAAGCAGATAAATACAAACTTAAATCACAGTAAACGCTGAAAAATCAGCGTTTAGGCAGAAAGCACTATAGCACAGATAAAAATGCAGAAAAAGGTACTTAAACCACTTCCAAAGTCTCTCTTAGTTTCTCCGCTGCTTGTAGACTCTGCAGGACACCAGTCTGGAGATTGCTGAGTTGAATACAAGCGCAAAAAAAAAAAAATACAATTCCAGTGTATAGTTTATACGTCATTGGAAGGCAAGTTATTGGTCTATAATTTTTAGGATAGCTTGCAGGTTCGCTCTTAAGTAAGAGTATTCTTTTTCCTCTTTTAATCAGGTTGGTATCTGTTCGGGGTATGCATATAAATAGTTCTTACTCATAGCTAAATCTTCATATAAAGATGTTAATACCTTCAGCCAGAAGTTAAGTACTGCATCTGGACCTGGGGTTTTCCAGTTAGGAGATTTTCTTAACTTTGTTTCAATTTCCCTGGCCATTACTTCTTCCCATTTCATATTCTGTACATTTGAACATTTTATTCTTTATTTTACATCTTCTATCCATTCAGCATCTTTGTTATGTTCCACAGGATCTTCATAGATATTCCTCCAAAATTTATCTATTTCTTCTTTTTTTTGGTGATGTTTCAATTCCTTTTGCCTTCTTTCCTAATTCTCTATAAAACTTTTTTGGGTCATCAAAAATTGCTTAGTTTGCACTTTTCCTTTATATTTATTGCATATCTTCCAAGTTTATTTGCCTGTGCTGTGCTTTAGTTTATTTATGACAGTGCACTGTAGATCCTGATCTGTTCTGATACTGTGCATTACTTTATCACGTCTATCTTTCTGAGCATTTTTGTTCATCTCTTCCCTCTTTTGTACTCTTCTAACAGTGACACTTCTTGTCTGAGTTGTTACTTTATAGCATGCTGCATGCTGCTTAGTATGATCCTCAAGAAGCAGACAGCTCAATCATTATTCCTGGAATCCTCCACACCCACAACAGCTAGACTCATTGTAAACTGTAGCACAACATCCTTCAGCTGTTAGTGATATACGGCAACCAGTAGCCTCACCAGATACCCCAAATGGATTTGTGCACAGTATACAGTAATGCAAGTAAGCAGCTATATCTAGTCTACCTCTAAGGGCCCTGACATGTATATAGTAGCACTTCAGTTTCACACAGAACAATATGATGCATGCAGTGCTCTGTACACATTATGCTACGCAGTGCATGGTTGAGTCACACTGTACAACTCAAGAAGAAAGGTAGTGTGGCATCACAGCCATCATCATTTGTATAAGTGTCGAGGGATATATGGACATAAAACTGTGTACATAACCAGAATTGTTGAGCTACTGGTCAATGAAGGCAGAAATATGGATCACAGAGAGGGGTCATCCGTGTCATACATTATTTCCTGTGTTGTGTCATGCTATATCATGCTGATAAGATGTACTATATGATTTAACAGCCTATGTAGGGCATTACTCTCAGGCAGCCATATTGTATTGTTGTAAATTTGTGGCAGTGGTTGCTAATTCTACTGCCTCAAAGGGAGTGCTGGCCTGGTGTGTTCAGGAGAGTAAAGTAATGCTATTTCCCTTGATCAGGCAGTTCAGATAGCATCTGTCTGGACCTTATGCAAGTCTGTTTCATACAGTGGATGAGTGTTATGACCAGCATCACCCATACCAATATCAAGACCTGCATTGCCGCAACAGAGGTAAAGCAAGACCATCTGCTGTTAGGGGTTCTGGCCCACTCCAAGAAATAGGCTGTTTGGTTGCTTTTACCAGCTTGGCAGTAGCTGGTGCATGTGGTAGAGGTAGTTTCACATGCAGCCAGATCTACCAATCTCAAGCTATCACCATGAGTCAGCAGCTAGGCATTTATGTGAAATGCAATCTTCAGCCTTCTTGTTACTGTGATCTAGTCTTATCTTCAATGTGATAAAGTTACATGCTCCCTAAGTTCCATGTTGCCTGGTGCCAAATGTCAGAATTTATACCACTGTAAACCATTATAGTTGATAAATATATGTTTGTTCATCTAATATTTCATATTTTGGAAAATATTCTTTGCAAAAACCTAAAAAGATGAAATGATGGAAGCAGATTTAAGTAATCAGTAAAGTATGAAGGGAACCTTGTAACAAATAGGTGGTCTAGGTGGACATGTCATGAGAGCTACATCAGAGCTGAAGGACAGATTGGGCTGGATAAGGCAATCGATGGCTGGCTGAAAAAGTGAATAAAATCAAGTGAATCACCAGGAATTTGACAGCCAGGAATGCTGGGAAAGTTTGTCTAGATGTTTCTCTTTTTTAAAGTAGTAAGTGACTGAGATAGACATATATGATTTGTAAAAACACTGATTTTACAGTATAGAAAATATACAACATTTAGCACCAAAATAAAGATTAGTAAATCTGAATTTTGATATATGTTAGTATACTCTACTTAGTTATTAAATTTTACCTATTTTTCTGTGGATGCAAAGATAAAATGCAGTTAATAATAAGCATCTGGGAAATGCTGTAGATTTATTTTAGTTCTAAAGATGAATGTGTCATTTTTCTTAGGATAATGTATAGTAACTCAGAGGTGGTTACATTTTAGTACAAAAAAGACTTATTATTTTGATGTGTGGGTATACATATGGATTAAACACCTAACCATAAACTTTTGATAAGAGACTGGTCTGATATGCGGCAGCTGATGTTTACTAAATCAAAATGTATAAACATGGCAGCCAACATAGTCTACTACCAAGAGATGAATGATTATTTGAAAGGTTGCGTAATTTTATTTATTTTTAGCATTGTACTGATAAACACTGGAACAAAATCTATAATAAATTGACTATCTGTGTGGAAGTATGTGAAGGAAAATTACTCAATTATTTGATCATTAAATTACATGGCAGCATTGTGGAATGCTCTGGGACAGTTATAATTCATCACTTTCATTAATTAACCGAATCATAGCATTAAGCAATAATTGACGATGTCGGTGTGGCATATTAAGATTTACCCATGATTGGTGTGGTTTAATCATGAGGGTGAAGCCTGAGTGATTAAATAAAGCCAACCATGGGTAAATCTTAATATACCACAGCACCGAGTTGGTTATTGCTATGATACAATGACATTATTTAAGAAAAAAATAACACTTACTTTTCTTAAATAATGTCTTTGTATAATTGCGCCGTGGTGTCCTTCCACTTCTGGTACATACCCTTTTGCCTTTTTTGATGTACTGTGCATGTGTATGGTACTTGCATTCCCATGCATACCCAGTACATCAGTGCTTTGGAAAGGAAGCAATGGATTAAAGAAGGTCTCCATTGCTCCTTTTTGCTTTTCTTTTTTTTTTTAAATTAAAAAAAAAAATGTTTTGGACAGTTTAGGGGTGGGAAAGAGACAGAACGGAGGAAATGCTAGGAAAATCAGGTACGTGTCTTTAGTTTTGAATAACGTACCTGATTTTCCTAGTATTTGTTCCATCCTGTCTCTCTGGTATGTTCGGAGTCTGGATTTCTGGTTGTATTTATTTATTGTTGTTAAAAAAAATGAAAAGTTATAATATATATCAATGGAAAAAAAGTCTGTTTGACATGACTTTTTCCATTGGTATATGCTCGGATTTACAATGGGCACACTGATTGGGCTGACCAATCAGCGTGCTCATTTTCGAATATTAATGGGCAGTCATTGTATAATATGAGTTATACTATGGCTTAAACAAGAAAAACTGGAGTTACGTAGTTTGGAACTATGGCATAATCTCATATTTGTGCAGGAGAGGTGGAGTTACAATTAGATGAGCTATCCTGTTACGAAGAAAATGACATAGAAAGGCCAAGAAAGCCAAGAAAATTCAACCACAGCTGAGTAGTTTTGGAGCCATGTGCATGAATATAGAGATTTGTTGCCATTTTCTATTTTAAAAGTATAGGTCACATAGGTCTATTAACAGATGTTTCGAACGTCTTAGCAGATTAAAAAAAAATGTAATTAAATTTGCAAGATCATATAGAACAGTCTAAGCTTATTTTTTTATAATATAATGTAGTCCACTCACATATAGTGATTTGACTTACTGTTCTTCTCTCCTACAAATAGCAAAGAAAAATGAACAACAGAAAAATACACACACACACACACACACACACACACACACACACACACACACACACACACACAAAAAAGTACAAAGACAGAAAAAAATAAAGAAAATGTGATGCGTATAGAAAAACAGATAAATGGATAATTTGTGGGCAAGGTGTTCCATATACATAACATTTGGTGCTATAAACAAAATTTTCCTTCAAAATTCAACACATAATGTGTTTTAAAGGCATATGTACAGACAAGGTGAATCTTATACAGATCTGGTTCTGCAATGTGCAGGTAAAATATGCATATATGGTAGGAATAAATAACATAGGAAAACTAAAATCCACAAATCACATTGACTCCCCTACTCATATATGATTGATACTCCAACAAATCCCCTTTACATGGCCTTTATTTGCATTCCTGCCTTTATTCTGTGCATTGGTTTCAATCTAGTTTGCGCTGTTGCAGGAGGTTTGATGTACAACAGTACAAGACACTTTTTAATTTATGAATGAACTGCATCATACAGAGATGTCAGATAAAGAAGTTAATCTTTGTTTGCAGTTTTTTTAAGAGCAACTCTTAAACATAGCAAATATTTATTTATGTATAGACCATATAATTTAAAGTTATCTACTGTTATTAAAAGATTATTAATTAAAAGTGGTTTCTATTTTCCTGCATGTCTGTACCTATTTTTCTGAGGGTCTACTACATGCACGAGACCCATTTGCTCAAGACACACATCCTCACTGCCACTCACTAGTGTCAGCAAGTGTCCCACTAACCCATCTCAAATAATGTTAACTATCCATACCAGAACCCTTATCCTGACCCTAAAAACCCTCAGACAGTACCTAACTTCAAAATGCACAACCCTAAATTCTCTATAGCAGCCTAAATCTAAATTCCCCTTTTTTCTGCCTAAATCTGAAATCCACTTCCACCTTCCATCCCCGATCATTCCCTAAACCTAAAATCCCCTTCCCTTCCTATCTATGATTACTGCCTAAACCTAAAATCCCAGTCTCCCTCCCTAACCCTAACGTCTTTATTTCTTCTTAAACATAAAATCCCTGTCCCCCTCCCTAATCCTAAAATCTCCTTCTCCTCCCATTTTTGATCACTCCCTAAACCTAAAATTCTAGTCTCCTTCCCTAACCCTAAAGGCGTTATTGCTTCCTGAACCTAAAATCTCTGACCCCTTCCCTAACCCTAATGTTCCAACTCCACTCCCTGCCCCCTCCCTAAAAGCATCTTCCCAGCTCCTCTTCCCATTTTATCAGGTCTACAGTGAACAGTTGCTTGCATCCATCTCCTAGGATAAGAGCAGATGGTGTGGAAGCTGCATCACTGAACTCATGTTCATGCTAGATCTCAAGTAGATGGTCAGATGGATTTACTGCCATTTGAGTCCATGGCTGTGAGTTCCAGGAAATTGAGCAGCTGGGGCTCAAGTGGCTATAGAACATGCTTTTATTAGAATGTGGCTATGCTTTTTGTTGTTGAGAATATATACATTTTTTGGCTTTAAGCAAGTCTGGAGGAACACAGTCAGAGAGACTGGATTAAGGACTTTTATTCATAACATTCTTAATGTTTTTATATCTATCTATATAGTTGTTCGAATGCATTTGTACTGCTGGTGATGTTGGCATAAGAAACACACTGAGTTGTGAGTTTCGTGTTCTGATCCTGGAGTAAGACTTGTTACAGATTTGCTCGTGGTGCATGATAAAATGGTAGGATCTTTCTATGGATGTCAGATTTCGAGAACAAGATGTTTGTGATGGAAGACCCTCTGGCTCTTATTAACAAGAAAGCTACTGAAAATGTAAAGCTAAAGTAATTGTCAGATCAGGAGAGATGCATAATTATTCATATTTTACTATTTACAACTATTATGCTGATTGAGTTTGTGTTTAACATGAAGGGATGAGAAAAATTTCTTTTAGGTTTGTAATGTTCATGAATTCTAATGCTTTGCAATGAGAATTTTGGATACTTTGAATATCATTTGTATCAGCAATTAACAGTTAGCAAGACTGACCAAATGTATGAATTTTAATGAAGCTTGTATCATTTTTTATGTGACAGTGAAACCACTTGTTTCCTAATGCTTCATTCATTCATTCACTCTCCACTAACCCACCTACTCTGATTCAGGTTAGCAGGGTACAAACACATATCTTACCACTCATTTGAGACAATGCAGTGGCTAACAATTTCAGGACAGGACATAGATACAAACACACACAGACGCACACAGACACACACACACACACACACACACACACACACACACACACACACACACACACACACACACACTCATTCAAATATGATATGCATGACTTGTGCATCTATAGGAAATTTGAAGGATTATAACTTATTCTATAGGATGCGTTTGGAATGTAGGAGTAAGCTGAAACAGCCAGAAAAACCCAAACAAAGGTAACCATGACATAAAAACTCTATAAACAGGGTATCACAACCAAAAGCAAAGAGGAAAACCAAGCACAGTGACACATCATTAAACTTTGCACTGTCTGTTGCCATCCTCTTATTATATTAAACTTAAATATCAGCCACAGAAATGTATAGCAAACCAAAATGTAAAACTTCACATGCCGTTCAGTTAGCTCTATCACAGCAATCATTCATATCTGAGAGTACTAGCCAGAAAAGTGTTCCCCAGAACATAGCCCTTTCGAACATCACTGAACTCCCTACTGGGACAGAAAATTAACTTGTTGGATCTGCTTATTTAGCATGTTGTGTGTGGGCAGGTCATAGCAAATTTTATTATTTTCCGATGTATATATTTTTTTTTTGTTTTGAGCACCTTTTACAACAGTATAAATAAATAAATAATAGTTTCCGTTCAGATTACAAGGCTGTAATGGAGTAGCATATTTTAAAAAGATTATGTTTGTTTCCTATCACTGATATGATCTTTGGCCTTTAGGCTAAGAAAAGAAATGAGTCATCACTTACAGAAGCTTTCACTCACAAACATCCAGCCAAATAAATCAGTAATAAGAAATCACTTCAAGGAAATCTGTTAAACTGTACTAAACCCATCACCAACTTAGAACCACAACTCAAACAAATTTTTCAAAATGATGCCAATGGTCAACTCTTAAAATTATTATCAATCCAAATAAAACAAATGTAATGTGATTCTCTACCTCACATAAAAAAGCAAATATAAAACCCATTATACTCAGAGACACACAAAACAACATGATCCCTTTTCTTACTCAATAAATATATTCAGGAATCAGACTTAATCCCTCGCTTACATTTACAACCCTTATTCACAATATCAATAAAGTCCTCTCACAAATAAAACTTATTGCTATAAGATGTGTCACTTGCTAACCCCCCAAAGCTAGATTAGCTATTGCTAAGAATGTACTACTCCCCAAATGTGAGTAATGTCTACCCTTACTAACATTTCACTCATCTTATAATAACCAGAGAATGCAAACTGTGGAGAATAAAATCTCCAGATTTGAGCTGCTTGCTGAATCACATAAACATCATTGTGACCTCATAAAAGGTGTTAGCTGGCTCTCAGTATTGGACAAATTCACTTTCTTCTGGAGCAGTCTTATTTTCAAAATATTAAGACAAAGGTATTAACCTCCTTTTAGATCCAAAGTAGCACTCAGGGAACATTGTTACTCATTAAGAGACAGTGCTGGCAAGTGAATCCTTCTCATCCATCCAAGAGTAAGCAAAAAAGCCTTCTCACATTTAGGAGCCTCTAACTAGAGCTACCTTCCTAATGGAATCAGAATATTCTACCAAAGAATAATTCAGACAAATACTATGAAAGCACCTCAGCAATGGAAGCAAATGTAATTACTTTATGGATAATAGTTAATTCAAGCAACTCTGGATCTAGATGTAGCTGCTGAGCAATGGTGGTATTTGTTTTCTATAAAGTTCAAATGAAAAAGTCACCACCATAAAAGGTACAAGCAAGCAAAATCTGAGGGTAATGCTACTCAATGCTAGAAGTCTAAACCTCAAAATGCACTCACTCGAGGCACTCCTTAAAATGGAGAACATTGACATCTGTGCAGTGACAGGGACCTGGTTCAAAGCTCCAGAGAGCACCCCCTGCATTACCAGGCTACAATTCATACCACACCTTTCGGCCACCTAACCCAGAATGAAGCACTAAAGGTGGAGGCGTGTCCATATTCATTAAGGATATCCACACCTCCAGGCTAGTTGCACAGCATAATGCATCCGAGATTATCCAAGTGCAACTAACTCTGGGCAAGACCGCAATCCAAATTGTAGCTTGCTACAGACCCCCCACCATGACCCAGGATTCCCACTCCTCATTTCTTGATACACTGGAAAGTATTAGGGTACAACCCAACACCCTAATAATGGGTGATTTCAACTACCCCACCATTAACTGGGAAAACTACTCATGTACCAACTCTTTTGCTCAACGTTTTCTAGAATTCATAAATTACAACGCCTTGGATTAACTTATTCACACCTCCACCAGGGGCAGCAATATCCTAGACCTCGTCATTACCAACATGGGAAACTGGTGTTCCACACCAGAGGTCAATTCCTCATTGGTCAGATCCGACCACAAGCTAATCAGCCTAGACATCCACATCCCACCCCCACCCCCAATTAGGGAAACCATTGTAAAAAACTTCTCCAAAGCCAACTTCACACTTCTTAAGACAGAAGTGGCAAACTTCACGACACCCATGCAGATGGACAATAGAGGTATGACTGCTGAATCCTACACAAATGCACTTTATAAGCACTTACACGAGTGCATGGATCATGCTTTCCCTAATAGAACCAAGATGTTATCCTCCAAAAAAAGGAAGCCAATCTGGTGGTTCTCTGCCATAAACAAACTCTACAACAGAAGAAAGAAACTGTTGCAAAAAAGAGTAAAATCCCATGACTGGAGGAACTCCCTGGTCAACCTCAGTAAGAAGCTGAGATCCCTCATAAAATCCTCCAAAGCTAGTTACGAAAACAAAATTGCCACTGACTCTAAAGACAACCAGAAAGCATTCTATAGCTATGTCAAGAATCTCAATGGCAACATTCAGATCTGCTCTGAGTTACAGCACAATGGCACTAAATATACAGAACCAACTGATATTGCCAACATCCTAGCAGATAGGTTCAGTGTTAACTTTACCCCCGTCTCACCCCCTAGAGGGCCCATCTCTATACCGGAAGAATGCAAAGTTCCTATAGTCACGGCTACACAGGTAAAAAACACACTCTCCAAAGCCAAGAACACAGCATCCATGGGACCTGACAATATCCCAGCCTGCGTTCTACACAAACTATAGAATGAACTGGCACCCTACCTAAGTACCATGTTCAATCATAGCCTCACCTCAAGCTTTGTACCCCTGAATGGCGCACCACAACGGTTATCCCACTCCACAAAGGTGGAGCCACGACAGACCCCGGGAACTACCGCCCCATTAGCCTGACGAGCCTGGTCTGCAAGGCCATGGAACATATCATCATGGAACTCATAAATAAAGACATTGGTAATCTCCAAACTCTGGACCCTTCCCAGTTTGGATTTGTAAAAGGCAGATCATGTCTCCTAAACCTGATTGACTTCTTTGAAGCAGTCATCAAAGCCATAGATGAGGGTAAAATGGTTCACACAGCTTATCTAGATCTCGCCAAGTCTTTCAACACCATCCCCCACTCTGGAATTATAGATAAACTCACTAAACTAGGTACAAATCCCTATGTCACAAGATGGGTTGCCAACTGGCTCATGGACAGAACCCGCACTGTGAAAGTAGCAGATTCCAAATCCGACTTCAAACCAGTGACAAGTGGAGTACCACAGGGTTCAGTCCTGGATCCTCTCCTGTTTGGTATCTACTTCTCTGAAGTGCAGGCTAATGCAGAAGGTCTTTGGCTAACAAAGTTTGCAGATGACTGCAAACTAGGAGCCATAATCGAAACTCCTAACGATGTGGACAAACTACAAAAGGGCCTCACTGAGACAGATACCTGGTGTCAAAGCCATGGCCTGAAGCTCAATGCCAAAAAGTGTATTGTCATCCCCTTTGGTAAAAACTCTGTACCCATGAACTACCACATAGCTGGTAGTCTACTTAATGCCGAAAATGTGATAAGAGACCTTGGGACACAGGTGGACAGTAGTCTCTCCTTTGATAATCACATCGCCACAGTGGTCAGGAAATCCTTCTTCGTGGCTCATCTCATCACAAAAGGATTCTCATCCAGAAAAAAAGAGGTCATTGTTCCCCTCTCCTCATCACTCATTAGACCCATTATAGAGTACAATGCCCCTTTTGGTATGTACAACAACTGGAAAGACCACAGAAATACCTCACAAAGAGGATTACTGGCCTCAAACAGATGCCCTACGCAGACCGTCTCAAAAAACTACAGCTTTACTCCATTGCATATCGCCTACTCAGGGGCAATCTCTGCCTAACATACAAAGCTATGTCAAACCCAGAGCTATTGGACATGCTCCACTTAAAGAAATCCCAATCCCTCCGAGCTACACACTCTAGGGACCTAAACCTTGTTACCACAATAAACTGAACATGCTGGCAGGATAGATTCCTGTCCCAGAGACTTCCCATACTCTGGAACAGACTACCTATCTATGTCAAACAGAGCTCTTCATTAGAACTCTTCAAGAAAAATCTTGATGATTGGATGGGAAATGGGAAATTCACCCCAGGGATCACTTCTGTGGCTCTGCTCGACAGGGGCACAGGAAAATAATTTTCTTGGGTGGCGAAAGCCAGGGTACATTTTTTGGCTAGGCTTATATAGGCCCTAGGGCCAATAGCCTAGTACCTGCCTATGAACCTATGAACCTATTGCCTTGGATAATTTATGTTGACTCTGGATTTACTTGTCTATTTTATATGTTACCTTCTGTTTCTATTTCTATTTCTGTATGTGTCTGCTAGATGAGCCTTGTTTATGGCTGAAAAGGGTCAATTTGACAAGCCCACTTACCCAGTCAACAAACCTACATAAATAAAATAAGTGGGAGATTTATGCATCTTCTAACATGTATGCCCACAGATTTCTAAATTTCAATGCAAACTGCCTACACCACTTCATCTGTACACATCAACCAAGGGTGATAAAATCTCAGACTTGGTCATTACCAGTATATCAAAAATTCCACTACACAATGGAATAGGACTCAGCTTGACTTTATTGTCCAGAATAAACTCTTGTCACATAAAAATGACTTCATTAGACTCTGATGAAGTTATTTCAGTGAGACAAAAGTTATTTCTTTGGCAAATAAAGTTGTTTTGAATACCATTCCATTGTTTTCATTTTTTTCTAAACTTGTGTTCTACACAATTTTTATCCCACCGATATAGGACAGCTCTGATCTCTACCAGTTATAACCCACCCTGGTCAAATCGGACCAGAAATCAATCACATTCAACTTGAGATTGAAGACAGAGACATTCTCCAGCACGTCCATATTTAGAGATTATGCCAAGGTTAAGCTATTGAAACTGAGTGATGACCTGGTTAAATTTAACACCCCCTTCCAACTTAATGAGCCTACTACTTATTCAGAATTATTAACCACCAAATTCTACACACGTGTGAGTAACAGCACAAATGCATCTGTCCCCCTTCAAAGTAAATACAATGCCATATTCAAAATTAACCCCCTGTGGTAGAATCTGAACAGAAACAGGATCTAGAACAACAAAAAAAGAAATAGTAAATGTAAAAATAAATATAAATCTTAAGATGCAAAAAAGTCTTCTTTTTAACTTAATAGGTAACTCCAGACTCTGAGCAAATCATCCAAAACAGGTTATGGGGGTAATTATAGCCACCCAGGCAAGGGACAAAGTACAGTTGTGTACACTTACCATAAATGTAGATGTTCGAGTGTATTCACTGTTGCAGTCATTACATTCGGGTAATCTGCTGGCAGGTTACCCTCAGTCAGCCTGAATTCCAAAGTCTTGGGTCTTGCGTCAGTTGCCGTCTCCTCTTCCATGACGTCAGGTCATCAGGGGTATAAAACATGCAGCCGACGCCATTTTCTTTAGTTTTTCTTTCCCCCGATGTCAGGTGCTCCCAAAAAGGTTGCAAAAAATATATATACATATATAGATGCATCAATATAAACTTTACCTTCATCTACAAGCAAATACATTACATAGGTTGTAGAAGATAGAGAAGGAAAGATAAATTCCAGAATGGCAGGGGGATGGCGGGAGGGTAACTTGGACTGCAACAGTGAATACACTCGAACATCTACATTTATGACTATGTTCTTCGTGTTTCACTGTTGTAGTCATTACATTTGGGTACAATCCCAAAGCTATGGTTGGGAGGCTGGAGCTAAACAGCATTACGTGCGGCTATAAGGCCCTGCAGAACTGCAGTGGCAAAGCCTGCCCTGGACTTAGAGTAGAGAGGCAAATGATAATGCTTTGTAAAGGTGTGAACAGAACTCCAAGTAGCAGCCTCTAGAATGTCTTTGGTTGGTACTCCTCTGAGAAAGGCTGCTGAAGTAGCTGCAGCTCTGGTGAAATGAGACCTAATGCCCTTGGGCACAGGTTTACCATGATGTAAGCAGCAGAAACATATGCAGTGGCTTATCCACTTTGAAATTGTCTGCTTTGAACTAGCCTTTCCTTCTGATCCTGCAGCATATGTCACTAGTAATTGCTCAGTTTTTCTTAGAGCTTTAGTCCTGCTCAAGTAGAAATCTTAGCTGTCTGTGTACGTCCAAGGAATGCAGAATTCTCTCCCCCTTGTTCTGTGGATTTGGATAAATGGTTGGCAGATGAATTGTTTGGTTAAGAGCCACACTGGAAACCACCTTAGGCATAAATGTAGGATTTGTTCTCAGAGACGCCCTGTCTGGGTAAAAAATGATAAAAGGCTCTACAGCCATGAGGGCCTGTAGCTCTGAAACTCTTCTTGCTGAAGTAATTGCTAGTAGCAGAGCTGTTTTCCAAGATAAGAACTTTATATCAGTGGTAGCAGCTGGTTCAAATGGAGGCAGGGTGAGCTTTTCCAACACATAATTGAGGTCCCATGCAGGTAATGGTGATCTTCTAGGAGGCCTTAAATTTTTGGCTCCTCTAAGATACTGCTTTAGTAAAGGATGAGAAAAGATTGGTGGCTCTGTATTGTAATGAGCCGAAATGGCAGTGGCATGGATTTTAATTGATGAGAAAGATGGGCCTTTGTCAAGCATCTCAATTAAATATTGTAATATCTGAGGAATATTTGGTTCTGCTGTATCAGTTCCTTGTGCTTGATTCCAAGCACAGAATCTCTTCAATTTGTCAGCATAAGACTTTCTAGCACTAGGCCTTCTGGCTTCCAAAATGACATCCATTACAGCTTTACTGAGAGGTGTTGTTTGTATAACTACATGATCAGCCATGCTGACAGGTTCAGTGTCTGTAGTTGATTGTGCAGGATCTGATTGTTTTGCTGGGACAGTAGTTAAGGTCTTTGAGGTAAGGTCCAAGCATGGTATTGAGACAAGTTCCTTAGGACTGGGTACCAGTATTGGCGGGGCCAGTCTGGGGCAATTATTATCATCTTTGGTTTCTCTTGTCTGACTTTTAGGAGGACCTTGGGGAGAAGAGGCAGAGGAGGAAAGGAGTAAACTGATAGGTTTTTCCAACTGAAGGATAGGGCATCCACTTTCCATGATTGTCTGTGATAAGTCCTTGTGCAGAATCTTTTCAACTGATAATTTTGAGGAGAGGCAAATAGATCTATGTCTGGGCCCCCCCCATTTCTCTGTTATCATGTTGAAGACTTGTGGATTTAGTTTCCACTTATGAGGATCCATAAGGTTTCTGCTTAAATCGTCTGCCAGAGTATTTTGCTTTCCTGGCAGGAATTGAGCTTGAAGATGTATTTGGTAGGTCAAAGCTGTGTTCCACAGTGCCATGGCTAATCTGCAAAGGGGTCATGAGTGTGTGCCCCCTTGCTTGTTTATATACCACATGAACGTGGTGTTGTCCGTCTTTATCAGTAGTTGTCCTGGATGAAGTAAGCCCCTGAAGGCTGTTAGGGCATTTTGAACAGCTAGCATCTCTTTCTGGTTGATATGTAGATGCATTTGTTTTGGGGTCCATATGCCCTGAATGCATCTTCCTGCCATGTGGGCCCCCCAGGCATAATCTGATGCATCTGTTGTTAAGGTTTGGCTGGCAGGGGGTAGAGTGAAGGCCCATCCCATGTTTTGGTGACATGCCTTTGCCCACCATAGAAACTCCAGTTGTAAGCAGGGAATGAGAGGAATCATTGCTTCCAGACTGTGAGAATGTTGACTCCATAAACTTTTTAGGTACCATTGAAGTTTCCTCATATTTAGTCTTGCATATGGAATCAGTAGGATGCAGGATGCCGTGAAGCCCAGAGTCTGCAGAATTTGTCTTGCAGATAACTGGGTTTTTGTTGCCATCAATTTGAAGTAAGTAGTCAGTTGCCTTTGCTTGTCTGGCATGAGGTAAGCCATCTGGGCAGTTGTATTCAAGCTTGCACCCAGGAATGTTATCTCTTGAGAGGGTACCAGTTGTGATTTATTTTCGTTTATTGTGTACCCTAGGCATGCTAGAAGCCTTTTCACAAATGCCAGGTGTCGAAGAAGAATGTCCTTGTTCTCTGCTTGAATGAGACAGTCATCCAAGTAAGGATATATTTGTATACTTCTTTGTCAGCAAAATGCAATTACTGGTGCCAGGCACTTTGTAAAGACCCTGGGCGCAATAGATAAGCCAAAGGGCAGTGCAGAGAATTGGTAATGCATTAAGCCAGCCTTGAATCTGAGGTATCCTCTGCACGATTGTCATATTGGGACATGCAGGTATGCCTCTTTTAGGTCTAATGTCACCAGCCAAGCATTCTTGCCCAGCACGGACAGAAGCTGCTGCAAAGTCAGCATTTTGAATTTTAGAATGTCCAGATATGTGTTCAAAATCGATAAATCCAGTATTGGCCATCAGGCCTTGTCCTTTCTGGGTACCAAGAACAGTCTTGAGTAAAAACCTTGTCCTTTTTCCTGCTCTGGTACTGGCTGAATGGCCCCCATATCCATGAGGGACATAACCTGTTTCTCTGCCCATTGATTTTTTG
Source organism: Protopterus annectens (assembly GCF_019279795.1). Taxonomy (NCBI): domain Eukaryota; kingdom Metazoa; phylum Chordata; order Ceratodontiformes; family Protopteridae; genus Protopterus; species Protopterus annectens. The sequence continues at coordinate 1,024,981,288 of NC_056741.1, read as the reverse complement.
GCAGATCTGGCCAACCATTTGCCATTGGCAGAGAGTGGAAATGGAATCTGTATCCCTGTGATACTATGTTTAGTACCCACTTGTCCTGGGTTATTAACTGCCAATTTTGAGCAAAAAGTGCTAATTTTCCCCCTGTGGGTGCTGCCAAAAGATAAGTGCTTGGTGTAGGTAGAGGGAAGTCATTGGGATTGTTTTCTGTAGGTTTGCGCTTTATCTCCTCCAGATTTAGAGGTAGAAGCGCCCCATTGCTTTGACTTGTATGTATTTTGCACCTGGTATTTGGAACCCTTAGGGCATCTGGATTTGCCCCTTTGAGCTCTGTCTGACACCGGAAAGGACCAATTTTTTGTAGGCCCGTGTCTATTGAATCTTGGTGGCTGCACTTGTAAGAAGTCTGTAACAGTTTGCATAGACTTAGCTTTGTCTTCCATTTTCTTTAAAACCTCTTCTGCCTTAATACCAAACAGAGAATCATGTTGTAAAGGTGCATCTAGCAATTTAGCTTTAACATGATCAGGCAAATTTTGTTCCTTTAGCCAGGCATGCCTCCTAATCACAGATCCAGTAACTGTGGCCCTGTAGGAGGCCTCTAAGCTAAGGAGTCAAAACCACATTGCAAAGTATGCTTTCCAACCTGTTCAGCTGCATGCAATAATTCCTGCAATTCTTTATTTTCTGCACATTCAGAAATCAACATCATTTTCTGTTTCAGCAATCTCATAACATGTTTTTGGTACTTAAGCATATGAAATTGACAGTTTAAGGCCCTGATTGCCAAGGTTGCAGATGTATAAACCTTTTTTTCCCATCTGTCCAGTGCCCTTGAATCTCTGTCAGAGCGGGTAGGATTTTTTGCTGTGAAATAGTTTCAGGATCAGCAGCAGAGTTTCTAAATAAAAATTTATGTGAGTCAGGGACCTTGTAATATCTGCCAGGCTTACTGGGAGCCGGAGATAAGGAGTCAGGCGTCAAGCTTGACTCCAAAAACACCTCATCCACAATGTCTAAAACAGGGGGAATGGCTAAAGGCCTGTGCTGAGGGAGAAGAAGGAAATCCCTGAGCCTCTTTTTTGATTCTGAGAAGTCTTGACTCTCCCAGTGAAAATGCTCCCTCAAAGTATGCAGGGTTTCTCCAAATGAATAATCCTCAGGAGGAGATGCAGATGGTATAGACTCCTCTGCATCAGAATCCTCATAGGGAGGTATAGATAATTCCTGATCAGAAGAGGAATCAGAAGAAATAGAAACCTGATCTGAAGATTCATAATCAGTGTCTTGTCTAGGCCTCATATCTGGAGGGGGATGGGTACCCCTGATCAAGGTAATAAGGTCTTCAGCCATTTTGATCATCTGTTTTTTAGGCATAGAGGCCTGTGCACGTGGCTCATGCATCAGTTTTTTAGTTTTAGAAGTTGTCTTTGTCTTTGGTTTTGCAGCTGTCGTTGGTTTTATATACAAATGTTGAGGTCTGAATACACCCTCAGAAACCGGTGCCTGCTCAGCAGCTCTGGACCCATCCGAGGGAGATACATCCGTCATTCCAATACCGTGAGTATCTTGCGACATGCCGGACTCCACATGAGTGTAGGTAGAGGCCTGTGACTCGAAGGTAGCGGGTATCAGGGGCTGCGAAAGCACCTCACTGAGTACCGGCGAACAGGCGACTGGCTTAGGAGAAGCTTCGTCATTGGTTTTGGATCTCGACTGCCTTTCTCTGTCCTTTTTTTTGCATTTTTTATGTACTCAAGTAGTCGGATTGCTATCTAATGACATTTCTGGGTAGTTAAATCTGTTTCCAAAATACTTTGAGGCAAAAATATACCGACGCTTAATAGTGCGTTGGTTAAATCTAGCACAAAACTGACAGCCAGGCATGTTGTGATCAGGGCCTAGGCAAGGAATACAGTATAAATGGAAACACAGACCTATTGCATCTGCATACCCAACACATAAACACACAAAAACATACTCGGAGGCTCTAAATAAAAATCTGCCTAAACAGAAAAGACCTCCTAAGCAGATATCCAAGCAATAGCCACCCCTCAACAATGCCCACGAATCACATATCTCACAAAATCAGTGTGCCTCACAGTCACAGCCCTTAAGGCCAAACAGCACACCAAATACACTTGTTATAGGGGACACTATTGTCCGGCACACTGATGTCCCACTCACCAGACTGAACAAGGAGAAGGTCACTGTAAGCTGCCTGTCAGGTGCCAGGATCCACCACATAACGCAAGCACTCAGGTCACTCTAAAGCAAGTACAAGTATGACTCCATCATTGTCCATGCTGGTGTGAATGACTTGAGATGTACCTCCCTGGACTACATGAAAAGAGACATAGAGGAGCTCTCTGACCATGTAGCCCAGGCTAGTATGACCCTGACCTTGAGTAGCATCTTGCCCTCACCAAGAATGATGCCACAGTATAAAGACAAAATGATCAGTTTCAACATTTGGCTAAAGTATTGGTGTCATTCAAAGGGGATCCAGTGTCTGTCAGCCTGGGATAACATGCTCGACAAGCCACGTTGCTTCGCTAGGGCCGGCTTGCACCTGTCACCCTTAGGCTTTCGTATACTGGCCAAGGCTTTTGCCACCCCCATAGTGCCTTTTTTAGGCAAGGCTCAAAGGATAAACCCACCTCCATAGACAACCCAAGGATAAAAATACTAAAGGTAATGCTACTCAATGCCATAAGTCTAAACCTCAAGATGCACGCACTCGAGGCTCTCCTCAGTATGGAGAAAATCGATGTATGTGCAGTAACAGAAACCTGGTTCAAGGCTCCTGAGAGCACCCCAGCACTACCAGGTTATAACTCATACCATGCGTTTCAGCCCAAAAACTCGGACCGAAGCACAAAAGGAGGGGGAGTATCTGTATTCATCAAAGATACCTACACCTCCAGGTTAGTGGCACTGCACGAAGCATCGGAAACCATCCATGTGCAACTAACAGCGGGCAAAACTGCCTTTCAGTTTGTAGCCTGCTACAGAACACCCTCCCTATTACAGGAACCCCACTTGGCATTCCTGAGAACACTGGAGAATATGAAGGTCTCTCCAAACACTATGTTATTGGGTGACTTCAACTACCCAAACATTGACTGGGAAAACTACTCAAGCCCAAACACCCTCGCCCAATGGTTCCTTGAATTTATAAACTCTAATGCAATGGAACAACTGGTCACCACTCCCAACAAGAGGGAACAACATATTGGACCTGGTCATCACCAACATGGGGACTCTATGTTCCACATGAGAGGTAAACCCCTCATTGGTAAGATCAGACCATAAACAAATTTCCCTAGACATCCATATCCCATCCCCACCCCCAGCCAAGGAAATCACTGTAAAGAATTTCTCAAAAGCCAACTTTGCACTTCTCAAGACTGAGGTGGAATCCTTCAAAGCCCCTGGGCCAGAGGATAATACAGCTCAATCCGCAGAATCCTTTACAAATGCATTCTATGAGCACCTGCAGGAATGCATGGATCGTGCTATCCCAAATAAAACCAAGACTCACTCCTCCAAAAACAGGAGACTGGTCTGGTGGACCCCAGCCATAAATAAGCTATACAACAGAAGGAGGAAGCTACTACATGACAGAGCAAAATCCCAAAAAGGGAAGGCATCTCTGATCAGTATTAGCAAGAAACTTCGATCCCTCATAAAATCATCAAAGGCCAGTTTCAAAAGAAAAATTGCCCTAGACACTAAAGATAATCACAAGGCCTTCTTTAGTTATGTCAGGAACATGGGCGGCGGAAACTCCCAGATATGCTCTGAATTGTTGCATAATGGTACAAAATATACCGAACCTACAGACATAGCCAACATCCTGGCAGACAGATTCATCGCAAACTTCTCCCCCCTCCCCCCCCCAAAGGAGCAAATGCCTATCCCAACTGAATGTAACCTCCCTGACATCACAGATGCACAGGTGAAAGCTGCCCTCTCCAAAGCAAAAAACACAGCATCTATGGGACCAGACGGTGTCCCAGGCTGTGTCTACACGAGCTCCAAGAAGAACTGAACCCTCACATTAAGTCACTGTTCAAACTTAGCCTTACTACAGGATATGTACCCAAAGAATGGCGTACAGCTACAGTGGTCCCACTCCACAAAGGTGGTGCCACAATGGACCCTGGAAACTATCACCCCATAAGCCTGACTAGTTTGGTCTGTAAAGCTATGGAGCGTATTATCATGGAACTCATAAACAAAGATATTGGGATCCTCCAGACACTGGACCCTACCCAATTCGGCTTTGATAAGGGCAGATCTTGCCTCTTAAACCTAGTTGATTTCTTTGAAACAGTTACCAAAGCCATAGATGAGGGCAAGGTAGTCCACACAGCCTACCTGGACCTTGCAAAAGCCTTCGACACAATACCCCACTCGGGCATCATAAATAAGCTTACCAGCTTAAATATCAACCCCTATATCACAAGATGGGCTGCAAACTGGCTCAGAGATAGAACTCACATGGTCAGAATCACAGGTGCCATGTCCGAATCCAAACCAGTTACAAGTGGCATCCCACAGGGCTCAGTTCTGGGACCACTCTTGTTCGGCATATACTTCTCTGAGGTTCAAGCTAACACGGGGGGATTATGGTTGACAAAGTTTGCAGATGACTGCAAACTGGGGCCATAATCAAATCTCCAGCTAACACAAGCATCCTCCAAAAGGGTCTCACAGAGATGGATGCATGGTGCCAGAGTCAGGGCCTCAAGCTAAATGCTAAAAAGTGCATAGTCATCCCCTTTGGGAAAAACAAGGTGCCCACAAATTACCACATAGGTGGTAATCCATTAAGTACAGAAGAAGTAATTAGAGATTTGGGGACCAACGTAAATAGTAATCTCTCCTTTGATAATCACATTGCCAAAGTGGTTAGAAAGACCTTCTATATAGCCCACCTTATCATGAAAGGGTTCGCATCTAGATCAAGAGAGGTCATTGTGCTCCTCTACTCATCACTCATCAGGCCCATAATTGAATACAATGCCCCTTTTGGGATGTACCTTACCCGACACCTGTAGCAACTGGAGAGACCCCAAAAGTACCTCACCAAGAAGATCATGGGCTACAAACAGATGTCCTATGCAGCTCGACTGAAGAAACTCCAGCTCTACTCAGTTGCTAACCACCTACTCAGAGGCGATCTATGCCTGACGTACAAAGCCATGTCAAACCCAGAATTAATGGACATGCTCCACCTCAAAAAAATCCAAGTCCCTTAGAGCTACATGCTCCAGGGACCTAAACCTCAACACAAAAATAAATAGGACATGCTGGAGGGACAGATTCATTTCCCAGAGGCTCCCCTCACTCTGGAATAGAATCCCAATTCATGTTAGACATAGTCCCTCGCTAACCCTCTTCAAGCGAAATCTGGACGCGTGGATGGGAAATTGCAAATTCACCCCTGGGATCTCTTCTGTGTCCCTGCTAGACAGAGGCACAGTAAACTAATCTTAAAAGGGTACCTTCTGTGACCTACTTTACAGAGGCACAGTAGGCTAATCTAATAGGGAGGCGGAAGCCAAATACACTCTGGCTAGGTTTATAAATGCCCTAGGGCAGATAGCCTAGTATCTACCTATGAACCTATGAACCTATGAGGTATTTTCTTCCCACAAGTAATACAATTATTAACTTTTTCTAACATCGGTATGGAGCAAGAAAAAAGTTTCCCCAATGGGTTACTTAGCTTTAGTGACGACTTCGTTTCTGAAACTCAAACTCAAATATTTCAGTAGTCGGCCGACCGGCACTTGCGAAATGCTTCTGCTTTGGGCACCGCGCGGCAAAAAAGACTAAAGAAAATGGCGTCGGCTGCATGTTTTATACCCCATAACAACCTGACATCATGGAAGAGGAGACAGCAACTGATGCAGGTCCCAAGAATTTGGAATTCAGGCCGACTGAGGGCAACCTGCCAGCAGATTACCCAAATGTAATGACTGCAACAGTGAAACACTAAGAACATCCACAAAGCCTTCTTTAAGAATGTAAAAAATTAATTAATTAATTAATTTAAAAAACTTATAAACAATGGCCAGTACTTTGCAGGGCTAAGAGAAAATGATATCACATATCCAGAGCCAGAGGACATAGCTAATCTACTAATGTATAAATTTAGTTCTAACTTCATCCTCTCCTCCTATATTCCCAAATCTCATACCTGCACCCAGATCCCACCTCAAATCTTTCATAAACAAGTCCTAAAGGCACTAACCAAAGCCAAGAGCCTTGCTTCTATGATGCTAGAAAGCATATTGGGCTGCTTATTGATCAGCCTTAAACAGGGCCTGTCAGAGCACCTACAGGCATTAAATGTTAGCCTCCAAACAGGCCTTGTGTTTTATGAATTGAGGACAGCAACTGACATTCCATTGCACAAAGGTGGAACATCAGTGGATCCAGGAAATAATAGACCAATAAGTTTGACCAGCTTCATCTGTAAGGCCATACAAAAGATCATCATGGAATTAAAAATGACATTGGTAACGTACAAACTCTTGATCCAAGCCAGTTTGGATTTGTCAAGAGCGGATCCTACTTACTTATCCTGGTTGACTGAAGGCAATTCAAAACACACTGCACATCGAGACCTTGCAAAGGCACTGGACACCATCCAATACTTGGGTATCACAGTTAAACTATCTCATCTAAATGTTAATCCCTGTGTAATTCATTGGATAGCAGACTGGCTCCCAAATCAAACCCAGAACATTAGGTTTGGCTGCTCTACTTCTTACAAAAGACATGCTATTAGCAGTGTACACCAGGATTCATTACATGTTATTAGCAGTGTACACCAGGATTCACTACATGTTATTAGCAGTGTGCACCAGGATTCACTACATGTTATTAGCAGTGTGCACCAGGATTCACTACATGTTATTAGCAGTGTACACCAGGATTCAGTCCTTGAGCCACTGATCTTTAGCATTTTCTACTCATAGGTCAAATCTCCCGTTAAAGGTTTATGGCTGACAAATTTTGCAGATAACTTTAATCTTGGTGCCATTATGAACTCCTCAGGGGATGCCAAGATCATTTAAGATGATCTATCCCCAAACTAGTAGCTGGTGTCAAAACCATTAAATAAATGTCAAGAAATGTATAATGGTATCCTTCAGCAAGTAAGATCCTTGTAACTATCACATTGAAAATACACTTCTGAAACGTGATCCAGTAATTAGGGACAGGTGAATGTCTGCAAACAATGAACTGCACTTAGATCACCACATGTCCCCTATTGTAAGAAAGTTATTTTTTACTGTATAACTTGTTACTAAGGGTATGGTGCCCAGGAATGTGATCATCCCACTGTATTCTGCACTTATCATTACCATTTATTACTGCTGTTTTACTTTGGGTATGCAGTACTAAAGGATCCTACAGTTAAGCATTATTGATAGTTTTAGTTTTATCTTCCCAAATTATGAGTAGTTTAGCATTTTTTCTACAGAACCTGTAGTGGTTCCTGATGCGGTCATGTAATATACAGTGTTTTATGTTTTTATTGGCAATCATTAGTGTGTGTGTGTGTGTGTGTGTGTGTGTGTGTGTGTGTGTGTGTGTGTGTGTGTGTGTGTGTGGTTAACTTATGTATAAATTGTTTACAGGATAGTGCTACAATTTCCTGTGAGATATACAATAGTTTAGATGCATTTCTGCTGTTGAAGGTTCTGTAAACTTTGCTTGCCATGCTTGTATTTCTGAAAGCCAGGTTGTTTAGTATGAGTTGAGTCTTACTTTAAGGTTTAGTGCCTTTTGCTAAATTGTAAATTCTGATTTCTAGAATAAATGAAAAGGGGTACAGTCATTATTATGCTGAATATTTCTCTAGTCATTCAAGGGATCTTCCTTGTCTGTAACTTTTTAACAGAAAATAAATCAGTGTAAAACTTCAGATTAGATTAGCTTGTCATATTATGTACATTTCTATTATTATGTCTGCATTACTACTAACATTTGGTCCAATATCCCTGCTTTTGTCATTTTTACTAAATATAGCTGGTCTTTCACAGGCTTTCTGTTATACCAACTATGGGAAAAATTCTCTGACAAGGTATACTAGTAACGTTTGTATTCTGAAGAAATATATCTGGAAGTTTTATAACTCTATAATGTCACAATAAAATGAGATGAACTTGGACTGAGTTATCAACATGCAGACATGCATTGGACTTCACTGGTTTCAAACAAATGCATGTTTCCACAATGTCTTCTTTTGCTTTATATAACCTCACATGCAGAATATGTAATTTATTCTTCTGGCATTAAAAGCTAAAGATAAAGTTATCTGTAGTAAGGTATATTATAAAGTCTGTTAACCTCATTTAATATATACACCAAAAATTATATATATCACGAAAGGAGAAACTACCTCCTATTCTGACCATATATCTATGTTTATGCATGCATGCATCTCTCTATATATACATACAGGTGTGTGTGTGTGTGTGCGTGTGTGTGTGTGTGTATGTGTGTGCGCGTGTGTGTGTGTGTGTGTGTGTGTGTGTGTGTGTGTGTGTGTGTGTGTGTGTGTGTGTGTGTGTGTTTTATCCCACTTTAAAATGTCCCATTGATTTTAATCTCCATAACCACCACTTACTCTGTGAAAAAAAAAAAAACACTTTATATCACGAAATATCCCATATTAAAAGCATGCCAGAAAACATTTTGATGGCAACTGCATAATTTTTCTTTTCATAGGCACTCTGTTTATATTTTTTACAATAATTTTCAGTATGGAACATTGCTGAAGTTACTACATGGCTTTATAAAAACTGACTAAATTCACTGCATGAAGTCTGTAGTGACATAATCAAATATTTCTATGATGAAACATTGAATACCAAAATATCCAAGCTTCAGAAATACTGAAAACTATTACCCCAAGTAAATGAGGGCAAAAAAGTAAATTTTAAGTATTTTAGTAGGGATCAGGCGCTCACACCTCCTGAATTTGAATTATGCACCAACTCCATATTTACACCAACTCAAAAATGGAGAAATCTGCCAAAAGAAGGGAATCACTGACTATGTACACCTAAGGAAAACAGTGATTGGTGTTATATCCCTTGACATCTTGTACTTCAGGCTACTGACACTCAAAGAATTTCACTTCAGCCATGTATAGCTTTACCCAAAATACCACAATTCTTTAGAAACTGTATACTTATTCAGAACACAGGACATGTGAAACACTTAACTGCACTCCAAATGCATATTTTCTTTTTTTTCTTCTTCTTCTTTTTTTTTAATTAGCCATACTTTGGATCTTTGTCATTACACTTTCTATGTTACCCCCACCCCATTGCTGCTGCTGAGTAGGCATAACAGTCATTTAGCAACATTTAAATACTTTCAGTTCATCTTTTTTTGGCTGACTTATAAACTATCTGACTACTGCAAATCAACTAGCAAACTAAGATAGGATAACCTTAGCTGTCTTAGCTGTCCAGTTTTGCTAAAAAGCATATGGTTCCATGCTATTTATTTCCATGGCATTTTGTGACATGGCCCTTTTGGCAAACTTGGTAGGACAATGCATCAGTTGTCATGAAATGGAGCCAATGCCCAAAAGAAAATATGCAATTATTATTAATGCAAGGCCTGTACAAGTCCTACTACTTATTATTTGTGAAAATAATCAGTACATGATTAGGTGGCTGTTACCAGTAATTTCATAGCAAGAAGGGTTTATAAACTATATTCACTCTATATAACTAAATTCACTCTGTTATTTGTGGCTACTGAAATAACTGCATAAATATGGTAAGTTTGGGTAACACTGCCCCCTCCTCCAAAATGGGGAGCCCTTTCTACTTATATGGTCATTCTTTTTCTCTTCAATCTACATGGGCAGCATAAAGTCACTACCAAATCAACAGAAGAAAACTGCATGAAATAACCCCCATGCTTGCTTGACCAAGTAACCACAAACTTACAGTTTATTAACTTTCATATACACACACAGATACAATTGTTAGGCACTGACAAATTTTTTTTAAACTAGGATCTATAAAAAAACTACATAAAAACTATTAAGGTTTATTCTTCATTGGATAAATAGCTGCCATATTAAAAGTGTTTGTTAAAATGGGTCTATATCACGTTGTCAAAGTTTTACAACTTCGAATGCTATATGGTCGAACCCATATGTTCGAAGTTGTAAAACTTTGAAAACTTAAAAAAAATAAATAAATAAATAAACAATAATAAATAAATTACCTGGCAGTTGTAAGAAGGGGGGCAAGTTCCCTACACCCCCACATCCCCTGCTCTTTAAATATAGCAACTCCAAGACCACACTACAATGCAGTACAGTGTGGAAAGGGAAGATTTGCCTTTGCTACACTGTAGTGCGATCTCGGAGTTGGTATATTTTTGGAGTTGGTATATTTAAAGAGCGGGGCTGTGGTGGGCGCAGGCTCCCATGTGGGAGGTGTAGGGGGGCTTGCCCCCCTGATTACAACCGTCAGGTACATTTTTTTAAAAATTTTTTTTTTAAGTTTGTCGAAGTTGTACAGCTTCAAACATATGAGTTCGGCCATATAGCGTTCGAAGTTGTAAAACTTCGACAACGTGATATAGACCCTGTTAAAACAGATATTTAATAAATCATGTAAACACAGTGTACAGCTAATTTCAAAAAGAATGGAAAATGCACTGGCTTATAAGTGTATAATCCAAATAAACTGTATGTCAGATTTGTAATTCACATTGTCCAGACTGTCTCAAAACTGAGTTTGAATATCAGCCAGTTCAGTTTTAATTATGGTTTACAAATATATATAGGTAGCAGCTTGAAGCTTGACTGTACACAATTATCCCATTGCAAATGTATGCCAAAAGTATGCCTTAACAAGTTAAGAAAGTTTTAACAATATATACGTTTTTATAAATTAAAGCAGTCAGTAACGTAAACCTGTCACATGTTAAGAATGCTAGTGCACTGAATTGCTCCAGGGTACATCACATTACTAATCTTACACTAATAAAGTAGATAAAAGGTCCATTGAAGTAGAGAAAAAGACACTCATTTCTTTTAGAACAAGCTAAGAGATGTTTCATTTTCACATTTGTTACAGGAAAGGAAAGAAGAAACTTTGTGAAATATCTGTGATGAAAGGCAACTCATAAAATTGGGTAGCATTATAAAAATATTATTAAATATTTGCTCGAGGCCAAGCTGTAAGGTTTAATCTCGCACAGGAAGCGTAGGTGGATAGCAAACGACTCAAATAAGAAAACTGTCACTTTAGTAGTGGAAGTAATCATTTTGCAGTGCTTATTTATTAACATAATTTTCTAGAGGCCATGTCGGAAATAAGTGTGAAGGGTTCACCTTAATGAAACCAACAGGATTGTTTTTCTTACAAATTATCAAATTCTATAGTTAATAGCAAATGTACAAACGCATTATAGCAATGGACGGTACAAGAGTTTTCTATGAATAAGCAAGTAAAAAAGGCATCCGCCTACTTTTAAATGTAGACCTGCCAGACAGCTGGCCATGGAGATAAGAGATTGGTGGTGCTGTAATTCACAAATAGTTGTGTACAGAAGGGAGAATGTGTGTTTGTGTATGGGTATGCAGGTGTGTGTGTAAGACAGAGAGAAAGATGAAATATAAAACAAACCAAAGCAAACCATCTTATACATATTGTCTTTGACACTTTTATTATTAAAACAATATTTTATTGACAGGAAGAAATTTTATAAAACTTGAAAAATAATGTTTTGTGAATGTTACTTTTTGTCTAAACAGAACTGAGCTGAAATGAGGTGGGCTACCAGACACAACTCTGAGCTGAAATAGACAACTAGAGGCTTTTGAGCTTCCCAAAAAACATAACTTGCCTGTTTTTGCTTGATTATACTACTTATGGTGCTTTTTTATTGTGTCCTGCTTATTTAATATTGTATTTTAATACTGTAAAATAAACTACACTGATTGTACTACATTTGTCTGCCTTACTGTACCTGTTAAATCATATTCTGTTGCTGTTTTCACTGTTTGCAAAGCTTTTTTTTTTTTTCTATTTTCATTGTTTGCAAAACATCTGCTCAGTTTGTTCTGTTTCCTCACCAAGCAGTGTTTTAAATAACCAGTTTGTTTGCTGTTTAAAAAATTCTTTAGTGTCTCCCTCTATTTTTTTCTGCTGGTTAAAACATGTTTTAGTGTTTCCCACCTAAATTATTGAAGCTAGTAGCTGTAGCATACTCCAGATACAGGTTTGCTGCATCTGGGTCTGTTAGTAGTGGCTGTTGTATTCTGAGCACATTTTCTAAGCCATCTTTGACTGGAAGGGGCCCTTCTGCAGCCTTGTGAAGAAGTGTGCTGATTGGAACTTGTGCAGTGAAGGGTGTTGCTTCTAGGGCTTGCAATAAAAACCTTCATTGGTTCTTTTGAGTTTTTTTAAGTTTTTACATTTTTAGCTTCTGGTATTTAAGCCCTGCATTTCAGCAGGTTTTTAAATAACCAATTTGTTTGCTTTTTAAAAACATTCTTTAGAGTCTCCTCTCTGTTTTTCCCGTTTAAAATATTTTTAGTGTCCCACTGCTGTTTTTCTGATGTTTAAATATTTTTTAGTGTTTCCTGTCTAAATTAGTGTAGCTGGTAGCTGTAGCATGGTCCAGATACATGTTTTTTGAATCTGGGTCTGTTTGTAGTGGCTGTTGTATTCTGAGCATATTTTCCAAGTCTTCTTTGATTGGAAGGTGCCCTTCTACAGCCTTGTGAAAGAAGTGTGCTGGTTGGAACCTCTCTGGTGAAGGGTGATTGGTCTAGAGCTTGGAGTCATACCAACCAAGAAAAAGAAAAGGAAAACAGCAAAAAACCAACAAAGGGCAAACAAGGAAAAAAAACATCAACAACCATGTAGAACTTAAAACCTTGACAAAAAACAAAACCTTCAGCCAAAGAAAATGGATCAAGAACAATCAGAATGAAATCAGGCAAAGTCCTATATAACTGAAAAGAAGCATAAGAAGCCCTAACAAGAAAATCCCTAACAAACAGGAAACAACCTAACAAAGAAAGAGAACCCCAATGAACACTACAGGACTAACAAACCTGCCAAATACAAATTATTGCTAATATCCAGACATACAAGCCAAAAACAAACAAATGGAAAAAAAGGAAGAAAAAAAAAGCAAATGCATAAAGTCCTGTAATACTGTAAACAGCAGAAACACAAAAAGGAAATGGTCGTAGGAATAAAGAAATGCTGGGAAAGTCCATAAGATGGGAGGGCAGTACCTATAAAATAAACTCCAGTCAAGCAAAACAGGAGATGTTAATACCTAAAACAAGAAAAGCACTGATAAAAAAATACCATTGCAAAAAACTCTCATAAAAAGGAATACCTCCTATAATGCAAGAACAATACAAATCGGTTAACAAATAAAACAAGCAAACTGGGCAAGGTCAATCCCCCCACCCCTTGTGCCACAACCACATCCTCAACTGAGCAAGAGGACATGGATAGAATCTTGCCAGCAAGAACCTCATTACAATGAGGAGCCCAACGAAGTCTCAGACCAGACACCAAAAGGAAATCAGCCCGAGCAACTGATGGCATCCAGGCACAACCATAGGTTCATAGGTAGGTACTAGGCTATTCGCCCAAGGGCCTAAGTAAGCCTAGCCAACAAGGTTCTCTGGGTTATGCCACCCAAGAAAGTTATTTTCCTGTGCCCCTGTCAAGCAGAGGTACAGAAGTGATCCCCGGGGTGTATTTCCTATTTCCCATCCACTCATCAAAGATTTTTCTTGAAGAGTGCTAATGAGGAACTTTGCTTGACATAGATGGGTAGCTTGTATGGGAAGTCTCTCGGACAGGAATCTATTCCTCTAGCATGTCCTGTTTATTGTGGTGACAAGGTTTAGATCCCTAGAGCTGTAGCTCGGAGAGATTGGGATTTCTTTAGGTGTAGCATGTCCAACAGCTCTGGGTTTGACATAGCTTTATATGTTAGGCAGAGATCACCTCGGAGTAGGCGATAGGCTACGAAGTAAAGCTGGAGGTTTTTGAGACGGTCAGTGTAGGGCATCTGTTTGAGGCCAGTAATCCTCTTTGTGAGGTACTTCTGTGGCCTTTCCAGCTGCTGCAGACGTCTTGTAAGGTACATTCCAAAAGGGGCGTTGTACTCTATAATGGGTCTAATGAGTGTCGAGTAGAGGGGAGCAATAACCTCTTTTTTCCTGGTTGAGAACAATTTTGTGATGAGGTGTGCCACGTAGAAGGATTTCCCTACTACTGTGGTGATGTGATTATCAAAGGAGAGACTACTGTCCACCTGGGTCCCAAGGTCTCTTATCACACATTCGGCGTTAAGTAGACTGCCGCCTATGTGGTAGTTCATGGGTACAGAGTTTTTACTAAAAGGAATGACAATGCACTTTTTGGCATTGAGCTTGAGGCTATGGCTCTGACACCAGGCATCTGTCTCAGTGAGGCTTTTCTGTAGGATGTCCACATCATTTGGGGACTCAACTATGGCTCCTAGTTTGCAGTCATCTGCTAACTTCATTAGCCAAAGGCCTTCTGTGTTAGCACATACTTCAGAGAAGTAGATACCAAACAGGAGAGGTCTCAGGACTGAACCCTGTGGCACTCCACTTGTCACTGGTTTGAAGTCAGATTTAGAATCTGCAACTTTTACAGTGTGGATTCTGTCAGTGAGCCAGTTGGCAACACATCTTGTGATGTAAGGATTTATACCTAGTTTAGTGAGTTTAGCTATAATTCCAGAATGGGGGTGGTGTTGAAAGCCTTGGCGAGATCAAAATAGGCTGTGTGAACCACCTTACTCTCATCTACGGCTTTGGTGACTGCCTCAAAGGAGTCAATCAGGTTCAGGAGGCATGATCTGCCTTTCACAAACCCGAACTGGGTGGGGTCCAGAGTTTGCAGGTTGCCAATGTCTTTGTTTATGAGTTCCATGATAATACGTTCCATGGCCTTACAGGCCAGGCTCATCAGGCTAATAGGCCGATAGTTCCTGGGATCAGTGATGGCTCCCCCTTTGTGAAGTGGGATAACTGTTGATGTGCACCATTCCGTGGACACAAAGCCTGACATGAGGCTATGACTGAACGTGGTGCTTAGGTGGGGAGCCAGTTTGTTCTGAAGTTCGTGTAAAACGCAGCCTGGGATGTTGTCCAGTCCCATGGATGCTGTGTTTTTGGCTTTAGAGAGTGCAGCTTTTACCTGCATAGTTGTGATTACAGGGACTCTGCATTCTTCTTGTATGGATATGGGCCCTTTAGGGGGTGAGAGGGGGGTAAAGTTAGCACTGAAGCTATCTGCCAGGATGTTGGCAATATCAGTTGGTTCTGTAATTTTCGTGCCATTGTGCTGTAACTCAGAGCAGATCTGGGTGTTGCCATTGAGATTCTTGACATAAATATAGAATGCTTTGTGGTTGTCCTTTGAATCAGTGGCAATTTTGTTTTTGTAGCTAGCTTTGGAGGATTTTATAAGGGATCTTAGCTTCTTACTGAGGCTGACCAGGGAGCTCCTCCACTCATGGGATTTTACTCTCTTTTGCAACAGTTTCTTCCTTCTGTTGTAGTTTGTTTCTGGCAGAGGACCACCAGATTGACTTCCTGTTTTTTGGAGGATTGCATCTTGGTTCTGTTTGGGATAGCACAATCCATGCACTTACGTAAGTGCTTACAGATTGCACTTGTGTAGGATTCAACAGTCGTAACTGTATTGTCCATCTGTATGGGTGTCATGAAGTTTGCCACTTCTGTCTTAAGAAGCATGAAGTTGGCTTTGGAGAAATTTTTTTATCATGGTTTCTTTAATGGGGGGTGGGGACGGGATGTGGATATCTAGGGTGATTAACTTATGGTCGGATCTGACCAAGAAGGAGTTGACTTCCCCATGCAAACATTTCTGAAGTGTAATTGGAAACAAACAGGGCACTGAATAATTACATTGAACATCCTCCCAAAAGTCAAACAACCTATTACAGTGAAGAAAAACATGTTTAAAGTCCCCCATCCAGCATGTGGACATCACTGAGCCCCACCTAAGAAAAAACATAGGAAAACCTCACTGGCAACTTATCAAGGGAACGATGCCACAAAAAAATCACCCCAATGGGGCAAAGAGGCATAATGCCACCTATGCTGACTCAACCCCTGCAACCTCCCAGGGGAATAATCCTGATACCCATTAATGGCATAGAAACAGGTCAAAAGACAAGAATAAAACTCTTGCCTAGGGGATGGAAGGGCACCTAAAGTAATATGCCACACAAGCAACAAAGACTGGACTTCCTGAAGATTCCCAGAGGGAACTCTCCATGCATGCTTCCCAGCCAAGCAAGTCTGCCAAAACCAGCCAGACAAAGCTGGGAGTAGGTGACCGAGCAAAGAAAGATCATTAGCTTGCAAATGCCACAAAACAGGAAAAAGAAATAAAATATAGAGAAAAAGAACAGGATGGAGCAGCCCAGCACCACCTGAAGCAGGAGGCGAATACAAAATGCCCTTCCACACAGGCATATAAGAGGTTCCCCAAAAGAAATGAAAAACTTCAGACAAACAATGGTTAGACCAAGAATAGTGAAACAAATAAACAGAAAAAACATACCCCAAAGTACCCAACACAGCACCATTCAACAGATTAACTTTCATGCGAAAAGTTAATCGAAAGAAGCATCAAAAAACGAATTGCTGGAAAGCCTTATCAAGAAGACTCCAGCATGTAAGAAGGAGTACCAAAAGGCACACCCAAAATGAAGAGACCTGCAGAAGAAAAAGAAACCTCCCTAACACTAGGGACTATACCAAAACCACCCAATTTGGCAAGATTAAGGGAGAGACCCACCAAGGAAAAAACAAAAGAAAAATACTGCATATAAGTCAGCAAAAGCAGAAGACTCAGCAAGCACTGTCACATCATCTGCATAAGACAAAAAACGAGGCACCGAAACACTAGAGCAGGAAAAGAAAAGGAGACAAAGAAAAATGGGCCTCCACCTTATTAACACCACACCCACCACCACGGTGAAGAGGTAGCTGCTCAAAGGGCAGCCCTGACACATACCATTCTTCAGAGCAACCTCTGAACCTAACCCTCTGTTCACCACAGGAACAATATCTGAAGAAGAAGAAATAGGGGAAATGTACTGAAGAAGGAAAAAGGGCCAAACCCAAAGGCTTTTAAAATGTCCAACAAAGCCCCATGGCTGACATCATACCTCTCAACTGTCCTTGATTTTCAGGGACATCCTTGATTTTGACTCAATTTTTAGCTCTGTCCCTCTCAATCCCTCCTAAAACTAGTGGCGTTTGGAAGAAAGATGGTGAATTAAACAATGAATAATGACAATAATTAAGAGTTATAGACTTCTTTTACTTCAGAAAATGTATATTAATTCACATGCTCTGATTCTGTCATATGTCTCAAGTTAATAGCACTAAGATTTTAAAAGTGTCCCTGACTGTCCCTGATTTTTTTCTGGATTTGTCCTGATTCTGTTGGAATATGTCTTTGATTGGTTTCAGAGCTATGACTGACATTATCAAATGCCTTAGTAAGGTCACAAGAAAGCAACAAAGCAGAAGGCGGAGAGTGAACATAAGAGGTTACAGATTATAGCAAAAGCAACAAATCCTGCATAGGCCTGCCTGAGATACCATAGATCCAAGAGAAAATGCATCTTAGAATGAGGGCACAATTGCAAACTTTAAAAAAACAACTTGTAATCAGTGTTACAAAAGGAAATAGGGTGCCAATTGGATAAGAACCCGTTGGTTACCCTTCTTCCAGAGAAACTTAAGGGCAGTGTGCAAAAAGTCAACATGGGAAAAGCCATTGAAAAACCACTCATTAAATAACTGAATTTGTACTGACAACTGAACATCAGAAAGAGAGCAGTAAAAATGTTATGAAAGCCCACCCCCACCCTGGGGCAAAATCAACCTTAAAAAAATAAATAGCTCAGCGGACCTCAAATAAAGTAATAGGGGCACCAAGAGCAGCCCTCAAAATAGCCGGTATTGCCAGAATGCGCCACAACTCAGCAAGAGAAACCTTATCACCATACAAGGAACACAAATAATAATTAACATCCCACAAAATATCATTCTTAGCAGCAGCGATATTACCGGAAGAATTGAGCAAACTATGAGTAAAAGTCTCAGTCCTAAGCATATGCTTGCCCACATAAGGAAGAAATTCCTCACCCCTACCCTTAAAGGAGTGAGCCAAGTTCCAAAGAACTACCTTAACCTGAGCAATATTTTGCAAATGCAGCTCATGAAGATGCTGAAGAACACCATCAGGGTCCTGATGCACAGTAGGGTCCTGACACACAGCAGGGTCCTGATGCACAGCAGGGTCCTGACACACTAGCAAGGTCCTGACACACAGCAGGGTCCTGACACACAGCAAGGTCCTGACACACAGCAGGGTCCTGACACACAGCAGAGTCCTGATGCACTAGCAAGGTCCTGATGCACAGCAGGGTCCTGACGCACAGCAGGGTCCTGACACACAGCAGGATCCTGATGCACAGCAGGGTCCTGATGCACAGCAGGGTCCTGATGCACTAGCAAGGTCCTGACGCACATCAGGGTCCTGACACACAGCAGGGTCCTGACACACAGCAGAGTCCTGACGCACAGCAGGGTCCTGATGCACTAGCAAGGTCCTGATGCACAGCAGGGTCCTGATGCACTAGCAAGGTCCTGACGCACAGCAGGGTCCTGACACACAGCAGGGTCCTGATGCACAGCAGGGTCCTGATGCACAGCAGGGTTCTGATGCACTAGCAAGGTCCTGAAGCACAGCAGGGTTCTGATGCACTAGCAAGGTCCTGATGCACAGCAGGGTCCTGACGCACAGCAGGGTCCTGACGCACAGCAGGGTCCTGACACACAGCAGGGTCCTGATGCACAGCAGATTGAAAATCAACATACAAGGCATCAGAAGACTGTTTAAACTGAAAATAATAAGACCAGGCAAACCAGTTATAAACTGCGACAAACTTCTCCTTAAAAGCCAAGCACCATGAGGATAGAGAAGGAAAAAAAGGCAACAAAGTGAAATGATCATCCCATAACTCAGAAACAACCTCTTGCCAAGCAGGAGTAAAAGTCCAAGGAGCAGTATATCTAGGCAAACCCTTACGCTTAGATAAAGCAGAGGAAACACCAAAGGAAAATGACAAAGCACAGTGGTCAGTAAAGGGAAAAAAAGACAAAGAAGAAGTAACTACAGCAAAGGTAGTGGAACAAAAACAATAATCAATATGGGTACATGCGGTTCCATGAAAATAGCTGAAAGCATCAGGACTGCACACAGTAAGGGAAGCTAGACTCAAAATGTCCTTGCAACAACAAACACCAGAGTCCTGCCTAGATCTGTTATCCTGTGGTATACCAAGATCCAAGGTTAATTAGTGAACAGAGGGCTGCAGATGGTTCTTGAGAAGGAGCTTTGCTGGCTCTCCAGGTGGTCCAAAAGCTTATGTCACCTTTGTGGGCATCTGCAAAGACTACTGTCATTATGAACTACTTTTACATAAGGCAGTCAATAAGAAAATTAAGCCATAAAAGTTGAAACAATAAATGGCTCTCAGCCACAGAAATAAAGGCATAAACAATAACAAAACATAGAAAGGAAGACCTACACAATGAATCCACTACCAGTGCCCTACCAGGCAAAAACATGATCAACATCCCTAACCACCACTACAGACTTATGATACAGAACCATAATGCCAGACCAGCAATCAGTCCCCAAAGATCAACGCCTCCCCCCCTGACAAAACTTCCCATTGCAAACAAAAGTCGAAAGAGATTTTACCCACATCCAACACACAAATGACATCAGAAGAAAGGGGAAAATAACAAAGAATGCACAGTCAAATGCCTAGATAAGGACACCATGCCATTAATATTACAAAAAAGCAAAGGCAGGTCAGCCATCAGCAGCAAAACAAGAATCACCATCCAAAAGCCTCTTAGTGCATTTAATCCTTAAAGACCTCTGCTTAGAACCTAAAGTCCCTGACTGGGATTCAGGCAGATCAGAACTAATATCTGCCTCACAACTAACACCCTCTGAAGAGCCCAACACATGTACCAGCATCAGTAGTGGAAGCATCAGACACCCCATTCGACCTTCTATTACAATCTAACATCTCAGCCCCAGTAGGAAGAGCATAAATAACAGGAGAAAGGGGAACTTCAGCAGAAAGGCCAGTAACTACAGGGTCTGGTAGTCTAGAAAGAAAGACTCCACCTTAGAGTCCCCAGAAGGGGTTACAGGGAATGGAGCTGGAAAAGAAGAAAGGCAGAGGGCCAGGGGTGGTATCCACAGCCTGCTGCAAAGAGGAATCACTGGGCACAACACTAAAAGCCAACTCAAAGCCAGCATCAGACAAAACAGAAGATGACTCAGCTGGAGCAGAAGCTGCAGCGGGTACAGCAGGATAACCAGAGTCCCCATGTGAACAGGGCCAGAAATGACACCACTGGGGACAAGCCCTAGCAAAATGCACAGGCGACCCACAATGAGTACATCTCCTAGAAAGACATGCAGACACCAAATGTGAGAAGTCAACACAAAAAAATCATGATTTAAGCTGACCTGCATATCTCAAAATGCCCCTCTGATCAGCCAATAAACAAACACCAGGCAAATGTGAAACTCCAGTGTCTGACACATGTAAGGCCACTCAGGCCCCATGCCCCATCCCAAACACCACCAGCATCAGAATAAAAATACTTTCTCACAAAAAAATCAGTACAATGTTAAAACAAAAAACTCTACAACATGAGCCTCAGTAAAATAAATAGAACAAAGATACAAAACAATTTTACGCTTGTAATGAATATCCATTTTTAGGGTTGCCAGCTTTCTTTATGGCTAAAACCGGACTAAGATCACGCCCCTCGCATCACCCATAACTCCACCCATTCCCACCCCCTCTCCCATCCAGGCCCCACCCATTTTGTGGCATCACTGTGAAATCAGCTGATGGGAACGCCCTCCTTTTCTGTTCCGGATGCCTGCTTTCAGCTGATTTCTTACCAGTTGCCATAAACACTGTTCAAAACTCAGTGTGCATACTGTCTTCTGTTTTACACATACAGTGATTACAAATATTTGGATTTAATTTAAAATATTTATTTCAAATTTTATAGCACAAACCACTGATACACATTTGCTAAACAAAGCAATATAGTCTCACAATGAAAACAGACTTAGCATTAAAACTACTCTGCCTTTAAATCTCACATTAACCGACTATACAAAAATACTACACAAGCAGTATTAGAAATGCATATATGATACATAAAAACATAATTACTCAAGTTCAGTGTAAATATTATGTGCAAAAGCTATTAAACAAAATTAATTTGCTAATTGACAATATCAAACGATGGATTTTACACATGTAGTTCCAGACTGGAGCAGAGAGTTAAGGCCACACGTGGTAGTTCTTGTGGAACGAGGCGTCAACAGGTGCAATATGTGAAGCGGGACAATAAGCAGAGTGGGAGGAGTTAACAGGTGCAATATATGAAACGGGACAATAAGCAGAGTGGAGGTTGTGAAAATATCTTTAAAGGTGAAAAGGAAGATGTGGTGCAATATACGATAATTCTGCAAGCACAGTATTCCGTGAACAACTAAAGCAATGCCTCATAAAATTGTTATACTTTCTGATTGGTATCTGCCATTATTCAGTGACTTCAGTTGTCAATGACTTTCCATAAAACCACAAGTTTATGAGGAAAAGATTAAAAATATGGGGCAAAAATCTGGATATTCTACAAATCTTTTGAGAGTTAAAAGGTCTTAGAATGCATAGTAAATTCATGTATGCTGTCTGAATGGAAACTGGATTTTATGTTGCAGATCACTTGGTACATTTCATACATTTGTATAATAATAAATACATTTCCTGTTGCTGAATTACAGGCACTGCTACTGTCTCATGTTACTGTTACTGCAGTAATGTGAAGTGGCTATTATATAGTGTTGTCAAACAGGTATGAATTGTATCCATTTATAAAATTATGCACTTCATACAGAGGTTAAATGTTATGATCTATGCATGAGATTGCTACTCTCTCCTCACTTAGTTAACTGTGCAAACATGAGTACTACTATAACCCTACCTCACAGGTCTTGCAAGTGGGGTCGCTGCCATTCCCTAAAAAAAAAAAATTTCAGCCAAGAATCAGGGAGGAAGCCAAAATAATTTGGGGGAAGGGGAGGGAGGGAGATAAAGGCTCAAAAATAAGGACAAATTTTAAATATTGCTCTTAGCAATTTAGAGTTAGACAATCAGGTTTTGCTTAAGCATGCATTTTCTGAAGGATATAAAGTCAGAAATTAAAATGTTCGTCATTACTTAGTGACTGCAATCCACAATGATTGCCAGAAAACAGGTTTTATGGATAACAGGTGTGAGGGTGCAGGCAGACATCGATCCCCTGCAAAAAACGTAAAAAAATTATTCATGCGGCTGTTGAACACATCAGCATGAATAAGCATTCGTTACTCCAACACGTCACCAGGTATTGTGTGGTGGGCGACACTTGCTACTGCACACCCAATGAGGAACTCTTCAACTACATCGCCTAAAGAAGGCTACTTGTGCTACTACTGGCACAGGGACTTTTAAGTATAAGCTGAGATTTTCCTGTTATACACGTGTAAATCACACTCTTTTTCAGACTATTCATGCTTTACTTTTCTGTTGTACTGACAAGACTGGAGATTGCACACTTTTAGCTACGGTTCGTACATACACCACTTTATCATCTACAGGGGGATAGCATTGTTAAACAGGCCTACAACTCATGAGTTTACCCATTCGCATTAGGCAATTAACCGGGAACATCATTCTGTAGTTTATACACTGAATGCTTGCATATATAACTGAAATAAAACAGGCACATTCTATCCACAGCTTGCCTACCTGCGTCCATCCCCAATAATGTGTGTACAATGGATTTGTTTCAAAATCTCCAAGCTTTCAAGCTTCCACATCCATGCTGACACAAGGAGGAGCAAGAGGCAGTGCTTGTCAGAGAACCGGCAAAGATGTTCACCAATGGCCCCGGTCATATTCCAATTCCAGAAAGGGGAGGGGCTAATCACATCCGCTAGTGTCATTTATTTCCAGACAGTCTGGAGTCAGGTAATGGCTCTATTTATAGCCAAAAAGCACACCGGGACCACAGGCAATAAGGAGGGGAGAGAGAGAGAGTAAAGATGGCGAGCGAGAAATGCTTCAGACCACGGCAGTGGCACAAAACCCGGACGTCAATGTGTCCGGTTTTGAATGAAATTTGTAACCGGACAATTTTTCAGAAAACCGGACAGCTGGCAACCCTATCCATTTTAGATAACACATAGTCAGATCATGGGTAGAAAAACTGCAAAGAAAAGCAGAAGCAACCTCCTGAGATTCAAAATAAACATCAGCAAAAGCATCCCTCCCCCCCAGTGAATAATAGCACATAAAGACTGAACTGAAACAGACAAAGGTTTCAAAAAAGAATTCCAAACAAACTTAAGTGAAAAAGGCTGACTTGAAACAGACTTTAAATGCACCAAATGTTTTAAATGATCCTTGCATGTCCAAAAGACCCAAACTAACTGCCAGAAGCAGAAATTGCTGTTTTCACTGCAGCAGCATAACATTTCATTTGGGAAATGACAGTAGGGGCAACAGAAGCCACAGCACTAGTGGAAGTAGCTGGCTTTTTCACTAGGGGAGCTAAAACGGCAGACACAGAAGCAGTAGAAACCTGAGAACAATCCCTAAGTTCCATAGACTCACCCCAGTCAAGTAAAGTTAAATTATCAGTGTCTTTCCAAAACTATAGAGCCTTCAACAGAAGTCTGAGAACCAGGTAAAGCAGATAAATGTGAAAACAACACAAAGACTATCAGAAGCCAAAATAGAGGCAGAAATAGTAGAAATAGCAACAGGAGCCAAAACCCCTGCTGCAAAAATGACCGCCATCTTCCAGCAACAGGAAGCAGAAGCTAGGACTTGGAGTAAGCACCCTCTCTGGTTCTTTTGAGGTTTTCATAGTTTTTTTTTGTTTTTGTAGTTTTTAGCTTTTGGTATTTAAGCCCTGCATTTGAGTGGGTTTCTGATTGTTTGCATGTTGGCAGAGCAATGTACACTGCTGAGCAATTGCATGCCATAGCCAGACATTAGTACATCTCCAGTCTAAGAAGTATTGTGAATGAGTTGTGATCTATTAAATTATCAGCCAAAAACCTTGTCAGAAATACCCATCTACAGTGCACCTCCTAGATCAGTTCTGAAAGCACCCCTTTGTGATAACAGCTCTTCAAATCTAGCATTATGGACAACTGGACTACCCTTGTTTCTCCAGCCAGCCTTGTTGATGGGTGTCTCCTAAGGCAGTGTAACAACTGCCTCATGTACACTGACAACTCTCTACTAATAACTCACTCTAGTACAGAATGTGATAGATGTATCTACACCAAGAATCTTGAATCCCTGCTCTCTTGCACTCAAAAGAGTAAGACTGAAGAGGTTGTCAACTCACCCACAACTACTCATGCACATAGTACCACTACTCATACACATAGTCGCAGCCAACACATAAATCAACATATATGGAGGTTGTCTCAAAAAGCTTACCAAAACACCAGAGACTTCCAAAGCAAAAGACTGCTACAACTAATACAGTTCCCACAGCACCCAAGACACATAGCAATACCAGTGTCTCACCTGCCAAGACCTTAAGGTGTAACACTCAAAAACCAAATTTTCTTGACATTCAAGTCTCCATAGTGAGACACATGGATGTCCCACTCACCAGGTTAGATAAGGAGATAGTCATGGTCAGCTGCCTGTCCGGTGCCAGGATTTGTCAGATCATGCCTGCACTCAGACTCTCTCAGCAACAAGTAACATTATGACTCTGTCATGGCTCATGTTGGAGTGAATGACCTGAGATGTACCTCACTGGAGTATATGAAGAGAGACATGATTAAGCTCTCTGAGTTTGTGTCCCAGGCAGGTATGTCCTTAGCCTTGAGTGGCATATTACCTCACCTAGAATGATGCCACAGTATAAACAAAAAATGATTGATTTCAATAACTGGCTTAGTTTTGGTGTCATTCAAAGGGGATCCAGTTTCTGTCAGCTTGGGGTGACACGGTTGACAAACCTTGCTGCTTTGCCAGAGATGCCATGTACCTGGCACCACTAGGCTTTTGGCTGCTAGCAATGGCTTTTGCTCCCCCATAGTGTCTTTTTTAGGCAAGGTCTCAAAAACAAAATGGCTGACATAAAAAATGCTAACCATAACAAAATAAGAGCTATGCTGCTAAATGTTAGAAACTTAAACCAAAAACTGCACACTTCTGGAAACACTTCTATCACTGGAGGATGTAGATGTCTGTGCAGTCACAGAAACCTGGCTCAAGGCCTCAGAATGTACCCCAGCCATTCAAGGATACAATGCCTTCCACATCTTCAGACCATAAAACAAACATGTAAGAACCAAAGGAGATGGTGTATCTATATTAAGGATAAATTCACCTCCCAATTAGTTAGATTGGACAACTCCACGGAGTTACTCCAAGTTCAGATTACTGTAGGTAAGACCCCTATTCAAGTCATAGCTTGTTGTAGATCTTCCTCCATGGATCATGATGCGCACAAGGCCTACTTGACCAAACTGAAGTCAATCCAAATATTGCTAAACACTCTGGTCATGGGGGATTTGAATTATCCCACCATCAACTGGGAAACCTACTCTAGCATAACTCACTAGCACAAAAATTCCTTGCCTCTGTTAACTCAAATGCCCTAAAACAAATTGTTCAAACCTCTACAAGAGAAACAAACATACTAGATCTGGTCCTCACTAATATGACAAACAGATGCACCACCCCAACTGTAGGACCGTCATTTGTCATACCTGACCACAAATCAGTCACCTTCGAACTGACGCTAGCAATAGAACTCACAAAGGGTGAAGTCAGACTAAAAAAATTCACCAAAGCAAACTATACCCTCCTAGGGGAAGGCATAAATGCCTTCTAATCCCCACCCCCAGCTAGAAGTGTTAACTACACCAAAGCTTACACTAAACACTAAAGCCCTGTACAATCTCTTGCATAAGTATATAGACTCGGCTGTTCCAGAGACAATCAAAGCCAGAGCACCAAGTAAAAATAAGCCACCTTGGTGGACATACAGCATCAACAAACTTTACAACAAATGGAAAAAGTTGCTGTCTAAGAAGACTAAGACTAGACCCCAACAATGGAAAAGCCATTCTCAGCCTCAACAGGCAAATAAGACAACATCCTCTAAGGGTAACTTTGAGAAAAATTTACACAGCCAGCCAAAGATAACCATAAGGCCTTTTACAGCAACATACAAAACCTAAAAGGTAGGACCCAAGCATGTGCCAAACTAGTGACTAAGGGTATCACACATACTGATCCTGCAGTGATAGCAAACCTGCTAGCAGACAGATTTGGTAAAAATGTCACTCCCTTATCCCCTCCAAACTTATTACAAACCTTGCCCCCACCCTACATATCCAAAGAGCAGGTCATTAAAGCCTTGTCTAAGGCAAAAATCACAGTCTCTGTGTGACCAGATGGCATTCCAGGCTGTCTTCTAAACAAACTATAACATGATCTAGCATCACCATTAAGTACTCTATTCAATCACAGCCTAACCACAGGCTTTGTTCCTGCAGAATGGAGAACAGCAACAGTTATTCCCCTCCACAAAGGGAGCTTAGCAATAGACTCAGGGAATTATAGACCCATAAGTCTAACCAACCTCATCTGTATAGCTGTGGAACGTATCATCATGGACCTTATAAATAAAGACATGGAAGACCTTCAAACCTTGGATCCGACCCAATTTGGCTTCGGAAGATCCTCCTGTTAAACCTGGTGGATCTCTTTGAAGATGTGACCAGGGCCATTGGTGAGGGCAAATCTGTGCACACAGCATACCTCGACTTGGCAAAAGCTTTTGACACAATCCCACACTCAGACATTACAGATAAACTTAGCAAAATGAATGTAAATCCCTTTATTGTAAGATGGGTTGCCAACTGGCTTACAAGCCAGCCATGCACTATCAAAGTGAGTGACTCCACATCAACCAGCAGACTTGTCACCAGCGGGGTTCTACAAGGATCAGTGCTGGGCCCCCTACTATTTGGTATATACTTCTCAGAAGTTTAGGCCAAAACTAAGTAGCTGTGGCTCACCAAGTTTGTGAATGACTGCAAACTCCCTGCAGTTATTGAATCCCCAAATGATGTCAGTATACTTCAGGAGGGTCTTACGCAGACCATTGCATATTGTCTTAGTCATGATCTCAATCTGAATGCAAAGAAATGCACCATCTTTCCTTTCGGTAAAGACAATGTCCCTTCACACTATCAAATTAACAACAATACCCTATGTACCTATGAAGTGGTAAGAGATCTGGAATCACAAGTAGACTGCAATCTTAATTTTGACCATCATGTGTCTACTGTAGTAAGGAAGGCTTTCTACATAGCACACTTGATTAGTAAAGGCATTGTCTCTAGAGCAAAGGAGGTTATAACCCCTCTATATTTGTCACTAATCAGGGCCATAATTAAGTATAACTTTCCAGCATGTACTGTACAAAGCACCTGCAACAATTACAGAGATTTCAGAGGTTTCTACCTAAGAAGATCAAGGCAGTCCAGCATGGGCCTTACACAGTCCGACTAAAGTCCCTGTCACTATACTCAGTATCATATAAACTTCTTAGGGGAGATTTATACCTGGCTTACAGAGCACTCTCTGACCCAAACCTAATGTGTACATCTGTAAATAGAACAGGACTAGAGCTACCCATTCCAGGGACCTAAATACGGCCTGCAAGTTGAATAAGATGTGCTGGAGGGACAAATTTGTCTCCCAGTGACTACTGCATCTTTGAAACAGGCTGCCAATTCATGTGAAGCAGAGCACCTCTATGACACTGTTCAAAAGGAACCTTGACAAGTAGATGGGGTATAGTAAATTCTTACTGGGGATAGTGCTCACAACCCTCCTGAACATGGGCAGTCATTACTAAATACAGTCCTGGGTATTGACTAGAGTATCTATGGTATTATATTGGGATGAGATAGCTAGGCTTAAAATGAACTCTGGGTCAATAGCCTAGTAATTCCTTATGATCCTATGAGGATCAGCACTCAATCTCTTGACACAGTTCTGTTTGTAGAACCTTAACTATTTAAAGTCTGTGTACAGTCAAGCCCAGCTAAACACATTAGACTTTTAGAGCCGATATCCACATGGGTGGTACCAGTAGTGTGGGCATTGCGGCATTTATACAAGGAGACTAATTATTTTGCATCAATAACCAGGAAAAACATTATGCACTCAGATGAAGATCAGATAACTCTGTGTGGGTTTAGGAATTTTTAAATAAACTGGTATTGCATGGCTTGAAAATAACATGTCTTTTTTTTCTAGGCATGGCCCAGGTATTATCAGTGACACAGCTGACAGCTTGTCATGATTTCTGTTTTTTTAGATTCAGGACATTGGGTGGGAGGTGGCTCTTCTCCCTGTGCTGGAGGATATATGGCTGATTAATCAGTTAGTCTGCCTGCTACCACCAATAAATCATCGACCCCTAGTACTAGGAAGGCATATATAGCAGCTTCAAGTCACTCCTGGATATTTTGGCATGACTATGTAACAAAGAGCAAAACATGCCTGTGCAGGTGTTAGTATGGTATATAGCAAATAGATACCAGATGGGTGACTCTGTGAGAATCAAACATATGTGACTAGCAGCACTAACTTTTTGTGTCATATACTACAGAACAGAACTAAATTAAGGACTGGGTAATAAGCAGGATAAAAGTCTGGGCTAGACATTGGGCCCTTCATGCAGACCATAGGCAACCTTTGGGTAAGTTACTCCCTATACTTACTGAAGGAATGCACAAGGATAGCTATGATATCTACACAGTTTGGACTACACTAAATCACATTCATGAATCATGTAACATTCAAGATCAGCATGCTTTTGGGTAATAAAAGGAAGGGAGAGATGGAGTCATTGAAGTGAGGAGATATGGCAGTCCCCCTGGATACAGCTGGCACCTAAATGAGAAGATCCAAGGTTGATTAGTGAACAGAGGGCTGCAGATGGTTCTTGAGAAGGAGCTTTGCTGGCTCTCCAGGTGGTCCAAAAGCTTATGTCACCTTTGTGGGCATCTGCAAAGACTGCTGTCATTATGAACTATTTTTACATTCACCCTTCTACGTTGGTCAAGAAGTCAGTGCTAATGCCCCTCCTCTGTATTACCTACAGAGTACTTGCCAGAAAGAATATTTACAGGTGCAACCCTAATGGAGAGGTGGCACAGGATGGAGATTCTGGCCTTGATCATGCCAGAAGTGGCAATCCTGATAATAAGTTAGTGGTACTCTGGGTGTTTGTCCTTGTGGTATGGGGGAGGGGGGCATGCCACTCCTTTAACAATGGGTCAGTGTGCTGGGACTTCCTGTTATAAAATGTTGCAAGCTAGAGGAGTCCTGCTTTTAAACTTAAAGGGTGTCAGCAGCACTGGACCCTTAAGACTGGCACCTTTTAGCTCAATTTGCAGATCATCAGAATTAACAGGCTGATAATAGGCTAGCAATGACTGACAAGATTCAAACTCCCTGGGAGCTATAGGTTTCAGTATGATGGATGAACTGAGGTGTCAGGGCTACAGCTGAACCAATGGCAGGATATGTACATGATGACACATTTTACTTTAATTTGTTCAGACTCCTAATTAATTTATTGCTTTTCAAGCCATTTAACTTTTAATTTATCTCAGAGATGTTATAAGTGAAGTGGTTTGAAGTGCAATAAAGTAAGAATCTGAACAAATTAAAATGAAATGTTGTTTAACATGAACAGAAAATAAAAAAATAAATATTTAGATGTATGGTATGAAATAATGTATAAAGAACATCCTACTCAAGAAAAACTGGTCAAGTCTAAGATGGTATGATTATTTAAAGGGTAGAGGAATTGCAGAAGCAAAGGGAGTTTGCTTTACAGAGAATGTTGTATTGTTCCTCCTTCCTGTCACCAGTATTACTAGTTTTATATAGAGCAGGTTGGAAAAGACTTGGCAGAATGGTCTCAGATGAGTCAAAATAGGGTGGAGCTAAGGAAGACAGGAAGTAGCAGGATAGAAAAAGAGGTGGGGTCAGGCAAGAGTATGAAGGGTCAAGCAGGAAGTAATTTAAAGTGAAGCCACAAGTCAGCTCATCCTCTTTCTACAAAAGGTGTGACAGAGTGAATTAATGCCCACCAACCATTCCAGATGGAGCAGGAAGTAAGGTACACCAGCCCCCCTCTACTGTACCACTCTTGTGGTTATCACCATAGTAATTGTATATAGGATTCTAACAATGGGATGGTGCAGTATGGATGTTCTGAGCAGGGTGGTGCCATTGCAGGCAATCAAGTTTGTGGTACTATTGATGCTTTAGTTTTCTGGTGCACTGAGGGGGCTGATTACCCCTTATCTGTGGACAATCATGTTCCTTTTGCAAACATGGCAAATCAGGGCAGCTCTGCTCTGTAAAGGTGTCACAGGGCAGATCTCTTAGATTGACAGCTTTTATATTAATATTAATTGGTGGATCATTAAAAATTAATACCCTAGGGAAAATTATTGTGATTCCAAATTCTTAAAGTATAATAATAACTGTGGTACAATGGCTGGACTTCAGTTCCAGGGCTACAACCGAATAAAGTAAAGTACAGGATATGTGCATAATGTCACTGCAATGAAGTAAGGATGAAGTGCCTTAAAGCCTTATAAAGTATAAAGTATAAATTTGTGTAACTTAATAGAAAATTAAATAATTTGGCTTAACATAAAATGATACTAAATGAAATATTAGGACGTGATATGATACGGATTACTGTATAAAGAGAGTATAGTTGTGAAGGTTGGCTGTACCCACTGCCACCAAATGTGATGAAGGACTAGCACCTCTGCCATTAAATGTGATACCATGAATGCAACAGTCACTAGTATAACACCCAGATGGCATAGGTCAAGATGGCTGGCACTCTTGGTGTTTGAATCTCAACACTTCCATCCAAAGGGCAAAGTAATAGAAAGAAAATGTAAATAAGTCTGGCTCAACAACTAGTTTATGAAGTAGAACCTGCCTATAAGAGCATAAAGGAAATATGTACTGCAGCCTGATTTTGAGCTTTCAACCTCCACACCAAGACTGGACTGCATATGTGCTACTTACAGAACTGAGTCTTTGGACCTGTACTCCCGGATCACTCACTGTCTCACTGTTCTGAGAACCAATCACTTTCAGTTCCCCTTTATGCATGGTATCTGCCTTTCACACAAAGTATTGTTTGCAAACACATGCATGCAGCAGCACACACACAAACGTGCACACAGACAAATATGTGTGCACATACAAACACTCGCACAAACATACAAAGATTTACAGTGTAGGTTGCCAAAATTCATTATTTCCCCACAACTATCTGGCATGGTAATACTGGCCAGAGACCCGCAATTACTGGCTGCTCTTAAGAAAAACACTATATGAAATTCACCAATTAATATTTTTTTTCACTAGTATAGGCATTAAGCAGTCTAATGAACAATGTGTGCTAGACAACTTCCTAATCAACAGATTAAAATAATGGATACCCTTTTCTCAGATAAACAGTGTATAAATTACTTATAATAAATAAATTGCATACTCAAGAGCTTAAGGATTTATAAATTAAATTTGCTTAAAGAAAATAGTGCAAATGCACAGTAAATCATATGTTGGATGGTTAACACAAGGAAATCAAATAAAAAGCAATAAAACAAAGAAAAAAAAACAAGCATCAGATTCATACTTTCCCTGAATACAGCTTACTACAGATATATTGTCCCTAGATAAATTAATGAATAAAACACCTTTCCCAGAAGGATGATCATACAGAAGACAGCATATTCATGGGGCATCTTCAGTTGTATACATTTTCCCCAGCACCCAGTGTCCATAACATCATCATCCTATTCCTAAAACAAACAAGTAGGTAAACCTTTTATTCATCATACCAACTAACAGGGTTTACATTTTCACATAGCCTGGTGTCTTAATATGAAAGCCGTTACATTTATCAGCAGTTATAGCAAATATATCTCAGCAGAAGGAGAGTTCAGTCTTTTATTTTTGTTTACTACATTAACAAGTGGGTCTGGGATCCAACACACTTCAAACACATTCCTTGATTTTTGATATACTGATATTCAAAAAGACAAAGTCACACATTTTTCTAGCCATGAGCACAATAAAAGAGAACAAAAAGAAAATATTACATTTTAACCCTTTCGTTTAACCTGACATTACCCTTGCTTCACAGTACTGCTCACTTAACAAAAGTCAGATCCAAGGTTGTGTGCTTATTTCAGGGGAAAGGTGACAATAAGGTCAAGGATTGCTGTCAAAATGTTGCACCTTTCACATAAGCTGCAAAACTATAAGAAAAACTATTTTGTTATGTATTAGCATATGCTCATAGGTAAGTACTGGGCTAGCTGCCCTTGCAGCCCATTTTAAGCCTATCCAATTTCCCTTTTGGTGCTCAAATTAACCTATCCCATTTAGTGTTAGCTTGGCCTTACTTATCCCATGGTCAGTAATTATATATTACCTGTAATGACAATAATGCATCATACTGTAGATAATTTTATGGGGCCCTTGCATGGAATAAAGCATTTAAGAGCTGCCTATGTCCATTAGTAGTACAGGTGGCAGCCATGGGCTAAATTTTCTGTTTCCTATCCATAGAGCCAAGGTAATCTTGAATATGGACAAGGATGGGCTTTGTTTTACATGGATAGGGTGTCTGTTGCAAAACAGTGGTATCCTCTCAGAGATATATCTGTCCCTGCAAACCATTGTGTTGATGTTGCAGAAGAGGTTTAAATCCCTAGACAGAGTATTTCTGATGACATTTGACTTGTTGATCCACAGTAAATGCATCAGTATTAGATCACAGGATGTGTTGTATACTAGACACAGGTCACCTCTTACCAGTCTGTACGATACAGAGTATCGTGATAGCACTTTTGAGTCAATCCATGTAGGACATATTGTTAATGCCTTGTATCCTTTTAGTAAGGTATCTCTGCAGGTATTCAAGCTGTTGTATGTGCCAGTACAGATGAATGCCAAATGGGCATTATGGTCACTAATTGGCCTAATGAGGAATGAGTGAAGGAGGACAATGACACCCCTATTTCTAGACACAATCCCTTTCTTTATTAGCAGTCCAGTGTAGAAGGACTTTCTTGCAACAGTGGACATAAGTTAGTCAGAAGGTTGGTCACTGTCCACATAAGTTCCTGTATCCTGAATAACTGGGTAAACCCTGAGGAGTGTATTGTGTAGTAGTTCCCTGGGGTAGAGGACTTCCCAAATGATACAGTAATGCACTTTTTGGCATTTAATTTCAGTCCATGATTTTGTCACTAGTTATTTATTTATTACTCCTTATACTGAAATTGTAGTGATGACCTAAATTTGTACTGTGTTGGCATTTCTTTAACAGTAGCCATGAACTATACAACTAATGCATTGTGTGTGCAATATTGACATCTTATCTTATGTAACATTTATAAACCATCGATCATTTTACACAATAACTTTACTGCATTTTCCTGCACTCATTCTTGTGTGCAACAAAAGTGAAAGGACTACCACTCTGTTGGAAACTATAGGTACACCTGGGTCTAATCAAATCTATATTATAGCATTCTTAATTATTAACCACAA